>NC_138826.1:49552336-50159836 GCF_965183815.1 Platalea leucorodia | reverse complement strand
CTGTGGGACGCGCGGGCACGCAACCCGTTCAAACGAACCTGCTGCCGAGGGATGCCAGCACGGAACCACGGCCTTCGTTTAGCTACTAAATAACAGCAGCGAGGCTTTACACCGGCACGGAAGGGTCGGCTTAAGTGGATACTCCAAGTCAAGCCACAGTTCCTTGGCTGTCAGTAACAGATAAGTGTGCCGCCAGGTCACCCTGCACCACCGATGTGTGTGGACGGATCAGGTGTGGACAGAAACATGTCACTTTTATGTCACTTTTCTTCCACAAATATGTGACCCGGCTTCAGGTCATACGGACAGACACTACCTGATCCAGCATCAAGCCTCCTGTCAATTTTTTAAATACATTTAAACCATCGGCACAAATGTTTACAAAGTCAATGTTTTGCCATGTAGCTGCGGTATTTTCAACGCAGTAACAGGAGCCGTGCAGTTAGATTTACTGTCGACGCATGGCCAGAGCAGGGTTGGAAGCCAAAAATAATGCTCAGGATAATTTTATTGATGACAGTCAAAATTTAGGGCACATTTTAACAAGCAGTTAGATGAGAGTGTTGGGGACAAAAACCTTAATGCGTCCATACTCCCATTCCTGCAATGATTGAACGCTGATATTTTATTTAAACTACACTAAAACATTAAGTTGAAACTCACCCTAAATGATTAGTCAGTATTTAAAACACCACTGTGCTCCAGATGTGCTTGGATGCCAATTTTAATAACTAATTAAATTCATCTCAAAACTAATTAAAGACACCAAAACCAACTTACATCAACTATACTGTAATTAAAGCTATTTCGAGATGTAACATGCTGGGAGTCCAAAATATTGTATCCAATTTTCATTAAACTGCTCAAATATATCCTGCCCAAACATAACACAACTTCTTACATTAAAATCATATAAAGATTCATGGTGAAATATTCTCAGTCTGCCAAAATTAGGAACAAAGACTAAATTGAAAATTTCTATTAACCTTACAACTAAAGAAATTGTTTTAGAAGAGCCGCGTTCAAGGTAGTAATGTTTGTTATGGTAACAAACTGCACTTAGAGCATTTCTTTAGTGTCCGCACATGGCTTGAACAGGTAAAATCGAGAAGGTAGTTCCACTCTTTTTCTCGACATAATTTCTAAGTCAGTTTGTTTTCCATAGTGTACTTGGTGTCCGGATTGAAACTATCGGAGGGTGCGTTTAATTCTCAATCAATAAAATGGCTTTGCTGTACGGGGGATTTTTAAACTCTCCCTACTCAGATTTGTAAGGACAAGTAGGTCAATCCTGCAGGTACTGATGAATATGAAACTGTTTCAGTGTAGAATCAGTGTAACTTCTCACACGTTCTATACGAAGGTATTTTGTAGTGCTAGACCCAATAGAGTAGGGCCTTGCGAGGTACATAAATATCTGATGATCTGACATCTGAAGTAAGGTGCATGAGTAGGCTAGGCTGCTAAGCAGTTATTCAGAAACTTAAAGTGGCTCTACACAAGCTAATGAAGCATTTGGACTAACTTTTGAGAAAGGGAAGCCTGAAGGTTTTTGAAATTGAGAGTGTTGCCTTTGTAACCTCTGGTTATATCAGTGCAAAATTCTGTGAGTTCAGAATCAGGTCATCAACTAAAACTGACTAAACTAGTCAAGTGTGATTTCTTTACGTATTAGTTGTTAATTCGTTGACATTATGCTGGTTGATTTGCTTTAATGCATATTTCATTGGTAGCGCAAAGAGACTTTTTCTCAGCATTATAAAATAGTCACTTGTTCATCAGAACAAAAATAAGAATTACTGTTAGCCTAACTTCTTGCAAAGAAGCGCACAGTTTCATGAAGTGCGCAATTTTATGGCATTACCTGCAAGGGGCGAGGGTTATTGTGTCGTCCTCCCCACATCAGTGAGATGCCAAGAGGAGAAGTTTTGAAATTTATTTCTATCTGCCCGCCATTCAAAAATTGGTTTATACATCTACAGTGCCATGATGGGTCACAGATTTTAATATAAATATAAATTATAAACCATAATGAAGAACGTTGCTTTTCATTTATTGATACTGCTTATATTGTTTTCTAGGGAAGTTGTGTAAAATACATTAATCTGTCAAATACATTTATGCAACAACATTAGGCAGTCACCTATAAAAATGTTAACAGCTTTATGCAATTTACTTGGAGATTATGGTGGCAAAAGTCATCCTGCTTGCTGGAGGGGCACGAGAGCTCAGTGAGCTTCCCTTCCACCTATGCATCTGCATAAGGGACGCTTACAGTTTAGCTGGAAAATGCAGAGGGAATGGGAGACCAAGTAGAGCGGCTGGCAGCCTTGCAGAGTGGTCTGCCTAAGCATGGAAATTTATGGTCGGTGCTAACCAAAAGAAGTCGTGTTATATGTCATGTGATGAAACACATTTTTCGTTGACCCCTGGAAAGATTATCCTTGCTCATAGAAGTTGTGGAACTTCAGAAGTCCTCCAGAAGAAACTGTAGCCTTCCTTTCTCCTCGCAGTGGAGATCACGTTCAGAGCCTGGATGGGGACTTTTACACACAAAAATGCTCTGCAGTCCTGGAGTAAAAGTGTGTGTTCTACAGTGAAATATAAATGTAAGCTCTCTGTTGCCAAAAGTTTTGTTTGCTTCTGTATGACATTGTTTGGATGAATAAGAACCGAGAGTCCAATTTTACAAACACTTCTGCTCATGAAAAGCTTTATGCATGTGAATCAATTTGAAAGTTCTTGGGAATAAAGTTACTTATGTGCACAAGCGTTTCTAAACCAGACCCTTTTCCTGCAAAAAATTATTGCAGAAATGTATTTGACAGAATGACCTACGTTATAGGATTACCTAAAAATGCACAGTACAATATCAATAAAAGATCAATAAATGACACTTTTTGCAACAATATTTCCTGCATACAGAGACTTAGGACCAATCGTTGTATCAACACAAGACACCCAAAAGTTCTTGCTTCTAATGCACCTAATTACAGGTAGCCAGGAATCCAACATCTGAGAGTCGAACCTCACACTTCAAATCCCCACAAGAGGTGACGATGTTCCTCCCTTAGCAGATACTATTACTGATTCGGGAGAAGACTTGCAAAGCCACAAAGGAGAACAAGACACGTAACTGCTTTTGGTAACGCCATATTTCTATTCTAACTTGGAAAATCCACGTCCCCACATACCCTTGTGTAATATGCTCTCTCTCTTTGTAGGAAAGAGTGCTACGAAGACGTGGAGGAATAAAGTACTGGACAGTGATTTGTAAATACAACCAGGGGCTTTACTGCAAATTCCATGCACTCCAAATTCCTCTTCCCAAACTGGCAAGGAAAAGTGTCTGAAGATAATAAGATCATGGCCAGCTGAACAAGAAGGGAGCAGCTGCTCAACGCAGGCTGCCCTGGGAAAGTACTTGAAGTGAATGGCAACGTACCGTGCAGGTTCATCTTTGTACAAGCCACTATCAACTTTCCTACAAGAGCAAGGGCTCTTTCTGCACATGGGAATAGCCAGTGGTAATAAAACTTAGGAACCATCCAGGTAAGAAAAAAAAACAGAGCTTGAAGCCACGTTGAGAGGCTTAAGGTTAGCTGATCTATCCAAGATGCGTAGTTTGTCCTGTATTTTCTGGGTACCTCCATCTTGCAATATGTTCCTTCCCCTTTTAAGATCACCCCTCCAGCTTAACTGAGAAGATGCTTTAGAGAACTGGAATTATTTTATAGAAGTAACTTCTTCCTCTTCCCAAAGTCAACTTAACTGGGGACTAGAGACAATGGCTATCTCAGTGAGACTGACAGATGTAGCCAGCTCTTGTCTTTGGTGGAAAAACCTTCGGGAGAGGCAAAATAAATCAGGAAATGCATTAATTCTCTGTGGTTATCAGAGGGAAGGGATATGAAGAACAATGAAATGCTGATGTCTAAGATATGCAGGAGGCTGCAACAATCATCTAAAGATCTGCTCCTCTGGGTTCACTTCTAAGTCTTTGACATCCTCACTGTCTCATTACCTGGAGTGCCCACAACCCCACAATTCGTTCACCAGAGTTGCAAATTATTCACTCTTCATGGGTTCATAAGTTAGCTCTTCCATGCAGTTGAAAGAGGAATTGTGTCCTTTCCCTTCCTTTACGTGAGTAAAATCAGGGTCACAGGAGCAGAACTTATTCTTCTTCGATTGCTTCTGCATCATGCTTTTGAAAGCTGAAAGGACCCCAACTATTAATGATGCATTGTTAGACAACAACAACATATGACTGCATTTCAATTCCTTTGAGATTCAGTGTGGGAAAAAAGAGCTTACCCTACCAACCACGATAAAGACCTCTGCTGAACTTTGGCAACCCCCACTCAACTGGAATTCCTCAAGCTATTATTCCTTGTGTGCAACTTTCTTTCTCATCTTGCTGTGGTCTTTGTCTTCTTTTCAGCACCCTTTCAATTCCTGCCAGCTGCTGCTCAACTCACATACTTTGTCCAACCTTATCCTGCTCCCTCAGATGGTTCTGGAAGTACAATGATATGGCAGCATCAGGTGCCTGCAGATGAGGCAGGCATTTAAGATACTTCAGCATGTCTCCAGTGGCGGTCTGACATCTAGTGATCTTCTGTCAATATGGACAAATCGTTTCACCTACTCCCTTCCCCATCGCCTGCCAGAAAATCTTTGACTCTAAATAACATTTATTCCTCTAAGGTAGAATGGAAGAGAAGCAGCAAATCAGCATCTTACCAGATTTCTCACACTGTTGATTACAACCATGTAATATTGTCATTTATGAACTATAAGACATAATGGAGAGTATTACATTTGGAGATAATCTGAAGTTTGGAGGGCAATACATATGTTAAAGGCTAGGATAAGAGTTCAGAATGATTGTGACAAATTGGAGAAGTGGTCTGAAAAAGTACGCGATTCCATATGAACAAGTGTTAGAGATTAAATTTAGGCAGATATAATCAACTTCACAAATACAGGAACTAACTGCTTAAATAGTGGTTCTGCAGGAAAGGGATTTGAGTTTATCATGGATCACAAGCTGAATGAGAGCCAAAAACGTCAGGCTGATGCAAAAAGGGCTGAGATGCGTAAACAGGAGTGAAGTCATTAAGAGACATGAAATGATCCTTCTGCTCTGCTCAGCACTGGCAAAGCCTCGGCTGGACAACTATGTCCAATTCTGAGTACCACACTTCAAGAAACATGTGGCTGAATTGCAGAGAAAGCAGAGGACATTAGTAAGAGCAATCAGAGGTCTGAAGAATGTTTAATCTGTGAAGAAAGAGTTAGTTAAAGGCTTGGAATTACTGAGGCTAGCAGGAGGACTGAGGAGAGACATATTAACAGTCTTCGGACATGTAGAAAGAGGAAGGGAATAACTGGCTCTTCTCATCCAGGGGGAGAGAATAGGAAGGGTTAGATTTACATTGCAGCAAGGGAGATTCAGATGAAATGTTACAAAAAACATGTCTAAAGGCAAAGGTGGGTAGTGCTGGTACACATTGCCTTTGGAGATGCTGGAATCACTGGTATTGGAGATCTCTAAGAAAAGGTTAAACAAACAACCTCCAGAAAGGATAGGAGTATTGTTTGATACTCTCTTGGAGGAATGGGAGAGGCAGGATGACCTTTTAAGACCTTTTCTGGACCAGCGTACTATCATTCCTCTGGTAGTACGGCTGATGCGTCACACTAGGGCACGCTAAATTGCATCTACTACCAGCTCTCCTTCCTCACAGGGTTCCTCCTGTTGATACGCAGCTGTCCTGGCTTACATTTCACTCTCTAACTGGCCACACACAACTCTTATTCCCAGTTACCAAATTACAACAGATACTAACCTTATGCCTTGCAACCTATTGCTTCTGTTGTTAAAGCATCATAAATCCAAACTTCCCATTGATTGGTTGAATAGCAAAAGGCGAAAAAGTGATTCTTATGTCCATATTCCAGTTACCAGGATTTTTAGACTTCCAGTCACCTTCATCTAGAGAGGGGTAAAAGAAAGAGAACAGGCACATTTTCTTTGTAATAATTCCAAATGTAAAACACAACTTGAAAGAAGACTAAAATACTGCTAGGCTTTAAAGAAGTATCAAGATTTTTCTGAATGTGTTTATCTTCTTGCTTTACTTTTTCCACATCCACAGAAATGGTTTACACATACTGACTTCTCAGAAATACTCTTAGTATCAGTCAGGACAAGCACAAGATCCTTCCTAACTCGAAGAGTCTAGAGGCTAGTAGATATAAACACACTCTCCTGGCTTTCTTTGTGAGAGAAGGATCACATCAAAAACTGTAGAAGCTACAGATTCAATATAACAGAAGACAGGATGTTGTTCTAGGGCATTGCCATAATCTAAAAGCAGATATGCAGCAATTTTAGAATGCAACCAAAAGACAACAATACTCACTTTGGCCTGTCTCTAAAAGTTGCTTCTACAAAACTGGCATCCACAATGGAACACCTTGGGGCTTTTCCGCAGTCTTTGTCCTGTCACTATAAGGGCAAATTTTCTTCTCCTTGCTCTAGCGAGGCATTCAGGATTTGGCTCGTGGGATCTTTCTGTCATGCTACGTTCGTTCATATCAGCTGCATCCCAGTTCTGGAACACAGATTTCCTCAACACAGAAGGTTTGAGGGCCCAGAAGACCAGATCTGTAAAGGTATTTACACCTCTGGCTTGGATCCCAAGCAGCTTTAGAAGTCTGACTCATCCTGCAAAGCACCAATTTGTTTGATTTCAGAAGGTGTTAGGTGCCCGTAAACCTTTAAAATCTGGCTTTTCCCTTGAGGCAGGAGCTCTTCATCTCGTAGCCTCAAGTCCATTGTTTGCAATTAAATGGTTTCCTTTCCATTATCAGCTCTAAGCATTTCTCTAGTTATAACGCTATCCCTTGTTCTCCCATTGTGTTATATGCGTTTTCCTGATCTGCCTTTCATCCTGTCCTTCCATCTCTCTCTTATATTTCCCCTGATTTTTCCCAGCTATTGCATTTTAGCCTTCTATCTGGATCACAGGATCAGACCTACCAAGCAGACTATGAATCTCAAGATAGGACAAAATTCTGTTCTATGTGCAGACAACTCTTACTGATTTCAATGGAAAATGCCTGATTACATCTGCAGAAAAGATTTGGCCCTTTAACAGCAAAATGCCACCAGTATTTTTGTGCATTTGACAAACTACCAGTGGGTTACATGACAGTGTAAATCACCAACTGGGCTTTTGCTTTCATTTCAGTCCTTGGAAAGTCCCTCCCTGTGCTGTCATACCCAGAGGTAAAAGGACTTCTGAAAAACGCAGACTTTCCAATGCAAGAAAAAAAATCTAATAAAATAAAACCTTTTGGCACATTTGCAAGTCTCAGCAGCACTGCCCCCATCCTGTTTTTATGAAAAACAGCTGCATCACTAAATGTAACATAGAACTTCAGGTAAAAGAGATAAACGATACATTTCTCTCTCTTGTCAGGAATGATCATGAAGAATTTACTTAAGTTCTATCACTCATCCTCTCAAAAGCCCAAGCTAGGCACACACTCTTTCTTTGGGGGCAAAAAGGTAAAGTCAGCTCCATTCTTTACCCAATTCCTCTTTATTCTAAATACCAAACTTAGTTTTTGTATGCTGCTTCTCACGTATCACATACTCTGCGGTGCCTGGTAAAGTAAATGAGCTGCTTTTTGGAAGCATGGTTCCCCTTAGGGGATTGTTGTATTCATCTTCCCTCGGAAGAGTTAAAACAAATAGTTCTCTTCTCAGCTGATTTTGTTTTGTTTTGAAAGAACAACATTTTGAATCTCTCTAAATAGACTTTTACATCCATGTAAATGACAATACAAAGTGTATAATACTGCTAAAACCCAAGCTCTAGTACTGTCCCCATATTATAGAGCAGCCTGTGTGGAAAGGTAGCAAAGCTCCACGTAGTCCTGGACATTTGGGAAAAGCTGGTCAAGAAAATGTTCTTTCTGGAAAAGGCAAGGAATGTCAAGGAATTGTACAGTGCAACCAGTGCAGAAAGAACATCTAGCATCTTACTCAGAGGAGGATACGTTCTTGGGCTGAACTGCTGAAGCAAGTCCTGAGAGTGTAACACATCCCTGATTTACACCTGTGGTGTCAGTGCAAAGTATAACCGCTGCCTGTGAGATTTAAATCAATGCAGTGTGATTTTTAAAAGCTCTCATACTGGGCTAACATCACGAACTTTGAAGTGAAGGATAAAATTCAAATGAGGTATAATAATGCTGAGCACTTCTGAAAATCCCTCCCATGACCTTGAGGCTCAAGGAATACTTTAAAATTTGATCAGCAAATTCTGGGTGTTTCTCTTCTCTAGTTGGAGAGGGTGCTTTTTTTTTTCCCAGAGAATCAAGGCACTTTGAGACATGTCAAGTTACACACCTGAAAACAAAGAGTAGCCAAATTCACTACCTTTAAAAAAAAAAAAAAAAATAGGCTAGAAGCATAAGAACAGAGACATATAGCTAGGAAAGCATAACATTGTGTCAAAGTATAAAAGGTTTAGAAAAGAAACTCAGTCGCTTGGACTTATGATGCTCCATCCCTTTCAGGATGTGTGCATTCACACTTGAGTCCCATTGAGTCATTGAGATTGGGCTCCTAACCTCCTTTGAGAAAAGAATCCTATCTCTCCTGAATATCACCTACTCCCAGACATTTCACATTAATGAAGAATTCAACAGGATATTTATTGAAGTTCATCGCAAGTTCTCTCCTCACTTTTACTCAATCTGTCTCCTTCCTCAGGAATGAGCAGCCCATACCTTCCAGCGTCGCTCTCTAGAGTGTGCCTTAACCTCCTTTTCAGGCAGGAGGTAACGAGCCAACTGTTTCTACAAAATGCTTTCTGAACAGGTTCAGCTCCCAGTAGCTCATGGGAAATCTTGGGCAGCTTCATACATAAACCTGGCTGAAAATCACAGTAATACAAAAAACGTCTCACACTAAGTCTGAGGTTTCCCAGGCTGCCAAGGAGATTTAGAAGCCTCTTTCCAACAAGTGCTACGAATTTAAATCTTTGGGGAAGTTTGGGAAATCCTTTATTTAAGCTTTCTAGTAGGGAAAGATAGGAGAGAATAACTAACTATCAGCCCAAGCCTACTCACGCTTCAGCCATTCTGTTATGGAAGAGGTACCTGTGCCACTTATGTCCTCACTCTACCAAACAAGTCATCTGTCATGATGAAATTTTGTGTTTGTCCTAATACCCTAGAAACCAGGCCTGACTCTGGCAGCGGCCACAAACTTTCTGATCTCTGTCATCCTCTCGTGGTCAGTGTAGAAGAAGCACTGACACCTGTCACCTTGGCTCCACCCTAATTGACTTAGCTGCCTGGTGCCACATTTTGCTCTTAGACACAGCGCCTGCCAACGTATTCCCAAGGATTTGTTCCCCCGTGTGCTGGCAGTGATTTAACCCAACGCCACTTTTACTTCAGATGAAAATATTGAATTAATTTCTGTGGCAGAATGCAACAGGGCTTTGTAGTGCAATGAACAGACAGTGACCCAGCAGGGAGCAAGAGGAGTATTACAATGAAGCCTTCACCTCTCTTTGGCTCTGTGCAAAAGTCCCCAGCAGTACTGAGAAACGTTTTCACGGGACAGTCAAATTTCTGCTGAATAGGATGAAAAGATGAAGAAGCCCATTTCACTGTATTCAGCAGGCTCCTGCACACAGAAGCCCTGCTTAACGTTTCTGCTGAACAGAGCCCCAGGGCAGAAAATATATTGAACTCCCATAGTGGAGTACCCGTAATGGCTTTTTAAAACTATATCAATTTGTATCATTTGCAAAGCACGAATGTTTAATCTGGTTTTAATTACAGAAACCTCCTAGATATTGTATTTCTTTTTTCTCTTCCTCCCCACCCCCTTTTTCAATTTTGTTGTTGCTGCTGTTGTCCTGCACTTCTAGCCTCGCTCTGTTTTGCAAGGCTGATCCAATCACCAGAATCCTTTTATCACTCTGCTTTGAAAAAAGAATTGAATTTCTTTTGTACATTGGAGTGAATTTGTAAATAACACTCGTTCAACAAATTTTGCTCCAAGGATCACTCTGGGAATATATTCAGATCAATATCATCCCTGTTAATATCACTTGAAAGTAACACGGAACAGCACCACAGCGAGGCTATGGGAATATCATCTTCAAAACAGGGGGTCTGAGAAAGCCAAATGAGAAGTGTTGAGCAACAGGATATTGTACATGCAGTCCATGCTCTCATTCTCCAGAGCAGGAGATACTAATAATCATCTCCTAGTATCGCAGCAGCACACACATAGGCTCCTTGGTATGACAACTGTGCTAGGAGCTGTACATGCTGAGGTTAAAAAAATGAAATGAAATGAAATAAATAAAATAGTTATGACAGAAAGTCCCTGTGTTCAATGCAGTTATTGGTTGCTGTGTCTTACTTAACACGTAATCATGGGGAACAGCTCCAAAGAATATTAAAATGTACATTCTGCATCCTCAGGGTTTTTTTCTCTTCTTTAAATAAACATACTGAGGTTCTTTAAATAGTCCTCTCTGCACTAAGCATAAGTGCAACAAAAGATGTGCAAAGGCTGCAAAACACAACAGAGCTCCAGAAAAAATAGATTAAACCCTTGACTGAATGAGTCTTTCTCTCCTGACCACCAGTGTTCTGGTAGGGTATTAAAATGCTCACACCTCACCCATAAGCTCACCTCCAAAAGCTAGTAAAACAAAAGGCTTTTGAGCGCTTTCTAATAGTCACCAGGGCTGTCGAAATAAAGGAGGGGGTATACACACTAGGTGAATACACCTTGCTCGTTCTCCTTTCCCAGTTGAACATAGGAAGACTTTAAGTGTCTCTGCAGCTCTCAGGTATAATGGTGTCTCCCGTGGGAAGATATCGTCCCCCAGCCACGGGCACGCAACGTAGATAAGAACACACAGACTGAATTGCGCACAGCCTGAAAGTTGATGCAAATCTCTGGGCTGCAATTCATCCAAGTTGAGCAAAAAAAGGCAACCGGTGTCCTGATACTTCCTATGTATTTTTCATGCTAAATTCCCAGCTTATATGCTTTCCCTCTCTTTTTCTGGACTAAATGTCAGCCTCCCTGTCCTCGTCCCAGTTAAATACTAGGTGAGTTGTATAATGATGTCAAGCAATTCATACTACTGTGTTCTGTAATGCCTGTTTTACTTTGTTTATGTCTCTGCAGAAAACTTTTTTTTTTCAATTATTTTCCCCATTCTTGCAAGACTGGAATTTGACTTGCTTTTTTGAAATGCCCTTTGTTCTGGACTTAAATCCCCTTCCAGTCCTTTTATTTACTGGGAAAAACTTGAAAACGTAGCCCAGGCATACAGCAAAACCAGAATCAGAAAGGGAGCAAAAGGAAGCCCAAATTTACTTTGAGAACATCTCATGATTTTTTTATTCAGTCTCATGATCAGCTGGGAACAGGCTGACTCATGACGTTTGAGTGCCCTGGCTCAGCAATACTGCTTTTGCTGTCAGAATGTCTGTGTACGTCCTCTGGTCCCCGCACTCCTTCATCTCACCCTCGGCTTATTTGCATTGCTGGGGAAATACATGATTACAAAAGTTAAAGGAGAGTAATGAAAAATAATTTGGATCTAAAGAACATGACTTGGAGAGGTCTTTCCTGTACTGGCTGGCTTCTGTTCCTAAACGTTTCCCTTCAAATTCCCAGTCGTAAATCTACACTGTAAAAAGGCATCAGGAAAATAAATGTGATCTTACTAAAAGGGCTGGCCCAGCAACTTTCTGTCCTCACTTTCCCTCAGTGATGAATCCCTTTAAGACTACTTTGCAGCAACCAAGATAAACAAGCAAACGAGTTTTGCTGGGATCCAAGTTTTCCCTCACTTGATTCTACGGGACTGGAAGCGAGCCTGTTGGTCTCTACTCTTCCCTTCCATTCCTCAACTTGTGTTGATTTGTTACAATGTCAGTGATACAATGCTTTGTGTTAATCTTTTTTTCTTAATTATCTTTATGGTAGGCCCTGAAACACATGACTTACCTTGCTGAATGCATTACACACTCATCTGCTCTGAAGCGATAGGAAAATGCAAAATGTATTTGCCACTAACAATATTTTTGTATCTTCCTGATGTAAAACATCCTCAGTTATTGGTTCAAATGTTATACATAAAATACTAAGAGGAATCCAGCAGTAATCATAAGCAGAATAGCAACCAGAGACCTAGCTTCAGGTCTGGGCATCTCTTTTACAGTATGAAATACCATCAGTTTTGAAACACAATTCTACAGCTCACATGAATAAATCTTGACACATGAGATTAGAACCACTGAAATCAATGAATTCCTTTATTCAGCCTTAACGCACATTGACTTCAATGAGGCTTGCCTAAGGACATGCAGGGTTTGTTCCAGTGGTCCAGCTTGTTTGAGTGCAAACTGCAAGACTGGGCTTACAGCTTGCCTTTCATGCAAACGGTAGTCCTGATCCTTCTTAAACCTAGGAGATCTTTATTTTCATCAAAGCCAGATCTGGGCTCGGTGCACCAACACGGCACTAAAATTAGCTTTTTAGCTATATAAGGACAAGAACGATAAATAAAATAGTAGAACAAGAGAGGAATTCAGCGACAACATGTTTTCATTAGCCGCATGTTGAAAGGGAAAAATTTATATTTGGGCCCAGTCTTGAACACCGTAATAGAAACATCATACTCTCACTGAGCTCAGGAGGAATTTGGCGAGCACAAATACGGGACGGATGTCTTGACAAGAAGCAGCTACATAGTATGAAGAGCTGCAGAATAAACATTTGTGGCAAAGGTGTTAAACAGGAGGCCGCAAAAGAAACTGTTTAAACAACGTTCACCTAACTCTTGCAACAGAGTAGGTTCCAGTGGAGAAACTCCACTTCTCCTCAATTCTGCTCTCAGCTTTGGGAAATCAAGGAATTATAGAAATGAGTCCACTCTAATTAACAAATGGTTTAGAAAATGTATCCTCCTTCCTTCTTACCATATACATAATCTGAAGGCACCTGAATATCTGAACATAAAATCACAGAACGGTTTGGTTTGGAAGGGACCTTTAAAGGTCATCTAGTCCAACCTTCCTGCAATGCGCAGGGACATCTTCAAGATCTTCTAGAAGATGTGGAAAAACATTCTTCATCTGGCTCTAATCCATAGTTCCTATACTGGAGCTGAAGAAGCCCTCGAGCTTGTCCTATAGAGAGGGTGTATCTAATGCTAGCCTCAGGATGGACTAAAAAATGCAGTATAGAGGTTCACCATTCAAGCAAACATCCTGGCAGAGCTTTGTCACTACTAGATGACTAGACCGTGACTCATACTACAGCTCAGCCACAGGAATCTGAGCAAACCCACCATTACCATCACACATGCACACAAAACACACCAGAGCTTGAAGTTCAAACAGAAAATAGGAAGCTCAGATATTTCTCCACTGGAACAAGTGGAAAGGTGAGGGTTGGGGAATGGAGAGAACCTGCCACCATCCCTCCACCACTCAGTGGATGGGACCAGGAGGTGTCTGGAAAAGGAAGGAGGTAGCAAGATGCTGTTGGGGGAAATTGGTACTTGTTCTTAGGAACAAAGTGGATCTGGGAAGAAAATGTGTCCTCAAGGGACCTGTCTGAGACTTAGTGCCTCCTTACCACCTCCTTCTTATGGCTGGGGCTTGAAGTCACAAATCTGGCTCAAAACTCTGTTTGTTATGCTCTGTGTGATAAAAACATAACAACCCTGCTTGGTTGATATAAAAATACCACCTTGGTATCGATTTTAATTTCAGTGACAACAATGCTGGTTGTTAATATATTTTAACAATCCTCAGTAAGGTTGAAGCCCAGACTTCAAAGACAAAAGTGAAGGTATAATGGAGCGAAACAGGTTGGACTGTTACCTTTGTTACAATTCAAAAGTGAACAGAAAATACTAACGTGAAAACTATAGATTTAAAATTATTCCCTCCAGAATAGTTATGTGCTATCAGCAGCACAGGCAAATTTTTTTTTTAATATATACATGTAAAGATCTTTAAAATAAAAACCATAACAAGGTATCCTAGGACACCAAGGACAAAACACTGTGATGAAATCTACAGCTGAACAAGAATAATTTGCTCTGCCAAACCACCCAGAGAAGTTAATCTAATTTACCATTTAAAATAAAATTCAATCTTATGTATATTGACATTATATTTGTCTTTGATCACACAGTTGTGTATATTGACATTATATTTGTCTTTTGTTACACAGATGACACACAGTGGATACAAGGTATTTATGTATCTCTATATCTCTATGCACACACATACACGTAGGTAAATATCTACACCCACACACACACTTGCACATATATGCACGCACCCACATGCTTACATTTAAGGTCTACTACTAAGTTTCGCTTTAGTCATTCAAATCTGGCTTCTAAACAGATGCACACACCGTAGCGCACAACTGTGTGAGTTGAATCAGCTCCCCAAGGAGCAGAGGCTTGGCGAGCAGCTTCCTTAGTTCATTATAATCACCTCTTCCAATCTCTTGTTAGAGAGAAGCTCTATCACCAGGATTCTTTAGAAACCTGAGGCCAACATCTCTTCATTTAAACTGGCATCACTTTGCTGAAGTCAAAGGTATAACTGAGAGGGCAGTGTTTATAGGAAGACCACTTAAAACTAGCCATTTTTAACATTTTTTTTTCTTAAAGCCTTGTTAAGGTTTCAGCTTCCACCAGATCTGTGTTAGTGCTAACCACTGTTACACCAACAGGTTCAATATCAATTAAACAAACCTCTTTCTCCCTAGCGTAAAGACACAGGGACTAAAAATAAACCTGTTACAAAATATGCATTTTGTTTATACGTATTTACACAGACCTCAGATCTGAATATATGCAGTACCAGAAGGATAAAGCCATCTGATGCAGAAGATCAGTAAAGCAATCTGTAGGCTCTACAGGGGCCAGAAAAGAAACATTTGTATTGTGGCAAACAACATCATGCAAGACACGCATGTGCTTTAGTTTGTGATGGAGAAATAGTTGCATAAGCTGTGTATCTGGAGTGACTGGCAACGATCTTGCTCATCCCTGCACACAAAAGAGCAAAGTATCATCTCTCCTGTATGTATTTATTAAGATTTCAAAGCTCAGGGCTACATCCTTCCTACTTCAGGATTTAACTGTTTTGGCTTCTTTTTCCTTTTTTTTTTTTTTTTTTTTTTTTTTTTTTTTTTTTTTTCCAAATACGTCTCTGGAGTTTGATTTTGGAGGCAGCAAGTTCCCCCTTATTTTCTGTGCTCTGCTTCTTGCAGCCCTGCCCCTCATGCCTGCTCAATGCACATGATGTGTCAGCAAAGTGAATAGGTTGGTTTGGGTCGTCGTCCCCCCCCCGCCTCACTGAGGAGGAATGTGATGGGGGAGGAAGAAGGGTGGAAAAGCCTTTCTCCCCCCCGCCCCCCCGAGCCTGCTGGGAAATGTAGTCCAGCCGCAGCTGCCTTGGAACAAAAGAGGGGGGCTGGGGCTGCCGCCGCCCTTCCCCGCGGCCCCCACCCCGGGCACCCGTGCGGGGCAACTTGCCAAGGGCATCGTGGCAAAGGCCAGGGGGAGAGAGGGGGCCGCAGGAGAGCTCCCTCCCTCAAAGCACCTTGGCTTCATTGTTCTTGGGGTTTGGCCAACTTTGGGGAAAAGCCTGGTCCGCACGCACCAGCTGCTGTGGGATGCGCGAACTGGGACGGGGATACGACCCGCCACCCCGCTCCCTGTGTTGGGGCTGGAGCAGCGGGAATTGCTGCTCCGAGTCCTAGGGCCGCCAGGCGGGAAAACTTTCACCCTGCTTTTTGTTTGTATGTGAGAGGTAGTTAATTTAAATGGGAGCAAGAAAAATTCTCCCCTGGATTTGATTTCATTTTTATGCCTTCAACTTTGCATCTCGCCAGGACAACACACCATTCTTCTCAGCTTTTAACACATTCATTTAAGTATTTCTAAACGAAAAATTAAGGGGGTGTTCTTTCAGCATTATTGTTGGTATTTTTAGCCTACACCCAGTTGCATGATTACCCCCTACATCACTACTACCACTCATCATCTCTTTATTTCTGTATTTATTTTCTAGCTAGGAGGAAAAAAAAAAAAAAAAAGTGAAGTAATTTCCTCCTTTCAGCCTCCCGGGCAAGCAACTGTGGGGGTAGAAAATGCAAATTCTTGGAAGCCCTCTGGGATTTCTTTTTTTTTTTTTTTTTTTTTTTGTAAGGGAAATCAGGTGCTCAGCCTCGTGCTTTTAAAGGAGCGGGGCATCGGCTCTAGACAACGCAAAGGCTTTTGCTAATGTGTAGCCAGGAGTTTTGCTAGCGATTCTTTCCCAGCGATTGCAGCACATGCAAGGCAATAGCCCGCATCTCTTTCTCTCGCTCTCTCTTTTGCCTCGGTAATTACTTTAAGTTTCAGCTCCCCACCCCCCCCCCGTTAACCTTGGATCCATAGTTTCTGCTGATGACTCTCTGCTCCTTCCCTCCAGTACATCAGCTGTTACTTTTCATTTCATGGCTCACTGGTGAAACTCTTGAACTCTTTTTCTCTTTACATGTCCAACCTGTTTTCTTCCCCAGATACATTTGACTTTTCTCAAGGTCTCGTCTTTTATCACATTAAAGCCGCTGGGTGCGTGGGTTTTAGCGGGGCGAGGGGAGGAGGAGGAGGAGGAGGAAGGAGAGCCAGCCAGCCGGGGATGCCGGACCCGCCGGGCAGCAGGGAAGGGGAGGGATGCTCCGGCCTCTCCCCCTTGCCTTGCCGGGGGAGGTGGGAGAGGAGGGGGCGCCTGGCCGGGCCGGGGGCTTTGTTCTAAACCCAGGGCCGGCAAAGTGCGCCCAAGTTCAGCCCTCCTCCTCCTCCTCCGCACCGCCACCGCAGCCCCGGGCTTGCTCAGGACTGCTGCAACTCAAAGAAAGCAGAGAAAAGAAAGCTCCACCTCCTCCAGGTCCACAGGAAGAATTTTACACCACCAGCACCACCATCGCCCCCCTCCCCCCCCCCCAATCCTTCGGTCTCAGCCGGAGGGGTGCGGATGGGCCGGGTAAACACGGCACCGCCGCCGGGGCTCTGCTGTTCCTGTGTCTGAGGGCGCAGCTCCGGCCGCAAAGGTGGGAGCAGCGGTGGGCTGGCTTGGGTTTGGTTTGGGGTTTTTTGTTGTTGTTGTTTTAATAATCGAAGCAGCAACCGGCAGAGACTACATGAAAGGAATGATCAGCAGGCACTCATCGCCACCGTGTCAGGTGGGGGAAGGGAGACACATCCGACTGATTTAGTGACTGGCTGGGGAAAACAGGCTCTGACTGGGGAAGGGGTCCGTTTGGGGGGCAGGGAGAGAGAGGAAGGGTTAACGAAGGAGCATCTGCTGAGATGAGCAGGCAGCCCTGGAAAAGCGACTTTGCCGTGCACTCCCTGACTGGGGGCTGCACAAGCATCCCCGAAGCGGCTCTGCCTCTCGGTCGCTGCTTGGGGGGAACCGGGAGCCCATGCCACCACAGAGGTCCTGGATCTCCAGCTCAGAAGAAACCACGAGGACTCCCACCGACTTTGTCCATCAGATAGAGCCCCGCTGCCACCAGCCTCGCTCAGAGCTCCTGATAGCACCCTGTCCTCATTCTCTCATTTTTACATGAACTACAAACCCTGTAGTAAAAAATGGGATTAAGATTAGGATTACTCCGTTCCCCCCCCCCCCACTCTCTCTCTGAAAACCACTGCTGCCATTTTTAATGTGTACTTAGATACTTTTTCTGTTGTTAATCAGTATACCTAGTCTTTCTTCTCTTTCCCAGCCAGCTTCAGTGACTCAGTGTCGCTTAGAGATGCAAGCCAAAGCTGTGGCTTGTCCATGGAGTACGGGGACATGGCAGTCACCATGCTGCCCCCACCACAGACTTTGGTCAGGAGAAGCATTGAACACACATCTGGGAAATCACCTCCTTATAGGCAAAAGCCATAGTGCAGTGGGGGAACAGAGCAGGAATGCAGGGTCCTTGCAGTGGGATTGTGGGAGAGGGTGGGTCACAAATCCATGGGGAAATGGACTTCAGTATTTCTACCATTCACAGTTTGCTGAAAGAGGGACTTTAGATGTCTGCCTCAAGGGAACACTTCCAAATTGAAGTCCAAAGGGTCCTTAACAATGCCTGAGACATCCTGGACTCAGACAGGGATGGGGTTTAAGAAATGTCTTTCTGCTCAGAGCTTCTTGTTAACCTTAGGCAGATTCTGCTCTGCTTGCTGACTTTGGTGCATTTTATTCAGAGGCTCCCTAGCTCTTCCAGTCCACGTTGCATTTGTAACCCAGCATTGCACCTAAAAAGCTGCAAATTCCACTCTGCAGCTGGGCCCACAGAAATGAGGTATGGCAGCACTTCACATCGGAGAGCCGCTTCCACCACGGAGGTGGGTGCTGCACCGCAGCAGCACCTTATCTGGGAGCGCCACGCTCTGCTTTCTCTCCCGCTTCCATTCACACACTCCTGTTTCCCACCACCACCACCTTCCCTGCAACAAAATAAATTGCTTTTCAAAGCAGATTCCCCCCCCCCCCCCCCCCCATTCTTATCCCTTTGAAGTGCCTAACATTAACACTAGACATGGAAAGGTGGTCATCTGGGGAGTCACCAACTACAGGAAGAAATTACCAGTTGCATTGAAGATGACATTTCCCTTGCTAGCCTTAAAAGAATTTCAATCTCTTCCTTGTTTGTTTCTTTTATCCAGATGTGTAAAGTAGCACATTTCCACATACCAAGGTGCTGCTGAGTGTAATCTGTATTAGCAACCTACAGTACTTCATTATACCTTATTCTAATTCTGTATCACCCTTAAGATACAGCTGTACTTTGGTGACAAAAATAAGAATTTCTGAACACAGTGTTCAGTACACACGGCTACAGCGTTCCAAATGGTGACAGCAAGTGCAACCTTTTCGCAGAAATAAATCATAAGAAAAACAGGCTTCTCATGATTATATCTTAGAGTTAAGAAAAAACTAACAAGCTTGAATCCACTTGTCAAGTGGGTCCAATAAAGAGTCTCTGACATTTTTAAAAGGGGCAGAAAACCATCTTTCAACTCGTAGACCAGCCCTCTGCATGCTGTGGAAATAAGTGTGTATATGATAGATCTAATAATAGGTAGCTGTCATGGTGATGGGTGCCCAGAATAACTAGTATACCCCCTCTGCCTCTCTCTCTCTGCTTTCTTCTCAATCTCCCACTTATTTAGCCCCTATGTCCCCCCAACCTCTCCTCATCGAACTCAGTGGAGACCCTGGACTACCTCATCTCGCCCTACTTGCACCACTGGATCCTAAAGGGTGATGTACTGGCAGCGAGCCTAGACTACCAAAATAAATTGGGCACAGGCTGTCTATACAGAGAGAAATCACGCTGGCACAGTAGCCAAAGAAAGTCACAGAGGTGCTCCACTTGATGAACGCTCAGTGGATGCAAAACTGGTGAAGACCAGGTCAGGCTCAGCCTCTCACTGGTGTTAGAGCAAGAGAAGGAACATGTGCTGTGGAAACAGGGGTGGAGAAACCAAAAAGTGTAAGGTTTTCTCTGGCAATCCTGAGGAAATGTCTTCGCTGTGCCAAGACAAACTTCAGTGCAATCTTTGCATTTTCCTACAAACTCACCCAACTCCTACTTCTCTTTCTCTCTCTCTTTTAAGGACATCAGTATTTTTCAGTCATAAAAGAGTCTTTGTAATGTACTCATTTTCTGAGGCCTTTTGTTACCTCCATATAATTCTCCCAGACAATTATTATCACAGCCATTGTTACACAATCCAGTTAAAGTAGTTCTTCTGCGCCTCCGTCTCTTTCTCCTGCTACAAAATGAAATGTTTGAATGAAGAGTTACATTCCTCAAGATAATGAACTCTCCAAAAGGAAGGTAATGGAAAGTACATATTAATTAACAACGCTAAATTGTGGGATGGTATTTATATCACATTGAGAGATTAGGAATGGAGGAAAAAAAAGAGTTTACTTTGTTTTCTCTGGCACAGGCCATCTTATTAAAAAAAAAAAAAAAAAAAAAAGAAAACCAATCCAAACCAGGAATACACTTTTCTCCTATTCAGCTTGTCTGCAGAAATGAGTAAGTGTACGCATTTCCTGTCAGTTGATGACTCCCTAGAGGATGCTGCGTTACCGACAAGCGAGAAAATTTCAAATCCTCTCCTAGAAGTACCATAACATCCTACCAAGGACATTTTACTTTGCTTTCTGCATAACTGCAATAGACAGGAGAATTACAAAAGCTTCACTGCACCTAGGTTTGAGGCAACACTGTCCCTTGTGGTTAGACTCGTAGGGGCAGAAGGTACGCTCTTCCTCTGTCTTTGGATACCACTCCACACAAAAAGTGGTCCGAGACTGGCTCCAGGAGCAGCACAGTACAACCAGGTGCAAGCACAAGCCTTTTCAAATCACATTAATTATATATACACCTGCCATTTTCACTCCACATTTTCCAGGTGTGCCAGAAAATCAGCTGCACCACTGCTGGCAAAACATCTTCCTGCGAGAAGACCAGTCCCTCTGAGGAGCATGTGAAGGACATTTCAGTCTCTAGTCCAAAAGAAACTCCAGTCAATACAACTGTTAACTTCCAGAAGTTTAGATCAGATCAGTACTTGAAAGCCTTGTCCACACCATAGAGCATTTTTTTCATACTGCTCTGCCAGCATAACCATATTACTTGTGCTCCCTCGAGCAGATACAGCGTCCTGCCAAGAAGAAGAGTAGCTGCAACCACACCGGTAGTTTTGTCAGGACTGTTGGTGTCAGCACCCCCCAGCATGCAAAGCGGTGTAACGTAAATGTGAATAAATTCATATTCATTTAGTAAACTGAAAAACTTCCGGATGATGTCTTCAGAATCCGAAGTTGTGTTTAGGCCATTTTAGGGTTTTGGTTTCAGCTGCCATGAGCTCTTACTAGCCATCTCAACCTACGGGCTTTTTGAACATAGAGAACTTCACTCCTAAAGGTGCCTCAGTTTGGAACACACGTTCAGATTTTTATTTTTATTCAAGTTCAGCTTTTTTCACTAAGTTCTAAGCAAGCTATGTTAAAACATGACTCTAGCAAGAAAAGACTTTAAAAGCTTTAATGTCTTCCACACCTAAACTCAGCGATTTCTTAGCCAGAAAAATTTTGAGGAAATGCTCATGTGCCAAAAACCTCCCCATTTTTTTAATTATACCAATTATTCTGAACCCAAATTCCGTATCAAGTTGATATTCCCACACCATGCAACGATGCTATAGCTATAACATGGACAGAAGCCATCTTCTCCATGTTCGCAAACCAGGCAACTATTTGTGGCTATACATTAAAAACTGACATGGTTTTGACTTGGTTTAAGCTCTACTTGAAGCCTTGTCTGCGCAGCAGGAAGCGGATACTACTTTTCATTACACCAGGCAAGTTCTGTGATGCGACTCCAGATTCAGTCCAGCAGGAAAGCAAGACTCTGGTTTGTTTGAATGCTGTAATTACAGTCTTTCTGACTGAGGATGATCCTGATGAGTGTAGCTGCTATAGACATCAATCTAAATATAGACAGGCTCCATGTGACTGTATGGCAGATGTCAATTTGCTATTTAAACCCTGCTCTCCCTGTGACTTGCAAAGAAGAAATAAATGATCACAGGAAGAGGGAGACTCCAAGATCTTACCCATCTAATCATATGCAAACTTAAATCTCCTTGCAAAAGTTGCTAAAAGTCAGTAGCAGTAGTTGAATGGCATGGGGAATGCAGATCTGAGGACCAGAGCGGAACTATGACTTTGATCACGTCATCTTAATCTTAAAAGTATACTTGCCCCTCAAATAAAAGGAGAAGAAGATCATGTGCAACTCTGTCCACCTGGCGTTCACATGGACCGGCTGACAGCTAGTGCCACTTAAAAGACGAGCTGTCTTGCTCCTGTGGCATGACAGCATGGTTCAAATAGAGCAGAGACAGTGGAGATCATGGACCGTAGTATTAGGGGAGAAGTGAAAGCAGGGACAGAAAGCTTCCATTTTCACTGCTATTATCTCCAAACTACATTGCAGCACATTGACTTAAATTAAAAATAAGTCTAATAGTAAACGAGCAGTAGTTTAAATACTGAAGAAAAGTGACCCTAAGTCTGATGCAATATGGTAGAATACACCAGTCATTTTTAATCTATATGCCTTTTAACGTGAATTCCCAAAAACAAGGTCCCTTAGTAGAGACAGTAAGTAAAATAGATACTAAGGCAAACAGCAAAAGCTTGTTATTGATCATCTTTATTTTTTTTTTTTGCTGCTAGGAAATCCTGCCCTGAAGCAAATGCCCTCTGTAAAAGGCATCCTATCTGCAGGTCAGTTTTAGAAAGAAACAGATTGCTTTGCTATAGAGAGGCAAATTTTGCAGTGCCTTATATTTCATTCAAAATGTATTAATCTCAAAGGGGCACTAGTCTGGCAGAATTTTCTAGAGTGATGGATCCCAAATCAGACTTGGCAAGAGAAGCGGAAGAGGGGATGGTATGGGAAGCCCTGTATCCCCTGTATCTCTGTGGTGACAGCTGTGATGACCACTTATTCAAGACACCATGGCTAACAGTAGCAACAAGATGATGGAGATGAAGCTGTAGTTCCTCTTTACAGGAGACACGCCTATCCACAGTGCCCAGGAATACAGGTGCGCAGCTCTGAGATGGTGCCCGCCCTGGCTTCCTCTTAGCGGGCCAAGGAAACACACCCGAGAGCAACACCTACCTGCCCAGGTATCGCTATGGACGGCCTATTCCCCTTGTTTTTTTCATATAAATAAGCATGTTGGCTTCACAGGGTAACCAAAAGGGTTTCATCAGTGATGTGCCATTCCCCCTGACAGTGTTGAAAAAGAAAGAAAAAAGGACCTTCTGCTTGCTGTTTGTTCCCCAGAGCAGTAAAAAAAAAAAAAAAAAAAAAAAAAAAGCGATGGCATCATGGAAGTTATTTTAGGTTTACATCCAACAGGAATTCAGTCAGAATCTGTCCCATTTTATCAGATAACCTAATAAGCTACAGACAGTGTTGACATTTGTACTGCTTATTCTTTATAATTAGGTTTTTTTATTAAGTTTCCAGCCAATAAAACAGTTCCTCCATTGAAGAAATTGCCCAAAATTGTTTTCACTGATGACTATCATTTAAACTTATTTTCCAGCACTGATATAAAGTTACTACTTTCATTCGGATATAAAGTATTTTCACTACTTCTGTATAGTGTTATAACCTTAACAGTTTTCCTTGTATTCTAATGCATCATACCTGAGCCTTGCTCAATTGCATGAATGTCGAAGCAAGAAACACTTCTCTATGTACTTGACTCAGCTTTATTTCAAAGACTTCATCTATTTTCTTCAATGAAGCCTGGAACTGCAAATTTTAACAGGGGACCAGCTTTAACTTGTTATTGGACATACCTTAACTGCTAATAGATGCCAGCAGAAAATATATGTTCTTTTTCCTTAAATGAAATTTTGCCTGTGAGCCTCTTTTTCTAAGTACAGAAGTTATGTCGCTAGTGGGAATCAACACCACCAGACTTACAGCTTAGCTAAACATGGAAGTTCAATCACTTTAATTTAAAAAACAAATTAAGGAGATATAATGACAAACAACTAGGTGAAAATATCTTAAGATGTTACCAGAACAGTAAATAGGATAAACTCATTTTACTTTGCATTTGAAACAGGAAAATACACATGGTCAATTATCACATCTCAGCTGAGGGGTGGTAACTTTCTAAAGCACTTGAATTCAGTTGTTGAGGACCATCTACCACATCAAACCGATTTTTTTTTTTTTTTTTTGCATGATAGATAAAAAGAAAAGTCAGGTAAAAACTTACTTTGTATTCCCCAAATGAACACTTTTTATTCATCAAACCGTGTCTCCAGAAAGAAAAACCCAAACCGCACAGAACTGAAAATTATTTTTGGTGCCAAAGTAAATATTTAGCTCAACCTGAAATACTTTGTTTTCCTGGCCTATTCATCTTTTAAAACCTGCTTAACAGTATTTTTAAAATGAAGCATTATTTCTAAACACAAGATAGTAACTTTGGTAGTTAAAGAGATCCAGATTTTCCTACTTTTCCAACCAAACCCCCACTTTTCAATGAGTAAACTCTGTGTTTGAAAATTTTACTAGTTCTACCGCTGAGAGATCTTCTATAAAATACCATTTTTCTATGCAAACACTTTACCTCATTTATAATCAAAGGAACACTGGCCTGAGCTGTCAGTCAAACTTAAAAGGGCCATTTGTGATAATATTAGAAAGACCACATGGGAAGATTTTGTCATTCTGGTAACAAAGGCCTTGAAGCATGACTTTGCCTTAAGAATGGGTACTTTTAGGATTGAATTTGGGATACGCAGTCTCTCAGATGCATTTATCAGAAATGCTTTGTTTCAGGTAGAATAATCTTGGTTTCCATTTCTGTAACTAAACAGAAATTATAAGGGCTGCCAACAATTTTTGCTATTTGCTTGTCTACTTTCTCAAAGGTATTTTTGTAGGGCTTTCAGTAGAGAAAAGCTAAAGAAGATTTAAAAGCATTGACGCTGAGCACACTGGTCATTATTCCTAAATTGCTTACACAGGTTTTTAAGTGCTAAGTGCCAACTGTCAACACGAAAATTGCCTAAACGGATTTACATAGCCTCCCTCCTCAGTGTTTACAAACTTGACTTGCTCCATAACCTCTGTACCTGTTTTTTGCTGGGATGGTTTTCAGTCAGACAACAGGGAAGTGGCAGAAAAAAGGAGAGGCTGGAAGGGAGATGAGTAAAATTGCAAAGACACATTATGTAGCCTATATATCTTATAGGCTGCTCTTTCCAAAGCTGTGGTAAACCCAGGAATAAGCAGGCCACAGTCACCAGCAGCAGGAAGAGAACAACAAGAGGAAGAGATGACAAGTCCCTTCCCAGGTGTCTGCAGGTCTGGAACAGGGGATCCCTAAAGCACCTGTCAGAAGCAGCAGTCTCCAAGCCCCCAGGTGATATCCTCCATGGGAAAAAGAGGGAACGATCTTATGCCATCTCAGAGGGATGTGCAGCACACCGGAGGACTCCTCACAAAACTGAACGAGGAGGTTCAAGAGCATCGTAAGTACAACAAAACCAGCGGAGAGAAGAGAGTTCAGGCAGCATCAATGGGAGTGAAAGGAAGGGCCTGATCTGGCCCTTGTGCACTCTGCTGCCAAAACTTCTGTCGATGCCAATGGGAGCAATGCTGGACTCAAAGGGGAAGAGTGACTCAGAGCACTCTCTGCTTTATGAAAACATTTTCACTATCAGCAGTTTCACAGCCCATTTGCTTTGCCTTTTGGGGTGGTTTTTTTCCCCATCTTCTCTTTCATGTAATTTTTGGAGTTTTTCCTAGTTCAGCTGAATGGTATGAAGACCTGAGGTTGCATTTTTTTTTTTCTTGCTTGCAAACCAGTTTAAAATATTGCAGGGCAGGAGCCAGTCGGAGCAGAGCGTTTACAACAACCAGTCGAATGAGAGAGATTCACATATTTTCCATCTCATTAAAGAAACAGCAAATCCCTGTGATCTGGCTGTCTATTAAAGGTGCGAAAGCACCAGGCTCTCACTGGGAGCTACACAAATTGAATACAGAGCTACCTGCAAGGAAAAATGACCAACCTCAATGCCTTCGGTAGCATCATGGTCCCTGGAAAAGCCACAGCAATTCCACTTCAGTGCAATCCTAGCTGTTCTTGCATCTCCATCTTCCCTCTTCGTTTTGTGTGGAAAAATGTGCTTAGCTGGACTGCACATCTGACAGCCCTCCTACTCCAAGGAAGCTTACACAGCAGTGGCAGCATTGCCACCTTTCAATCTCCCTGCAGAGCTGAGAAACGACACATCATCTGAGGTGCTCTGCCCTTCCGGTTGGCCTTCACGCCGCTGTCATCCATTTAGATTACAGGCAACAGGCAATTAACCTATTCCTTGATTTTACAAATACAGAATAACTTCTTCACCTCCCTGTGCTGCTGCAAAACATGGAGTGAAGTTGCATGAGAATCCTGAAGATAACTTTTGGTCATAAAATGTCAGTCATCAAAATGAAAACTTTTCACAGCAACGTGCAAGTTCCAATGAAGGGAAAGACTTCTCAACTCTACAAGAAAATCCTGGGAGGACTTCAGCAAAGCCAACAGCCTGGCAGACACCCGATGATGAAGGAGGAGCAGAACCAGGCTGAACTCCAGCCTTCCTCTTTCCAGGGATTGCTCCAGCTAGTGAGATGATGTAGGGAAGCATCATTCAGTCCCCTTACCTTTGCTCTCCCCTCAGCTATGAGGGGACAGGAGTTTTTCCTCAGGCACACTGAAAGCTCAGGCACTGTTAAAGTGAGAAACAATAGATAAGGTCAGAAAAGCCAAAAGACTGCTGGGGGTGTGTGGGGGGGAAGTCTGGGAGTAAACAGAGAGAGCTGTGGGGGTGGGGGAATCTTTTAGAGTCAGAGCTGGCTAGGAGAGGACTCAGAGCTGTGACCGAGGGTGTAGGTTTCTCATAATCTCCTGTTGATCCTGGTGTACTCAAGAAAAACTAGACATGGTTACAAAATTATGTAATGGTACTTTTGGTGTATAAACTTACTTATCTGCACAATTTCATTGATGGGGAAACACAACATGAGTCTTCAAATACACTATTAAAGTGTAGAGCACAGTCAAGGTCTCTTAAAAACAGGATCCTAAAGTACATCTTCAGTTTTGTTTACAGTGATCTTTTTCTTCTGCACAGCTCTTCAGGATATCTATCATTAGTTGCTTCTGTTAAGTATTTGTACTGAAGTAATCCAAAAGAATGTATTTGTGCCAGGTATTGTTCAAACACACCATGAAATCCGTCTTCCCTTAAGAAAGCTCCAGTGAGTTTAAAAAGTCATACACTCCCCAGTTAGAGGCTGCCCTTTCAATGGGAGATTTTTGGAAAGATGTGCCTCCAAAACAATCTACAGACAGTCTAACTGAAGACAGCTGGGGCCACAAACCCCATACTTGCTTCCAAACCAGCAATATTGTCCACGTAGTTGTACAGGTCAGACCCCACATGGGGCTGCCACTGCTGCACTCTTCCTGCAAATACCTTGAAAATAACACCCATCCCCATCCTGCTCTGCCAAATGCATTTTCCTACCCCTCTGTTGGACTCATGCTTGCACCAACCTCCTGGGAAGGCACAGGAGATCGATAGCTGGTAGTCATCTTTCTGAACTCCCCCTCAGAGCCACCTCAGTGCACCTCAGCTGTGTGAGCAACATTGAATTTGCCACCCCAGTCATTACAAAGACACTCGTTTTTTCTCTTGGACAGCGATGGCAAAGCTCAGCATCAATGCTACGGCATAGCAGGTCCCAGGGGCAGGCTGAGATGGTTCTGTTCGGCTCCTAGGGCGGCACAGTGGGGTCCCAGGAGGTGTTGCTGGGGGCAGTGCATGAGAAGGGCTCTTTTTCCATCCTGTCCCCCCTCCGGCACTGTGACTTCAGTGGAGGGACAACAGGATCAGCTCCTGAAAGGCCGACACTGTGTTTCACCATCAGGGAGGGTAGGGAGAGGTAGCCACTCCTCTTGCTCTCCTCAAGCACTGCTGCCCCAGTCCCTTCCCTCCCATCTTGTCCTCTTCTCATCCTCAGCTTTCCCTCAGCTCGCAGCTCAGAGACTCCAAAATTACTGACATTATTACAAACCACCCGCTCTTCAGTATACCCCTGTAAGGCTGCAACACCCTTTACCATGTGGACTTCTCTTTATTAACTTTTTGTGTGTGTGTGTGTCCCTTAAATGGCTTTTTATTCTCCCCATTATTATTTCTCTTTACCTCTCATTTCACTTTGTTTTTTTCCCCATTATTACTTCTGTGTTCCAGGACTTCTGCACAGTTCTAAATTTGCCTACGCATAGTCTGTTTAAGCAGAGTATTTTTAAGGTGCTAAAATCATTTGAGTTCATTATTAGAAATGTAGGGGAAAATAATCAAGAGAAGTTTACCAGCTGCTCATACTTCTGGCCCTTCCAAATAATTTCTAGTTAAAATAAATATACTTGGCAGGATTTTTTTTTTCTCTCTAAAAAGTCTAATAGCATTTAGTAGTTTGAAACTGTCTTTCTACAGCAAATGAAGAGCAAATGCACATATGCAATAAAATAATTTTTCACATTTTTGTAACTATTATTTTTGTGCCTAAGGAGATATTTACAGGAATGATTCTGTGGGTCTGAAGCCACTAATAAGCTACAGTTATTAAGTATATATTTTTGTGCCTGCGTGGGCAAACATACAGAAATAATGGGTATACAATGTCTCACAGTGACATTGTCTGCCTTTCACAAAAAAATTCATTTAAAAAATATTTTTAAAACTGTCATTAAAAATTCTGTCACTGCAAGTTGAATGGAGATGGTATTCTTCCCCAGATCGGTTTGGTCTGGCTTAGAGGACAGACCATTGCGCAGGGACAGCCCAGCGCTGAGGGGGCTATGTGCTGGCTGGCTGGGTGATGGGAAGAAAGCCATTTCACCTCATTTCCCTAAGTTTAATATGAGCGACGTGTTCCCTTTTGTAATCTACTGATGAGGAACACCATGGAGGAGATGAATATTCTTCTGATTACCGTTAGACTTGGATATCTCAATAAATCTCCTCCTCCCCCCCACCCCCAAGTTTTGCCCCCCCCACACTGTTATACGAGGCTACTATAAGCAGAAACTCCCAGCCAGCCCGATCTTTTCCCACAAAGACAATAGCAGAAGCCTCTAGTCTCCCATAGTGCGACAATCAGATCTCACCATCTGAATTATGATTTGATCCCTCTATGTACTGGTATGTGCCCTGCTTCTTCTCCCACCATGGTGCATGTAACCACACTGCTTCAGCTACCGCTCCTGGGGACAAGGCAATTTGTCTGCGGGGTTCCCTGGGACCCTTCAGCCTAGGCAATGGGTTTTCTTTGGCTTTGATTTCCCCAGGTGTTGCTTCTTGACACTAGCTGAGGGCTGGTATGGACATCAAAAGCATCTCGGCTTTTATCCCTTTTGATTCTGGTTCAGGTTGTTTAAATCGCACAGATTGCCCCGGGACAGGGACTGGCAGGACCCCAGTCCAAAAGGCGAGGCTGTTTCAACTCCTATATTAAGTTCATACTGCAATGTAATCTCTGGCCTCCCAAACATAGGACTTGGACCAGACTTTCCCATCTGATTACCCCTTTCTGGGGCTTCTGTTTTCAGCAAATGCACACTATAAGCATGGCACCTCTTGCTTGGTGTGCTCTGTTTCCTCCCTCAAGGCTTGACGCTGGTGGGAACAAGTGGAGCATCCTCAAGTCTGGCTGGTGAGGCCAGGCCAACAGTTCAGGGTCAGCTTTGTCCCCCTGCTCCTCTGGGTCTGGGAACTATAAAAAATAGGAGCTCTCCATCTTTGAAATACATTTCTGTCTTTGATAAGACCCAGAGCAGTGCTTGCACTGGGGGAATGGTCTAGGTCAGCTCATGGGAAGAAATTGCCATCAACGAGTTGGTACATATGCCGTGCCTGGCATAGTATTGCCTTTCCTAAGTAAGGATGTTTTGGTAGTGCTTGATGAAGCACAGAGGACTTTTTAAGCATAAGGATGACAATTACACATTAGGGATAAGATCTGCCCTGTATACAGGGCTGCTCCAGTGCCCACACACAATTTCTCTTGCTTAGCCCCCATTTTCAGAGCTCCGCTGGCACACAAGCTCTGCCAGCTGTTGGCACAGGGGTGATTTCCCCCTCTGCACTGAATTTCTTTACCTGTGCAGTGATGACCTGTGGTGCTGAAAACCTGAACGCATGGAGCCAGACCCAGGCAAAAAGCAGAAGGACAGATTGAAGGGGCTGCAAGCAGACAGGCACCTTCCCCAGAAACACCACGCGTTCAGAGGGAACCTTGTGGCCCTTGAACACAGAGGAAAGATAGGGTGGAAGGTGTGCTAATCAAGGGTGCTGCTTTCACTACTTTTGCCTTTTGTTAGAGGAGCGGGGAGGCACTGGTTTCCAGTGGCAGCTGAGAGGAGCCCAGGGACCAAAACTCCGGACTGAAGGCAGAGGGGAGGGAGGAGAAGACAGGACAGGCAGCCAGTGAAGTCATTGCAGGCACCAGCACGCATCACCCTCACACCTCAGCTCAACCCTTGATTTAGCACAGGGGTCGTTTTGCCTCCATAAGAATTTATTTAACCTCTCCTACCCTTATTTTGGAGAGGAACTGGCTTCTCGCACCGTGAGGAAGCCCTTGCAGCATTGCAGACCTTTCACTCAGACTGTCACACTGTTTTTTCCTTCAATGTGGGCCCATTTTTTAATAACACCTGCAATCCCAATCCTGCAGTCTCTGTACAGTAAAAACATTCACTGATCCCTCTAGGATCAGGCTGCAAAACTAATACTTTCAGGTGCTTTTCCAAGTAGAATAGAAAAGCCAAACCTTTGAAGCCATATGGGATCCCTTATTGACCCAAATACCTGACACGGATGAACAAACAGGGCCATTCATTTAGACTTTGCGTGGTACATGTAAATACAATTGTCACTAGCTAGGTTTCTGAAATAACACCTTAATAGCTCTGAAAAAGTCAGCTATTTTCTTTCGTGTTTTTTCCAGTTCATTATGGCCCCAATACTGCCAAGACTTAAGCAGGTGCATTATTTTAATTCATTTGACCTCAATGAGGCTATTCACATATGTAAAGTTATGCACAAGCTTAAATCTTTGCAGAATCAGGATTTGTGGGCTTAATCTAAATCCTACTGAAGATTTCAGTTGGGTTTGGATCAGGCCCTTTTCCCTGCCTGCAACAGAGCTGCCTTTCTAGCAAAATATATCGTGCCTGAGACAGGGTCTTGGCTGAGGACCCAGCTAACTTGGGGTCAGTGCTTTCTGTGGACCTCGGAGAAGACACTTGGGTAATGCTTACACTGCAAAATGGAGTGTGGTTAAGCAGCGCCTGGAGCTAACAGAGGGCAGGGACGTACCAGCTGGGGTCTGTCAGTGTTTTGCTGCCTTGGCCCCTTTCATTCCTACCCAGCTCTTACCAGTCAGCCCTGGAGCAGGTTCTCCATTTTTCCCATGGTGAGCTGGCAGAGACAGAGCAAGCCCAGGTCTCTCTCTGTGTGTTCCAGTGCAGATGTACCTCGGGTGTCTTGCAGCAAAATGAGCTTAGACCTACTTTTCCTTTTGGGGAAACTGGACACCTTAAAACCACAAGTGACTGAAAGAGGCATAGACCAGAGGCAGGTTTGGAGCAGAAGTGAGTGGTCAAATAGCATATCACAGTCCCTAGCTTGGGATCAGCGTACATACAGGAATGTCAGAGTTATTCCTTTGCCCAGGCACTTCAGAAAGGCCATGCGCATATATAAGGAACAGATGAAAGTCTTGTGCTTTTATACTTCCCTTGTTCTTTAAAACGTATAACCATATGTAAAATTTGTGAAATGTGAACTCAAAACTAACAGTAAGTATGCAATCCAGTCACCACTGGGTTTCATTGTCCCACCACTCAAGTCCTTTTTAGTGGGGGATTTGGGACACACCCCCTTACACGCCACCTACAGCTATTCACAATAGTAAAGTTGTAGCTGTAGGTACCAGCCACCTCTGTGTCCCCCGGGCAGCCCAGGAACTCAGGGAGGTGGGTCTCCTGCCCTTGAACTCACCAGGATGATACCCTGACTTAATATCAAGAAAACTCTGCCAACAGGATCCACTCTTAGTCCATGAGTCACCATTCTTCCTGCCTTCACAAGCCATATACCAACCGCTACCAAAAAGCTAAAAAAAGGGCAAATTCCAGAAATAACTCAGAAGTCAGAGATGACACTGGTTCTCTGCAGGAGTCCCAAAACATCCCTGTGGGCCACAGCAACTCTGACTGTGCCTCTTGCTCCCATGGCAATGCATCAGCATCAGCTTCTGGTGGCTTGTGTCCTCCAAGAGTGAGGAATTCCCAGCAGCCACCAGTCCTTGTGTCTGCACAACGCTGCTGCCACTGATACGACATGGTTGCAGTATGGGATCTGTATGCGAACGGCTCAGGAGCTCGAGAGCCACAGGATGGGCACCACACCTGCGCTAGCCCCGCTTCTGCGCCTGACGCACAAAACCCCAAGTCATCATGAACTGAAATAAGCAGCAAATAATGGCACTGTACCAACAGGTGTGACTCAATTCAAAAGCACAGGCAACCAAAACAGATCTTCCAAAGTTATCTGCAACACTCTTTGGAGGTACAAAGGAAAGTTCTCCTTAGCCTGGGAAAGTCCCTATTGATTCAGTGAGCAATCTACCAAAATAAGGGGTGTTTAGACAGTAAGGCACTTGGGACATGATTTAAAGGCCTTTGAAGTCAATGCAAGAACTCCAATTTATTTGAATAGATTTGGATCAGGCCCTAGACACCACAGAGAAAGATCCTTTAAGAGTAAATGTAGAATTCATAGGTGAGATTTGACCTTAGAATATCTAGGAGGATATTCACATCTCTTCAGCAACTCCTTATGTTTCCCATAAGGCATCCTGACTTTCACCAGCAGTGAAGGCAATAAAGACACAGTGTGGTTTCTATAAAACCTTATGTTTTCAAATGCTCAAGTCTTTATAAAAACCCTGCCTTTTACAGTCAAACATTACAGGCATGGCCCTTAGCCCACAGCTGAGTTTTGTGTTGTTTTTAAAGAAACATCACTACATTATTAAATACTAAAGCAGGAGGGCGTTTTTTGTTAGTTTAAAAAAAAAAAAATTGTGGTGACTTTTCCTCTTGCCCCTGCAAAAATATAGCCCTGAAAGCATGGCATTCATTGGATCACAAAGGAGATAAAAACACTGTCTTGAAACAAGGAAATCTACAGAATTTTTCATTTATCAATTAAAACATGCAAAAGAGCCAGCATTATAGAAAAGAAATGCAGACAGACGCATACACAGCTGGCTCAGGAAAGCTCATGCATTTATATTAAGACACTTCAATAATATTAAGCACTTTGCACAAATCTAAATTTTGATTGTGTGAGTTCTTCAAAAGGGACTATTGTCCACAAAATAAATTGTTGACCTATAATAAGGTCTTTACAGCTGCTGATCACTTAGGCCAAGCCATCTTTAAAGGGTCTCTACTGTATAATCCCATTAGTAAAAGACTTGACATCTCATTTCTTTAAGTGTCTTCATGCTTTAACTCCTTTTAAGCATTACGAAAAATCCATCTGCTTATTAAAGCAACAACTTAAAATGAGCAGTTATGCTGAAAACAGGAGGAAGCGTGGCCTGCTGACTCTGTTGGCACTGTTTGTTTTAGGTGGTGTTGGTGAAGAGAAGGAAGGATCATCCGGCTAGAGCCTTTTCTATTCCAGCTGACAGGGAAAATGATCCTTTCTGACCTGATATCCTCTCTTGTGCTTGTGCTCTTTAAAAGAAATAAGCAAACAAAAAACCACAAAGGAAACTGGAAGAAACTGCCCAGTCTTTTCTTCGAAGAAGATAGATTCGACTGCTTGCTCCTGAGGCACACTCTGCTTTCCCTTCCTCCCCTGTAGCTCTGCACCTGAAGAAGTCAACTTACTCTACACCTCTATTCAAGGTGCAATATTGCAAACTCCAAATGTACAAAGATTCATTAGCTGGATCCCTAGAATGGCTGAAAATAGTTTACCAGGGACAGGATAAAAGAGGGGAGAAAAAAAAATGAAATCAAATGTGCATTCTTTTTCTTTACCTGCTCATTACTGAGAGTTTGGGCTCACTTTTCACATGCTAGAATTTTGATATTGGCAAGGGACAAATTTACAGGTACCTTGGTGATTTAGGAGCCAAAAACCCCATCAGCTTTTGATTAGCTCAGGACTCCTTGGAATCTTTGTGAAAATTAGAATTAGGCTCCTAAAGGCACTTTCTGAATTTTTTTTCCCTCTTAAAAGTTTTGGAAATGGAGAATGGAGCCCCATAACTCCCACATACATGGGAGCTGGATTTTAATAACAGGATTGTACTTGTGGCTTAATCCACAATACATGTGCTATGAAGACATTTTAGAAGCTGTGCAATTAGTCTCAGCCACTGAAGTAATGAATTGTTTAATCTTTTGTCTTCTCCCCCAGAAGGGTACACAGCAGAAAAAAAAAAAAAAAAATCTACTGGGCTTGTCTACTTCACCACATTTCCTCACCAACATTGACTGTTCACCACTACCCACATTAAAATACTCAACACGCATTCACTTCACCAGCCCTCTTGATGATCTTCGTGCTTCCCTGCAATATAACCTTCCTACAGTTGTGGTTGTCTGACTGGGATCACGCAGAAGCGGCCACATGCACACATTGAGCTGGGGAAGGGCAGAGCAGAAATAAAACTAGTGCTCAGTCCTACATCAGACTCCACTGACTCTTTGCCTGGGCATGGACTACAAAACTGATGCTTATTCACCAATTCTCTAAGAAAGAATTAAACAGGTTTAATTCTATAACAGCCAGAGAACAAAAATCTACTGAGGCCATGTGACAATCTCAGTCAATGCACTGGGGGTTGGTCAGGGGGCCCCCAGAGCTCGCCACAGACTTCGAGCCTCTGCACAAATTTAAATCTCTTACAGGCTGATCACAGAGGGGGACTCGTAACACACATCCATCAGTGGGATGGATATAGTTTTGGCAGTTAAAGATAGCAGTTTGCTCAGAGGAACACAGGCAATTGCATAGGGCTTTGGTGTATCACTCGAATAGGTAGAGGCAGAAGAATACTGGGAATATTTTAGTTACTCTCTGCAGGGCAGGAAAATTATTGTGCAAACATAAAAGGAGTGTGCACAGCCTGCGTTGCATGCAGTCATACCATGTTTTTCTGAAACCCTGCATTTTTGTCACGCTATGTTGCCTAGATGGTTGTTTTCCTAATAAATATCTACCTCCAGCATGGATTCTTTAATACCTTCTGAAAAGTTTATAGTGCCAGCTCTGATAGCAGCAAATGACTAGGTTTCAAAGTATCATCTTAAAGAGTAAAGTGAGCATTAAACTAAGGCCTCACAATGCAAATACTTGTGATTTCTGTTCACTGACTGAACTAGAGAACACACAGGGGAGAGTGTTTTGGGTTAATATGAACTATTTTTGGTTGATTGATTTTTTTTTTTCCAGGGGAAGTGGAAAAACTGCATATGGTAATCAAGTAAAAGCTACCGTCCAAACTCCATGGTTTTCAACTTTTAAAATTATATGTAAGTGTCAGAACATTTAGAATATATCAGAACAAAAACATTCAGGTTTTTAAAATGAATTTTTTTTTTTTAGGATAAAACTAAGTTCAGTACTAATCCAGAGAGCGTTTTGATGAAACGGGGTTTACATCTCCTATCAAGTGCAGTGTGCCAGCAGGGGTTGCTCCTCTGGTGTCATGTGTACGTCCCAGGCACAGCTGGGGTCACTGCAGTCTCGATGCTCAGCATGGGCTTGCACACTTCATTCAGTCAGGATTTTACTTGAGTCACTTCATTTCTGGCAGTGTTTTTCCAGACCAGCCACAACCTTTGGTGTGCTTTGCTGTTCACCATTACAAAAACGTTTTGTCATGTGCAACCTGACTTTTTTTCTGCTCGGGTGGGTCATCTCACTTGTCCTACTCAATAGAGACCAGCCCTCTCCATCCTCCATCTCTGCTCGGGAGGGTACAGCTGCAGCCCTGTCAGCACGTAACCTCCTGCAGCATGTACAAGACCTCTGTGATGCCTAAAAATCTGAACATTTTGGCAAGATGCCTGCAAGGCTGAGTAGGGAGAGGTGGAGAAAAGTACACAGTGACCACTAGATGGCTTTCTCTGGCAAACCTAGCCTTCCACTGTAAGATCACTCCCCCCCCCCGCCGTATTATTTCAATCTCAACATGCAAAAATGCAGCAAAATAAGCTTAACCACCCTCTCTCTAGAAAACGTCACCCTGAAGTTTCAGGGCACCCTTCTTTGATGTCTTCCTTCCATGAGCTGTATGCAAGTGAAAGCTTCCCAGGTGCTTCCGTCAGAAAAATCTTCCAGTCAGCCCAGAAACATTTTTACACTCTCCTGACAGCCAGACAACTGATACAGTGACAACCTGGATGTTAAGATGGGGCATATTGCATCGGCATTCAATACCTCCTCTCCTAAATAACTTACCCAGCTCTATCTGCCCTTCACATGATCAGCCTGTAAAATTAGACTAGACAAATTGCAGACATGTGGTTATAATTACCAGACCTCAGTGAAAGAATAAGAAGGACTTTAGTCCATTCAAAAATCAGGTAACTGCGTTGTGAAAAACACTGTGGGAAAGGCAAAAAATACAACCTGATCTTCCTGGAGCAGCTTTATCTATCACTCATTCTCAAGAGGTGGCAACCACGCTTCATACCACAGCTGGCTCTGCTGCAGCCTCGCAGCTCTTCCCAGCAGTCAAAACGTTTCCCTGTGTCATGATCACCTTTTGCCTTGATTAATGCCATTTCATTTACCCTGATGTCTATTCTGATTTGCTTTTGGCTCAGCCAAACTGCAGTTGTCAGAGTTATGATCCTCTCAGGTCCACAAGAAAAGGGAGGAAAAAACAGATGTCTCCTCTGTACCAACAGCTCACTGGTATTAGCGTTGGCAATGATTGAGATATATACTCAAAAACAGATAAATATACAATTTAAGAAAAGTTCCTGCAGCAGGACAGTGCTGCAGACAGAGATAAGTTTGGAGAAAAAAGGTAAAGGATTGCAGTATTGTTAATACCATGCCTACTCTACATGGTATTTATTCAATCTTTCTTGTCTTTAAAGCCTAAATAGTAATTTTTAGAAGATTAAAAGGAAGAGTTTCTGCAAGTAGGCAGAAAACACAAAACCTCTGGAATCTGAAGTATTTTTCTTCATGTAACATCTTAGTACACGTTCCTCAATTCCACAAAATTTACTTACTACTTTACATTAGCTGAAGTGATTGATTGAGGTGACCCAGGTAACTCAGCTGAGCCAAACTTCCTTCTGGAGTCAGGAGGAACAGCTGGACCTGTGTGATCTCTACTGTCTACAGGCAAACACTTTTAGCTACATACATAGGCTATTAAAATGCACACTATAATAGCAGGAGAGTGACCCAAAACAGAGATGGAAATGACAGAAGATAAGAAAATTGCATGCCACTTTGACTGTTTCTTTGCATCAGTATTATCACAAGGGATGACGAGGTTTTACAAGGCTGATTCCTGCTGCTCCTACTCCTATTTTCCATAGTCTGATGCTCCACCCTGTCACCTAATTTCAGCTGTTTCAGCAGAGATATGCCAGTTTCTGCCTGCTAAGATTTGGCCCAGTAGGATTATTGCCCAAGAAGACAGAGTAAGTCTGAAGGATGAGACTGTGCTTGTATAAAATAAATGAGCGATAACAACTTGGGTAACTTCCAGGCAATAAATCCCCCCCACCAGACAGCATTCATCTAAGTGTTCTCAGTACACTAAGAACCAGAGTATCTGAAGGTACCAGCAGATATCAGAGGCTCTTGGGCCTTAACCTTGTAGGCACTTCCCATGAGAAATTAGCTGAAGGCATACATTGGGGTGGAACAGTTTATAGATCCTGTTATGAAACTATAAAAAGTCACTGCAGGGGCACCGTGGTAAGTATTACAGAGAAGAAAAAGACCCAAAATAATAAGTAAGAACAGACAAATGTATTTTAGTAAGACTGTGGCTCTGCATACTTTTCTGTCAGCGATGCTGGTTGCCCCAGTCCCTATTTCTGCCCTTGTGCCTTTTCTTGAGTAGCAGAGGTAGATACATCCATGCTCCAAAACAAACCAAGGAGCCGCTCTGAGTAAAGAACCATCCAGGTTGTTGGCAGGTTATTTTCAACCTGGATCAGTTCCCTGAGCCAGGGCACTTTTCAGCACAGACTTTTTTTTTGCTGGCAAAACTGAAAGCAGAACGTGGGGGCAGAAAGGAGCTGCTTGTATGCAGGGGGAAGGCAGTGTTTGGTAAATTGCTCTTGGGATTTCTTTGAGCAAATGTATTAATTGGTAAAAGAGACATGGGGTAGAAAAGGTACTAGGATCTTGCAAACAGCTTTTTCAAAGCTGCTCAAGAGACCATCGATCAGATGCACATTCTCTATCTGTAGGTAAAGACACAACAGGATTTGAATGACAGAAAATATGAAAACATTCATAGCAAACAAACAAGACTAAAAAGGTCCCAGCATAGGAGACGATCAGCATGCTTCCTCTGTGGAAGACCACTTGTTATATCTATTTCATATTATGTATTCCTTTACTGCCAAAGGATTAAAGCAGAGAAGTCTTTGGTCTCTAACAGCATATTTAACATTTACTGCTGACTATCCTGATTTTTCAGAAGGCTGTCTCTGGCTTGTACTTCCCAGTGTTCCTTGGTGCCTCTTGTTCTCACAGCCGCTGCGCTGAGCAGACTGAAGTAGGTATCCAAGCTTCATCCAGCCGTTCGAATTGCTGGCATCTGCTCTGTAATGTGCAGCTTTTCAATATGATAATAAGCAATTAGCCAGGCATTTATGAACATGGAAAATGGAAGATTTGTACATAGTGCAAGATTTTCTGCTGAACACACCAATAGATACTATAGGGATAATAACAGGCCAGGTACCTGAATCTCCAAATGTTTCAAACAGCAACAAAAAGGGAGAAGTCATTGAGTTCAGTAAATTATCAGCCACTATTTGATTGCCCAGTAGCTAACAGGAAGCACAATGGTGTTTATTCACCTCTCCAGATTTATATAAATGTCAACAATCTTAGGTTAACTTCCTTTCACGTCTCAGATGGAAAGCTTAAGCATAAAAGCTCCATTACATATTGTAAAAACAACAACAGAAAACGAACTATAAAAAAAAGAAAGCCAGAGACATTATTTTGTTAGATATACCCATCCAAACAAAGTGTTCTTTAATCAGAGCTGATCAGTGCCAGCCAAGCCCACTTCATGATGTTTCCCGGTCTGAAACAACTTCTCTCCCCCAGTTTCAACATTTTGAAGAGGAAATGGAGGCTTGGAGGTCCATTATTTTATATATAACCAATATTTTTTTGCAAGCATACTTGTGCACTGCAACCCCACAGTAACCTGATGGGTCCACAAAGATGAACTTCTTAAGGGAACACCAGAGATGACCAGCCTGTCTCCCAGGGACTTCGGACTCATATGTAGAGGGCAGAAACACTAGCACAGGTCCCACAAGCAGAGGAGCATTTTCATACAGTCCTGCCCCCAGGGAGATTAGCTCTGAGAGCACCACAAGGAGCAGAACAACTCCTAACACAGCACTGAAGCTGCAGGGTTCTTTCTGGGATGCAAACTCGCTTGTCCACAACTAACCAAGGACTCTCCATACTGCTGTACCTTGCTCAGTATGGACATGACTACAATCCCTCAAGAAAAAACATGTGATTTTTGCCCCCAAAACAATATTTGCAAGTCTGTGCTATCTCCACTATTCTACCCTACTTCTAAGATGTGGAAGCCAAAACCAGATACAGAATTCAAATACTGCTCCACAGCATGAAGAGATAGTATCACCATCCTGCTCCTACTCATTGCTCTCCCATGCTAGGGCCATAAAGCCTCTGTTTTCCTTCTCTACGACATCACACTGGATGCTGGAGTTCATGCTTTTCCATATCTCCTGTAAATCCTTTCCAGAGTTTGTCCCATGGAGTAATAAAGGTTATCCCCATCCCTTGGTCTTATGCATTCAACCTAGCGTTTGCCCTTGGATGAAGACAGAGATCATTTAACTGAGCCCTTGCTACACAGCATCCCAGAGGAACCCAACTGCCCTCTAGATTGTGTACTGCTGGTCCAGCAGAGAAACGGCAGTGTACTCACTGCAAATCCCTCCATATCCCTTGTGCCACTCATCTCCTCACTGAAGGGGCTGAGTGTGACCTCCAGCAATAACAAGGGCAGAGGAGAGAAGTCTGGGATGAAATTGAGCCTGGGAAAGAGGGAGGAAAGATGTTTTCACCAAGGGTTTTAATGTTTGTTGTGGGGTGCTTTGCTTTAGTTTTTGTTCCCCATTACTCAAATGAGTAATTAAATATGTATTAACTGACAATAAATTCAGTTAATTTCTCCAAGTTGAGTCTATTTTGCCTATGATGGTAACTGGTAAGCAATATCCCTGTCTTCACCTCAACCCACAAGCTTTCTTGCTCTTGTTCTTCCTGTTTTCTTCCTCCATCCTGCTAAACCAGCAGGAGAGCAAGTGAGCAGCTGGGGAGGATTTTGGTTGCTGGCCAGAGCTGACCTGCCACACCTTGCCTTTTTCTTTATTAGCACACTGTGCTTACTTTTTCACTGTCCTGGAGTTTCTTTGGGGCTCAAGATACATTGAAAACTAATCAGTTGAAATGTCCCTGCAGAAATGCAGGGCAAAAGGTATTTCCATTGGAATTTATAATTCCCTCGGAACAGAATAGCCACAGCATGAGAACCGCTGGTGCAGTTTTAGTCCCCATGTGCTTATGCCCATGCTCCTTAGCCCAGCAGAAAGCCAGCATCTTCTCTTACACCTGAAACCACACAGAGACTATTCTAAAAGTCACTGAGACTGATGGTAGGTGGATTTAGGAACTGGCACATAGCTCCAGGCCTGCTTGTTCCTGGGGTTTCTCACTGCCACTGACCATAGCACAAACCAGTGAAAGTGGTAGGAGGCTAATTGTCATAACTAAATAATATAGGTATATATACACACATATGCATACACACACTGAACGTAAGAACTAGTACATTTCTTCTAATGATAGAAGAACTGTTCGTGTTCCTAGTGAAAAAATCATCCTAAGAGCTTATGAAATCCTCTACTACCATAATTGTAGCCAGACTAATATACATTAATGCACCAAATTTCAAATTAACTGAAGGAAAACATGTGCTTAATTGGATCTAGGATCCCAGATCCAGGTGTTAAATAACACCAGCACAAGGCCATATTGTAAGGTTTAAATGCTCCGCCAGTAAACACAAAACCTCCACTCACAGAACTTCAATTAAGGAAACGGTTATTATTGATTTATAAAGAGATGTTGGCGTACAACAAAACAGAACAACCACCAAGAGGAAGTGCTGAGACAGCAGCTCTGCCTGCTGTCAGAAGAGCATGTCAGCAAAGAGGAAAGCACCCTCAAGTCCTAGACAGTGGTACCTACAAGAATATTACTGTATAATTGAAGTGTAGCAAATGCAGTAAAAATAAATAACTATTCTGCAATAGAGAGGAAGTGGTGGAGCTGCTGGGTAAGAGGCTGAGGCTTTAAATTTACTGGGTAAGAGTGTGTGGTCTGGTGCGTGATCATCTACCAGACAGTCCAATTGGTAAAAGAAGAGGGGGCCAGGTATTGGATGGGTTCAGACTGGAAGCAGAGCTGCTAACTGGGGCAGAGACTCCTCCAGTTGCTGAATTACTATTAAAAGCAATGAGAATATTTTGTAACTGTGATTAAGCGCAAATGCTTCATATCTTATTTTGGAAACAAAGCTGTTTTCTTTTCTCCCAACTGAAGTTGTTATTGTGAGTTAGTGTGTATTTATAATGAAGATGCCAACATGAACAAAACTTTTTTTTTTTTTTTTTAGAGAGCTTTGTACTATTGTTTTATTTAAGTGATTTTGACATTGCTGTGGAACATGATGAAGTTGATCTTTTAAAGGTACTTGGATAAATACATTCTTAGTTGGCCAGCCTCTTTTCTGTCCTTAGGTCATATCACAGCATTGATTTTTAAACTAGAAATCAATTGAGAACTTAAAAAAAATCAATGCTACAATATGGTTTGTGAGCTGCTATCTTTTCCAATGTTTTTTTCAGATAGTCAGTGAGTTAGAGTCTATAAACTCACCCTCTTTCCAGGGATTTCATGTTATTTAACAAATAAATTAACAACGATAACAAATTAATCTCAAAATCCTGCTCAGTTTCCTCCAGGGCAGCTCTACAAGGGCTCATTTGTCCACTCGGTTCATGCCTTACACCTTTTCTACCACAATATTTCCTCACTTACCTCTCTCCAACATGGGATCAAAGCTGGGTCAGTCACCAGTATCCCTGAACCCCTCCTGCCAGAGCAATGCTTGTTAACAGGGTGCCACATCTGAGGCCATGACCACTAATCCACTAAATGGCTGTGACATACTTGGAGGGCAAAAACGTGGCTTCTTGGTTGGAAAAAAAAGTTGGTCTTAGAATTTTATTCCCAAAGTGAATCACATTTTCAAGTGTGTCCTTAAAGACAAAGAATGTTATGGGCTTTCATCACCCATAAGAGTTTACTCTAGTACAATTTTATTTCAGATACAACTTGAGCATTTGGGTGGTTATAGCCTCAGCTGCTGGAATCATGCTATTATGAAAGATTCCCAGCTTCCATTTCCTAGCTTAAATTCACATCTTCCTATACCATTGCTACAGGTAAGCTTGGAAACAGAAGCTCCAAAAGCTTAAAAGTTGTAAGACAAAAAGGCAGCTTTTTTGTTGTTGTTGTTTAAAAACTACAATCTAAACTAATAATTTCACTTCAAATGCTTTTAAAATGTTGTTTGTTTCTGGTTGAAAAGTACTACTTACAAGTTTTGGAAAAAAACTGGTAGGAGCCTCACTTTATCTCAGTTTATTGAGCTGGATACAGCAAAAATAATTATTTGCTGCTTACATAGCATTTTTGAAATACTTGGGACTGTAGGAATGCAATATATAGTTAAACAGCACTTCTCATTTCTGTTCTCATAGGGCAATTCCCATTTATTCTCAGGGTGCTCTTGCACTACTCATAATTGAAAGAGCTTACAACTGTAAATACAAGTTATTCTTACTTTAATGCCCCACAGCAAATGAACAATATCTGTCCCACCCTTCTCAAAGGCGTTTGAGAATAAAGGTAGGGAGTCCCATATCTGCCAACAGTTCAGACAGAATTTGTAGTATAATCACACTATTTAAATAGAGTCACCATGAGAGTTGTGTTTCCTGAGTATGTATGCATGGTGTATTTTAAAGTTCCTTAAACAGGTGTCAGGGTGGCTAGCTAACTTTACTGCATGGTCACGTAGGACATGTTCATGATCTCCATCACCAGCCGATAGCATGAGTACGCATTTAAGGTCCAACTGGGCTTTTACAGCCTCTTCTGAGGTCCATTCCTGCATGTCTGTCATTTTTGACAACTGAGCTACCTGGTTTAAAGCTAGTGTATGCATGGCTACCCATGGTGTAGCTGCCCCTTTGACCTCTGCATAGCTGTACTCTGATCCCTTTAAATTATAAGAACTAGCAAAAAAATTATTTTTAAAAATATGTAGCAGATTTATCTCCAGAGTTTCTCAGCAGTCATCTCTGACTCCTGTAATGGCAACACATAACATAAGCCTGTGCATGAAGAGCATCAGTATCTTCCCTCACTAATGGGAGCTCCGAGTGAAATACAGAAATAGCTCATAAATGCAGCCCAGGTGTCTTGCATGCCAGTAGCAAGAATCAAGTAGAGATGGCTTAATAAGTCACCTCTGTGGGCGCCGAGAAGCAATCATAATCAGCCTGTTTTGAATAACGTCCTGAAATGACAGGAGTGTTATAGGAGGAGGATTCACGTACAAAAACGCTTTCTGTAACTGGCTTTTTTCTCCAGCAAATGGAATGCTCCAGGGTGTGAAAAGGGGAGTCATTAAGGCCCACTGGATGTTTAAGAAGAGACACCTCTAGCTTTCTACTCCGAGCATCAATGTAACTGCACTGCCTCTATTTCAATGGAGCGATTTCTGCTCAAGCTGTTAAATCCTTCTCTGATCTGCCAGCCAGGGAGGGGGTTCAGAGCTCCTTTGTCTCCAGCAGTTTAACTTAATTCCACTGATGTCTCACAGTTTATCAACCACCACCTCTGATCTGATCACCTGGATGAGCGATCAGAGCAGAGTCATCTAATTTATACCAAGAGTGGGAACAAAGCAAAAGGTAGATGCTTGCTGAGTCCTTACTACACAGAAGCTATTTTGCTAGCACAAAGAAGAATTCCACAATCATTCAGATGCAGGGTCACCTGGGTTCAAGATTGGACTCTAACTTTGCATTCACATTTGGTTTTTTGGGGTTTTTTTTTGTGGTTTGTTTTTTTTTTTTTTTTTTTTAAGAAAAAAAAAAATCTAACATTGTTACAAGAGCTGGCAGCAGTTGCTGATGCACAAGAGCATCAACTAGGAGTAGTAACCATGGTTATCAGTCAAGTTTCCAGATCCCAGCACTCAAAGGGAAACCTGGAAGTTAAAGAACAAGCTCTCACATTGTCATAGGCTCAACTGCAAATAGCTCACAAGCCACCCCCAAATTTAACCCAGTACAGGCTATTAGCAGGTTCCTCATCTAATAACTTGGGAAGATCACACCCGTGGCTCATGAGAGGGCTCCAGGAGCCCACTCCTGAGAAGAGCAAAACAAGTCTGACAAGGTACATGGCTACAATTCCTAATAGACCTTGCCCTGCTCAGATACCTAACATAACCAGAGTCTTATTTTTAGAGAGGACAACTGCAACTATTTAACTCAGTAGAACAGTGCTGCATAACAGCTACACGCAGAGCCCCTCTCCTGTGGTACCTGGTGAGCACAGGTTAGTCCCTGTCTAGAAGACTTATACACTTCCTTTATAATAGTGAGAAGAAAGGCATCTTCACCATGTCCAGGGTGAAAGTAATTAAAATTGTTTTTACTTTGCTAACTGGCCACATTTCTAGCACACACTTAAAAACATATCTCTCACAGCAGCTGTGCAAACCAAACTGCCTGACCCTTTGTACAGGTGTGCAGACAGCTATGAAGAACATTCTTGCCACCCAAGTCTTCAACTTCGTTATCCCCAGGCATCATAATAAAATTTCTGCCCCACTTTGATGTTTCCCTTCTGCCACTTTTTCAGCAGGCAGATAAACATCTTGAACTCCCCTCCTGGTCTCAGCCCCTGCCTGACCTCTCCTACTTTGCTTTGCGCTCAACAAGGCCAAATTCAAGTAAGGATGTACAGTGAAATCAGGGAACATATGAAACAAAGTGCTTATGCTCTGTTGTTAATGAGAAATAATAGTTCTCCTCATAGGACTTATTCAGGAAGCAGGGCCTGGCAAGAATATAAGAAAGATGTTCCAACTCTTTAGCAGCCTTCATGGAAGAAACACTCTTGTACTTATTTTCTTGGGAGGAAAAAAAAAAAGTTTTTAATTAAAAACTAATAAAAGCTAACAAAAATTGCTTCCATGTCTCAGCATCCAGAAGTTTTCAGCCTGGTTTAGAGGAAAGTTTTTAATCAGAAAAGGAAGCATATATCATAGAAATGTAAAAAGGGAAATCTGGAATTATGACCCTCAAAAGATGTTAGAACAGTCTTGCTACCAGCTCACAGGGATCAAGCGAGGGTTGGAAGGGGCCTGAAAAGAGGAGTCCGGGACAGTCCGAAAAGCTTCTCAAACAGCTTTGAGAAAGTCAGAACAACATTCATATATCGGGACACTTCTTTAAACTGAAGCTCAGTCTTGTCACTTAACTCATGAGAATTGCCAGTCAATATTGGTTTGCATTTTTCTATTGAGCTTTGCAAAATTTACTGATTGAAATTAGCAAAAGCTGAAGATAGATTGTTTTATCTTCCCCTGTGCATTCCAGGCCAGCAGAAAACAATCCCATCCTAAGCCTTCAAACTTGTGCTATGCAAAAAAATCAGTAACAAAACAGTTAAATTTGTATCTATTTACTGTTTCTTCAAATCTGTATCAGGAAGCTTGGGAAAATTCAAAGTATAATGAAGAAAGAAATATGCAATGGGAACATAGCATTTTTTTTTTGCACTAGTAGGTCCTTCTTCAGTCCTAGAAGGAGATTCCTTATCATCAAATCCAATCTAAAAAACAATTGGCCTAACAGCCTTGGCAGCCGGAGCTGCAAATACAGAAATACATACAAAATGGCAAGCCAAGCACACATGCCAATTCAGCCAATGCTTCTCTCATACAAAAGCTAGAGGGCCACCTCTCTGTGTACAGAAAACATGACTCAAGTTTCAGTCCATCAGTCATTTGCCACTCTGGGAGAGGGATTGGTTGGGGATCCCACCTCAGGATGGCAAGTGGGACTGGCTGATGGCATCCAGAAAGGGTCAGCAGAGGCGGCAGGATAGACATCCCAGGCAAGGCTGGTGGGATCCCCTCCTCACCTAATTTGTGTCACTTATGACTTCCTATGCCCCAGAAAACCTGTTCATTTTCCCTTCAGCTATCACTTATTTGTATAAGCCACTTGTTCTACTTTGATAATTAAAAAAAAAAAAAAAATAAACTCTCCAGCACCTTGAGCTTCCTAGCAGGCTCTGATTTCAAATAACTCCAGGTCCTAGTGTAACCATTATTATCATTTGTGCCACTCTTGTTGCCCTAAATTGTATTGAAATTGCTAATTTCATTTGTTTCAGGAAGCCAGGAACACACCTGTAACAGCTATCAGTCAGTGCCCACCATGGTGGCCACCACCAGCTGCAGACCATCTCCTGCTGTCCCAGGCACATAGATGTTAACAGATCACATTTTTCACACCATGCAATGTGCCTGTGCAACTCCCCTTGCCCAGCCATGATTCAACAAGGAAATAGAAGTTAACACATATTCTGGTAATCTTCCCTACTCCTGGTCTCCATCAAATAATTGCTACCCTACTTTACAGGTCAAACACAGTGTTTAAGCCTTTAACATCAAGGACAGGGCTCCCATTTGCTCCATTAGCAGAAATTCACCTTTTAGCTTCAACTTCAACAAACCATTTGATTTTCCAGTAGAAATGACTTTTACAGCCAGCTGTAGTTTCAGCAGTAGTTGCTAACGTGCCTTCCCCTTCCCCCCTGCCACTATTTCAATGCTGTGCACATTTGCCCTTGTACGTGTCAGTGTGTGTTTTGGAAGAGCAAAACGAAACTTGAATTAAAGAGGTTGCTGCGTCTTCCCCGCCCCCCCCTCCCCCCGCTCTGTCTCTCTCCCCCTTCCCTTTCTGATGTTCCAAGAGTTGCTTGCACTAATCACCATTGAGATCTGTTAGTTTATACAACCGTATTTTAAGATTCATGCGTTTGGAGGTCATTTGACTCATTTATACATCCACAGGGATGGCCTGATTTGCTCAGCTCAGCTTCACAGCTTTCACTTACAGCAGGGCTGCGTAATCGGCTTTGATGAGCTCATGAAAAGAGACAAAGCAAAAACCGTACAACATTACAGATAGAGATAGATATAGAGAGAGAAGTTTCTGCTGGAATGAATCAGAAAGAGCTGACTGCTGCCTGCAGTTCCTGCCCTGATTTTATTATGATTTAATGTCCCAAAGATTTTTTTTTTAAATTTTATTTTATTTCCCCCCCTCCTCTTTTCCAGGCCACTGCCACCTTATGGCCGCAGGAAGCTGTTTCAGTGGAAGAAATACATGTACTGCTGCACCTTAGTATTTAGGGAGCTGACAGCGTACCAGACACTACATTTTCCAAAGCACTCCAACCCTTCACTCTGAGAAACATCTGGAAAACAAGTATTTTTTAATGTATTGAAAATGGGAGGTTTCAAGAAACCTTTAAAAAAGCCAATGCAGACAGTAGAGCATGTGCTTATGTGATAATCGCATCACCATTAGCAGTCAAGGGGATTTGGTTAAACTAGCAAGGCTAAGGAAGTTGTTGGCATAAAGAATTATTCTTTTCTACAATTTTTCAGTCAAAGAAAGAATAAGTGAGGAACAGAAGAGTAGAAAAGGGACATTTTCTTATTTTGAATGACTTGGCCACGACATATAGAATCATCAAGGTTGGAACGTTACATTTTAAAGCAAAGCCAGTGGTGGGCAGGAACCATGCTCATTTTATGTCAGAATTAAGAGTATAACCTGTAGCTGCAGGTTAAGTATCAGATGGTGGGGGGGGAAAATCATACTCATTTGCGTGTCTCAGATAGCTATAGAGTTCCCATTGCTATATCAACCAAGGGCCCTACAATTTTAACATGTTCATCCACTGCACACTTCAGTGACACAAGATGCCGCCATTAGTCCCGGTTTTACAAACAGGGAACTGAGGCACAAAGACAAAATCCTGTTCACTATTGCCAGGGCTAAGCAATTCAGCTAAATGAACAAGACATTGCTTTTCCCAGTCAGTTGTTATCCTGGATGCTGGAAGATGCAGGGAGCTGACACTGGGAGCATGGCAAGAGCCCAGTTGAGTTGATAAGCTGTGTAATGGGCACCCCTTTGCAAAACCCAGCCCGATGATCACGCCTGGTGGAAGAGCTTCAATTCACTGCTGCACAGATCAAATAACTTTGATTTGAGCTCATTCTGACTCATTTTGGGGATTCCTGTGGCAGTTCCAAACACTGGGGAGGGAGGCGATGGGAAAACAGCATCAAGCCCTTCACATCCACCTCTGCAGGGGTGGACTGAAATCTAATTCAGGCAAGGCTGGCTGAATCCAAACTAGCAAAGGTTGATGAAGTAGCATGTTGCCGTCTGGGTGAGCTCTATTGAAAATAGAATTCCCACCTCAGACAGCACCACTCAAACCCAGCAGAAGCTTTGGTGGTGGTGGTGTTTAACACCAAACACGTTTAAGGTAATTTTTGTACATGATTTTCATTTTCCACTACTTTGCATGTCCTAATTCTATATGGAGCCAGGAAAAGAAGTGGGAACAGACTTATTGTGCCATTACTGAAATTAAAGGTAGAAAGGATCATATTCTCAGGCCTCTAGAGCAGCTTGTAGGCTGTAAACGCACATGCAGTTTGCGGAACCATCAAGGTTTTTGGGTGTCTATTAATCCTGACAGTTTCACACATACAATTAGAAGTCAACAAACAAAAATAGAAGCACTTCACATTTGCAGGAAGCCTTATGCATATGGTCAGTTTGTCAGCATACAGTAGGTAAATTGATTGCATGGCTTTGTGTCTACCATTTTAACATAGATTTCTCAACTGTGTGCTTACAGCATCTGTTTATCATCTATTAATCCTTTAACAACAACAACAACAACAAAAAAATCAGCTAATAGCATCTTAACAAGAATCCTACAGTAGAGACAATCCACAGCCACCCATTATCCTGGCAGCCTTTCCAAGTAGTCAACAAGATTGTTCATAAGCAACAGCAATTGAGGACTAGCTCTTATTCTGGCCAGCACCTTAATTCTCTATGCACCTCAATGGATAAAGAAGCAATGGTCTTTGGCAGAAGTAAGAAAGAAGATTCAAACACAATTCTTGATTCAGAACAAAATGATGAAATCACTCTGTCTCCATGCTCAATAAAATCAGGATGGTAACTGCAAGGTCCATGGCTCAGCACACACTAATTTCTCCTTGAAAGTTTTTTAGGTGAAAATTTCCTTTCTTGATTGATTTTCTCCGCTGGACAATACCACTCACCAGAGTACCCAATAGTTCCTACTTGGGCATTTACGGGAGTGACCAAATTTTCAAAATAACTTGGGACTTTCAGGATCAAGCTGTTTCACAAGTCTCGGCTTACATATCCAAAGGAATCAGGAGAGTCTCCCATTGAATTTGGTGAACTCTTTTCATTGAAAGCTGATTTTCTACTCCAACTACTACAATAGTATAACATTGATGCAGTATAGTAAGGACTCAGATCCATCACATGCTCACAACCCACTCATAACATTTCTACACAGGTTTTGTGTATGGATACCTACCTGGGGAGGTAATTTCTTTCAAAAGCCGTTATCACACTGGTGTACTCACTATTCTAGGATAAATGCAGTTAGAGCAGTATTAAGATAATTTACACCAACATACCCTTTATTCTTTTTCTTTCCTGTATGGGAATAAACAATAGTAATAAGGAATGCTTCCACTAGTACACCTGTATCAACAACAAAAGATCTACAGGCAACCTTGTGATAGGAATTACCTTGCTGTTTAGTCCCTTGAAGGCCGTACAAAGAGGTCTGCTCCTAGGTGCAGCTAATGCAGTAAAAGACCCCAAACACTATACCCTTAATCAGACATTAATATACTCCCTCACCTGCTAACAGAGTAGGCTTTGTAAGTGCTTCCTAATTTGCTTCAGGCAAAACACACCTGGATCAGCCTAAGCAGCTTAACCTGGTCTGAGTTACCAGCGTGATTTTGCCTGAAGCATTAGGGACAGCTGAGTGCAATCAAGGTATCTACCCTCCCCTGAGAGAGATCCTATTGAAGGCACTTTGGCTGATGCCTCAGCACACTATCTAGGCCATAGAGAGAAGCAGCAATCTTGCCTCATGGCCATGGAGAGCCTCTCTTAAACCCAGTCCTACAAAAGTCTTACTACACACGTCAGCTGTTCAACAAAACCAGCTATGCTGTGCACAGAATCACTGCCTCCAGCACCTTCATCTTCTGTCTGAGAGAAAGTTCCTGATGATGGAGTGAATCCTTGAAAAAAACCCACCAAACTGCTATTTCCCTGTCATCTGAATGGTTTATTTCAGAAAAATGTCAAAAGAAGCCTTTATCTCCACCACAGAAAGTACATTCTTGTTGGTATATTCAAATCCTAAAGGAAATTTGACACAGATAATTTCTGACAATGGTTTATAATCTCACAACCAAGAAGTCCTAAGAAGCTTCTGAAGGAAAAAAAGTGTTAAGTTACAAGAGATCTTCCGTTTACTGTCCTACATACTGGGCCGATGCAAACCTCACACAGCCATTCCTCCTGCCTGTACCACTGAATGCACTGGGATTCCTCTTTATTACTCAAGCTTTGACTAAAGTCAAAACCCTTAAAGAAGTGACAGTCTACAACATTTTTTTGCATGAATGTTCATTAACTTTTTGGCTGTTTTGTTGTATTTTTTGTGTTGTGGTCATTGCATTTATGTTTTTCTCTTAGAAACTCTCATCCTGGTAATTTTAATTTCATTATGTATCTGATTTTGAAGTCTGTCAAGGATTTAAATGTTTCTGAATCTCTGCTAAGAAAGAAGCAAAAAGACTTGTGATGGTATTTTCCAAGCACATATGGGCTCTGATGGCTTTGGATAGCTTCTAAGCTCCCGCTGCTCTTGCCTGGCTGTGATGCTGACACGGCCCCTGCTATCATGGTATTGGCTTGACCCACACAGGCTCCACAAAAAGTGACAGCTGTAGCTGTTGCTCAAAAACATGGCCACCATGTAAGGCTGAGCAGCAGTATCACCCTCCTTTTCTAATTACAACCACTCAGTATTTGGAAGTGCCAAGGGAGCACTGCACCATACATGAAAAACCCAGGTTTAGATTTCCATTCTGAACTAGAAGCAACCTTTGCAATCTTCTACAAGAGTCCCATCAGTGTTACGTTTCTGTTCATTCTCTTTCACTCCCCATGGATTATTATTATTTTTTTCTATGCCAGGACAGGTTGCAGAAAAAAAAAACCAGTTCCTGCCTCAGTCAAGTCTTTAACTTAAGGGCCCCTGCAGAGGTGGAGAAACAAACTCCCACTTACAGTGAAAAGGGTTAATGCCACTGGTTTAAAACAGAGAAGTTTCTCCCTGAGTTTTGATAGAAAGTGTGGGATTTCAAAACCAGCCCTGATCTCAGCATATCATCTTCCTTGCCTTGAGTGGCAGCCTATGAGCTGGTCCTAGTCCCCATGTGTTACATGGACACCATGAAAAACACCACCATTTATACATATGTACAAAAGCATATATATGTATACACATATATGCATATATATATATATATGTACACCCACACATATAGCTAGCATGTCTAAATTAGTATAGGGACATTACTCTGGAAACCTGCTGCCTACAAGTTATGCACTGTAGAGACCAGAAAAGGCCTGTAGTCAAAAAGAAAAGGAATGCCAGAGCTCACGAGGGCTAGGCAAACAACCTAACGAGTGGGTCCCTCTTTCCCCCTGAGTTGGCACACCTGGCCTGTGACTGCAGGAGGTTGGTGTGAGGACAACGTGCTATTTAGTGTAAGGCTGAATGGCTTGGTTCCTTTGCTTCAGAAAATAAAAATCAAGACAAATAACCAACCCAAAAAGTGTCAAGTCTCTGAGGGAGGAAAAGGAACGAGCAGTGAGAAGGAGACTCTACCTCGGTTTCCCAGAGAATATATTTATACTGTCCCCAGGTAGTACCTGTTTTTAAATAACATGAGGCACGGCACATTGTCAGAAACCTGCTCCTGAGAGCATCCACACCCGTCAGAGGACAGCAAGTTCAGCCAATGAAGACCAGAGCACTGCAAAAGCCTTAGCAGCTGCAAGCAAGTCCTCTCCATCTCCTTTGCTGTCTGCCCCACCACCACTACATCGCGTTCCCAGAGAGGGAGGTTGGAAGAAGGCCAAGAAGCCAGAGCACAATAACTGCTAGCCAGAAGGAAGGATTTTGACCTGTGAAGAGGTGCCTTCAAAACATGCACCTTGGGGCCAAAGCAGCTTCACCCTGTCTGATGTAAAGGCACAGAAGAGCTGCACACATGCTGGGGAGGGGTCCTTGAAAACCCAGATGAAACCCTTGCAAAGCAAGGTAATCAAGGTGATGGGAGTGCCATGCAATGGCAGTGAAAGATGAAAAGGATTTTTCAGCTCTGAATAAGCATGATGTAAACCGAACGTGAGGCAGGGAGCACTTTGGTGCTGAGAGCACTTACGCGGCTCTGTGACTTGAAAATGGGGGCTTCACTGCAAGATGTAGGGTCACACATCCACAGGACAAAGAGAGGTTTCCTTCACCCTTCACAGCTGGTGGTCACATTTTTTAAATTGTCCACATAGTGTAACTCTGTGTTCATTACTTATTAAAAACAGCTTTTCACATGTTTTGCCATCAGTGCTGGAAGTGTATAATTACCCAATTTCATCGTTTCCTCTCTCCCTTCACCTGCAACTGCAGTGCAAGCGAGTATGGACCGATTGCAGCTATCTTTAAGTGAACTGGAAATATATAGCTATGCAAATTGCCCTGCGTGGTAGCCAGATAACGTGAGAACTTTGAAAGACATGGGAGAAATGCACGATCTAAATGTTCGGTGTCATTATTTGCTCTTAATTACATATTGCTTCCTACCAGCTGTTTGGCATGCAACACCTGTTGTTTTAACATTGCTGGAATAAAGGGTCTTTTAGTTGTAATGATGCCATTGCTTGGCCCTAATTACAGTTGTTAGCAAGGACCAGAACTTGACTCAGGCTATATGGTATGGCGGTGTAAAGAAACACCTTTGAACTAATGGTGTCTGCAATACTCCTAATATTTTTCCAGGATACATCCTTTTTCATTTGCATCACAAAGACTATAAAGTACTTATACATGACACCTCTAAATCCTTTATAATGCATCATGTCAAACAGCCCATTTAGTAGCGACTCCGTGGTATAAAGTAGCACAATACACTGAAGTTGCTATGCTGAATTGTGTCAAAAGATCTGCTTTTTTAATTCCCCCATAATCTTACGGATGGAAATAGCACATTGTAGCAGTTCAGAAGCTGTTCCAGTGTGGCATGTCAAATGTTACTGCAGCACTATTTTGACGGTGAGTCATCATGCAAGACAATGAATTGAGACAAATATTGATGTGCCACAAAGTTTTCTTTCTTTTTTTTTTTTTCTCTCTCTTTCTCAAATCACCATGGTGGAGAAAGGAAATAAAGTGAGTGGGAGCAAAGTGCAAAGTACAGTTTGGAAGCAGCTGACCTGCCGTCAACAAAATTGAAAAAAATTACAGACACATTAAAGCTGCGACTTGCAGCAAGTAGAGGAAGAAGAGTTCCCACGGAGACGCTCTCTCCTCTCATCCCCTTCTGCCAAAGCCTTGCGCTTACACAGCGTCTGCTCCAGCGTGGGGGAGTAAGCTGAAAGTAACAGAGCAGCTTTAATGCAGGATTTCAGGATTTCCTCACCGCTGTCAAGCCAAGAGAGACCTTTGACATTGCTTCGGAATATTCTCTGCACGTAACCTGTAAGACTTGGCTGAAGTGGTGGGACAGGTTTCTGATGAAGACACTGAACTGGGGTGTGGGAGCTCTGGGCTTAGCTCCTAGTTCTGTCACTGGAACTGGCCTGTTCCAAGCCAGCGTCTGGACTGGAAGCACACTTTCACCTGGTACCTAGAAAAAACACAAACGAGCGGAAACATAGCACTCTAGCCAAGAGACTAAAGGGACAATAAAGTGAATGTGGACAGCAACCTCATCACCTGGGGAAAAGATTCAGGATAAAATCTTTGCTCTCTTCACAGGAAGCTCATATTTTCTTTTATGTAGATTATCACAGTTCAAGTTGGTTATGTAACTGGGAAACAAATTCACATGTTAAGACCCAGTTCACATGTAGGCACAAAAATAGAGCTGGCTTAGTGAATTTACTTATTGGAGAAGTATGCGTTTATGCAGATTTCAGTGTCTTGTATGCAACTCCTAGCAGCAAAGAGAATAAACTAATGTCCTGCAGCTTATCTAGTTTAAATGAGAACAGGACTACTCCTGTTTACATGATATACCTGTCTGAAGAGAGTTGTGTTTCAGGCTAAACTCAAGCTAGTTATAGAACTACCTACAAAGGGAAAGCAGAAAACCAGGAGTGACTGCAACGTGCACATTATACCATTAACTAACGCTTCACATCCAGTTTCTCTTCTGCTTCTCTGCCCTCCTTTTCTTCAGCAGAAGGTGATTGTTGTCTGTTTGTAGCTGGTACAGTCAAATCTGTGCCAAGTGAAAGCAATCTAATTATATTTGTTGGCATGCAAATACAGCCTACTATTGCTTAAGCAGGTTTTAAAAATATAGTCATGCTAGTAATTAATATCTGCTATGAAGTGAGATAAAAGCCATATGACAGAGAACCTTGCGCTTATTACATGTTATATGCATTACTGGCACACAAATCTGAATCCTGATGTCCACAGCCAGGTTTCTAAATGCCTTCCAAAGATAAGCAATCAGCTACTGAGTCCACTTTCACCACAAGGGAAGAGAGTTAAATTAAGTTGAAATACAGGAGCTGGGGGCTAAGCATGTGCACACAGTCAGTGACTGTGACTCAGCTGACACGCAGTTATTTATTGTGCTGCAGTAACTTGCTGATGTCTTTGAAGACCTCACTGGAAATACAAGACCAGCTCAGATTTGGGATGAAAGCCCCTTTAACAAGAGTACCTACCTGAACAATGATGGCAAGAGGTGTCTTTTTAGTGGCTGTCAAAGAATTGGACAGTAACACACTATTGCCGTTGCACAAATGCCAGTGGGGTGCCATCACGGCTGGGTGGTGCAGAGGTATTTGTGTTCTTGGTCTAAGGGCAAAATTTAAGCATTGAATTGAAGACATGAATGCAAGGGGTTTTTTTCATCATATTAGACTTGCCCTCTCACTCCAGGACTGGACTTCCCTAAGCAGTTACCTTTCTACAGCATTAACAGGTGCTTTTAAACTTGAGAGCAGCATATTTGTCCTTACCAGTTGCCAAAATAAAATAGATTTTACAGCATTGGCTCAAGATAACCTCAAGATAACCAGAGCAACAACAGCTGATGATCTTGTCCATCACTATCCATCATATGCTAGCACTGATATCATCTGTAGATGTGGCATCCATATCTCAATTATACTGCACCATCTGATGCAAGCCAAATTTTTCAAGTCATCTGAAATATCATCCAGAATGAAAGTGTGAGGAGCACAAAGCAAGCCTTTTGTAGAAGTGCTTTTTTCCCCCAAAGGGAAAATGTTTCTACAAATATATCAGCGACAAAAGGAGGGCCAAGGAGAATCTCCCTCCTTTGTTGGATGCAAAGAGAAACATTGCCACGAAGGCTGAGGAGAAGGCTGAGGTACTTAATGCCTTCTTTGCCTCAGTCTTTAATAGTCAAGCTAGTCATCCTCGAGTTTTTCAGGCCCCTGAGCTGGGAGATGGAGATAGGATGCAGAATGAAGTCCCAGTTGTCGAAGAGGTGGCAGTCACCGATCTGCTCCTCCACCTGAATGCTCACAAGTCTATGGGCCCAGATGGGATCCACCCGAGCATACTGAGGGAGCTGGGAGAGGAGCTGGCCAAGCCACTCTCCATCATTTATCAGCAGTCCTGGTCAACCGGGGAGGTCCCAGATGACTGGAAGTTAGCAAATGTGACACCCCTCTACAAGAAGAGTCGGAAGGAGGATCCGGGGAACTACCGGCCTGTCAGCCTGACCTCGGTGCCGGGAAAGGTCATGGAGCAGATCATCTTGAGTGCCATTACGTGGCACGTGCGGGACAACCGGGGGATCAGGCCCAGCCAGCATGGGTTTATGAAAGTGAGATCCTGTTTCACTAACCTGGTCTCCTTCTATGACAAGGTGACCCGCTTAGTGGATGAGGGGAAGGCTGTGGATGTTGGCTACTTGGACTTTAGTAAGGCCTTTGACACTGTCTCCCACAGCATTCTCCTGGAGAAGCTGGCTGCTCACGGCTTGGATGGGTGCACTCTACGTTGGGTTAAAAACTGACTGGACGGCCGAGCCCAGAGAGTGGTGGTGAATGGAGTCAAATCCAGCTGGCGGCCGGTCACGAGTGGTGTTCCCCAGGGCTCAGTGTTGGGGCTGGTCCTGTTCAACATCTTCATTGATGATCTGGGTGAGGGGATTGAGTGCACCATCAGTAAGTTTGCAGATGACACCAAGCTGGGGGGAAGTGTTGATCTGCTGGAGGGTAGAAAGACCCTACAGAGGGACCTGGACAGGCTGGATCGTTGGGCCGGGGCCAACTGTATGAGATTTAACAAGGCTCAGTGCCGAGTCCTGCACTTGGGTCACAACAACCCCATGCAACGCTACAGGCTTGGGAAAGAGTAGCTGGAGAGCTGCCTGGCGGAAAAGGACCTGGGGGTGTCGGTTGACAGCCACCTGAACATGAGCCAGCAGTGTGCTCAGGTGGCCAAGAGGACCAATGGCATCCTGGCCTGTATCAGGAATAGTGTGGCCAGCAGGAGCAGGGAGGTGATAGTGCCCCTGTACTCAGCTCTGGTGAGGCCACACCTCAAGTACTGTGTTCAGTTTTGGGCCCCTCACTACAAGAAGGACATTCAAGGTACTAGAGCACATCCAAAGAAGGGCAACGAAGCTGGTGAAGGGTCTGGAGCACAAGTCTTATGAGGAGTGGCTGAGGGAACTGGGGTTGTTTAGTCTGGAGAAGAGGAGGCTGAGGGGTGACCTTATTGCTCTCCACAACTACCTGAAAGGAGGTTGTAGTGAGGTGGGGGTTGGTCTCTTCTCCCAAGTAACAAGCGATAGGATGAGAGGAAACGGCCTCAAGCTGTGCCAGGGGAAGTTTAGGTTGGATATTAAGAAAAACTTCTTCTCCGAAAGGGTAGTCAGGCATTGGAACAGGCTGCCCAGGGCAGTGGTTGAGCCCCCATCCCTGGAGGTATTTAAAAGACAGGTAGACGTGGTGCTCGAGGACATGGTTTAGTGGTGGACTTGGCAGTGCTAGGTTAACGGTTGGACTCGATGATCTTAAGGGTCTTTTCCAACCTTAACGATTCTATGATTCTATGATTCTATAAAAAGCAAGCTACTTTCAGTGATTTTACATGGTCTCCTGCAAAAGCCACCCGCCTAACTGTGTAGGAGGATTGCCCTTATGATAGCTAACCGCGTCTGGTCAAACTGTCCACGCAAGGGTTATAAATGCCTATTACACGAATACAATGAATGTTACCTGGGGATTTCCATGTGTGTGTGGAACTTGTTTTCATACTAACTGAATAGCTATTAATGTTGTTGCATCTGTAAGATGTCCTCTTTTCAGTTTAGCATTGAAGTTGTTCTGAGATAAATAGAGGATTGCGGTCTCTTGTGCTGTCAGCTCAGTACTAAATCCACTTCCTGTGAACACAGGTTTTTTATGTTTTTCTTTTCATTCGTGGTGATTACTTTATTGTGTACTTATGTCATGCCTTAAACTTCTTTCTAGAAACATTCTCTAGCAATACGTCTGTCCTTTTTCACCTGAGACATTTTTACCATGACAAGATGCACATCCAAAGTGCAACTGGGCTTTGTAGTCATTAGGAAAAAAGTTGATAAAAACATATGACCAAAAAAAAAAAGGGAAAAAAACCATGCAAATCTATAAAATAAGGATGAAAGAGCTAAACTATGCATCTCCATTTTCTTCTAAATAAGCCTGCCCAATGAAATCTCTGGATGATTCTGCCAAATCATTTTTGTACTTGATCAAGACGTCAGATGGTTGTGGACTGAGAGTATGAAACACTTCGCTCCCATAACAAATCACATGAACCTTTAAAATCAAATGATCTTTCAGGGACTCCACACTTTTGAGTCTCATTTCCTTGATAGCTGCTCTTAATGCCATCGCCATACCTTTGCCAGTATCATATTCGCAGTATTCACTAAAGAGACCAGTCCCCGGTCTGATGTGTCTTCTTTCTCTCCTCTCTTGTAAATCAACGTGATTAGCTCTTCTTGGCTCGTCGATCCTGTAAGCTCGCTTTTCCACAGTGTGGTGTTATAAACTTCCAGCAGCTTCCTCCCTGAAACATCCCCAGAATTCCAATATAACTCCCTGGGAAGCCCATTGCTCTGCCACTCCTTGACAGCTCTGAGGCACGTTAGAGGCTCCAATGCTGTTTTCTCCAGGCCAGATTGCAATCGTCTCACTCGCACAGAATAGCATCCTCCATCATGAGTAATTCCCACTGAGCCCAGTGGGGCTATTCGTAATATACAGCATTATCGTGATATATAGTGTTATTCAGGAGAAACAACGGTGTTGCATTTTGGCCCCTTCCCCAGCCTTGGTTCCACGACCAACCCAATGGCAGAAGCTCTGTGTGTTTCACTGGACTGAGGAGCAGGACTCAGGTATGCTAACAGAGTTTATTGGTAGGCATAGTTCACTATATTATGAACTACTCACTAGTAGTGAGTAGTTTGGGAATACTCACTTGTACGAAGTTTCTCACATACAAAAAGTTTTCTAAAATTTGGCATTATTTTTTATCAAGTGTTCTGAACTCAAACCCAGTACTGTTTTTCCAACTCCTCAGTTTTCCCTTTCCTTTCTCCAAAGTACTGACATTTTTACTGTAATTTCAATTACTCTTTTCAACTCAATTGTAACCACGGGCTTTTCCTCACAGAAACAGCCAACACTGTGGAAATTAATGGCAAAATTATTGTTGACTTCAGTAGTACCAGCTGAAGTGTTTAAACTACTGGCTTCCTTGTATGTGGTGGGTTGACCCTGGTTGAACGCCGGGTGCCCACCAAAGCTGCTCTGTCACTCCCCTCCTCAGCTGGACAGGGGAGAGAAAATAGAACAAAAGGCTCATGGGTCGAGATAAGGGCAGGGAGAGATCATTCACCAATTACCGTCATGGGCAAAACAGACTCAACTTGGGGAAATTAGTTTAATTTATCGCCAATCAAATCAGAGCCGGGTAATGAGAAAATAAAAAACAAATCTTAAAAAACCTTTCCCCCACCCCTCCCTTCTTCCCGAGCTTAACTTCACTCCTGATTTTCTCTACCTCCTCCCCCCGAGCAGCACAGGGGGACAGGGAATGGGGGTTGCGGTCAGTTCATCACACGTTGTCTCTGCCGCTTCTTCCTCCTCGGGCTTTGCACGAGGTCACAGGCTCCTTCAGGCATCCCCCTGGTCCAGCGTGGGGTCCTCCACAGGCTGCAGGTGGAGATCTGCTCCACCGCTAACCTCCATGGGCTGCAGGGGGACAGCCTGCCTCACCATGGTCTTCACCATGGGCTGCAGGGGAATCTCTGCTCCGGTGCCTGGAGCACCTCCTCCTCCTTCTTCACTGACCTGGGTGTCTGCAGAGTTGTTCCTCTCATATATTCTACTCCTCTCTCTGGCTGCACTTGCATCCTTTTTTTTTTTTTTTCCTTCTTAAATATGTTATCCCAGAGGCGCTGCCACCGTTGCTAATTGGCTTGGCCTTGGCGAGCGGCAGGTCCATCTTGGAGCCGGCTGGCATTGGCTCTATCGGACATAGGGGATGCTTCTAGCAGCTTCTCACAGAAGCCACCCCTGTAGCCCCCCCTGTGCTACCAAAACCTTACCATGCAAACCCAATACATTGTAAAAAGAACAATTGGGTTTCATGTCAGCTCTGATTCATCCCTACTGTTCCGCATCAGATTTTTTAAGTGTTTAACTTCTGTTAATCATGAACTTTATTTTTATTGCTGCCTTCTCCTTTCATTCCCACCTGCATCAAGAGTCTCTGTTGAGTTTTGGGAGCATAGACGATGTACTATCTTCTTGAGAGGCCAGAGGATGTCCCTTGGAAGAGATGCTCACAGAGGAAATGAAGTTAAGGAAACCTAAAAAACAAAAACGGCTTTAAAAGAGTAGAAATCATTAGAGCTTGTCAGAAGTGAGTAAATTAAAGGAAATTATGTGCAAATGAGGCTCATTTAGCAGAACCATGAAGAGCACTTAGGAGAAGGGGTGCTAGCCTTACCTGTGTTTGCTGACAGCTGGAAGAGTTGAAAACTGATAATTGCTCACTGGGACATCCCCATCCCAGAGTTTTGCTGGACCAAGATTAAGTTCTGCAAAAGAGCATCTCCCTGTGCCCTCTTTCAAACAGACTTTCTTCTGAACATCAAAGACGTTTTCATGGTGACCTCTGCTCTGCTAAGGTTGGCTCCCATTTTTTAATTTTCTCTTCAGTGAGCAGCCACTTTCTAAAACCCAGGGTATTTTTCACCAGAACATCCCCATTCCCACCCTGACTGCCCCACCACAGTCCAGTGAGGAAGCATTAACAAGACACCACAACACCTGGGCCACCCCTGCTTTTTCCCCTTTATTCCTTCAGATCCAGTTGCTCAAGTCAGAGTGAGTCCCATCAGTGGGGCATCACATGAGGGACACGGTCATCTCCATCCATGCTGCTCCAGCTCTCTAGTTAAACAGAGACCTTCCCTCTCCAGGCTTGCCAGTGCAGCCTCTTTCATGATTGCTAAGTTCATGCACACAGAAATGAACAACAATTAGAAAAACCAGCTTGTTTCGGCAGGAGGGAATTTAGCTCCATGAAAAGACAAGCAAGCCATGCGGAGCAAGAGCCACAGGGCTCCAGCTGCCAGACGACAGGGAAGCAGATCTGGTGTGGAGGGAGGGTGGCACGTTCTTCTCCTCATCTGGGGGCAGAGCAGAGCCCCCATGCCACCCCTCCCTTCAGACATTTATGTGCTCTGCAGGGAAAAGTAGCCTCCTGGGTTCGTTCTTAGCCTTCGAGGGGTAAATACAGATTATCAGCTAATCACCCTAAGCCTTGAGGATTAATGGACGATCTAATCTCCAATGATCTAATTCAACGTGGAAAGGCCATCAGCACCTGAAGCCTGGAGTGCATATATCCTCGCTGAATTTTGGCTCCAGTGGAGTCTGTTAAATCATTTTGTATTTTTTTAAGCAGAGCTGCAAGACAGCAATAATGCTTCCATTTTAAGTGGTCACCACAGCACCAAGTAAATATTTTATCAGTGTTTTACAAACCAGACTCTATAACGGTACATATATTAACAGTGTTAGCAGTGCAATTATTAATTTTTCATATGCTCTTAAAGTGTAATTAATAAAGCCCTGCTTCTTCCCAGACCACAGCGGGTGTAGTTTCATGCTTTAGAACACGTTTCTCGCACAGGCCAGCTGCTCAGGGTAATCCCCTCTTCCAGAGCTTGCGGCATAGCTGACAAAGAGCATCGAAATGAACCCTTGGCTGGGGACCGTCAGACTACGTAAAATTGGTGCACAGGTAAGTTGATCTATCTGACTTGAGGAAAAAGGGGCTTTTGTGAGCATGTGCCACTAACATCAGCGAAAAGGGCTGCAGCTTTTTATTGCCCCGCACAGACCCTCGACTCCTGCTGCCCCACATCCCAACTTTTGGCTGGCAGTGGAGTGAAGGTCGGGTGCAAGTTTGTGGATTGGAAACCTTCCCTGTGGTCATCGTCCTGGGTGAAATCCAAACCCAGAAGAGGCTGCTGCTCTAAATGTGTTTGCAAATATTGCTGGTGGTACACCTATGTTTCAGTCCTTGAGTGCTCAGCATCTGCTGGAGCACCAGGTGGCCTATAAGCCCACACCAGGTGGCCTATGAAGCAGATGCTGTGTGGAAAAGAGGAAAGATAACAAAAAATCTTTTAAAATTGGTTAAAGTAACTTTTCCTACATTGAGCCTTTCCTAACACTTTCCTTGTCTTTAAAGAAAAAAAAAAAAAAAAAAAAAAGAGAGAGAGAGAGAGGGAGAAAATGAGAATGGAAATAAATTGAAAACAGAGCTAAAACCAGGGCATCGAACCAAACACAAACACAGGCGGAATGAAGATTGGCTCAGACTTTTTTAATCTCAAAGTAAAACTGAATCATTAGTTTGAACTTTGTTTTGACACCGGATTGGAGTGGGACCAGGACACAGTTGACACTAAATCTGATCTGAATAAAAAATGAAGTGATTCAGCCTCCAGTGTTCACAGGGAGGTTTTCAGAACCACCTAAGCAAGCTACAGAAGTGAAATCTACTGAATCGCCAAAGGATGTGAGTCACAGATCCTAAAAAACTATTAGGTACTTTGTTAAGTTGGGTGACAAACTCCTGTTAATCTAAAAAAATGCCAATAAAAGAGAGATGTGTAAGGATACCTGAACATCTGAACCTGGATGACTGGAGTTTTTGAAGAAAGGTTAATTTATATATGTGTGTATTTGCTCTGCTTGTCCTCAGCGTAAGCAGTCAAATATCTTTGCTCTTCTCTAACATTTATTTCCTTTTGTCAGAAAATTAAAGTTTTGACTGACAACTGAAAAGAATGGTTATTGTAGCAATTGTCAGCTTTAGATTTTTTTGTCAAAAACTGCTAGTAGCTGTTTTCCATGAGAAATTAAATCGTTTTTGTGATCAAGTCTGCTCTTGAATTCTGTACCAAGGATTTCCTGGAGAGCATTTGCAATACCCTACAGCTCCCTGTCCCTCTGTTCACCCACCTATAAAACCATGCTAATAACAATATTTACCTCCCTCACTCAAGTTTTGTGAAGCTTCATTAAGGAACATTTTCAAAGCACTTTGAGATCCTTAAATGAAGGCTGCCCAGACAGTATAAAATTCAATTACACTAGAAACTAAAAAGCCATGATTTAATCCTTAGCATCTGGGCAAAACACAAGTCTAAAAAAATACATATTATAACTGGAGACCAGAAACAAAAACCACAAAATGAGAGGCGGAGCTGTGAGCACAGTTAATATGATAACTACTTTCATATAATTTAGCTGAAATAAATTAGTTATGGCTTGTCAAACCGAATCTGTGACTAACCCTCTGGATAACAATGGAGAAGCGAGCTGCTAACATGCCTGATTACAAACCGAGTGGCTTTTCTCAGCTAGAGGACTTGAGCCCAGCAAAATCCAGCACCTTGTGGCAGATGATGGAGGGTTAGGGAGCAGGAACAGAAATTTGTATCTAGGCAACATCAGGAAGTATATATTTGGAAAAAAAATGTTCTTTGTTTCTTTAATGAAAAAGTGTGTTAGTAAGGACATGTAATTTGAGGTATAATTGGCTGAGAGATGTTAAAAACTTTCTCACCCCAACAAAAAACATGACTTCTGGATGATCATCAAACAGTAACAGGCAAGAAGACGACAAAATGTACCTGTGCCAAAACATTACCAAAGAGGCTACTGCCTACTCAAAGTTTGAAGTTTGCTGCTTCTCTTGTGTTTCTTTCCACAGCTCTCCCAGGGAAATACGTGACTGCAACACATAAACCATTCGATCCAAAGATTTATGCCATGCTCCTATCACTAGCGTGACAGTCAGTGGGCGCAGGGCCCCGGTTCAATAATTTACTGTGAATCTGCCTTTTGGTCTTCTAACAATAATCAAACCTGCCCTGGCTGCGTGACACAGCGGTGCTTATCTCATATCAGCTCATCCTGCAGCTTCACAGCATTGGGGGGTTAACGTTGCAGTAGGGTCTAGGAAGGACTGGGTATCTTTGTAACTGACCCAGCATGGAAGGAAAAAGCCTGCAAAAACTCCAAACTGTGCATTTTGGTTAATTCAACATAAATGGGATCACTTGCCCTGCCTGCTCCTGATGCAGTATCTGCAGTGAGCTGATGTCTGAGCTCACAGATCTGGTGTTAATGGTCCTGGAAGTCTGGTCCCAGGTAACAGGCAGCTCAACGCAACAAATTTGGTACCTACCTGCCATCAGTACGGGTAGGGCTGGTGAGCTTAACAGCACCGTGTGGTTTGCTATGAAGTCTAGGGCCTGATCTGGCAAACGTTTACGTATACAAAGAGGGCTGCTGCTGTCCTTTAAGTTACTCGAGTGTGTAGGAGTTTGCATGACTGAAGGATGAACTCCTCGTCTTTCAGAGATTTCTAAAGGATGAACTCCTCACGGCTTGTCTTTCTGTTTTCTGGTGGGTTAGAAAGAGCAGCAGAGGCAGCTTTCCATGCACTGAAGACTTAGGGTTGTTTTAAGAATGATGTAGACAGAGGTACACCAATCTGCTAGATGGCCTTAACAGCACATCTTGGATATATACACAACTGCTTGTCAAGTGACAGAATAGAGTACAATTCAGCCTTGGCAAATTTCAGTTGGTGTTATGCATCAGATGACAATAATTTCAGCCTTGGAATAAGTTCAAATCAAATAAAATCAAATAATTTTTTTCCTTGATACCCTTACTTTCTCTTTCTCTGCTTTTTCAGAGCTTGTTGATATTTCTTGAGTCTACAAAGTGGAGAGCAGAGAGCTTTTTAAATGTGTTTTGCTGATTCCTAAGGGACCTGGGTTATTTCTCCTTTCAATCGTTGTTGCTTCGAGCCCCATCTGGGACAGAGGAAGGGGAATGTCACACACAGAGCACAGGCCACAGCCCAGCAAAGGGGCTACAGGCAAAGTCATCCTGTCTTGTGTGCTAGGGTTCAGCTCTTCAGTGAAGAGCTTTGTTCCTATGCCTTGGCTGAATATTTTATAAGTTAGTGGCTGTTTTTGCTCTTGTACCCCAGACATTTATTTCTGAGGACTGTTAGGCACCAGGCGGGGTTTTGTGAAAAGGAGTACTTAAGCGATCATTTCCTGGTGTCCTGTCTTCTGAGCACAAGCTTTATAAGTATATAAATACTCATAAAGCTCAAAATTTCTGACGCAGTCTTAACCCTTCCGTATCAAAGTGCTTATACTGTAGCTTACAAGCTAACGAAAACTTCCTGTGAGCATGTGGTATTTGTGCTTTTTTTGGTTATTCTCCTATTTCTATCAGGTTATTTACATGACAGAAGCCTGCACAACTGCTTTTATTTAACCTTGAAACATGAAAACTCAAGGGCATATTTATGATCATACCTACACACAGAAAAAACTATTGAGTTCCTCTTTTTTTGACAGCAAAATACACTAATAAAATCTTTTCCTCCACAGTATCCAGATAGAGATTAGGCAGACAATTCTTCCTCCCAGCCATAACATCATACAATTGTCTAAGAAGTGCATTACTGTTTGTTTTAGGGTTTTTTTCTGCAAATCCCTGTGGACCACATGACAAAGCCAAAGATATGAGGCATGAAGCTGATTATGAGTTCTTAATTCAAGAACAATAATTAGCCAACTTAGAAAAATATCATAGTGGAACTAGGCTTGCAATCTCTCCAATTTTCCATCCATTTCAATGCTAAGCTTGTCTTGTGTTTTACTAGTGGGAGGTGATAATGAAGCTTCAGTTCCCGGATTTTCATGAGAAGTGGTCCCAATTATTTGCGTAGACAGGCAACTCTTATAAACTCAACAATTTTATCCAAAACAGAAATGACTATCAAAAACATTGCAAGGTACAATTTTTTTGAGAAGCCCTTCTCACTAGAGACTTTCCTGTCGAGTTTGATGAGGAGAGGCACAGGTACCACAACTCCTACATGACTTCCTTGAGACGCCTCTTAGCGAAAGTGTTTATGGAGACGTACTGTCCTAGCAGCAGCCTACTCAGATGAAACAGTTTCTCCTTTATTTTACCATGGTTATGGAGAAGGTGCTCTGTCGTGGCTCTTGGCAACCAACCAGGTGACTCCTGATGCCCCAGAGGCAGGATCACAGTCACCCCTTTCCTTCCTCAGCTGGGCTGTGCGCAGCGGGCAGGGGGGGAGCAGCCTTGCCCAGCCTCTTTCCTCCCAAAACAGGTAGCTGTTGCTGAAGGACCATGATAGTCAGAAACAGCAGGGTTTTCTGTCACAGGAAAGGTTGGCAAGAATGAAAGCAAGTGCTTCCTCAACTTTTTCCGTGGAAAACTTCAACTTTTCACAGGCCAAAGCCTGAACCCTCTCATTTGAAAAAACAGAGGCATCTACAATCAGGTCTCCACCGTCTACTGCGATGAAGGAGTGCATAGCCTGCATAAAGTCGAAACATTACCCACAGCAAATTAAACCACACAGCAGCAGCATTAAGGGGAAAAGAAAGGCCAGATATCCCATTGCTGCGATGCCTGAAATTTCCTCAGTCGGGACCAAAGCAAACAGCTGAGCCCATGCAATGCAGAGGCACTCAGACACAACGATAATGCTTGCAGAGCCAAGCTGCCTCATGCAGACCTAGTTTAAGTGCCTTTGTTCTCCAGGCACAGTTATTCCAAATATAGCCATCTTTTGATTATTTACAGTAGGACTCACCTGAGTTTTGGAAAGGCTGCAAGGGAGCATCATGGGAATTATAGTTCAGGTGTTCCCATATTGCTGGTTTTCTCTGTGGGACAGTCTCTACGCGCCATCATGCAACACGACCAGAGAATCCCATGGCACCTATTATTAAGTAGGTCAATAAGAAAAATGTCTTTTTCCACCCTCATAAAGCTTGCTCTACCAAGTACATTGTATAGTGCTAAACTCAATCTTCTGCAGGAAAACAGTGGATGGTGGGGGCTTTTTAATTTTTAGCCAATCCAGAGAGAGAAGAACATTTGCCCCTGAAGACCCCACTTTCTGGGGCAAGCTCACCAGAAAGTAGCAACGATTAAACATTTGTAGTGTAATTAGCAAGTACTCAGATGCAGCAGAATACATGTGAAGTGTTTCCATGGTCTGATAGGGACCTAGATAAATCAGAAGGAAAGTGCATAGTTTTTCATATGACCCCATCCCTGGCTCTCACAACAACCACCAGCTCTGTTCTCTAGAGCCTGCCCCCCAACTTTGCAGCTGTTTTTGAATGTTAACCTTGAACCGTTAATCATTTTATAACGCGCTAAGGAAATTCAGTCATTCCCAGTTGACGGCTGGAACCGTATGACTCACTGACTCTTTTTGGATGCAGTTACATTTTGAATTTTGCCTAATAAACTGACTCGTGGTTCACAGGTCATCTGCCCACTTTCAGACATCCCTGGTTTCTCCTGGGTCATCTGTCCGTAAATCCAGACGAACCTACAAATCAATACAACTTTTTATCCTAAATTTTGGCATGTAACTGTGCTAACAGTTTCCTTTTGTCTCAGGTCCCCACTCCCACTTCAACGAGAGTTTTGTCCTTGTAAAAGCAGTAGGCATAAATGAGATCTTGCATTTTCTATTTGTGTATTCTATAATACTGCGAGATTACTTGCCAGGAGATAAAGATTTGAAGACAGATACAGCATTTACTGTTAGGTTTGGATATTTTGGTCACACAGACAAACAGATGCGATCAAACTTAACACTCGCTAAATATATATCTTGCCTTGAATAGCTATTAAAGCTTAAAATAAAATTAAATACTGCAAATATAAAATAAAAGTGGAATCTGGAAGCTGTAGTTTTTCTTCTCGGACAGTAGTGAAATGGTTAAGAATTTTTTCTGAAGAACTTTAGAGGCACAATGGAGAAGCACAGAAGCATAAATCTGAAGGTTAAATTTGTATTGGCTTTGCTTCTCCTTCCCATAGGAGCACAGATGGTAAAAACCTTAAAGCTACCCCTGCTATTATCATGGAATAAATGAATTATCAGGTTTCTCCCTCACAATGCTAACTATGGAAGGCGCCTTCCTACTCACATCATGATCAAGATCATTTAAATGAAGAACTGCTGCTTGTTTCATCTGAAAAAAAGAAAAAAAAAAGGGGGGGGGGGGGCAGGGAGAGATCTCCAAAAGACCTGGATCACCCTTTGGATTTGGAGCAATCGCTTCCACACAGTTGCCTAAAGCCGCAAAGCCAGCCAAGCCCACTGGATTTCTAAAACGATGCAAGGCGCTCTCTCCTCAGCTTCTGCTTCAAAGAGCTGCTGTTTGTTTGTTTTTTGTGGTGGCTGCAAGAGATGCAGATACCTGAGAAGGGGCATTCCTAGAGGGAAGGCAAAGAAAAGAAGAAATCAGCCTTGCATGCAGCTTCCTGGGAAGAGAGTGAGGCAACACAAGGGATAATGAAAATAAGGCAATGCAAAGCGCTAAGAAATGTACTGGAGGGAAATCTTCTCTCTGATGCTATGATTAAAATTATCCATTGGAAAAGATGAACCCCACTCTGCTCATGCTTCTGCAAGCCTTTGTGCACAGATTAAGACCACTTTAACTAACATTAACACTCTCACAGGCTTCAGGAAAGCATCTCTTCACAGAGCACATAAGCAATTAAAGCAGATGAAACTGGGATTGCAGCTGATGTTCCAATGTTAAAACATGGATGAAACACAATCAGTATTTAAATCTCTATGTCAATATTTTTACTCAAATTCAGTGAGAAAAAGGAGCAGACTATGAGAACCCAGTGACATGGGTCTTAACTAAATAACATTACCATTTGAACCCCAAAGGTTAAAGCGAGCACTAGCTCTTGTGTGCACTACCTACAGTTACTTAGTGGTTCTTATCATCTGTTCTTACCATCATCTCTACATAGTGAAATTAAAAAAAAAAAAATGCTGGAGTTTCACTGTTGGGTTTTGTGCTCTGGATTTCTAGGGGTTTTATTTTCAAGCTATTGTCCACCAAAAAAAAAAAAAAAAAAAAAGGCTATGCGACCAGCTAACCCCAGCTGAAATTCTTAGTAATCACCTTTTTCCAAGAGCTGCGGCTTCATGAGCTACTTGAAGAATCCCAGCTAAGCAGCAGGAGGTGGCAGCCAGGAAAACCTGCACATACGTTTGCTTCTGCATGTTTTCTGAAGGTGACTCTTCTCGGTGAATACCGAACTTGATATTAATAGTGACAAAGAGTAACAGTTCACTTCTCTTCAGCTGCTCTTACTGTGCATGCCTGCAGATTATTGCTGCTGTACGGCAAGCGTGTGGGTAGGGCTGTACTCTGCTTTCTGGGTAGAGCTGTGCCCTGATGTGTCCTAATGTATGAAATTAAAGGGGTTGTGTTGTGCAGGTAATTTATGGCTTGAGGTGTCAATAAGATAGGTAGGAGCTTGAAGAAATGCAATTTTATTTTAAGAGGGGGGGGAATCTAAAAAAAGATTTGTTTTTCTTCAGTCAAATCATATATAGGTCCCTTTTCCCTTTAATTGCCATGGTATATAATTTGGAAAATATTAGTCATTCTTCTTTCAAAAATACAAGTAGAGAAATTACATGGGCACTGAAGCATTCAGATGTAAGTGATATCATTAAAAATAGCAGAAATACAGTAAGAAGAAAATTAACAGTTAGTTGTTCTCTTCAAAAAAGTTCAGCAAAATTATGAAATACTTCCTCTGAGTTACGAATTTAGTCATTTGTGCTGCATTATTTGTACAGATGAAAGCAAGCTATTGCATGATTGAATAACACAATTAGATTTTTATTGTTGAGATCTACCGAGCCATTTTACAGCCGTTGTCTGCCGCACAGCAACTGTCCCCACCAAACACCAGTACCAGAAAATATAGCCAAAACCCAGCAGGACTGGAGGGAGATCATCTGCTGATGACCAGTACAGGTGAACTGATGAAGGGAAGCTAAGTATCTTTAGCACAACAGAGACTATTTTTTGCATCAAACCCTCAAGTAGTAGGTGTGGTTTTTGGCACTAGTGTTTCTTCCTTTGAGTGCTTAGAATGGCTGGCATAAGCTCTTGGCCAAGGCTTTTGCAGCCAACTGCTTATGCATGCCCACTGCCTGCTTTATTCAACACTGAGGTTTCCCTGGCTTGTAGAAACTGTCCCTCTGGTCCCTTCAAAGTCCCAGAAGCCCAAAAAGTTGCTCCTAGTGGAGACAGCAAGAAAGCTACTTTTTCCAACTCTTCTGTCCTCAGATAAGGAGAACATTTTAATAAATGCTTTTAAAATCTTTGGGCCTCATGAACACCATCCAAAAAGCAGGATGGGTACAGAAATAGTGTCAGAAGTAGTGGCTTTTTGGATGTACTTCTTGTTCACACCCCTTTTTTGTACAACTGAATTGGCAGGAAGCTCACAGCCATCCTCCCTTTATGTTCTGCAGCCCCTAAAGCTGGGGGCGAGGCGAGGACAGCGGCTCTCCCCTCACATTTAGCTCCTCAGAAGCACGGATGCTCCTACAGCTCTCTGAGAAACGTGACCTGCTGGCTGGCAAACTGCAGCCACTACACTGACACGTATCGAGCATCACATCACTTAGTAGCTTTAGTGCACAGAGCAACAGGAAAAAAAGCTTGCTGGAGAGAGGGCAAAAAATAGCAAGAGGGAGACGGTAGGAGCTCGGGGAATCAACATTTAACCCTGTGGGATGAAAACTCTTAATGGATAAAGAATAATATTGCATCGCTACCAACGGTGGAATTTCAGCAATGGAGCCAAAACAGCGACAGCAGAGCAGCAGCGCAGTGGGGACAGAGGAGGGGTAACACATGAGGGCAGTAAGAGGGAGGGAATACAGCTCACCCTGGTAGACCTCCATGGACAGTGTCCTGGTTTCACACCTCCACATCTCACTCTGAACCCTACTGTAAAGGCACATAAAGGCAAAGATCAGCAAAAAATGGCCAGGCACACGATTTGTACGGACAGCAGGTAAATACTGAGCATCTCCCACACAACAAAACAGAGCATGGAAGAAGGAAGCATCTTTGTCCAAGAAAACAAAGACAACTTGAGGTGTGCTTAACTGAGCAGAAATTGTTCAAGCTGTTAGCTACACCAGCACAGGGGAGGCACAGGCCTCTTCGAACGGGAAGAGCAAGGTAAGGTATAAGGTATGGGGTACTGCAGCAGCAGTGCAGTGGACAATCAGCTCCAGAGTGGAGCTGTATTGCAAATTATGCACTCAGCAGATATTTCACAGAATCAGAATATCCTGAGTTGGAAGGCACCCGCAAGGATCATCGAGTCCAACCCTTGATTCCACACAAGGCAACCTAAAAGTTAAACCATATATCTGCTGTCCAAACACTTCTTGGACACTGACAAGCTTGGGGCCACAACCGTTTCCCTGGGAATTTGTTCCAGTGCGTCACCACCCTCTCAATGAAGAACTTTTTCCTAATATCCAACCTGAACTTTCTCCGATGCAGCCTTAAGCCATTCATCTTTGTTGCCATCCTTTGGACACAGTCTAATGTTTTTATATCATTCTTATATTGCGGAGCCCAAAATGGCATGCAGTACTCCAGGTGAGGCCGCACCAATGCTGGGAAAATGAATTCTTTTGACCGGTTAGCTATGCCGTGCTTAATGCACCCCAGGATATGGCTGGCCCTCTTGGCCGCCAGGGCACATTGTTGACTCCTATTGAGCTTACCATCAACCAAAACCCCCAGATCCATTTCTGCAGGGCTGCACGCCAGCCTCGTCCCCCAGTCTATACATGCATCCAGGATTACACCATCCCAGGTGCAGAAGCTAGCATTTGTTCTTGTTAAATTTCATATGGTTATGTTTGGCCATCTTAGACCCATGCCATTGCCTCTTCAGGCAGGATGTATGAATAGCCCTTGTCCTATCAGCCACACCTGCAAGGGACTGTCTATGATGACTAAGATTTACTTCAAACTCAATGCTGGATTCATTATTCAGATATTTCAATAGCAAACATTGTTATCCTCCAGCATCTAATGATATCTTTTTCTCTGAACAGTCAAAAATGAAATTCCCTCTGACCATGACCCATCGGTGTGTCAACTGCTGCGTGCTGTCTTTCATTTTCATAGTCCTGAGAATGAGGGTGCATGGGAGAGGAGTTTTAAGCCAATACAATCAGAAAATAAAAGGAGGGGAAAAAAGCACAGGTTCCACCTGAGGACCACCGTACTTTCTACAGAAGCACTCCATTGTGTTGAGCTGTGGGAAGAGAAGGTTAATCCCCAAAATAGAAATAATCTACCTTGAGCAAGTCAGAGTATATGGAAGGTGATGAAGGTTTCATTCATGTTCTCTTGAATATTAAAAATAAAAACGTAATAACCATAATAACATCTTGTGGACAAAATTCCAGCTAAATGCACTCAGAATAGCTGCACTCTGAAACAATCTGACCGGAAGAGGTTACGTACAAAATAAACTGAAGGTTTGTGTTAAGGTTGGTCAAGTAACAGGACAAAGAAGTATTTAAAGCATAGCAAATTTCATGGAGCACGTGAAATTATTTTTCCCTGAATATAATTCCCTAAAAGACAGAGGGGGCTCAGCCCTGTAACATTCACTCAACATTATATTTGTCAAATGCTATTTGTCTGGTCCTTTGTTTCACGATGATGTCTTATCCCATCTGATTTTACGCTTTCTGTTTAATTAGATTTCTGCGATAAAAGCCCAAAAAGGCATTTGTTGAGTGTTTCATGCAGGCGTTCCTCACCTGCCTCTCCTACCGGGCTTGCACTGCTGTGGGTCTCTGACTGGCACCGTTTACCCTTCAGCATCCACTCGAGTACGCTTTGGCATCCACAGGCTTAATGACAGCTATTATATAAGAAATTGTTTTAATTAGTTGTTTGTCTAAAAGAGGGAAAGACGTGATCTAATAGCATGAACACTAGATTGGGGACGCTGATTTCTCAACAAAACACTAATATCAAATTCCTCTCTAGCCTTCAGCCAGTCATTTCAGTGCTTTGCTTCAAGTTTCCCATTTGTAAAACAGAAATGATATTTCCTTGCCTCATGGAGGTGTTGTGAACTGCATTCCCACTTCACTTCACCGTGCTTACTTATCCCTCCAGATTGATAGCTACAGTTTTTAAAAGATAATGTTCTCATTTAAGGAGGAAAGGGATTTCAGATTACTGGAAGTGATGGCTCTCTAAGTTTGAAAGCAGGTTCTCCTTTTACCTCCTGGCAGTGCTGATTTACCCTGGCAGCTTGTAGGCTTTACCTACAACAAAAAAGGGGACGCAGAAACCATGACAAGTTATTTCCCTGGCAGATCTTGGGGCAAATTGTGAACCTGGCTGGGGAATTTCACACCCACCAGTATCCTGAGCACAAAGAAGGGAAAGCGGCGGCAGAGTGTCCATATTCCTTCAGACTGCTGATCACCAATGAGTGTTTGAAAACCCAGGGAAAGTTCCCGGAGGTTTGAACAACCCCACCAGAAGGTTCGGTGTGTGCATACATAGGCTGAGGCACCGGCAGGACCTCCCAAGTAGCAAAGACTGCGCTTGAATGCTTTAACTTGCGTGTGCCTTCACGAGTGAGGGCCTCTGTATTTTTCAGGGTACAGTACTAAATGTCTCAAAAGAAATTTTGAATCCTTCTGTTCTTTTTTTACTCCCTGGCCATAGTCAACCTGAAGTGATGTGAGGTCTAAACAGGAGGACTCTGTCCTCATGTATGTTGGACTGAGCAATTCGCTGCATCAAGGAGAACTGAGCTTCCAGCTTCTCCCCCTGCCGCATGAAGTTATTTCACCTCCACCCCAATCAAAGGCCTGCTCCAATAGATCATCACTAGATATTTGTCATTAGGGATTCATTACTAGGATTCCCCTTTGGTATATACATTGAAAAATCACTTTGCCCCCTCCTCCTACAATCAATTTGATATGCAGTTTTGGTTGAGCAGGCTGTGAACCTCGTTGGCCTGGTGCATGAGAAGTAAGGTCACTGCAATTATTCAGCTGTTGGTAAAGTGTGTTACTTTTCTGATTTTTTCCTCCTCTATCTCCCTAAGTTGAATCTCAGAGCAGGTACAACACCTAAAAGTGCTTAATAACGGTCATCCATATATTGGATTTTTTTTCTTCCTGGTATCAAATGCATTGACCTCCTCTTTATCTCAGTCAATAGATCTTGATTTTAGTCTCCAGAGAAATTTGGGTATGCTAATTATGATCACCTTCCTCACGATGGAGACCTTGTTATGACACGCTGAAATGCTGATTTCCAAAGAGTGAAATTGTGCACAGGCAAACAAGAGGGTCCCCTTTGAAAACACATGGTGTGGATTTTCTGCAGCTGAAGGGCAGCCCTAGCTGGAGACGCCCACCTGGAAAAAATCAGCCCTATACAATTGTCAGCAGGGAGATCCGTTTCCAGAGGCTTCCCTGCTCCCGGGCCTCAAAAACTGACCTGGAGAAACCCAGAGCTACTGCAGCTGCTAACAGGCTACTTGCAAATAGCAGCTGAAGTAGGAAGAAGTGAAGCCCTGCTAAAATCCTCCCACCCTCTGCAGCTCAGGTGCTGCAGGTGCAGTCCCACAGGGTCCTAGCTGCAGGGCAAAGGAGGATGAGATGTTAACCAGAGGCAGACGGGGTGTAGAGGAGAACAGGATGTGCTGCAGGTGGATACCTGCAGGATAGTGCTGACACCGGTGGGCTCAGGGTCAATCTGCTTGGCTGCATGACACCGGGCCAGATGCGCTCAGCTGGCTTCAATACAGGCAAAGCTCCTTAGCATCTGCTTGCAAAAGCCATGTAGATGTGCTCTAACATCACCCACAGATGTCCATGCATCTGTGACATGCCTATGCAGCATAATTCAGGGCTATGAAGACACCTGGGGTAGCTCTAGAAAAACCTTCCCACTAGTTGGAAGGACTTGGTTAAGACCTACACTAGCACTGCTGTATTACCTCTGGCACCTGCACAAGCTCATTTAAATCTCCCCTGGGTGTGCACGGTCTGGCACTGTGCTTTGCAAAGATATGCTTTAGGTTATTCCTAAAGAGCAGAGGGGGAATCTAGTTCCTCATGGCAGCAGTCAGCTCCTCCAGTCCATAAAAACTTCATTTCATAGAATCATAGAATCGTTAAGGTTGGAAAAGACCCTTAAGATCATCGAGTCCAACCGTTAACCTAGCACCGCCAAGTCCACAACTAAACCATGTCCTTTCCCTTCCTAAATCTCCCACCCAAATAACAACTTGATATTTCAATAGCAAATGATATGGAGGTCCTATGAAAAAAAGCTTTCTGCATTATAAAACCCTGAGTATACCACTGCTAACATCCACTGTTGAAGGGGCCCCATGGAAAAACATGACACCAAAATTTATTATTAAAGTTTATATCATACTTTATACACAGGAAGGGCAACCTTAATACTGACATTTCACAACCTTTTTATGCTTTGCTTTGTAACCTTCATGTCACGCTTTTAAATACAGTTGTTTGTAATGTCACAAAAAACGGTAAATATCTTACTTGACATGAGAAGTACCCTCTTAGCTTAGAAACACCCGTTTTCTTTCCTGGAATTACTATTTCTAGGAACTGACAGTGAGAGATGAGTAGTAAACAGAGCTTTTCAGGATTCCCATGACTAGTGCCAAACCAGTGAACCTGGGTGTCTTGCAGCTCTCTCCTCCCTCCCAAGGTATGAACCTGTCTGGGTGGCACATCCAGGGGACGCATGGAGAGCCTGCGGCAGGCTGAGAACACTGGCCAGGCACCGTGGGGAAGGTGGAGAAGGAGATGCCTGTGATAACCTCCCGCTGGCACCCACTCTTGCCCTGTGGTACTTCACCAAGAGGCTGAGGTGCAGTTATCTAGGGCAGGGTAAGAGCAGACACACAGATACACTCTAAATTTGCCGCGGTTGGGGTATGCCCCATAACCTCAGGCAGTGTGATGGCAGTACCCACCTGGAGCCACGCAATGGCACAAACGCTGCTGCTGAGCTTTGGAGCTGGCTTGTACCCCAACGCAGAGGTGCATAACAAGGGCTGCGTGAGAAGTGTTTCATTGACGAGCTTGATCAAACCATCTGGCACCAAGGCCCCTCGCTGCCAACAACACTGCAGTCACTCCCTAGCGAAGAGTGAAGCCACAGATGCTGGTTCAAGTAAGAGACGTGTACCAGGAGAACTTTTGCCCCCATCTGTCTTAATTACACTGAATTCAATCATTTCTTTGAAGCAAGGAAGTGGTGTTCCCTGCCCCCCCGCGTACTGAGTCACCTCCTCAGGTCCAACCCCACGCTGTAAGGCACTTGCAGATATTCCTCAGCGTTTATTACAGGAATTACACCTTCTGAATAGATGCAGATAAATTCATTTTGGACAAATAAAAGAAAAGCCCTCTCTATGCAATCCCATTTTTGTTCTGTTTGACTAAGGAATGGCATTTTGTACTAAATTGTTGGTTGTGTTTTTCTCTACATGCATACAGCTTTTCCCAAAGTGTAACCTTAGCAGTGAATAGAGTGACTCCAACACAACTGGCTGCTCTCCAGCATTTCCAGGCTGTAGAAAAAAAACCCTTTATGAAAGAACGAGACACGTTGTTCCTTCCTGCCCGAGGTCTGCTAGGTAGCAAAGGTTCACTAGCAAAGGGGTGTTTGGACATACATGGTGACAAGAATAAAACTGTTGATTAAAGATGACTGGCTACTGAAATAAGTGCTACTCATTTCTACCTACAGGCACTCAACAATGACTTCCAGTTGGTGGGATACCTAGCTTTACTTGTAAGCTGAAAAAAATTTGGGGCGAGAGGGTGTCTTTGAACCACTTAATTATTAAACTAAGACTGAGCAAAGGAGGAAGAAGGTGAGAAAAACCTAATTACAGCAAATTTAACCTTGGCGTAGCTCAGCTCATAGTTAGGTTCCATTTAGCTTGGTATTTTTAGAAAAAATATAAAAGGAAGATAATCATATATCAGATTGATAGGGGAAGAGATGAAGCTATCCTAAAAGGTGAAGTTGTTGTTGGAATCTTATTTCCCCTTTTTTTTTTTTTTTCCAGTGAAACTTAATCCTAGTTTCTACCTCAGTTGACAACTGTACAGCCCTCTGTGCCCTGAGACTTGGAGGATGCAAAGACATGATTGGGTTTGAAAGATGGAGCTGTCTAATCCAGTTGAAAAGGAAACTGCAATCACCACCCCTACCGACCCACTGGGGCCCCACCGTGATGTGGTGTCCAGAAGAGCCTGCCCCTGCTGCTCGGGGCAGCCTGCCCCATGCAGCACATATTTTACCTGCTCTGGGAGCCCTCCAAGGAGCCGGGCGTGCAGCAGATCTTCCCTCCCCCTGAACAGAGAAAGAGCTTAAAAGAGCTTAAGCTTCATGGTATCTATTAAAAAAAAAACCAAAAAACAAACAAACAAGCCAGAGACAGACTCTCCCTGGGGTATCCTCTCAGTTCCACGCTTCAGTCTACATCAGGCGACCAAGCTGGGCTCACAGGGAGCACCAGCCACAGCAGGTCAGTCCATCGGTCCCCGCCTCTGCTTGAGAGTGGGCAATCAGCACCAGAGCTCAGTTGCCTCCTCGGGACACAAACCCTCCCCTGCCTCGTTTGCACCAAGACGACACAACCACACCTCAGGGGCTCCACCACCAGCCGGAGGAGATCTCTCCTGGAGTACAGGTGGCTGAAGGCTGCTCTGTATCACCTGCGCCATCTTTTTCATCCGCACATTGCAAACCACATGGCTATTCAAGAGAGGGGTTCTCAGCTTTAGAGTCTGGGGGGGTTTATCTGTTTTTGTTTAATATATAATTCCTCTAAAAGCCCGTATCAAACAGACACAAACCTTGAAAAAAATCTGGTTTCTTGCAACCCTGCATTCTTGAGTTTCTAGGATAAATAAAGGGCAAAAAGGGAGGAGGGGGGCAGGAGGGAAGCGTTAAGAACCAGGGAAAAAGGGAAATGGAAACAGATGAGCAACTTAAAAAAAAAATGGCCCCAAAGCCAGTTTTCCACACAAGCTGTGACACAATCCTTAGCCTGGAGATGTTGTGGGTATACCACCTACCTGCGTGACCGATGTGTCCTAGCAGTGTGCAGCGCTTTCCCAGCCTGCAAATACTTGCATGCTCACACACCAGTTACATTTTATGGCCTGGAAACAATAGTTATGATGATAAGAGAAATGCCTATAATATAGCAAATTAATATTGCTAGCAAACTGTTCGATATTACCTTTTCCAACAATGTTATAGAGATAGGAGAGAGCCCTAACAAATTATGTGCGGAGTATAAAAATAATAAATTAAATTACAAGTGAACTGCAACTCAATACTTTGCATGAAAAATCAATTTTCTCTCTCTCCTCTGCTATACAGCCGGCAAAAGAAAGAATCCAGCATATTATCTCCTCAGACTCCAAAACTGCCGAAGTAGAGCCTTGTTGTTATTTTTCTAAGCCATTAAAGCTTCTTCCTTTTGTATGGGGTTTTGTTTTGGGTTTCCCCTTTCACCCTCCGCTGACTCTGTGATACGGTAACAGTGATAGCACTGCCTAATTTTATGTCAGTTGATATTTGATATTGCGAGGCCTGTTTTCTCTGCTTATAACTTTTCCAAACCTGAAGTGTTTTGGGTGAATTTTACCATTCCAGTTATCAGGCTGAGACAGGCTGCAGAGTGTTTGCATTTGTTTAATTTCATTTCAGTCCACGCAAATCCACTCTTCCTGTAAACAAAATGAGGGGAAAAGATGTAGCCCTACCCTGGTAAAAGTAAATGCACAAACTTAGTGCTCCTGTTCTTGAGAAACACATCCTTCCTTATGATTTGTATCCTGAAATTCATGAGAGACAGCTTGCTCGATGAAGGAAAAGCCTTTTGTGGGGAACATGAAATTTTGGCTAAATTTGGCCAAGTTGCAGGACCATTAAAAATCAGTTTGTACATGCACAGAAGACTCTTCTTAGGCTTCACAGCTTATTTCTTTAACTATTTGATCCTCACTGAGCTTGATGCAGGGGAGACTAAGCAGGACGTTCCCTAAAACTTAAGCAAAGATCTCGGGAAAGGTGTTTGGAAACAGCAGCCTGGAGCACACTCATCCAGCGTGACTGGAAACCCAGGCAGGAGAGGACACTGGCTGAGGAACCAGGAGATGGGAGCTGGGGCTCAGAAGCAGCCTGTGCCTGGATTGAGGCACGCAGAAAATAAGACAGGCTGGGAAACGAAAATTAGGTGGAGATAGCTAAGAGACAAAGACTGGTGACCCAGAGATGGGAACAAGAAAGGAAAAAGCATCTTTTAGATGGGATGGGACTGAAGAGAGCTCGCCCCCCTTGAAAGCCAGCCAGGAAAAGCGGATCAGGAAGTTTCATCCCTGTTTATGATCAAACTGAGTGTCAACGCAACACCGAGCAATGGGATTTTTGTTTTGTTTTAATTTGCTACTAAAAAACCTTAGGCGATTTCATAAATGCACTAAAAGGACATTATTAAGGTTGAAAAATCTACCATTAAGAAGTCGGAAAAATGCCCTTGAGTACACAACAGTGACATGGAATTATTCCGCCTTTGTTTTGCCTTTTATTATGTCTTTATTTGACTCTATAACCCCAGCGATGCTTTTTAAACACAGCCTGTGTATTTGTTTGCATGTGTGCACGCAAACATCCAGAGATACTTGCCAGTGCAGATTTTATGTGGGTGGACTCAGAAATATCCTCCACCTGCCAGCAGAGACAGCAACCAGGCTGCGCCCAAAATTCCACCACGGGGCTCCGGCAGGTCGGAGACAAAAAATAAAAAAAACCAGAAAGCACAGCAGGTAAAACATCTCCCACACAACTGGCTCCTTTAGAGCTCCATCCAAAACCCAATTGAGTCTTTGCAAAAGCGTCATTCTGTAGCCCTTTCACTAGGATTCATTTCAATTAGCTTTGGATCAGGTCATCAGTAATTTTTTTACCCAGTCAGGTGGTATTTTTTTAACCAATGCAGATTTCACATAGAGAATATCAGAAAGCCACTGAATAGCCATTGAGCAGGCTGTACGGGGAAAAGGGGCCATGCTGTAAATCAAAACTTACTCAGAGACTTTTTTTTCTTTGGATCTTTCACATTCCTGCTGAAGCTTTCATCTCATCACTGAGAGTGCAGTGCTCCCCTTTTTCCTCTTGAAAGTCAGGAATAAGTTTACCAGTGCGGTCTTGACAGGTATTATTTTCAGGGGAGCTAATAAACGATGGCTCCAGTTGAAGGCTGCACAGCTGTAGGTGTACATCACTGCTACTGGTTTTGGAAAGTTGCCTTTTAGGGGTCACGTAAACATGAGCTTAGTTGAAATATATGTATCTGTCATTCTGAAGTTGATGGGATGTAAGCCCAGTTCCTAAAGTATGGTATGCCATACATATGGTACTGTATTTGGGGGAATAGGTGTTACCCACTTCCTTACCTTGATAAAAATTGGTAAGCTACAAAAACTTCATTTTATGCCCCTGGAGGAAGAGCAGCATGAAAGCACCACTGTCATGTTCACGCCAGAGAATGCACTGCTGTGTGAAACGAAAAAGAAAGGGTGTCAGAAAAGGCAGAGTAGCTGCAAGCACCCATAGGGTGAGGGATGGTGAGCACTGTCCTACCAGTGCCTGTAGGTAGGTCCATCGCCCGCCTCAGAGGTGACCTGTGCCTCCGGCAGCAGCTGCAGTGGGGTTACTTGCCAAGTCCCCTGTCTCCAGCCTCTTCCCTGCTGGGGCACTTGGGTCTACTTTGTCACACTTTGGTTTGCTTCCAGCAGGGATGTCTCTGTGGGCACCAATCCAAGCTCACTTGGCATCCTTGGATTTTGTAGGCACCTGTCCTAAATGCACCACTGCAGGATGGATTTTGGTGGAGGACCAGCTCTGTGCCTGGCAGATAACGGAAAAGGCACACGCATGTGCTCATCTCCCCCTTCTCCTCCAGTCAGATTTTGTGGAAGAAGCGAGATACGCATCTCATCCCAGCACAGCAGCTGCAAAATCTGGAGGAAAAGGATGCTTGGAGGATGCCTTTATCCTCTGCATGTGGCAGCGGGGAGCTGCCCCACAGCAGCAAGGCAACACCACATCGTCAGGCTGTACTGCCATCTAGCCCGCGTACGCCACCACGGAGCACTACAGATTTATCTAGGAGGATATTAATGATGCAGACCTGCAATTTTCAACCTGCAGTGGAAATATCCCTGCAGAGTAAGAACAGCTTCTAAGGGGTCCGTGACAGGTCACGCAGGGAAGCAAGCCTATTGTCAATACACTTAAATCTGCTAGATAACAGGCTGCACTGCCACTGGAAAATATTTAGGGGACTGCAATTGGAAAATGTTGAAAACTCACTGATTTAGACTTATCAAGCAATAGCTCAGCTTCCACAGCAAAACAAGAACGACAAAAGTGTTGTAGAAGAGGACAGTGATGCACTCACTGTGAGCAAAAGTATCTGTCAGGACAGATAAAGTCAAATGAGCCACTTCCAGAGTCTGTGTTGGGCCAGAAAATAAAGGCCTATTTTTCCTAGCGCCTTTGAGCATCATACTGCGCTGGTATTGCTTCCTCCTTAGTGATGGCAGCTGTGGTCTCCTCACTTTCTGGACGTTTCTAATGAGAGCCACAAGGGTAATTTGACCCCTTAGGAAACTTGCATTCAACAAGTACAATTTTCTGGCCCCATCACTATTAGCACAGTCTTTGCAAAGGCATGTCCATCATTCCAGGGTTGCTGTAAGAGGCACTCACCCTTCAGGCCTTGGAAGAAATCCAAGTTGCTAACCCCCTTCAGAAGGCACTGGGGTGGTAACAAACGCAGTGTGGTAAAAGCATCACTACCTATTTGCAAAGGTAACGGCTGCAGTCTCTGCCATCAAACTCCAGGCCACCAGCAGCAGCATCTATTCCTGGGCCGTACCAACTAATACCAGGCAGCTCCGCTGCTGTGCAGAGGATGCATGTGTGAGACGAGTAGGGATGTCAGAGAAGGAGCTGCACACCCAGCGGAGATGCTGTGCTGCCCCGCTAAGAAGGTAACAGGGGGAAGTTGAACTTAATGGAGATGTTTCTTATTGCCCAGTTCAAAAGCTAGCTATGCTTTACCTGGTTCTGTCAAACTCCCTCCAGCACAGCTCTAGCCTGTTCTTAACTAGGAATAGCACATCTTCTGCTCGATATTGGGAGCAATGCGTGGAGAGAGAAGTGGGGAAGTGCCTGCGCTGCTGGCATCATGTCCATGCTGCCATGATGGGCATGAGGATGACAAGTACAGTCCTGATGTCAAGGCAAGGCCCCAGAGCGAAGCCTTCCCAGGAGGCAGGTTTTCAGAGCAAGGCCATCCCTGAACACCACCACGCTCAGCAGCAGAGACCAAAAACGTCCCGTGTCCACTCCAGAACACCTGCAGGCTTGGGACAGCCCAGCCAGTGATTCACATCCAGCTTTTCTACTTACACCAAAAAAATAAATAAACAACTAATCACACTTTTCCAAAAGTGGCATTTTTATAAATATCCAAGACAGATGCTTCATCTGTTCTGCAGCAGTGTCATCTAGCTTATGTAAGCAGGCAGAAACGTCAGCACGAGAAATTTCCAAACAAAGGCACTTTGGGACCAGCATCACTTGGACAGTTCCCCCCCTCCATCACAGTTTATATGGATTTGGGTTTTGTTGCATTTCTGGGTTTAATTCGGTTGAACTGCAAGAAGAGGTGTGAACTATTTTACAGTGCTATGCCCAAGTCTCTGCTTTGAAGGGGCCGAAGCGGCCATCTGTGAAATACCAAAGGACCAGTAGAAGAAGATAGCTTCTCCTCACAATTAAGTGGCCCTTTCCGCGCGAGAAAGAAAAATCATTTTCACCTCTTAAAGCAGCCAGCTAAGGCTTAATGAACACTCACAAGCCAGAATAAACTTAATAAGCCTGAACTGATGAAGATAAAGATAATCACAAAAGAGACAGGCTCTGCTCCCATAGCGAGATGAGCCTGGGTGGGATCACTGCAGCACCAGCATCCAGCCGAAGCCAGTGGCAGGGAAACCTCTCCCTGAAGCATCCCGTGGGCTGGAGGTGAGTCTTGCAGCTCTGGAGAGTTACAAGCTCCTCAGAAATGCCCTAAAACAGGTTGTATTCAACCAGCTCACAGCCCACCTCAGTGAGAACAAGAGTTTACTTGAGTTCACAGTTCAAGTTATAAAACTTCATGCTTCTGACAAAAATATTCCCCAGAATAATGCCTGGGGTGCTGCCACTTGGCAGGCCTTGGGCACACGCTCGAGATTGTGAAACAATTTGTGGATATAAGGGAAGAGGGGAAAGAGGAAATCTTTTCATGGTGTTATTTTTTTAAGGTGTCAATACCCATTTCCTTATTTTAAATTTTTTTGATTCCCAAAAAGGCAAGGTGCAAGGTTTAAAACGCAAGAATAGACCACGGGCCCATCAAAAAAACCACTGTGTGATAAGACCTCCTTGACTTTTGCCTGTTTGCCTTGCTGGAGCCCTGGTCGGCCCCATCTTCTTGCCAGTTTTGAGAAGAAATAATGATGTTTCTGAGAAGGATCTTCCTCTTCACTGATAGAGACAAAGCTTTGGTGAGAAAGTTTACAAATCTTGGGCACGGGAGGGCGAATTTCTCAAAGCAGTAAACAGTAGTTTGTCACATCATTTTTCTTGGGATTGAATTTTCTTTGAATGCTGCCTACGTATTGGAATAGGTTCCTGAGGCTCACCAACAGTAGGATGTCTCCTCACCCAAAGCGAAGAGTGTTGACACACAGAATAACTAGTGGCTGTGGTGATGCAAACTTCATTTTATCTTGTCCTATATAAACTCTTTCACAAAATGTAAATTTTATGTGGTTTTGTGCTTGATTCCTTCACTTTGGACTTTTTCTTCTCACAGCCAAAACCAAATACATACCAAATTTTCCTTAGGGAGGAAAACTTATTCTCTCTTTCAAGTCACACCAAAAATATAGCTGACCCAGTTACCACTGTATGCTTTAGAGCTGCTCAGTCAGAAATCAGCTGGGGAAAGCAGGATGAATAAATGACATACTAGATCAAATACATAATTAAAGGGTACTAAATACAGCTGGCCATAATTTTTCAAAGGAAGATGATTTTATATAGTCTTCTGTAAATCAACATCTTTCAATGTTTTTCACGTTGTCAAAATTTTTATTTTTTTTAGTGTCTCACATATTTTGAATATAGCTATTTCTACCAAAACAGCTAGGAATTATTACAAAAAACCAACTGAAGCTAGTTTTCACAAGAAATTAGTTTTTAGTTTTCTTTGTGGAGTGTAACTCTTCCCCGTTGAAACTGCAACTTTATCAAAAAGGGAAAAGTTGAACTTTGCTGTGAAAACTTTTTCTGATCTGATCTGAATTCTCTCAGTGCCAGGAGGCACACAAGGCACGAACATCGTTCTTCCACTTCGATCAGTCTGCGGCTGCGTGCTCTGGAGTCCAAGGGCCACAGCGCAGTCTTCTGTTGTTTTTTTCCTCAGGACATGACCGATCCAGTTCCATCTCCTCCTCCTCACTTTGTTACTGATTTTCTCCATCTCAGAAAGTTGATGCTCGTCGTTTCTGCAACTTTTCATTTTTTTTCCCGGGAGGAGGTAGTTGGCCTCCTGCCCAACCCCCATGACTTGGAGGGCCAGTGGTTTTTCCGTCAGGGTGGCCTTCCCTTAGGCTGCGTTGGTTCGCGGCACCTTCTTCAATTTTATCCGGTGCACCCTCCAGAGAGGGATCCCCTATCCACCACCCAGGGGACGCGCCTTCTAGCCGTGCAGCCCCAGCCGAAGGGAAAACTTTTTACCTGAAGGTATTTGCTTTTATTTTTTCTCCCAAAAACATCTGTAAAGTAACAACTATTTTGTTGTTACTAGTTGATGATATCAGTTAAGCACAGATTATTGATCATATCATCTTGCAGAGAGGTTATTTACAATGTTGAGGTGATCATCAGTACTTTCATTTCCTCAAAATTCTACATTAAACTCTACTCTTCCTATTGTTATTCAACAACTATTTTCATAAAGACGTGAAAAGAAAACTCTCTATTTCTCCATCCACCAAACATAAGGACATGTTCTGAACTCTGCAAAATGAAGCAACTTTAAAATTTAAAAGATATCAGCTTTCTCCTCATGAAGAAAACACATAGAACCTCTTTTTCAAGGGAACCAAGCATTTGTTACTTCCTTCTGTCAGTTTAAATCAATTTAGAGAAACTATAGATGCACTTACATTGCTGCCTATTATATTATTTTTATTTGCTCACATAGCAGCTCTTCCCTTTCAAAGGCTTAACTACTTCCAATAATAATCAGGAAAAAGTAACCTCAAAACTCTCTCACAGCACCTCTCATCTCATTTTTCTTCTTCTTCTGACCTTCCTCTAAGCCTCCTCCCCCCAGAAAGAGAAGAGGGGTGTGAAAGGCATTAATTAATTTATCTATCATCATACACATTGGTGGAAAACGCGTCCCCTGAACTGTTTCTTTGTTAGGAGTAAGTGCGTGCCTCATCAATCTCGAGCAGATCAGCCCGCATACGCAATTAAAGCCAAACAGAGTAACAACGGCTGGGATTTGAGGGCACACCATATGACGTCCCAGGAACACACGCAGCCACGGCTCATTCGCCGTGAGCCTGCGCACCTCCTTGCCTCCTGTAAGCAATCTTACAGGACAGAAGCCTTCCTCTAGTGAGCCAGAGATGGCTTTGGCCAATTTCCATAACCATCGCCTTGTTGGGGAATGATGAAACCCGTGAGGGCAGGAATGAGGGAAGCAAAGACAGGGTGCCCCTGAGCATTTTCCAGGAAAGCTTTCCAGCCCACCATGGGAAATGGGCCACAGGAGGTCACCTCCCTCAGCAAGTGCTTTACTCCCGTAGAGGAGGCTTGTAAGCTCCTCAGCTGATGCTTGGGGATCCTCAGACTAATTAATATCCCAGGCTACTGCTTGATGCAAACACAGCTCAGTCCCTACTTGGTACACACCGTGCTTGCTCACGTGCTGCAGTAACAGGAGGGCGATAGTAAGATGTGCCAAGGTGAAAGTTGAGAAATGAGGATTTTGTACCATTTGCTACATTTTTTTTAATCTTTCCCTGGGCATAAAATTCAAACTCAGAAGTTTTCCTTGCCCTCCTTTACCTCTGGTTGCTATCTGGGTTTCCTTTTCTGTGTTTAGATCCCTCCAAGTCGTGTTTTGCAATTTGATTGCAACATGAACAGAGTAGATTATTTTTACTAATTCTTTCATTTAAGAAACAAAAGTTCACATTGACTGAAGTACTGATTACAATTAAGCTGGTTTAGTCAGAACAAATTCTTAATAGAATTTCTTTTAATCAGTTCAGACCTGTTTTACTGTTTTGCTGGAAGTAAGTGTAATCATGAAAATGTGAAGTTACTTGCACCCGTTTTATATTGTTTTGACTAAAATATCTCCTCTTAACCTGGAAGACAATTAGTGCCATCGTGGTATTAATGTTGCTTTGATCTCTCTTACTCCAAAGTATTCTTTTTCATAGTTTGTTGGCACTTTGAGAAGGAAATAAGTTATTTGCAGAGCTCTAGCCTTTGTAGCATGTGTGTGTGTCTGCCATGTCTGCGTGTTAATCCACAAATGTTCATCTATTCTGGGAACTTGATCTTGGATCGAATCACAAAAATGCACGCTGCTGGGTACATGGCAACTGGAATAATTATATTCTTGCTAAGTTTCAAATTCATTTGAATGGGAAAGTCTTTTCCATCACTACATATTATTGCATTATAAAAAAAGAGTTGCTCTGTTCCACCCCAGAGAAGATGACATTTAGGTCTAAATGTCTTGAATTTCATCCAGTAGGATGAAAGATATTAAACATTGAATTATCTTTATTTGGTTTATGGTCTTCCACCATAGCTTCATTTCACTATGAAGTTAGAAAAAAGGTAAGTAAATCTTACATCTTACACTTCCTGATGAAAAAGGCAGTCCTCCAACAGGGCCAAACCAAACAGGTTGTAACAGCAGCACATGCACAAAAAAGCTGTCGAGGAAACGTGCAGTAAGGGACACATGCCAGAAAAATGGCGCAGTTTGTGCTCTGTAGGCACCAAAAGCAGCGCTCTCCTCCCCAGGCTGTAGAGGTTTAATACGAACTGTCTTTGCCTGAGCTGGTGGATCCTTTAAGGGCAGTGGAGAGAAACAGATGCTCACAGAGCAAAATTTGTTTGACATCTACCTTACACAAGTCATTGTACTTCAGTAATGCTGCTTTCTTGCTGCTGACTAGATGGCGAATCCCAGCCATACATCTAGAGTGTAGAAAATTTAGATGCCTAAACGTGGACAGTCGAAGCCCATCCAGATGCGTCCATACAACAGCAAAGAGGTTCCAATTCAAACAACCAGACTTGAACTGGAATAAACTTTTCAGTTTACCTTCATATCTCTGAATATGATAAGCCGGATTTTATTGTAGAGAGTTCTGGCTTCTAGTCAAACTGTACACCATCAGCCTTATTGCAGTCTGTGTTGAGAATTAGTAAGATTAGTAACATCAGAGATAAGCAAAAGTGGGACTTACAGTCTCAGATAAATTAGGACAAAATTGTGTAAGTGTAATATTCAAACCAAACTTTTTCAGAAGACTTGAAAAATTCCACCCATTTCTGTTTTCCCCTCTCTTGGGTGCAAAATAAGCATTCTAAGCTTCAGCAACTGATACAACAGAGAATCTGTTCAGAGGGTCCTTTAGTGCACACAACACTGAACACAGAGCAGCAGAGCCTATGGAAACGAAAGCATTTCTCCAGTGCTGCAAGATGGATTGAAAAGGAATTTGGGAAACTAAGCGCTTGGAAGTAGAACAAGGGGACTAGGCAGGCTAAAAGAAATGAAGTTATCAAAACACCACAGTAAAGTAACACGAGGGATATACACTAAGCTGATGAAAAGCAATACAGAAATAGGAACGAAAGCTGCTTGTCAAGTTTAACTAATCAGTAGGCAAGCATTTGGGTGGAGGTTCTCTAAACAGCAAGTATCTGTTGAAAGAGTATTTGAACTTCCCAGCGTCACTGAAATCCCTTTGCATTAGCCGAGATAGTTTGGCTCTCTGAGCTGCACAGGGAGCACAGGATTGCCAGCGTTAGCTCTGAATTTTCTGGCTTTTGCAAGTTCCATTATTTTATCGCTGTAGGTTTTGCTGTTGGGGTTTTTTCCACGCATATGTACAGATTACAATTCTGCTCACAGAGCTGCAACAAGTGAAGGGAAAACTGGCTGCCCTGGCAGCATTCCCCAATATATTTTGTGCAGCTACTGATTGCATTCATGTTTCTCCCACAGCAGCCCCCTCCACGCAATGAGGAAAACATACAGGCAGTAGAAAAATCCCTGTCCGAGCAATAAGCTTTGACTAGCCTCTCTCTTGCCTGTGAATGTATGTAAAGTGAAGGGAGGTTGTGGGGAATCTAACAGTGACTACTGTTTGCAAGTGAATATAAATTTCACGTCTGGGTGACCATCTCCTAATTGCTGCCGATTTTTTTTTTTTTTTTTTTTTTTTCTCCAGTGGAGCTGACTTTTGAAGCTGTTTTTTCCTGCGCAGCCCGTGCGGAGCCGGTGCCTGCTAGAAGGCAATTAGCAAGAATTAGTGCAGGTGCTTCTCTTGGCTCCCATCCACGGGAGTCAGCAGTGCAGCTCGGAGCTCCTCGCCCTCCACGCCAGCCTGGGAAGACTCCTCTGGCAGGGATGCACAGTGCTGCTCGGCTCCTCTGCACAACACAGTTGAGACTTACTCACAGAAAGCAAAATTTTTGGCTGGGCGTTGGTTTATTTAAAGCTGAATTTTCATTCTAGTTATTGTCTCTGCACAATGGACGAGAACACTTTAGCTCCTAGCCCTGTTATTGCTGATCAATATTGATTTGAAATGTAGGTATAGTCATTGTGTGTTTAGCATCTTTGGGAGCCAGAGCTGAAAAAGTAACAATTTATACACGTTTCAGTTCCAGTTATTGCAAGTTAGTCATGGGATAAACAGATTTACCATGCCAGTAATTCTGAGATGAACTGGTAAAGTGAACAAAATGATTTTAGAGTTTAGCAGTGTCACTGTTTGTGTTCAGCGTTAACAACTCATGCTTATACTGTCATTACCTGGTTTTGAAGTGGCTTAAGAGACGGGTGCACATAGATGGAGCAGCTGAGGCAAAGTGAGGTGCAGTGACTTCCAAAGTTGTTCAACAGATGCACTCAGAAAGCTAGGAATGAAAACCAAGTATGCCGAGCTATAACCCTCTATCCTCCAGTAACACCCCTTCACTTTATGGCCCCTTCATTTTAATCTCCTGTTTACTATCTTATTTCTCCAGTGTGAACGTACACAGAAACTGTTCACTCAACAAAACCTCTCAACTCTCTTCTAAGTGCAAGAACTGGAGAACCCACAGTTGTTGAAGAGTTGAACTTTGTGAGACGGGCAAGGGCTTGAGGACAGGGAGTGAATTAATGCTATGTATTTATGTGGTGCCTCGCAACTACGACTGAGGTCCCTAAGGCTAACACAAATGCTAGAGATGCCACAATTAATATGTTGATTCTAATATCTGATTCTTCAAAATGTTCCTGCGTGGAAACTGAGGATCCCATCCATAAACATAATTATTCCTTGAAATACTGACTTTAACTTACACGAAGTACAACTTATATCTTGTTTTCCACATTTGGTTCCTAGAGATAGATATCAATTCATATTCTAAGAAAAAGTATCCTTGCGGTAGGGAGAGGGCTGCCCTAGGAATTAGGTGAAAGATGTTCTTAAATGGCAGGTGGCACAAAGTAACACAGGGATTGACCATACAGACTCCTTTGTTGTTGACAAGTCCAAAAAGATAAACTAGGGTAAACATAGGCAGTTGAGATACTGACATTGTACTGGTGGGCCAGAATAGCGCGTTAGGTGAAGCGATAGCAAGAGCAGCAGCAAGTCTCAGATGTCCTGGTAAACTGGGGGAGAAATACAGCTGTTGAAGTGTGGGCGCTCTCCGTCACTTGTGCACGCACCAGTCCAGATCTGTCCCCCTCCTACCACAGCATCACCATTCTCTACCCCAAGACCCATGCCGGCTGTGCTAAATCACAGCCACTGATAAAATATAAGCATGGACTAGAATTTGTGCAAGAACTACCTTAACTGTGACCACAAGTTTCCAATATACAGAATTTCATACAGCACACAGAATTGGATGACGCAGTAGGCACTTCTCTGTTCTCACCCTTATTCCCTAGCTGTATGTAAGCTACAGAATAGAGTTTCATTAAAGCAATGGATATATCAGAAACCACTGGCACAGTAGAACTATATTCCCACACAGCATAATTGAGGCTGCAAGAAAAGTGGCAGGTTGTCCTTCATAAATATTTTAAAATTAAACTGTAGAAAAGTCTGACTTACTTACACTCCTTTTGTGAACTTTAAAGATGACTATTTCTACCGCTACACCTACATATACTCCCACACAAAATACTGTACTAATTTACAGTAAAAGAACACAGAGGATTATATCCTGACTGAGACTTATACCTTGAAACACAATAGAAATAGTAATATTCAGAGATGCAGAAAGTGCAGAGCAGAAAGATATATTGGGGGGGGGGGGGCAGGAATAAATTCACAAAACCCACAAAAATTGGGGTTGTGAGGAGAGTTTCAGCTCTGTTGTTGCAGCTAGAAAGGGCAACAGACAAAGGAGAGTCATGCCCCACGATACGGCCAAACCTCGGTTAACATAAATCAGAATTCAGATTAATATGTTTCAGACTAATTCAGGCTAATATATTTCATATATGGACTTATATCTGATTGTCTAGATTTAAAATATTACATGAAATGGGGAAAACGTGGGTCATAAAGATTAAGCAGGATTTTCCCATTCTTCCACACTGTTTTTTGTTTACAATACACCTGCCATCGCTCTAGATTAATTTACTTTTGGGTTACTATTTGCATCCTTAGCTTTTTGGAGAGTAAATTACAGATTCAACATGATGTTTAGGCACAAATAGGGCTTTAAAAAAAGTCTTCTCTAGGGTGTCTGCATGTTTGCATCCTGAGCTGCACAAGTAAAGCCAGTAAAGAAGTCAGCAGGAGTTTTTCCAATAACATTAGCTACATTACTCCCTCCAGCCAAACCTCCAAACCAAAACACCCAGGACACTGCAGCTTGGTCTCCCCACTTCCCCATCTCTTTTGGGATTCATGGGATTTTTACCTCTGTCCTTCCAGGTCCACCACAGACAGGCTGGAAAGCTTTGAGGAAGCCACCTCACTGGGGAATGCTTCCATTTCCCAATTTATAAAATGCAAATAATGATATTGCCTTCATGTGCCACAGACCAATAAGGAAAGGCACATTAAAAAAAAAAAACACAACAAGTTGTTATAATTAGGAGAAATTTCCCATGCACAGCTGTTGGCTAAAAGAAATGACAGAAATCTTACCTGCTGCATCTCACTGGTCCCAGTTAAAACCATCTAATATTCATGCCTTTAGAGCTGAGTTGGTTCCAGAAAAATCCATCAAGGCAGTAGCCTTGGGCTTCTACCCCAAGATCAAAAACACCACCGCCACATAACTCAAAATGATGACCTAGTATAAGTTCACTTTCCCAATTTAAATATGTTCAGAGAGAACTGACAAGAGAGCGTAGTCCCAGCAGCTTTTTACACTCGAGCCGGTACTCTCTGTCCTCCTACAGCTGGTGGAAAACTGGAATCAGGAGCTCCAACTAATCTGGGGAAAACAAAGTCAGGTGCCCACACCTGCTCTGGATCACAGTGGTGCTGCAGGTGATAAAGTTGGGCACAGTATTAATTGCCATAGCACTATGGCCAAATACCCTCCATGGCATCATCTGTGCAAGGCTACACCTGGTTTTCTATCTACCACGTAACAGGGGCCAGTGTTAAGGTCTGCTGCACACAACACTCAGGATATTCCTTCAATATGCTGGTGGGGACGTACAATTTGAGCGTGGCCATGGTGTGCAAAGTAGTGCTGAATGAAACCAGGATCAAACGGATCATCTTGTTTGATTTGCTGCAGGTTCCTCCAAGGCAGTAATTCCCTCCAGCCCCCACTGGACAGGAGTTTTAGGCTTGGGGCACTCAGCTGCATCGGGTAGTCAGAGACTGAAGCAGAAAAGAAAAGAAAAAATTACCACATAAGTTTCCCGCAGATGTTAAGGGCTGCCTGCTTCTGCTCCCTGCAAAACTGCTTTCCCTGTAGCCATCTAGTGGAAGGCAACCGAAATGTTCCCAATTCGGAAAAAAATAGAGAGGGTTATTTCAGGCATTCAAAAGACCTCGTATAAATACCTGATAAATCAAAAGGAACAGCCACCTCGCTGAAAGTCTTCCTAAAGCATAATTTTCAGTTACACAGGAGCAGTTTTATTAGGCAACCTCCCGTCTTTAAGAAAACATAATAGAGGATCCTCAAATGTAATGGGTTGATCTCTCCTGTCAGGTTGGTTCTACTTTGATATAACTGTTCTGTATTAGACGAGTTTGTTTCTGATTACATGAAGGTAAATGAGAATTGGGCCTATTAAGTGTATATATAGCTGCTTCCCTAAGCAGTCTATTTTTTCAAAACCAGGGCTTGCTTATTTGAGAGAGGTTTAAACAACTAACAGAAAAACTAACTCACTGCCTGAAGAGACCCGGTTTTGCTCTCACCATCAGCACCGCCACAGGTGACCCCAAAGGACCAACATTTCACTGCAGCTGTGAGCAGATGTGTACTGCTCCATTTGGTAAAATATCTTGGGGGGGAAAATTCCAACACACTTTATAAGTTGGAATGCAGGACGCACTACGCCAACTTAATAAGGAAACCATGAGGGACAAATAAGACGTTTCTTCAGCTACTGTAGCAACTGAGGAGGCAAAACAGAGTCAGGCTGCACTCTATACCAGACAAATCTCTCTGGTTTTCCATGTATTAATAAAAAGAGAATGCAGAACCGTACTACCTGTCCTTTCTCCCCGGTTCCTTCTTCACTCCAATACTTTCATTTTAACTGCCAGCTGGGTTCACAAGAAACAAGTTACTCTGAAAGACTGAGGGATGCTTTAGTGAAGGGCAGCAGTGGTAACTGAATTTTAATTCTGCTCCTGACTTCCACTCGCTTTCCAGACTACAGCAATTTAGACCCATATTCCTCCCTCAGTTTCTCCACCTATAAAACAAGAGAAATGGCAGGGTGAAAAAACACTAGAAGTTGGGATTCTTTTACTGCAAGGTTGGTCTCATCATGTAAGTTTTGATATTAACAACGGTGTCCAGCTGAAATACTTCCTCTGTAAGATAAATGCTCATGAGTAATCATCTCTTCCTGGGTTTACCTGATTTACAAGTGCTGTGAACTCTAATGGTTTCACACCTAGCTCTGGGTTATGCCGATGCATTGATTAAATGACAAGAAAATCTGGTTTAACATTCGCAAAGCATTTTAAGGGTAAAAGACACCAATAAGCTGCAAACTGAGTAGCATTGGATCTATGCAGAGCTGAACTGGAAAGGTGAAATTACCAGCATTGCCAGTATTTTCAAATCGTAATGTTGGAAAAAACACACACCTGATTCCTCATGTTGAAAAGTCTCTTTCCGACTGATGTCAACAGAGCAAGAGGGTAAGAAATGTGTATGAAGGGCTCAGACTGGGGAGCGGGAGGATCGCCCTGAGCTAGGCTGCTGTATTCTGAGTTCCCTCTTACTCCATGGAAAGCTGAGATAACTGGACAGACTTCGGTTGTCTGAAGGGCAAGCTACTGTCTAGGCTAAGTTGGGGCTGTAGAATTTGTCCTTGTGTGGCTGGCTTTTATTTATGATTTGAGCTCTTTTTCGCCTTCACAATAGTCCCATAATAGAAACAAACAATTACAGACTCTGAATTATTCTAGGCTTTTGGTCACATTTTTCCTAGAAACACAAAGGTCTCATTTTTTATTTTTCTGAATTCCCAGGGTTTACTTGCACAACTCCCATTAATATTGATGGGAGTTAGATATCTTAAAAATCCCAATGCACACAAAAAAGAATAGACTCCTAAGTGAATGTCTATTATAAAATGACAAAGAGCTGTAGTCTTTGCAAAAGCCAGCAAAGAGTATTCTTCTGTTTAATGCTCTAATAAGTGTCCTATTATCCATTTAGTTCAATTACACTGAATGAGTCTGGTTTTTCCAAAGCCTTTCACTTTGTCACAGTGAGTACTGGGAGGCTGACAAGAAAGATGAGGCACTGCTGGCTCTTGGGTAGCTACGCTGATCTCTCACTATACCTCAATGAGAACCAGGATCCACTCGTTAGCAGAAAGGAAACAGGCACGACAATGGCCCCCAGTAGAGCCCTCGAGGTACAAATCTGACAATGATCCCATTGTAAACCTCTTATCATCAAAGTGTTTTTATTCTCATCCATTACCCAATCTTTAGGGGCTCAGACTTAGAAAACAAGGAGGAAATGGCTCCCTTCTGAACTGCTCAGAAGAATATAAGACTGTGCTGAACAATTTAAGCCGAGAGCTACACGGGTTTTGATATGCTGCTTAATTCTCAGAAATTGGTTTTGTTGTTCTTCCACATCAGTGACTTTTTCTTTGAAGAGACACCCATTTTCTTTTTAGGAGAAGCCCTCCATGGCACCACAGAATGGGACACAAATACACAGTGCTTTCACGTGGAGAAAGTATACAGAGATATCTCAACTGCCAGCAACACTATCACGAGTTAGTTAATCTCATCCTATCAAAAGGGTCAGTATTTGAAAATAATAGATGCAAAATAATGACTTCAAAGAAATTTCATAGCATTTTAGCATATACTATATACTTAAAGGTGGAGTTTATACGTAGACTTCTGTTTTATCCCACCTTGTCTTTTACATTTCATCGTTTCAGCAATTCATCCAACATGCAGAAAGACTGATAGCAGAAATCTTTTTTATATATATATATATGTATATGTATATATTCCATTCAGTAAATAATCCAGTTTCTTAAGTTACTGAAACACATATGTATGCAATGGAGTGTCATTGCTCCACAGAAGCCCCATAATATATTGGGTAATAACACATTTTAAAAATTGGCTACGTTTTTTTTTTTATGAGGTACACCGTAACAGTAACTTGCGAGGCGTTACAGCATGTCTGGTAAACCATAAGCAATTGAAAAATTATATTGGTAAACACACACATAAAGATATATGCATACATATATGTGTGTGTGTATATATATATAACCTAATACAGTCATTTGAATCTATTGCAGGGATTGGATTAAAGGGTCAGACAGATTCCTTTTCTTTCCACCATTCTGGATTGGGGTCCTGTCAAATCATTGCTCATTTCCATCTACCGAAACCTTGTAAGAGGAATGGCAGTTGGCATCTTGATCCCTTCTGTCTCTGTCTTAGTTCTGAGTTCTTCTTCCTAGACGGGCGATGCTAGTCAGGTGAAAAAAAGCTCTGTCAGCCCCACGTGGAAACACTTTTCTCTCTGTCGGGCACACCTGACCCCTAGCACCCTGTCCCTCAACCGCTGCCGTTGCCTGTGTGCCACAGCTGCTGGGGGCTGTAACAACCATTGCGGCCTGAGGAGCAGTGAGAGTGAAGCTTTGCCCCTGGCTTTCCCTTATCCAGCTGATTAAAAAGAACGAACTAAGTTATACCAACACATGCCAACTTTATACTGGCTTAAATATTTCAATCAGAATAGTGCTTCCACTGTGCTATTGTCCCTACTACAGACACAGTTACACTGACACCATCATGTCTTCTACCAGTTTCTACTGTCATACCCCAAGGAATAAGCCTTGTTTGAGGAGCTAAAAACTATTTTAGTATAAATAAATCTTAAATAAATCAATAAATCAAAACCAAAACAACTTCTGTGTGGAGATGCTCCATGCACACAGGTTTCTTTTGCTCGTTAGAAGAAGTTCAGGTTGTCCATGTGCTTTCACGTCTCCTTGCTTCCGGCACACACCCCGGCCCGCAGCATGCACACGTGGTCCTTCTTGATTTCCCCCGTGAGAAGTGCTCAATGTTCTCATCTACCCTATGGCACCAGCATGTGAAGAAGAGAAACAGACTGGCCTTCAGCTTTTTTTTTCCAAAGATAGCAAGGCCTTTTCTATCCTGATCCAATTCAGCATGAACCGGTGGAGCTGTAGGTGCAATGTCTTCCACGTGGCTCATTCCTCTCCCTGCTTGGGCTTTGCAGAGAAAGTTGAAGGACCAAAAAATGACAGAATCCTGACTTCTATTCTCACAAAATTACAAGTTAAGTATCTTTGCCCACAGCCGGCCAGGATATTTGACTACACTAGCAGAAGCAGTTAAAACAGAGATACGTCTAAATCCACTTCTCATAGGTTTTGGTCCAGTACTACAGAATGACCAAACTGATGGATACGTGGGTCATTTTTGGTGCACTGAGGGAGAACACACAAGGGTGTTGACTGGAGCTGTGGAGGGTCAGGACTGAAGGTTTTCTCCTTTAAATTTTATTAAACAACAGCCCAAGATTTCTAACAAGGTGCTCAAAAGACATTATCCTAGTAGCAGAAAATTGTTGGTTTAAAGAGGTGACTTTGTCAGATTGTAATACATATTTCAAACATTTTACAAAGTATGCAATGGCAGTCAACATTTGACACTCCACTTGAACATCAGGAAGAACTTTCTAGAAAAATGGTTTTTTTTCTATTGATGTCAATTTTCATTTCCATTCAGTACAGAACTTGTTAATGAAAGAGTGAACGTGACCAAACCATTCTCTCTCTCTGTGATTACACAAAACATGTCCCTTTTCAGTAAACTCAAGATGTAATTATGTATGGTCTCACTGATCTCAGCTCTTTATTGCCTTTAAATCCTTTTTCAGTATATCTTCAGTGATTCAGACCAACTCTTGCCTTTATGCATACGACAATAATCTAAAAGCTAGAGACTCAAAAAAAAGTTAAAACTTTTTTGAAGTAAACAAGTTTATCAATGAGGGCTAAAATAACACACAGAAGTATGTCAAGATTGAAACAAAAACAAAAAAGCAAAACCCCCAAAACCATCAGCAGAATTTTAAATAGTTTGGATAGCTATAAAGACGTGTCAGGAGGACACTTTCGTGAGTTAAAAAAGTGTTTCTCAGAAGACTCAACTCACTGAATATTGAAATCAATGCAAAGACTACCACTGTCGTTGCTGGGTGTTGTATTGATCTGAAAATGAATTGCTGTCTCACTGCTGTGTATTTAAAAGTTCATCTTTCCCAATGTGTATTGGCCATGTCAAAATCCTGATTTTCAGAATAAATATATTTGTCCAGCTTCATATTCCTTTTACTTTTTTTCCAGTACCTAGTAAGAGTAGGTAACGATACCTTGTTATAATATATTCTTCATAATACTTTTAGCTGATTAAAAGAAAGAAATAGGCCTTAAATACAGTGTATCAATAAAATCAAAAGACCAAAGGCCCACTGGTCTTATCAGCCTGGACAAGGATTATCAAGCAATAACTGACATTGGTTAGAATTGAAATTATACTTACATATGTTTGGATTAAAACTTTGAATTTCCTTTTCTTTCTTTCGTCTTCCAGGAGTGATTGTACTAGTGGTATTTATTACCAGCAAGTTGTGAAAAATATCAGAGGTATTTTAGGAACATGTGCTGAAATTAGGATTCATTTTGTTTCCTTGAAATCTCATTTTCTTCCACTTTTCCATAAAGGTCTCAATAGTCCACTAAGAGAGCAAAAATAATGCAACACTGACCTGGACTTCTTAATATATATCATACAAGGCAATCAAGGATGCCACTGAAACAAGCAACTTTCAAGTGACCCTTGATTTGTCATGAATTTGAAAAAACGAGTCAAACAATTTTGGTTAACAAACAAGCAAAACCACCACAACATATTTTTGAACAATATTCTGACAGACTAAAGGTAAATGACCTGCCAGAAGTGTTTTTCAAAGCTCTTGTTAACATGGAGTTAGATGCAGGCAAAATTGCTTTGGTAAAACTGCAACTTGTTTCCCAGCATAACTTCAGTACCATTATTTGCTGAAAGAAATAGAGATCCAGAAATTAAATTCTGGATCTCAATTTGGACTAAAATTAAAAACAAACAAACAAGAATTGGGGAAAGTTTATAGAAATAGATGTAATGTGTTTAGAAATAGATTTAATGATTTAACACCCCTGATACTCCATGCCAATTTTTCAGGAGGCTTTAGAGGACAGATAGGAATAAAGGCTTACTCATACATAGTCTTTGAACAAATGCAACGCCAGACCCAATTTGCTGTTCCCTAAAAGACGTTTTAAATAACTGCAAAAGCCAAATTTAACTACGGTTACACCAGGGATGAACTCAGCCCATTGTTTTCTTTCCCGGAGGCTGTAACATTGAGTAATTATTAGAACGTTCCTTATTGTCGACATTTGAAGGGAATAAATGATTAGGTACAAGTGTTTAGCTGAGCACCATTTATTGATCAGTTGGCTTCCAAATCATCTTTGGCAGAAGACTATTTCCAGTTTTTCAGTATGCAGCTGAACACTAGTTCTACACCTTTGGAGCCTGCAGGTCTCACAGCATCACAAATATATTTTGAATAGGCTTTGCAAGCTTGTACTTGGTACGGTCAGAATTGTATCTAAGATTTCATATAATTTAGAGCTTTAACATTCCAACGAACAGTGGCTATTAGCCACATAATGCCCACAGTTCCAGTCTCATGAAAATGTGATGTGCCATCAGTGCACAGCCTCGGCGACTGTATAAACTTTATGCGCCACATGAGAATTTCTGGCTGAATGGAAGAACTTGGACAGCCTCTGAAAGGTGCCTCACCGCTGGGGATTCAGGCTGTCCAACAGACTCCAGCAAACAACTGTCTCTTGGTGGTTCCTCTTATTCTAGAACAGTGAATGCTAAAAGAAATGAGGCAATTTAAATGCTTTTTCACCTTTAGGGTACTAATAACATGTCTGCCCCCTCTCTCTTTCTCCCTCGGTGCCCTCTCCTTAATTTTATCATGAAACAAATTAATGACATTTTAAATATTGTGGGCAGGAGCTCCCCTCGGTAACACCTGCTGCATTTAGGACATCGCAGCCCACCTGCCTGCACTAGGATCTGGTGAAGCTCTTGCTGCCATTTGCACTTACTTCCAATTTTCAGTTTGCACGTGGATGGTTCACCCTAAATCCAGAAACACCTAACTGCATGCGTTGTTGCTGTATTCCTGGAAATTTTACCATCTGTCCTCTTGTTATGTAATCCCTTTGACATTCCCTTTAAAAATGCAGTAAAATAGGGCTAGCATAAAAGATGCAGCTGTAACATGGGGAAAGACACTATCTCACTCCATGTCCATCTTCCCTGTGGAGGAAAAACGAGGGTCAAATTCTACTGCTACTCTTGTAGCACACTCATGTACGCCTGAAGATTGTCACCTGGTCCTCTGGCAGGGAGAGAAGTAAAAATTATCATATATAATTTTTGCCTCCTAGAAAGGAAAAGTTTGGAAGAAGTCTCTCCAGTGTGAAAGGTTGATATGCCATAGCCACGGATATGCCACCACATGCAAGCAACCCTGATGATCTGCCCTAAAAAAACCCCACATAGCACCCACTTTGCTGTGTTACGGGGGCCTTCAGCAAGTAAAGTATCTGCCGGGAGCCAGAAAAACCTTGATGTCTGGGACAGCACAGTACAATTATAACTTCATCCTGAGCTTATAACGTTCCTTTCCACCATCCCACTGCAAGGATGAAAAGGGTCTCCTTCATGCATTGCTGTGTGGCTTCTTGAAAGAAGCGTTTTGTATTTTAGAGATTAGCCCACACTTGATGCTACGGTACAGGAGTTGCCATGGGAGGTACTTGTTATAGCAAATCCTTCCACCCAAGTGCTAACAGCACAAAATTGATTTGCTCTAAATATCTTACCAACTCTCCGAAAGAAGTTGAAGCTCTCTTTAATGAAGTAACATGATTATCAGTACACAGTATTACAGAAAAATGGTAAGTAATAGAAAAAATCGAATTATAGTAATGGGATACTTAAATCATTCTTTACATCTGTTCCCAGAGCAGTTGTGGGAAAAGCTGCAGAAAATGGCTGCTCTTCTTCGGCCAGTGGATTTGCTTTTGTTTGGTTAATTAATTATGTTAAAAGTTTACTTGGGAAATTCCTGTCGTGTTTGAGGGAAGAACCTATTTCATAAGGGCAGTTACAGCATGGTTATACTGAAGATATGAAGTGAGAGACTCTGGGCTTTCTAAAATAAACGTGCTTCTTTTTCAGACAGGGGAAAATAACTTTCCTCTGTTAAGAGACAACATAATGTAACCCATAAATCTATACACTTTACTATACAGGCAAAGGACTCAGCTGTGAGCCAGGCTGCAGATACTTTCTATCAAAGGAGTACTCAGAAAATTGGCAATCGTGCACAGAAAATCTTGTCTTTAAACCTTCTAGGACAGGACAAATAGAAAGAAAACAGCATTTAATAAATTTCATGTCATCATTATATTATTGCTTAATCTTTGTATAGGTACATAGATGGCCATCTGGTTACATATTTCCAGGTAGAAAAATGACCACCACAATTTCAGATGATAAAATGGCCAGGATCCCATATAATACCTTGTGTATTGGCAACATGCTCCCCGAGCTAGCCAAAAGCTAGCAGGAATAGCCACAGCATAGTTAGCATCTGATGAAGACACAAGCCCTAGCCTGTTCACTTACAGTTTTGGCCTCTAAGATGATGACTGAAAAGTTGTGATCACGTTGTTTGTTCTCAACTTCAGATCCAAGGCCTGGGTCCACTTTCCTTAATATGCTAGATCTGTTACTCCACAAGAAAAAAAAAACAAAAAAACAACTTTTTTTTTTTCTTCCGGTCATGCAGCTCCGTGGTGGTACAGTACAACACATAAAAAACTAGCAACTATGGAAATTTTTCTTGCGTTTGGACTAGTGAAATTTGCATTGGTAGGAAACATATTCCCTACACAAAACTCCCTGTGGCTTTCAAACCTGCTTGTGGACTGATGAGGCACACTGCCAATGACTTTGAAAATTTCACATTTGCTGCAAAAATATAACATTTTTCAGCAGTTTATTATGGGATATTTCCTTAAGGGAAAAAATGTCATAAATAGCATTCTGGAAGAAACACCTTGCCTTGAGACAGGGTGTTTATCAAAACATAATGGAACCTCTGAGTAGTCCTTTCTCACTGGCACTCAGCTACACCTACCAGAGTAAGAACCAGATTAGTCAATAACCTTGAAGTTTGCATAGGCTGCAAAGGACATAAAGTCAATTTTTAAATATCAGTTATTGTGATACTGTATTATATAAGGTAATCAGAATGTTTAAGACATTTGTATGCTCATTTAATTAATGACAGACTGGCTAGAAAGCTGACTTAAACTATTCATTGGTTTCAACTAAGCAGCCTCCTGCTAAACAGAGTGGAGGATCACTGAAAGATCTTTGCGCTTACCTTAGAAGATGCTGCTTTTAAGACGTGACTAAATACATTTCTTTTCTGGAAATGGCAGATCTGATGACTAAGGAATTAGTATTCACTCCTGTTCTACCTCCTGTTTATTCCTCTCAACATTGCTTCATCAGTTTTAGAGGTTATTGTCACTTCAGTAGTTTTGAGGCTGCTCTCTAGGCCAGGTCTGGAGAAAGATCTACCTGAAAATAATTCCTAGGGAGAAAATCGTAACTACTGAAATAAGATCAAGCCCTGACAGTGGAGTAATATACGTAATAATCTCCAGCCTGTGACAGACTATGAGCAATGTTAACACAGCTGGTTTTGCCAATCTGGGAGCAGAGTGATCCAAAAGAACGGCAACAGTTAAAAAATGAAGACAGACTAAAATAATCTCCCTAAAGAAATGCCACAGCGAATAAAGTGCATTGATTCCACTGTAAGATCTGAAGAAGCAAAACTGTGACTCGGTACCACAGGGCAAAGGCCTTAGGGTAAGAAAGACAGGCATGTAGCTCTTTTATTGCATAAAAATGCCTTTCTCTTGTGTTCTGTTCTCTTCCGGCTATAAAGATTAAATATGTTCATTTAAAGAAGCTGTTGGGCACTTGAGCACAAACTCTGGAGGTTTTCTGATCTGCGGGATGCTGAACTCAGAGAGGGAGAGAATCAGCGGGCTCCATGCTTTAACACCCGAAGTCCTGGCCTCCTCATTATAGAGATGTGTGGAGACAGCAACGTTAAACAAAATGAAAGGTTTTGCCTTCAAAATATTCAGTATGTATTTCAGCTATGGTTCAATACAGACAGCCCCCCTAGCATTAATGATCCCTTTCGTTGGTATTAAAATCTCCTTTAATCTTCACAAATACACAGAAAATTGAAACCATTTGCAATCCCAAGTGCACTGTGCGCCATATTTTTAGCAAGCTTATTAAAGTCGCCATGCACTTCACACAGGGATGAGTGACCAAACTCAGGTGACCACTGTCGGAGACGTCTTCCTTCTTGGCTCACAAAAAGCAGCTGGCCGTAGAAAACACAGCTTTCTGTGGACAGGCAAAACTGGTGGGTCAGTCAGCCATATGCAGCAGCTACTAACGTACAGATTACCCCTCTCTCTTGAGGAAAAAGCAGCATCAAGAGTCCTTTAGAAATAAGTATATTTCAGGACTGATGTAGAAATGTTAATAATGGACAATACAGCTAAGAAGAGGCTTTTTATTAAAGCCTATTATTTGGTTTAGTGAAAAGAATAGCTTAACTGCTGTTCAGTCTGTTTCCCCCCTGAAGAGCATATTATTTCAAGTATTTCTAGGTGTGAAATGAGGGCTTTATTATCTAGGATTTTGAAAAATAAAAGATGAGAACAAATCATAATGTTTCCTGACATTTTTTCTATACTTGAATCACAAGGACTTAAAAAATATCTTGTACAATAGCTCTGAGTACCATTTTCTTAGAATATTTGATTCTGATAAAAGCAAATTGCAGTTTCAAGTAATTCAGACATTAAATGTAGCCCCCTTAAATGTTGATCCTCTTAAGAGTCCTCGTTTTAACATTTATTTCAAAGTTATTTTCCAAAAACGCTTTTTTTCCCCCCAAAGAACTCTGAAGTTTATCGTTTGTCTTATTGGTGACACTCATTAATTATACACACTGTAATGAATCTTAAACTAGCTCAGCTACCAAAAAAGCATCTCTCCTCTCTTGGGGAGAGGCAATGGAATCACATCATATCTACTGTACAGGAAAAGTGGTCTCATTGCTATGGATGACAGATGGAGAAAAAGGTGACAGATTTTGCAGCCAACCTTATCTTAATTATCTTTAATTCAGATGAAGTCTATTCATAGTGTAGCTCACATTTATTAAGATAAGAACACAAATGTAATGGCTGCAAACCAAGCAAAGCAAAGCCATAGTATCAGGCTTTCTTCCTGGCTGGTGTTAAATGAGCTCACTGCAGTGGAAAGCTCCAGTTAGTCAATAATGTTTTTCAGAAAGATGATAGAGCACATTTTATGAGAGTACATGATATAAGCTCCCTCATATTTTGCATCTGGTTTAAACATCTCTGATGGTAAGAAAAAGGTTACTCTTAGGAGTACAGTAATTGCCAGTAACAAGGTGCGCGTTGGTATTCTTTTACATAATGACAGCACGTCAGACTTTCTGTCATCTCTTCTCAATAATGGAAATTTGCAATGATATCTCCTTGCCAAGAGAGACAAACAAGCAGAGAAGTTAGGAAAGTAGTACTTGAATGACTTTTACTTGCGAAGATAACAATCAAAACACATATCATTCATACCAAATTTAGCATCAATGTTTTCCCATCCCATAAATACTTTAGAGATGTCAAATCTCTCCCCATTCTTTGGGAGGGCAAATCGGAGGACTTCTGAATAAGAGAAAGAGCCACAAACTGACTTTTAAAGTCAGCATAATGAAACGACAACAAAAAAACCAACCCCCAAAAGAGATATAAAATGTGCACCTCGGCCATCACCCAGCCATGCTAGTAGAAAACACACTGACCACAGTGATGTGTCTGACAAGCCAATAAATCAAATTATTAACTTTTTCATCACTGTTTGTTGGCTCCTTGGGCTATCATGTAATATGCAAAATTAAGAAACTACTTTATGTTAATGAATTTAGAAAAAAAGCACTGCTCAGTAAAGGGGAAAAAAGGCCCACAGTGCCAAGAAGTTGTACACAACAAACACAGAGCACAGCGGTGATGATGTGTGTGGTGGGTTGGCCCTGGCTGGATGCCAGGTGCCCACCAAAGCCACTCTATCACTCCCCTCCTCAGCTGGACAGGGGAGAGAAAATAGAATGAAAAGCTCATGGGTCGAGATAAGGGCAGGGAGAGATCATTCACCAATTACCGTCACAGGCAAAACAGACTCGACTTGGGGAAAAACTTGAAACACTGCAACGGGTTGCCCAGAGAGGTGGTAGATGCCCCATCCTTGGAAACATTCAAGGCCAGGCTGGATGGGGCTCTGAGCAACCTGATCCAGTTGTAGATGTCCCTGCCAATTGCAGGGGGATGGACTAGATGACCTTTAAAGGTCCCTTCCATCCCAAAGCATTCTGTGATTCATTCTATGAAATTAATTTAATTTATGGCAAATCAAATGAGAGCAGGGTAATGAGAAATAAAACACAAACCTTAAAACACCTTCCCTCCACCCCTCTCTTCTTCCTGAGCTCAATTTCACTCCCGATTTCTCTACCTTCTCATGTTGAGTGGCACAGGGGGACGGGGAATGGGGGTTGCGGTCAGTTCATCACACACACACGCGTTGTCTCTGCCGCTCCTTCCTCCCCAGGGGGAGGACTCCTCACACTCTTCCCCTGCTCCAGCCTGGGGTCCCTCCCACGGGAGACAGTCCTCCATGAACTTCTCCAGTGTGAGTCCTTCCCATGGGCTGCAGTTCTTCATGAACTGCTCCAGCGTGGGTCCCTTCCACGGGGTGCAGTCCTTCAGGAACAGACTGCTCCAGCTGGGTCCCCCGCGGGGTCACAAGCCCTGCTGGCAAACCTGCTCCAGCCTGGGCTCCTCCCTCCATGGGGCCACAGGTCCTGCCAGGAGCCTGCTCCAGTGCGGGCTTCCCACAGGGTCACAGCCTCCTTCGGGCATCCCCCTGCTCCGGCGTGAGGTCCTCCATGGGCTGCAGGTGGAGATCTGCTCCACCACTAACCTCCATGGGCTGCAGGGGGACAGCCTGCCTCACCATGGTCTTCCTCACGGGCTGCAGGGGAATCTCTGCTCCAGTGCCTGGAGCACCTCCTCCTCTTCCTTCTTCACTGACCTGGGTGTCTGCAGGGCTGTTCCTCTCACATATTCTCATTCCTCTCCTCTGGTTGCTGTTGCACAGCAGGTTTTTTCCCCTTCTTAAATATATCCCAGAGGCACTACCACTGTCGCTGATGGGCTCAGCCTTGGCCAGTGGCAGGTCCTTTTGGAGGCCGGCTCTATCGGACACAGGGGAAGCTTCTAGCAGCTTCTCACAGAAGCCACCCCTGTAGCCCCCCCACTACCAAAACCTTGCCACGCAAACACAATACAACATGAGAGGCACCAGGGATCCTTCTAGGCAGATGCCTTCCGGGTAAATGCCTGCTTAGAGCAGCTGTGACGTGCTGCCTGTGTGGAAAGCATGAGCTCACCGAAGAAGAGCAGGGGACAGGAAGGGGAGGACAGTCTGCCTTCAGCTGCTCCTCCCGTTTCTGGCACAGGAGAGGGAGGCAGGAGATGCCATATGTGCTAATTCATCTTCGTCCTCCCTCCCCAGTCTTCAACCAGATTAGGGCTTTCAGCACAAGTGAGATGGAAGTGGGGGCAGACAGAGCAGAACCAAATGTCTGTGCACATTCAGATCCTACATTAGGATGTGAAGAGATAACAAGGTCTCTGAATCACGGAGATAGTTAAGGGGAATGGACTGGGAGAGAAGATCCTGTATCTGCAACTTGCTTTGCAGAGTATGGCCATCTACAATCAAAGGTCATGGACCAATGAAGTATAATGACGGCCACCATGAAGTCCCTCTATAAGCAGGTTGCAGCCCTCAAAATATAGTGGAAGAAAGAAACCTCTCTTTCTACAGACTTTCACAGCCCTACTAGGATCACTTTTCCCACCCTCTCTTCTCCACAGCCCAAGCAACCTACTTCAGGCCTCCCCATTACTTCCACCAAGCCATGACCACAGAAATGACCTTTGCTGCTGCCAGCAATGGGATCTCACAAGCTACTTTGCCCCTTACCCTGAGGGTGGTAGAACTTCATTTTACCTATACTGCTCAGAAACACTGAACTTGTTGCTTACTTGTGTAGCAAAGTTTTTCCTCAAATGCTTGTCATTGAGAAGAAAGACATTTCAAATAGGCACTGTAAGAGAGACAGCCATGAAGAACACTGTTTTCAATGATGTGGTGGTCAGTTTAAAAAAACAGTGGTCACTGTTTACATATAGACTAGGAAAGGTAACGCTGAAAATCAAAACCAGCCAGCAGTTTGGTATACACAATAACCAGCAAATTATTATTTGAATAAAACAGGAGATTTCTCAGAACCGAGAGAAGACCCACAAATCATACCCACACAACCAATACATCTGTACTCAATAGGATGCCTCCCATAAGGAGGAACTACTCGCCCGAGTAGGGTATGCAAGATCACTGTTCACCTACCAAATCAATAAACATGTAGCTTACTGCAGAAAATACCATCAGCTACTAACAGTAAGGAAAAATGGGGCAGTGGAAGGTTGTGTTGCTTCAGGACTATACTGTTGGCAACAAAAAAAGGCATTATATAGGGCTGTTACAGCTACATCCAGTATATGAAAAAGGTAAATGCTCAGATGCATTTAAAACTAAAATACATTCAGAACTCCACCAGGGCTGAGTATTGTTATCATTCATGTTTTCTACTTACAATACAATGTATGCATATTTCTTGTAGACAAGGCCTGGGGGAAGAGAGAATTCAAATGAGATATGCCATAGTTTGGCTGTCTGAGTCAGCCTGATTAGACTTTCATATATTCAGGAAGATTTACAAATGGATTGTGTGCCTTTATTTTGAAAACATCCTTGTCTACATGACAATCAGCAAATCCAAAACTGCTGCCCTTTCAAGGACACTTGTCCTGAGCACAGGAAGGTGCAAAAAATATTGATAATGGAGTTCAAAATCTTTCTAGTTTCCCTAAAGGAGGAAACGAAAGACAGTCTGGAGGCTTTGAAGAACCACAGCTAAATATTAAACATCTATTCTGTTGGCTCTGAAAATGGATTCAGTTATAAATACATAACCACAACCAAACATTCACCTTTGCAATTTTTTCTCTATCATCTCCCTTGCAACATTATCTGTATTCTCCTTATAATATAATTCAATGTCTTTCTGTAGCCTTCACATTTCGCGTAACTTTACATCCCCCTCACATCAGCAGCCACTGACAAGCTCTAGGATCTTTAGGTCCGTCCTCAAGAGCAACAGTGGGGCTGGTGTGGATCATGGTGCAAGGCAGGCAGGAAAGACCCTCGACAAACCATGTTCACTGCCACCCTGGGTGCCTGGCACCAGCGTGTGCCGTAAGCCTGTGAGCTGCTGCCTAGTTTTCTTTTCCTCTCTAGGCAATAGTTCCAGCTCTGTCCTCTTACTGATAGCTGAGCTGCAGCCACGAAGGTTTGCTCTGTGTTCCTCCTTCTCACTGAACCATTTATTCTTTGCCCCATTATAATCTGTCTAAATCCTGCCAGAAAATGTGTTGCCTCACTCTCACCTCTCTTAATAACTTCACTTTTATTTGCCCCTTCTTCTTAACTCGGTCACCTGTCTCAGCACTTGAGATGTGTGCTTCACACTCGGCACCTGGGCCCCGAAAGGTGCCAAGTGGCAGGGCACCGTGCCGGCCGGTGGCTCCCTGGGGGCTGGGGGCAGCGGGGGCTCCCCATGGGGGAGCAGGGCAGGCTGGTGGGGGAGCCAGGGACAGCCCCAGCCCCGGACATGGGGGGGACATGGACATGGGGACAGGACAGGAGGCTGGCAGAGCCGCAGGCCAGCACCGCTGCAGGGTCGCTGGGCGAGGGACCGACAGCCCCGGGCTGGGCTGAAATGGGGCCTGGGGCCGCAGGCAGGGGTGGGAGGGGGTCCCAGGTGGGGCTGGGCAGGGACAGTAAGGTCTATCAGTGCCACCAGGGCCCCGACATTGCCCCTCAGGCAGTTCATTTGTACTGTCCAAGTCACTGGGACACAGAAAATCCCATACTGTGTTGGGATGGGCTAAGACTGGCTAATATTTCAGCTGCTTTTACATGCTAATATGCCTCACATCCTTGCTCTTAAGTAAGATACATCCATAGAATCCTGCATACTTCAGTAACATCCTCAATAGATATTTCTTTCAAAATTCTCATGTTATAGTATACATGCTTCATAGAAAAACTTTAAGGAGAAAAAAAACTTTTAAAAAAGAAGCTAATTGATGAGAAAACTGCTGCCCCACTGGTTACGAAGCTATTATTTTATCTCTCCTGGTTTGACCATTATCTATGTGATCTGAGATAGTTCTCATAAATGTCTTCAAGAATTTGTTCTACTGCTACCTTAGTGAAGATTTCAGTTATGTCCAGCTTATGTTCTAGCTAATATGGGACTTAGTGCAAGAAGCAAGATTCATATCAAGGTTGTGCTCCATTTGTTTTACCTTCATTAGTCTGGACTACTGTGACTCTGGAAAAATCCTAAGTGCAATTGACTTGTGTCCTATGTTGCTCCTTTGCTTATTTTCTGGAGTTGAGAGAAAAGTTCTGTAGGCCAAAAATTATAATAAACGAAGTAGCATAAGCTAAGTCTGCTTGCAGTCATGTCATGCTGAAATCTATGAAATCTCCTGACTTTTTGTAGCCTCTTCCATAAAAGTAATTTTTGTATACTGTGTGGATTATTCTAAGTGATGCGCTAGTCTAGTTTATTCCTCCTGTAATACAAGTAAAACTGGAATAAAAGTATTTCAGTCAGGCTGAGGGAATTCTAGAATTCTCCATGTTGGGTTTTTCCTCACTTTATTGCTCTCCGCAAATTCAGAAGAAAAAAAAAAATCTCCTGAAATAATGCACACAAACGTTGCATGTATTGTGGATAAGTTTCCAGCTTCCTAATTAATCTTCCCCCAGTTTTACTCTCCATGTCTGATGTACATGCCACTCTATGCTGCGGATCACCTCAGTTTATCCTGTAGGGTCGTGAGAGCCCTAAGCCTGCGGTCCTCGGCAGATTCACGGGCAGCAGTACGCAACACGGCTGTGCAATCACTGCCAAGGGGCAGCGAGGCGGCAGCGGCGGTTGCGGTCCTCGCTCTCGAGTGTGATGATGTGGTCGCTGAGGACAGCGACAGAGGCAGACGGGTTCATGCTGGAGAAGCCTGTATGGATGATGCACAGGCATCTCTGAGATGCCTTCGGTGCTGCAGAGCACTGGGATCAGTGCGCAGAACAGGCATGACCTATCCAATCCAACCCGTGCTGCTCGCCCCAAGAGCCACGTGATGATTTTCACCGCACCTACCAAAGCAATTTACGCACAGCCTCTGTTACTCGTCCAGATGTAATTTTTGGATTCATGAAGTCTATAGCAACTAATGCAGGGTTGCCACTAAACAAAAATAGCTTCGATTTAGAGCTTTATTCCGGTCTTTGTGCTGCTATTCCCTTGAGCTGGCAGAATTGTTTCTGTAGCCAGGTGGTGAACCTGATCAGGAAACTCATCTAAGTGGAAACCATCCTGGTAAAGAAATGTTAACAGTTAGTACTAATCCAAACCAGTTCTCTAACCTCAGTTGCAGAAAACATCTGCCAACACAGAGGAAAACCAGCTTGGACTGGGAATGGGTAGAAGGACTACTTTTTCTGGCAGCGGTACCAGCTTAAGTGTTTGTAAAACCATAGCCTACCTTATTCAACAAGACTTGTAAAGTTAGCTCCACACAGACAAGTTGTTAAATGTCTTCATGCAATAAGCTCCCAGAAGAGAATTACATCAGAGAAAGATCAGGATGAGTGATCTTTCCTCATTATTTTATGGTCAACATTTTGTACTTTGTTGTGGTTTTTTTTTTTTTAATAGAAGGACATTTCAGTCTGCTGCCTAATGATCTAAATGAAGCACCACTGGGCTAGATCATTACTTGGTTGAAGGGAAAACTGGAGTTACAGAGAGTAACACCGATAATAGGTAACCTCTGCCTCAGCTACGAACTTCCCTTCTGAAGTCCTGTTTTCACCTCCTTGCCTCCTCAGCACGGACAGAAAATTACCATAGTTGTTGGGAAGAGAGAGGACAGTGCTTTTGCAAACTACGAAACCCCACCATTGAGTCATTAACCGATTAGCACAAAGAAATACTAAAACCTTTTTTTTCTTTCCCATCAATTTAGAAACACCTTGTTAATGCTCCTTTCAACTTTCCCCCCACCCCACCTCAGCTAAATCTCCTTAAAAATCTCACCTGTCAGCTGTAGTTGAAGACAACACATAACACTTAAACAAAACTATTAAGGATTTTTTTTTCAGACAATCAAAGACCCAGTTCAACTCACAATGATATCAAGAAGATTCTTTTCGCCATCTTTTCATCAGTGACTTCATTTAAAGGAGTATTGTGCGCTACTGGCAAGATCCTCAAGTGTAAATGAGGCGCATTTAAAACAATGAATACCGGATGGATGTGGGAACATAGTCTCTCATCAGTTTAAGATAAGATTTGTCCCTAAATGTGTGTAAAGTTGCTCTCTGTTAAGTGCAACAATTTAAAGACAAAATTATTTCTTTATGTTATGATTAAAAAGACAGATTTTCCCTTGTTCTCTTACCAAAAAATACCCGCAGGATTTTTCAAAAAACTGGACTTCCAGTCCCACAGGTGATAGTTTTTCCATTATTTAACATGTAAGGAAACTATTACAGAGATCATGTGGGTATCCCAAGCACACACAGAGATTTAACAAAAACCCCAATATGTAATATGGTAAATCCAAAAATGGTTTGGTTAGTTTTCTAAAATATTGCTGAGATAGGTAACATTAGGGATAGGTAGAGAACTTAAAATGCATTTGAACTGGAAATTTATTAAGTCCTACTGTGAAGTCGCGCTGGATGTTCAGGATTAGATCGATATCTACCATATTCATAAAAGTCACCACATTAATGTATCTTATTTTAGGTTACATCATGGGATTGCTATCTTTGCTGACCTGAGTCATCAAAATAAGCCAATTTCTCTTCTTCAAGGGAAAAAAAAAAGAAAAAATCAGAGGCCTCATAAAACACCCTCTTTGTTTATAGAAATTGTTTTTAATATTGTTTTAATATTCAGTCTTAAGAAGAGCTAAACATTCTATCTGGTTTTATTACCCACGGGATTGGACAGATTAAAATCTTTTGCTAAGCATTTTATTAAAATACAGTTTTTGTTAAATCTTGTTTACTTTAAAATTTGTTTACTTTAAAAAAAAAAAAAAAAGGACCTATCAAGATCTGATAAAAGAAATTTTATTTCTGAGAGACTTGCTAAAAAAGGACAAAGCCAAAAAGGCATTATGCATTAAAAACAAATTCAGGGAGCTTATATATAGTGTGATGCATTTACATTTGCTGAAATTTCTGCATTTATGCAGGCATATCACAAACCAAGTTAATAGCACAAATGTACATTTTTCAAATACATGGAGAGCTTTGCAGTCAGGTGAAATGCAGATAAAAAAACTATACTGAAGTGCAAAGCACTGGTCCAGATCCCTCCCCTTATATCTGTGTGAACAACAGAGTTATCTATCACCTCATTTAGAAAAGCCAAGTACTTAAAAGCAAGAAAATGAGTATTTAAGGACCCTATAAATCTTAGGCTGCCTACATCATAGATGCACTATTATTTCTAGGTATAAAAAAATGTCTATTTCATCATAACAAAACAGCCCTAGCTACAGAATTCAGAATAAACATTATTCTCTATGTAAACACAGCATAAAATGCCCTGCAAAAAAGAAGCATGAAAGCATACAATATGAAACATTGTTTGGCCTCAAAAATAAGATGAATGTAAATAATTTTACTGTAAAACAGAATTGAAGACTGTTCCTCTTGGACGGCAGGTACGGTATTATTGTCAAGAAACAGCACACATAAATATTTTATTACATATTTCTTGACAGTTAGAGTGTTTTTTATCAGCTGAAAGGACATGTCCATACTAGTCTGTCTACGTGGTGTACTGCATATCTATAAAACAGCAGATACTATCCACAAAAGCATGTGCCTCCCAGTGTCCTCCATACCACCTTCAAGTTCACTGCCTCGCAGAAAACAGCTGTCATGCATCATAGGATAGTTACTGTGTACTATGGATACCCTACGTTTCTGTTAAGCAACATTTTGTAGTTTCCCTTACATATGACAGCACTTTTAGATTGATTTACAACAGGAACCCACTTCATTCAGCACAGAAGGTGGATGATAACACTTTGCTTTTTCCTCATTCAATGAGAGACTCAAGCCTTTCTTACTGCATGCTCTTCAAATCCTGCTCTAAAAATTAAAATAATTAATTTTCTCCTTGCCTTTATTTATTTTTTTTTTACCCCCTTAAGATTTCTTAGCAAAAGTGTGCCTGGTTGTCTCTTGAGTAGCGAGTTTACTCTTACAAGTACCTAGAAGGTACAAAGAGTGTTGCTGGTGGCAGCTGAAGACCTGCCATCAGAAGGATGCACCAATTTTAAATGCTAAGGTGAGGCATTGCTTCCAAAAGAGAGGACACCACCAGCACAGAGTACCACCTGTGGCATGTGTTTCCTACTGGCTGGTGTTCAACTGGGCAGCCTGCCTTCTGCATCTTTCTACTAGTTTTGGATTTTTAGGGACCAGTTGCAGTTTCTGTCAATCTGAAGTCTCACTAAAATACTTATCAGTGAATTTTAGGTATGAAGAATGCTGTGGCTTTAAATCCATTTGAAAATTGGAAAATCTTACTCAAAGTACAGATTTTTAACAAGTGACCACTAATAGTGTGTTTCTCATTTTTGCATCTCCAGATCATGAATCACGATTCGCGGGTGTCTCAAGCACTCATGGCTGTAAATTAAATCAATTGTTGCTGTGCCTAAGTATATGAAGTACTGAAAAATACTAAATGCTGGAAAAAAACAAACACCACCACCCAACCCCCCCCATATTAAGAGATGTCTCTCTTAGCAAACCACTTCTCTTTCTCTCCCTTCCAGCTCCATGTTTCTCATCAGCAAAACTGGTCGTTAGACAGCACACCCTTGCACAGGGTAGAGCGAAACACAGATGACATGACACCGATGCACACTAGGTGATAGGTACAGATAGTGCAATGAAAATATGAAAATATATTGCTTTCAGATGCAACGTGCCTCATAAGCATGAGTGTTGCACGTCTGCAGCACAAATTATCCAGAAACGTGGATAATCCACCCATGGACAAATCAAGAGCAGACTGCACACCAATGCAAAGACCACATATGATACCCATGGTTAGTTCAGGTACTACAGAAGAAACATTATCTCTAGCCTCCTCAATCTCCCAAATCTTTCACTGATTCTTTCAGTGACTTTTTTCCCCTATTTTTTTCCCTATTTTTACTTATAAGCCCTGTAATAAGTGAGTCTTAAGAGTATTTGATTTGATTCTGGCTCTGGGGGCTGACGCTATTGATAGGATAAGCAGATTCCTGTGGGGAAAATGTGTTCTTGGACAACAGACAAAATATTGACTATCATGAAGAATTTTAGAATTAAGGCACAGAGATATCAATAAACACCGTACTAAATATATATCACTGCTTCTGCAGAGCAAAGTTAAATTAGGACAAAAAAAAAAATTGTAAAAAGCTTAATAGCTTAATTTTTTAAAGCTTGTTAACTTCTTTTAAGCTATTTATTCTTGCTGTCTCAGCTTTGGAAGAGGTTTTCCTTAATAGTGACTGAAAATCCCAAATTCATTTCTTAGATACACCTTAAGCTCAGTAATTCACTTTCTCTCTCTATTACTTTGTTCAACAGCTCCTTTTATAATCTATTAAAAGTAAAAATACATTTCCTTAGGGAAAAATACCATTATGTCTACACTTGATTTCTGCGAAAAAAAGAAAAAAAAATAAAAATCAAAGTTAAGAGATACATCAGAAACAATTAATTATTTATATAACTGACTTGGTGTTTCAACTTGCCTTACTCTTGTCTTTACTCAGGTCCCCTGGACTAAATGGTATTTTGAATTACTACAATGATAAGATAAAATAACCTTTAAGTTTTATTATATTTTGAAAGCTGCACGGCTTTTTGCAATTGTGGTCAATACCACACTAACACTCTGAAGTTGAAGGCAGACTGTAACCAGTTTGTCAGAAGTCCCCACAGGCAGGCAAGGCTACAAATTTTCTAGAAGACCCAAAACATGTAACTACCACTGCAGATGGTAGGTACCACTTTCTGGCTTTTATTTCCCCTTACTGTGGACTGTTCCATTACCTTGGGAGAGAGAGATCCAAGTCAAGCAAGACAGAACCCAAAAATTTGTGGATGCTGAAAGTGTTTGCAGGCGTGGTCTCTCAAGGCAGAGATTCTATACCAAGCAGCAGAAGGACCATTAATTGCTTTCTGCTAACATTAGGTGAAGAATGATGGTTTCCATTGTGTCAAATGCCAGAATCTTGAAACCTGTTATGAAAGGCTGCAACAGAGAGCCTAGAGGCGCTGCTCAGTTTTGAGATGAAGACACATAAATCTAGGTGTCTGCGTGCAGGGGATTATACATGCATCTTGTCTATAAGGTTGCATTACAATCGAATGGAGATACAGTCAATATTACCTAGTGGTATCCAGAAAGCTATCGAGCTGACTAGTCATAAGCTGTCTACTTTAAAGTAATCAATCAAAGTCAGTCTCTGGCCTCCACTGACTAACTTATACGGTCAATGAGAACTTAGAGTTGACAAGAGCTTATGCACCTAGAGCACAGGGAGAAGCCCAGACCGTTAGTTCTTGAAAGCACTAATCATATTTACAGCAATAAAAGAGAAATTCTAACCACAAGGAAAACGGTTTCCTCTGGCTCAGGCGACCTCAGTGAGCGGCACCAGTCATTTCCACAGATCTGTTCATCACTACATGAATTAGGTTTATAACCAAGTGGAACCCCTACGGCGTGGGATGGAGGAAAATGACCCTCATCTTGCTGAGCAAAGCAGGAGACAGAATACCTTTGTACTACCAGAGGGGCCTCCATTCATCCTCTGTAGACTAGGCATGAAGAACAGGGACATGTAACGTATTATGCCTGGACCTCTCTGATCGGTCAATATTCGTATATGCCCCACAGTCTGAACTGCTTCTGAGGAAGCCTACTGGGGTGAAATATGCTTGTTGAGGAAGTTCAAGATCATACATCTTCCTCCGACCTTTCATTAACACCAGCCTATGCAGGGAACACAGAAGTAATATAGCTGGCCCTCTGTGAGCTTGGATTTACCAGGAATCTTGCTAGGGAAAGAAGAGTCAGTAGCAAGGAACAATGGTGCAGAAGATGAAAGAGTGGAAGAAGAAAAGAGGCTGTCAGACTGTTTGATGACTATGTTAAAGGTTTAGAGTTCTGGGAAATACAGGAGGAGGGTACAAGCTCTGCCAAATGTGCTTACTAGGGTTGTGAGACTGATAACTGAGTCCCTTCAGGTGCCCAAGTGCTAAAATATCCCTAAGCCCTCCACAAAGGGCCTCAATGATTTAGAATACCTAAAATACAAATACACAATTTAACAGTGGTATCATTAAGCAGTTGAAGATCAGGAAGATTTATAAAATGTATGGAATGCTCAAGAAGCCATGGACCAGCAACAGTTTTGACATAGAGTTTCAGGAGGTCAGCCTTACAGACTGTTGTAGCCAAATGAAGTTAGGAAAGGAATGGTTGAGGAAAAGCAGGGCTAGGAACAGGACTAACTATGTTACATAAAATAAAAATGTCATCGTGAAGATATTCACGGGGAAATGGACTGAGAAAAGGCATCATTGCCATTCTCCCTCCCCAGAGTGTTGTGAGTCTACCCAAATAAGCACCCAGCATCCTGGAAGCAAGGCAATATTTAATGAAAAATACCAACCATTCAACAACTTCTACTGAACTAATTGCAAAGTATTTGAGGCTTCTGGAAGTTTGGCCCATGACAGCTAAGATATTTATATATATTGAGAAGCCTACTCTTGATTTAGCATGTCTTTACCTAAATGAATATACGAAGTCTGTTTAACGGTAAGCTTGCTGTCGCTTTACAAAAACCTTTAGAAGTGTTGTGGTTAGGAACTAGGACACAACAAAAATCATACAAACAGGTGAAGATTCATAATAAAATGTGCATCTGCCTTGTTGCCCACCAAGTAAAATCACCAGCTATCCAGAGTTCTTCATGCATAGTGGCTTGAGTTTTTTGGCTCAGAACTCCAACAAATGCTGCCTAGCAAACGGGGTTTTCTGTTGATTTTCCCCCAGCTTCCATCAGTCAATAGCAGATGGAATTTCATTTTTCTAACAATGACTATAGGCTTAGAATAACAACTCTTACATTTCCAACAGAGATGATGGAAAGCAACAACAACAATAAAAAAATCCCACACAAACATTCTGGCCATCTGGACACTGAAATACAGAACTAATGCTTCTCTACAGCTAGGCTCTTATAACATGCCCACAGTCTCACCGTGGGTAGAATTAGGCACTGTATTTCTACAAACTATCATATGTAGATAAGAACGTAACTTGATATTCATAAATAAATAGTTTTCTATAAATATAGAAAATGTTAATAAACCTGATGGTTTCCTAAAAGTTTACGGAAATGCAGCCAAAACTATGACATCTGTTTGTAAAATGAGAAAAAGCTTACATGTGAAAAATAGCTCAAGTAATTAGTATTTTTTAAATTAAGACAGTTACTGCTCCAAAGATCTGCAAACTTGGTACAAACTAATCTTTTGTTTGAAGTCTGGTAGAGCAGAATTTACATTACAGCCAGAGAATGACAAAAATCGACAGTCTTGACCTATTTTGCAGCTAGGACTGAGCAGAAGAGTGCTGTAAGCACTTTTGGATTGCTGAGATATGTTGGTATGACAAAATATTCCACTCTTTCAGAACATGATTCACCTTAAAACCAGTGTGTTTGTAAACATTAATTAGGGCTAATGACCCCACTTTGAAGTAAGTAATTACTATTACAATGATGATAAGGTAGAGTTCTAATAACGTACAGAAGAATCTTGAAAATGGCATCAAAGAAGTCTCTTTTCACAGACATTTTTCTAACCGAGGTAGCAGAAACCAAACTGAACAGATAGATACACCCCTGACTTTGAATTTTGACTTTGAACTGGTTAACTACATCTTCTTTGGACAAATCCATGACATCATAGAATTAAGTGATTTTATATTAGTTAAGGAATATTTTATTGAAATTTGCCCCCCTCCCTGCCATATAGGGAAGAGTACAGAGAAATCCTACCTTTTCCTTTCCTTTCCTTTTCCCAGTTTTTAAGAAGAATTATTAAAGCACTCAAAAAAAACAAATGGAAATATTTAATTTCGTTTTGGACAAAGCATGTCAACTGGTCCTCAATTCTTTGCATTTTTTGCCTTTTTTGCCAAAAAAAAAAAACCCAAACAATAAAAATGTTTCCAGTTAATATGAAATTTTAATTTTTAGAATATTTTAGGGAAGGAACTATTAATAATTCACATAGCTCCTCTACTGTAGTGACCCTCTTTAAGATGTTGTAGAGCTCTACCTCCTTGGGGAAATGGGTGTTATGTCTTCCAGAGCTCTTTGATGCACAGTGATGAACATGCCTTATGCATCATCCCTTAGAAACCTATATAAATGTGCTAACTAGCCCAGACAGCCATCTTTGGTACTTGGTAGCACTGGATGAGCACAACACATAAGGAATAGTTTATAGCAGGGACAATCCTATTAGGAGACTGCAGGAATGACCGTTGTGCTCATTCCCTCCAAGAGCCTTATAAAAAAGCTGAGTTCTCATACATTCTCAAGCATCTTCCTCACTGGGGAGTAAGGCCACGTTTAAGACACCTTGGTTTTAGCATAACTGTGAAAAAAATTAATTTGAAAACACAGGAAAGAGGTTTCAGGCCTAAATTTACATAGATTAATAGGGAATCAAGATTAAAAACTGGAGTCAACACATCTTACAGACCACTAGAAGAAATGTTCCCATTTCTTAGCCATATTAATGGAAAAGGTTTGGATATTCTTGTGTAAGTACAGTTTATTTTTAAATGTAAACATTAATCCTTTTCTAAGAATTATATTTAATTCTCATTCTTTTAATCAACTTTCAAATTTCTAAGTCAGTCAATATTTTGAAATACAGCTTTTGTAAAAGATCTCTCACGTATCTCCTGACCTTGCAATTGTGATTTTTGTTATTTAGGAGTAGTATAAACTCCATTTCATTTCCACTCATATTCTTTCTCACCGAGGACCAAGAGACAACATGGTATTCTGAGGGGCTAATTAAGAGATTGGTGGTGACATTTTAGCAAATCCAACTCCCTGCTGGGAGATATTCCTTTAATTCCCTCTTTCATAATTTTTGGACTAGAAAGAAACAGCCATGAAAACAAAGCCTTTTTATAGATAGTTATTTTGAGGAACTCAGTTTTTTAACAGTTGATCAGATAAACACTGCAAAACAGAGACAATGACAAGAAGAAAACCTGTAACAATGCTCTGACCCTGGATCAACACTGAGTTTGTTACCTGCCAACAGAAATGCAGGTGCTAATGCCTGTATTATCACACAGTGCTAAATATTTTCTAATCATCAAGTCTTTTGCATGGTGTAGATCAGGAGTTCTTATACAAAATAACAGACACATTTCCAATTAAAATACTTGCTAGGAATTCCTCAGAAACCTTCCAGGCAACAATGTCCAACCATACAAGCATAAAAAACAGAATGAGGAAATGCCTAGAATCCAACTAAGTGACCCCAGAACACTCCTTATTGAAAGAACATTTTATAAATGGACCTTTTGTTAAGCACTATGAGTGCTTTAGTTACAATGAATAAGAGTTGACAGGTAAAGCAACTTAAAAAGCTATGCTTCTGGAATAATAAAATGTGTAAACGGTGGAGAAAATGTTTATCTACTTTAATAAAAATATATTGAAAAAAAAAGATATTTTTTCTTCTCCCATTTATTACATTTCAGCAAGATATCTGTATTAAACTTCTTGGCTCTTTTTCAGCAAACTACACCTGAAATGCCTCACCCTTGGTAAAAACAGACGACCTGTCAAAGCCTCATACCTTCAATGACCTGGAATGGCGGGTGATGCAATCATGTGGGCAGTGACCTTTTCAACTTAAATCGAACGCGTCTCGCGAGGGCAACGCTGGATTCAGCTTCCAGTTCCTCTCTACGTGGTCTCTGCCCCCTACTGAGACAACATTACAATCTTCATTTTCAGCATTCAGGCTGGAGACAGAGTTGGACGCAAACCCCTGTCTCCGGGTGACTTTCTTCTTGTCTCATACAGTTATTTCTGATGATTATTATTTTTGCTGCTGGAACAAGACACTATTTAGCATTTTCTAGAACGGGACTTGAATCACAAACCTTTCTACTGAAACCTGGCTCACACTTTCATACAGCTCTAGAGTAACTGCAAACCAGAGGCTTGGTTTAACCTGGCTGAACAAAGAGCTCAACTGTGAGCCTTGGAGTGAATCCCTATTTCTCTAGCGCATGTTTGGAGTTGGTGATTTAACTGGAGCCAGTCTGAATGTTTCCCAAACAAACTCTCCGGGGAAGTTTTCCTGCATCACTAAGGCTGCATCTGCCTACTCATGCTTTTTGATTACTTAGTTCAAACACTTCATGGGCCAGAATTTCTCCTGTGCCAAAATCTGCTAAGGGCAGGTTATGGTTCCCCGAACCTGCGGTGCACATGCAAGTCATGAGGTTGCTCTCGCTTGTGCCAGCTGGCAGCAGGACCCGGTGGGCCAGCTGGCAGCCAAGGCTGGCTGGCGTGCAGGCACCCCCCAACGCCCCTTCTCTCGCTTTCTGCTCACCAGGAGGCTGCTGCCAGCTCCGACCTGCCAGAGAGCGATCAGATGCAATCTCTATCTGGCAGTGCTGCGTTGCCCCAGAGGGGCTATGCTGGAGGTAGAGTCTGATCTTAGACTGCTGCAATAACGAAAGGGAAGGATTCTGTAGCTGTTCTAATGGGATATTCTGATTACAAGAGAACTGCATGGACTGACGGATTGCAGACATCGGTGTTGCTGGATGCTGATGTGAAAATTCAGCTCCGTCGGCCAGCAGAATGTATTTTCGTGTACTGTACTTTCGTTTCTCACGCTGGAGAATAATCAGTCATTACAAAAGCACAGGAGTCATTTCTGGCTTACATCCAACCAGGATGATACTGATATCTTTCACCGTACCGGGGGAGTCTTGGGCCAGTTTTACGAACTGATACACAGGTCTGCTTTCCCATGAAAATCAAGTGGCTTAATCTGCTACATAAAGGATTGCAAGGTCTCTGACACGCTTATCTCTTTTCTCAAAAGTATATTATTTCTTGAATCCGGTCTACTTATACTAAGTTTTAACAATGTTATAGTAGAGAGTTGTAAGACTAAACAAGCTGTGATCAAACCCAATAAGCTTATTTAGTTTTATTCTTTACCTCCCAGAAGCAGCATATAAAAAATGTGGTGCTGGGGCCTAAAATCATACTGCCAGTATCTGTGGTTTAAAAAAAAAAAAAAAAAAGAAGAAAAAAAAGAGGATTAAGTACTTAAGCTTTTCATTTTTACTTTTACTTAAAAGCTTAAGTAAACTCTGTACACATGTATAGATAGTTTACAGTGAGCTCTGGCTACAGCAATAATTTTAGCAGACACTCATCTGGGCATAGTGGACTATGCGTATTACAAATACAGTGCTTGCTGCAGTTCAGGGTCTCTCAAAGCAAGACCACGCCTTTGAACAGGCCTACTGGGTTTAAGACTGCTCACACATGTTAGCACTGCAGATTCAACACCTAAATTTATTGCTATTGCATCCTATGAAAAATGCATTACACATCAGGTGGTAATACTTCAAGACTTGGTACAAGAAAGCACTCTGGGAAGAAAATGGTATATAACTTTCATGAACTGTAACAACAGTGAAGTTACATAAAGCAGAGATGACTCAATTTACACTAAAAGTTATGTAGAAATAGATAGCTTTGTATTTTTATGTAATTGCCTACCATACTGTACGACACGGTGAGTATATAAACCAGGCAAAATGTATTCATAAACAAATGTTTAAAAGCTGACTAGAGACATCAAGTGTCTTGTTTTGGGCGAGGCCACTACCTCTGCCAGTTGTTAAGTGCACAGGGTATCAGACTTTGGGACCCAGCAAGAGACTTGCACAAAACCATTCCTGAAAATGTAGTGAAAATGACTGATTTACAGGAACAGAAAAACACGTATTTAAACAACTCTGCCAAAATATCAGCTCTTCTTTTCCCAGTTTACTTCAGCTCCAATTTATGCTCTACTCTTTAAAGCACACAAGTTCAGTAAGGCTAACTTCAACCTGAAGCGTAACTCGTTATAAGAAAACAGCATCCTATATAGCGCTGTATTAACTGTGTTAAAAAGCGACCCTAAAGAATATGCATGGCGGACAATATCCCGCTTGTGAATACTCTTATGTGTACTTATTATGCAGACACGAATACTTCCTCTCTCTGGATTCCAATGTGCTGGGTGCTGTACAAAGCTAAGAAAAATAGTGTCTATCCTAAAAACTTTATAATCTAAACCGATAATTTATATATCTATTTAAGAAGCAGCGTGAACATCACCGTGAAACTGCTCATGTAAATAAGCTGTACAGGTCCCTGACTCAGAGAACAGAGAGTACAGTATTTTGACAGTGTGTTGGAAGAAAATTAACAGAAAACCAGAAGTAAATAGGAAGACAATACAGCAATAAAGCTATTGTTTGCATAAATCACATGGGGGTTGTCCTTCGAAAGTTGTTATTTTGTATGAAAATGCTGTATGTTCCCATCCATTTCTTCACCCGTATGTCCTTTCCAAAACAGAAGTTGATACATTTTGGTGTAAGTTTGTTCATTTTAAGATTTGCACAGGCATTTTGCTTTTGACAGTTATGTTGTCACACCCATTATTTTGCTTTGCAACCAGACTGGCCTGGAGGCGTACCTGTGTATCCTCACAGTACCTTCAAATTGCTCAAAGTACACTTTAACTAAATACAATCGAAGGATAATATGGACAAGACCTCCAGAAATTATACAAAATGTAACTGAAAGATATTTGTCCTTAACCTGTAATTAAAAGTTCCAATGATGAATATCTAGCGATTTTTCCTTGGTAGCCTGTAACAACACTTAATTGTTCTTACAGAACTTCTTATGTCAACTTCTACTTTCCCTGGCTATAAATAAAGTCTATTACTACTTATGTATCCCTTCAATTGACATAAAGGAGGTTTTGTTATTTTTTTTAACAACCTGCTACATATTGGAGGACAAATTGTCCTTTACTCCCCAAATCTTCAGTTTTCTTCATCAAACAGACAATTATTTTGACTTTGCTTCATCGGTCATCTGTTCTTCACTGTTGTAATCTTTTATGATCGCATGTGGATATTTTGCACCCATCTGAAAGCTTAGTGCCCAAATGTGGACAAAATATTTCACCTGAGGGCTTGTAATTATTTGACTCTACTCATTAGTAAACTTCCAAGCCTTAATTCCTCTTAGATCATTGTAAAACAGTGCTTTTGGTCTGCTATAAACCCCCAGGCCTCCCCAGCCTGCTTCTGTTGTACCAGTTATTCCACACTTTGCATTTGTGGAGGGTCTGTTCCTTTTATTTCTGAGGTGATACACTTTTCATTTTCTTTCTGGAATTTATGAAGTTATGTGCTCATTCTCACAACTTTTTTCAGTTGCATCAGCTAAGTCACTGCCGCCCACCAAGAGGGATTTCCACTGGCCAACTGCACTTCATCTGAACAACTTATTTCTAAGTTTTCAACACTGACTGTAGTATTTCACGAAGTTGAATCTCCATTTTTATATTATAGAATGACATAAAAGTAAGATCATCCTATTCTACCGTGACCATCATAAAGACCTCAAGAAAGTGACTTCTAAAACTTTCTTTTTAACTAAATCCCTTTAAACTGTGTTTTGCAGCATTCTCTTTTTAGTGACTTTTATGTTTGTCTTTGAAACCCAACCAAGAATGGGGCTCCTCTGTGTGGCAGGCACTGCTCAAACACAGAATACTAACCCTACAGAGTTTTGCAAGCAGTGTGCTTCGTGCTTCCGTGCTTCCGAAGAGCACAGGCTAGAGTTACGGGGTATAAAACAAAGGAACAGCGAAAAAGCATAATGGTTGTATGTGCAGGGAGAGAATGAGACAATCAGGAAAAAAAAAGTCAATAGTGACTATACGGGGGGGCATGGCACAGGTAAAGGGAAACTGAGCTGAAGACAATACGAAAGAAGAAATGGGGGAAAAAACGTGACCTGGCAAAGACAGGCCAGATGAAGTCCAGTTAAAACTGCAGAATCCTCTGAATGCCTGAGGCTCTTTGCTTTCGTATTTCTGCAGCCATGCCTGCCTGCTGGAGTCTGCAGACATACAACTTTGCTTCACTGACCACTTTATCGCCTCTTTCTCCGCGGTTTCATTCTCATCTCAGCATTTTTGAGCATAGATAACCCAAAATATCTGGTAAATAGTACAGACCTCACCCACAGACACCCTTGTTTTGTATTAACGCTGAGCCTCGACACAGCTACTAGAAAGGACAATTAAAAAGTGTATATTGTTTGGGAGGGACGAGAATTGGCCATCTGAGCCAGAACTCATCGGGAGAACATCGATGTTTCTGCATTTTTAAGCAAACCCTGCTTGATTATGGTTATCTACTCATTGTTGTACTGCTATCTGCCTGGCCTTACAGAACTAACTTCTATGCAGAGGGAAAGGATCCTGGGAGGGGTACAAACAGAGCAGCCATTAACAGCTCCCTGCAACCGCAGAGGTCAGAGAATAGCCGAATACAACAATACTTACAGCCAGAATGGAAAGAGTTCTCACCACATTTCAAAGGGACCGAGTGGAAAGCAAGTGGGAAATACTAGCACCAAGGCAATCTTTAAAACTTGCAGAGGAAAAGCAACTCACTAAATAGGAACTCAAGAGAGCTTACCTGCAGAAGGAAGCAACTGTGACATTTTGGGGCTAAACATGCCAAACAACGCGAAATGCAGGGAGAAACCTCCATGGCTTAGAGAGGAAAGTCCAGGAACACGGATCTGAAACTATGAATCTTCTGGTGCGATTGGACAATAGGGTCATGAATTTTGTTAGTAACAGAGCCTTGCACATTGTTTGTGCTAACAGAAGCAAAGAGCAATTATTTTAGAAATTGAAGACTGCGTCTCTGTTACTGTAACTATGAAGGGGCAAACTGAAATGCACCCAAACTCTGGGAAAGGATAACCTTAAACTATTAGGAGCCTGCAGGAGAGCAAGTACAGGTGGAATATTTAGCACAGGTAATAGGGATAGTTCAGGGATTTTATTTTTTTAAGCAAGAGTAGAACTTTTCAAAAGGGCTACCAGATAGACAATGCAACAAAAGGCTAAAAGAGAATCTTTTTTGCATTCCTAAATTAAAGGGAATATTAAAACCACATGGAGTCACTGATGGGATCTAAACATCAATGGGATCTGAACCAGCTGAGTGCCAGTTAAATATTTAACGGCAGTCTTATTTTTGACAGTGATACTTAGGAAACATTTAATTTTGAATTCAAGACATTAACACTGGTTTATGCCATCATTATGCAGTGAGACGTTTTAAAATAGTGTATCTGAAATCCTAGGAGGGCAGGTAAAATGAGTTTTCCAAATTATTACGTGAAAACCGTTCAAAATATTTGTACATTTGATAAGGAAGAAAAACGTGGTAAAATTACATTGTTTGAAGGTTAAAACTAGGTAACACAACTGGGGAGCAGGTCTATGCCTCAGAAGTCTTAGGGTGCCAGAGAAGATAAATAATAGTGCCTCTTATCTACTGCCGAAGGGTTTTGTGTGTTTTTCCCTGCCATTTAATGAACTTCTGTGCTTTAGAAGACCAAGTTATCTATAAAGAGTTTTGTTTTTTTTTTTAATTTAGGTCAAGGTGTTTGAGCCTGCAAGCGTAGCACCCTGTCTTAGCTGTAAGCTAGCACCTAAAGACAGGGCACGAGAACTGCAGCTTTTAGGTTTACTCTGATTGCCTTTTTACTGTTACTAAGATAGTACAGGATTGCTGTACACGATGCAAAAACGCTTGGCAGTCAGTTTCCAACCTGAAACTACAGCAGAGGACGTTACCTTCTCTCCAGTCCCTTCACACTAGCAGTAATCCCACGTACTATTACACTGCGGGGAGAAAAGGCCAGGAGCGAGGCAGCAAGCGAGCTGAGGTTTTATAGGTCAGTCAGGCACAGAGCCTGGCAAACAACCGCTTCTCCCGCCTTCAGCCAGGCCGGAGCCGGCCCTGCCCCGTGAGTCAGCGGCAGCTGCGGCCGGCCGGCCGAGCGAGCGAAGGCGGCGGGTACGGCTAGCGCAGGATGCGGCCTGCCACCCAGCCGCGCCCGGCTTGGACACCCCTCCACCACAGTACGCGGCCTAATTTTGGGCCACCAAGCACCGCGGCCGCCCCCACGGTACCGGCCGCCCCCGCCGGCCGCCGGGAAAGGGGGGTGGGGGGTAGGGGGAAGGAGGCGCCGGCCACGTGACGAAAATTCGAACGGCCGGCGCGAGACCCATCCCTTCCGCAGGGAGCATGCGCCGCCCCGCCGGCCGTTGGCCAGACGAGCCCGCCCATTGGGCTGCGGCAGCCACGTGACCAGCGGCCGGCTGCCGGGCCGCCGGCTCCGCCCCTCCCTTCGCCCCCCCCCCCCCCCCCCGCAGCGCCGGCCGCGGGCGGAGGGGGCGCATGCGCGGTGGCGCCGGCCGGGGGACGGCGGCGGCCGGTTCCTCTCGCTTTTTTAAAACAATTTCTTCCCCGTCTTTCAGGAGGGACAAAATGGCGGCGGCCTGACCGGCGGGTGAAGCGACGCCGGTTGGCCGCGGAGGCAAAGGGCCCGGCCGGGGGATGGTGAGCGGGCTGCGGGCCCGGGCAGCCTGGGACCAGACTCCGCCTCCTGCCCGCCGCAGCCGCAGCCTCGGCCCCGCAGCCCGGCAGCACTGCGGGGGAGAGCCGCCCGCCCGCCCGGCCCCGCCGCCCCGCGCCCGCGAGGGGACGCCCCGTGGGGGTAAGTGCCCGCTCTCTCCTCCCGTCTTTGGTTCCCCCCGCCGCCGTCCCCGCGATCGCTCGCCCTGGTGCCTTTTCCGTGCGCGGGGGGGACGGAACACGCCGCGGGGGAGGGCCGAGGCCGGCAGTCGGCCCGGGTGGGGTGCTTAGGGCGGGCGGGCGGGCGGGCGGAGGTGCCGGCGTCCCCGGAGGGAGATCGTCCCCGTTCCCGGCGAGTCGGTGCCTGCTCCGGGCCGTGGGTGTGTGCGTCCCACCGCGGGCGGGTGGCTCCCCGCGGGGCTCCCCGCCCAGGCGCGGGCCGGCCGCTGGCATCGCCTTCCCTCAGGAAAAGCGCGTGGAGACCAAACGGGAGCGAGGAGCAGGGGTGGTCTGGCGGGAAACGGCACCCGCGGGCCTCAGGCGGGAGGGCTGCAGGCCAGAGGGATGCCGAGTAGGGAGGGAGCTCACCCTTGGAGCTGCCGGCTCCGCAGGGCCTGGTCCGCGGTGCTGGGGGGCGATGGCGTTTTGGCGAGCGGCGCCGGGGCGGGGGGCAGAAACACTGGTTTTAAAAGCGCGGCGGTGCCCTGTAGCGTGTGGGGTGGGAGGGAGGGAGGAAGTTCAGCTGTTAGAGGGGGCTGCGGCGAGGCCTTCGGAAAGGAAGCGAGCGGGACTTTGTGTCTTAAACCGAAAGAGCCTGCGCCGAAACCGAAGATCTTCGCAGAAAAGGAGAAAGGCGGGTGAGCTGCCGGGCGGCAGCCTGGCTTGCGCCGCCTCTGCGCACCCCGGAACACCGCCGGCGCTCTCGGGCTCCGTCAGGCGGCTCGGGACTGGACGGGGTCCGCCGCCCCGCCGCGCGGCTGAAGGCTTGCACGTACCATCAGAGACCCGCGACTTCTTTGGCCGCCAGGTTTTGGGCTGGGCGCTCCAGTAGCGCAAGTTTTGTAGCCTTGCGGTAGGTAGGTGATATTGTGGAGTGCGAATGTTAAAAGTCAGTCTTGTTCTCAAAATGCTGCGTTAAATAGGGCAGCTGTAGTTACTAGGTGGATTTTAGTAGTTCTAGTTCAACAAAACATCTGCATTGTGTTTTTTTTAAATAAAAAGTTTCTGAAAATACTCCCATCTCAACCTGCTCAGACCATTTGCTACAAAAACTTCTTGAAGGTTGTGAATATCAGATAGAGGTGGTTTTGTGTTTCTTCTTATTTCACAGGTTAGAAAACGTGTCTAGAATTCCCTTGCACATGTCTTCATGTATCTTAGGTTCTGTTGTCTGTTCCTGTTTGCAGTGTCGTAGAGAAATCGTGTAAACTCAGGCAGGTACAAAGAACCTGAAGACAAGGCCACCAGGTTGACCCCTCTTCTGTTAGTGGACAGCAGGCTTTCTAGTTAACGTCGTGCTTGTCATGCTTCAGTGGTTGGGTTAAGAGTGGTAATTTGATCTTCTGTGGAATCCGATGGTGTAATTCTAGGTCTTACTAGCCTTTGAGTTCTGGCTGCTGCCAAACAGATGCAATCTTGTCTTCCTTTGATTGCCAGCGTTTGCATACCCTTGTGGTGGGAAACTGGATTGGGGAGCCCATATGACTTTATAAAAAGTAATTTTTTTTTTTTTTTTCCAAGGGGTTAGATTTAAATAGTTCCCCAGTCTGCAGAGAATCGAGCAGGGCATGGTAGGACCTCTACTTTCAGGATGGTGTGGATTAGGGAGTTTTAAAGTGTTTACACAAAACGATCTTTTGTCACTGTACTGCCAAAAGATCCTAGTAACTTGACCTTATTTGTGAAGTGTGTCAGACCAAAATTCATGGCCTTGACGTGTGATCTCTGTAAGACTGCTGTGCAGCTGGATTTACTGTTCTGTTTAAAAATATTTCATCGGCTAAACAAGATGTTCTGTAACCATGTATTGTTATCATTTTCAGCTCTGAAATTCAACTATTTGTGGAAATTTTTTTTTTTTTAATCTGGCTAGGTCTTAATTACAAACCTAAGAGGGTTTTTTGATGAGTTTTAATTTTTGTGTTCGCTTGAGACTTAAATTGCTACAAAACTACATCTTTTCTTTGAAACGTTTTCATATTTAGTGTCATATGATATAGTTAGTAAAAAACCTTTTTTTCATATAAAATTTGAGTAATGTGACTTGCCAAGTCTTTCAGATACAAAATAACATAGCTGGATTCATTCTTTGTTTTTGTACACAGCTGATAAGTTGTACTTCAGTAAAATGGAAATCAGAAGTTAGAACTATTACAGACATTACTTCTCCAAAGTTGATTTTCCTTTACATTGCAGAGATAACTAGCAAAATGATGAGTGGCTACTTACAGTAATTGCTCTAAAATCCATGATACGCTTTATGTTTCCTTTGGAGGAAAAACAATCTGATTTACTGGTAATAGAATTTTTCAGATTTCTAATTAGTAATATTCTACCTTTCCTGTTTTTTGTAGGAGAGCATTGTCTTCATTCTTACCCAAGCTTTCTGTCCAGTTGCTTCAGTGGGTCCTCCTTGGTATTTATTTTAGATGCTGTAAAGCAACTTACTTTTCTCTTGCTGCTTACATGGGTATCCTGAGGCAAGATGGAGTGGAATATGGAATGTTTTAAACAGATCTTTTTTTCCATATTTTTGGGGGTTTTTTTTGCAGCCCTTCAGAATAAGTTTTAAACAGATCTTTTTTTCCATATTTTTGGGGTTCTTTTTGCAGCCCTTCAGAATAAGTTTTAAACAGATCTTTTTCTCCATGTTTTTGGTTTTTTGCAGCCCTTCAGAGTAAGTGGTAACCAGGTATACGGGTCATGGGACTGAAAGGAATTTCTGTAGCCAGCATTGCTGCTAAAGAAAACTTATCCCATAATTGAACTGCATGTTTCTATTGTTGCTTAAATTTAAGATCAAATATGGCTTATCACCACAACTTTAATCTCAAGTGCTGTTGATTGTTGTTGCCACAACAGTTGTTAGAAACACTTGGTTTTCAACTGTCGTTCCAATTTTGACCTACTTCTATATGAACTCTAATTCCCATTATTTGTTCTAAATAATACAAACGGAAGATCACTGTTGCTTAGAATTTAATTTCTGTGCAATTGATTCCATGCCTTTTTTTTTCCTGCACAGGTGTGGAAAAATGGCGAAGAGAATTGCAGAGAAGGAACTGACTGACAGAAACTGGGATCAGGAGGATGAAGCTGAGGAGGTAAGATACACATTAGATCCTCCACCCCTGCAGGTAGTAGGGTAGTTATTTACATGTGCTATCTTCTGGGCGAAATCTACAGTAAAATTGGTTAAAAGTGTAGCAATTAAAGATAATTTTATATAAGTGATTTTTTAATTTTTTTGTTTTTTAATAAAGCTTCCAATATATGCAGACCATATGGCAAAGCAGCTTTTAATAGTTAAAATGACATCAGCAGCTCAGGGGAAAAGAACTTTACATTTCTAAAGGGAACCCCAGACTTGTTAAAATGCATAATGCTTTTGAACTCTTCAAATGTGTGATGGGTATTTATTGAGGTCACAAGAAATGTGGTTTTGATTTCTTGAGATAAATTTTCTTCATGTCTCATGTCTTTTTTTTTTTTTTTTTTTTAAAGGTCAGTAATAGTTTCAGAGATATGTTAATTTGGAGTGCTTAGTTGAATGTCCCCCCACATCCAGAAGAATTAAGCAGTCAAATGATGTTTCATCTTATTGTAAAAAGATTTTCATGTTTAGTGCCTCATACTTACTTACAGCTCATGTATTACCTCTAAACAAACTGTGCTAGCTTCCGTGCTACTAAAAGTATTAAGTGTTTAGGCCTATAAGATGTTAGAAAGAAAACTGAAAGTACTCTTCCAGAAATTTGAATATAAGAAAACTTAATTTCCTCATTTATTACAGAGTAGTCATTAGCTGCCTTTGCTAATACTTGAACTATAGCAGACTGCAGGAGATTGACTTACAGCATACATCTCAATATACCTTCTCCAAACTGAAGATTGTTTGTAACAGTGCAATATAAAACAAATTAATTATTTGTCATAACAAAATTGAGATTGCATGAAGGGAAATATAATGCAGAACAAGACAGACAGACTTTTGAAAGTATCAACTAATTGTCCAAGTAGCTGGCAAGCTAATCACAGCACTATATTTTCTGGGTGTGCGTTTTTTTTGGTGGGTTTTTTTGGTTGGTGTGGTTCTTTTATTTTCCCTTACTTTTTTAGGGAGAAGTGTTACAGTTGTGTTCAAATGCTGATCTTGGCCATCTCTTCAGAATATGATGACTTTATGCATTGTGAGAATTTCATTAATGATTCTGTAACTTTTTCTTAAAGGTGGGAACATTCTCTGTAGCTAGCGAAGAAGTCTTGAAGAACAGAGCTATTAAAAAAGCAAAGCGCCGAAATGTTGGATCAGAGGTAATGTAATCGCTGAGCATTAGTGTTGTAGTTTGCCTCTTGCAAAATATGACATCTGTGCTCAGGTTTTTACTTCCTTGGGCTTGTAATATACTGTATAAAGCTGTCATTTAGAAGGTATATGCAACTAGTCAGCTCATACGTGCAAACTAATTTTTGCTTACTGTTCCATAGCAAGAATAAGGCTAGAATGAAAAATGGGTAATACTAGTATTGATTAGGTAAAGAGAGATGTGTATTTTTGAAGTGTTTCAGGCAGAGTGTTTCAGGCACAGCAACTTCTACAGATGGGTAAAATAGCATTTGAACTCCTCCAGTTTAATTCTTTGCAGAGATGGAAGCCTAGAAATGGAAAGTTACTAGTTACCCATACTGGAGGGCTGGGGGATGTCTCAGGCAGATGCTAAATAAGTAAAAGCCAAAATACTAAGCTGATCTGAGAATGAAAAAGATGTCTTTTGTTAAGAATGCTGCTACTTCTTTTTTCCCCCTGTGAAGAGCTTTAGTGCCACCTACTCTTTGCAGTAACAAACTGAAAATTGAAAGGAAGTTGGCCTTTGTTGCAGGTTTAGTCCCTGTGAAAGCATTAACTCAGTCCAACCAAACTGTAGTCCTTTCAAAAATCCCCATCAGACGCTTTGCCATATATATCTTGCTGTGAAACACTCTTTCAACAGGGCATGCACCGTGTTAGAAACAGGACAGAAACTTTACCTGTCACTCAAATTGCTTTTGGATTGAATGGGACTAGGCACAATTAGGGGCTAGCTAGTTTTCTCCTGTGCTTCTGATTTTCCTTCTGCTGTCCAAGCAATGTAAATGAGGAAGCTGTCCTATCCCACTTTGGCCTATGGTAGTTTTAACCACAAATGTGGTAGAGAATGCAGTTAATTAAAGGATTGTACTGGCAAGAGGTAAAAATAAACCACAATTTGAACAGGAGGAGGGATTCAGGGGCAAATGGAATGGGAAAAACACAACTGGCTGAGAAAGGGGACCAGATGATTGTAGAAGAAACAGTCAGGAGGCTGGGAGTCAGCTGTTAAGAGATCAAAGCTGGAAGAAGAGCTAGGATAAGCTGGGCAAAGTCTAAAAAGCAGAAGAGATGGCAGGACAGCTGAGGCTGCATAAGAAACCTGTGAAATATTTACAAAAAGGTAGGCTTGAAATGTATTGATGTTCCTAAATGGAGCAAGCAGAATGCTGCAAAGAAAAAGACTGCAGTTTAACTTGAATGCCCAGAGAGAGAGGTAGGTAGGACTGATCAAAGAGAGACTGAATAAAAACAGCTACCTGGAAATGAGAAACAGAGGGCTGAACTGGAAACGGTAAAGCACAAAGGGAAACAAAAAGAGCCCATACCCACAAGGCCAGATACTGGAATAGAACCTAAAATTGGTAAGTTTTGCTATTTCTTCAGTGGCAAAAACAGATAAAACTTGGAAGCAATTCTCCTTTTCCTCTGATGGCTTTCCGGAGACATTGAAAGTCCACTTCCAGTAATAAGTGCTCATTACCTCAAAAGACATTATATGTGGTACTTAAAAGTGGCAGTGCCTATTTACATGTTAATCACTGTATCTTTTAAAAACATGTAAGAAACTATACCATAAAATAATATGGTGCTGAACATTATCTAGTGTTCAGAACTAGGTAATTAAAAGGCTGCAGAAAGCATACATGTTATGTTATCAAGTACAGTCTATCTTTGCTTCTCCCATCAGTCACATTGGAATATTTTGGGTTTATTTTTTTATTTTTATTGTTTTTATTTTGGGCACTTAAATATTACATAGGTGACTACAAAGTATGCTGTTTTGATGAGTGGCTTGAAGTGCTGGACTCTAACTGTGGTTGTAAATGCTAAAAGTTGCTGAAAATAAGCCTGCAATTATATATTGCTATGTAATTATTTAAAGAAAACAAGATGCTATGAATGTCTAAATAGGTAGTCAAACACATCCGCTGCTCTGAACAACTGCCATGTATCCACTTCCTAGATCTAGTTTATTTTCATACCGAACATCTGAGTCCTTTAGAAATAGTAGCAGTATGTGTCATAAGGAAGCTATTGACTTTGTTTACATAGCTGACTTAGAATAATACATGAAATGATACACTGTACCGGGGTAAAATAAATGGAATATTAAGTGGGGATAGAATTTTTGTAGAGCAGATGTGTGTAACTGGTTGTCTCCCCCCCCCCCCCCCTTTTTTTTTTTCTCTCCTCAGTCTGAAAGTGGAGGAGCTTTTAAAGGGTTTAAAGGCTTCATACTGCCTTCTGGAAAAGGAGGAGGTGGCTTCAGCGGATTTGGTAATGGTGCAGGAATAAAGCCTTTAGAAGGGCTTTCTAATGGAAGCAGTAGTGTCTCTAGCACTCCTTCTTTCAGCAGTTTAAAGACCACCTCTGAAACACAATCACCATTTGGTAAGTTTTAAATAAGCATACATACTTATCAACAAATTCAGCCATAAAATTTGTAGGGTTACTTTAATAGTGAAAAAACAAATTCAAACAACCCTGTAGTTCTGTTTTAAAGTTTTGAGGCTTCATTCCTCCTGGTAAGATTTCTGAAAAACGTTTTAGACTGCAGAGGGGACACGTTATCAAATGCGTGCAGTTTGAAGATGTGGAATCTAAATTCGTATTTGATCTAATACTGCACGTAAAAGCTTTATAGGCACAAATGGGAATGGAAGACGTTGGCATAAGACACTCTCCGAATAGTATAAAACGGCTGATAACATGTTCCAGTTAAATAATCGTCCCAGTTATCTGAATTTAATTAAAAAAATGCTAATGGAAAATGTCCATTTAGTGGGACTGCAGTTTCTTTTGTGTGATTTTTTTTAAGGTCTTGTTTCTGTATTTTTTGCAGTTCTTGGTAAATACATGCTGCATAGCTAAAGTCCTAACCTTTTTTCCCCTGTACATCTTATATTGCAAACAGTCTTCCTAGAATTTTATCTCTTATATTTATACCTACATTTTAAGACACTTGAGGTATTTTGGCAAATCTAACTCTAGTCTCCTGCTTTGGTAGCCCCTGAAGAATATTAGTTCTATCCCTTTGTGTTGGAGATGCAGAAATGTTAACCATGCCACCGTGTTTTAGAGTCAGCATGCCACAGAACAGAAATGGTGGAGTTTGGAGTTTAGAGTAATTTAGATTTCAGTGAGCTTAACGAAATTAGGAGAAACTTAAATATTTAATGAGGATTTTCTTAATTTGCTTCTTATGGTTTTTATATGGAAACCACTCAGAAATGTGCAAAATCGTGGGCTAGCATGTTCAAGACTTTTTAAAAGCACAAGTAGCAAGAGATAACTGAATATTTTGTTTTAATAACTGTTACAGCATGGTAAAGCTTGAATTAACATTTTGGGGGTTTTGGTGAACTACAAAACTTCTATTTTTTTTAAATGTTACTCTGTAAGATTTCTTTGGATTTTTTTTAATGCAACTGTGTGCTCCATCTACTTTGGCTATCCCTGAACTAACTTACTTGTCTAAACTTAGTGAGCTTAGATCTGTTTCATAGCATTGTCTGTTGACTTCACCGCAGTATGTGGTACACGGTGTTGTGATAAAAGACAAGGTACCTAACTGAGCAAGAATGAGTGATTTGATAAAGAAATATTGAAAACATTTAGTTTAGGTTTTTATGAGAACTGTGCTCTCTAGGGGGGGGAAAAAAAGTTCTAAACCATGTTTTTCTTCTAATAGGATCCACAGTGTCAAATGGTCCTACTACTACTGCATTTACCGAGAAAAAGGCTGCAAGCCCAAAAGCTAACGGTGGCAGTCAACCGTCCTCATCTGGCTATGCTCAGAGTAAAGTTTGTAGCTCTAGTGTTTACCACAAACAGTTAGCAGCTTTAAACTGTTCTGTGCGTGACTGGATAGTTAAGCATGTAAACACAAACCCGCTGTGTGACCTGACGCCCATCTTTAGAGACTATGAGAAGTATTTAGCAAATATTGAACAGCAACACGGAAGCAGTAGCGATAGTGGCTCTGAAAACGAAAGCAACAAGACACCTGGCTCTCAGTCTGTTTCTGCATTTGGGAATTCAAAGCTACAGCAAGGAGCAACTTTTTTGTTTAACAACAACAAAACTGAGGATACCTCGGACAAAAAACCTGAAGCTGCATGTGAAAAAAAGGACCCATCGTTAGGAGCTACATCAACCGTCTCATTTAATTTTGGCAAGAGTGTCGACAGTTCTGTTTTGGGTTCCCTTGGTTCAGGAACACTTAGTAGTTTCTCATTTTCTCCTGGGAATTCAGGTTTGTTTGGAAAAGACGCAAACCAGGCTAAGGCTGTCACTGCAGTATCCACCAATGTATTGGAAGCTCAGACAGAAAGCGGCAGTAGCGATGATAAAGGTAAATTGTATTTAAAACTGATCTTAATGGTAAGCTCTGAATGTATGTGACTTAAGAATACTGCAAAGATGCAATAATACTAAGTTGAACTAGATCATAATTGTTCTTGAGTTTGAAAGGGCAAAACTGTACCACTAATGCGGAAATATCAGTCTTGCATACTGTTTAAGTATAACTAAAAGTATATGGCTATCAAAACCTATGTATTTGCCAGATTTGTACTTTCTGTCAGATTTATACTTTCTGTAATAGAATGTAATTCTTTAGCTGAATACAAAACTTGAAATGACGAAATTTAAAGCAACTGGTATGTTCATCTTTGAGCCTGCAGGACATTTCAATCCTGCTGCTTTTCCCAGTAGATTTATCAAGAGATCCCTCAGTAAAATGCATCAGATATGAAACAATTTCATACGTCTTTCTTACAAGACTGTAAGGCCAATAAAGTTGCATAGTACCTGAAAGTTTTACTCTGCTATTTAGCTAAGCTGGGTACAGTAAGCTGATAGAAATCCTAGCAGTTGAGGGACTGAAAAGGCGTAATCCTGCCACTCTCTCTTGGCTGTCATTCCTGCAACTGATTACCCTTCCCCCAAAGCAAATTTGGCTGTTGGAAGCATTTATTATGCTTTACTTGGACTCATTTGTGGAGACTATTCTTTGAAACGTTATAACTGTTTTCCCCCTGACAGACAGTTTTGACTTAAACTTAACTTGTTTGACTTCTTAAGCTTTGCATTTTTTACTTTTGATTGATTGGTGGGGGTTGGGTATTTTCATCCCATTTAAATTGAAGAAGAGCATAAAGTTGCTTGAGGGGTGTGGCTGAATGAAAAGAAACATAGACTACTTTTCTGTAGCTGCAGCTGCTTCAGAGCCCACACCGATTGCTAAAATACATTTAAATCATTGACGGGCTACGCATGTATATGTCAAATATAGCATGCATAAACTAGCTCTAATACAATGCCAAAAATACCTTCCAGATGATATGCTCACAACATTAACGTATTAAAACTTTTTATTTAAAGGAGGAGAAGAGGAGGAAGAAGAGCCACCAAAAGTAATTGTTAACGAAATAAAAGAGGATGATGCTTTCTACTCGAAGAAGTAAGTGACTTTAACTTGGAATAGTGAATAGAATCATAACTTTGAGAATAAAATTCATACCTACATACTGCTGTTCTTCACCACTGCAGTGCATAATCAATGACGTATACGTTCTTGACTTCCTAGTTAATAAAGCTTGTTAGGAAGCCTTGTAGAATATGAAGTTACACTTGTAAAAAAGTTAATTACAGACAAAAATGTGCAAGATTTTACTAAAATTCTTGTGTATCTTGGACACAGCACTGATAGCTAGTTTGTGTTCTACTTGTGATCAGTTATTTTACAAATGAAGATGTTTCTGCCTTCATCAGGTTTTGTAAGTTTAAATTGTAGGGCTTGTCCCACAGAAATAACATACTGTACTTCTGAAAAATCAGTCAGGTGCTCAGCTATTTGCATAGCCTAAAATAAAACTCTTCAGTTGGAAAACGCTGATTAGTGTATGAAGGAGTGAACAAGTTGTACTTCTGAGTTCAAAGTGAGACTACCTCTACTAGAAGCAGTTTTTCAAAGCATGTTCAGTAGTCCAAGTAATTGCACATCTGCTTCATATCTAGCACAGAATTTGTCCCGCTACAAAAAGTCATCTGCTTTATCTTAGAGAAGGTATGTGTTAATTTATGAAGAATGGCATTAGGTTTCTTAGAGCTTCACTTAAAAAAATGTTTCTAAATTTTACATAAAAGTCCTAGTACAACTTCAGAATGATTCAGCAAGTTCTTATGGTTTTGTAATTAGTGTTTTTGAACAGTAGCTTACAGTTATTACTCCTTATACATCCTGAGTACAGGTTGCTGTGCATTTTATTTTTCCCTGAAAGTAATACGTTTGTCATTTCAATACTGACAGAAATAATTAACAGATAGTACTTCCAGTTCAGAAAGTTAGCACATGAAACAAGGTCAAGAAGAATAAAGATTTATGCTACTCACAGGATGTTAACTCCTGATTATTGTTAAACTATTGATTTACTGTGAGTCAGATATATACACATATATATATGTGTGTGTGTATTTGGGAGATATCTTTGTATTTAATCTCTACATACCTGCACAAACATTTTTTTTTTCTTTTTTGCACAGGTGCAAACTATTCTACAAAAAGGATAATGAATTTAAAGAAAAAGGTGTAGGAACATTACATTTAAAACCAGCAGGAAATGAAAAAACTCAACTCCTAGTCCGAGCAGATACCAATTTAGGTAAGTAACTTTCTTCTAGTAGCAAGTGTGTTGTGAAATTCCCTGCTAAGCATTAGGGGTTTTTTTGTTATGCAGCATAACAGACACAATTAGTGAAAACCTTTCTACTTTTTTTGACTAATTTCAAGTATTGAACAGGCAATTGGATGCCTCTAATGAGCATTACAAAATAGCGCACATGAAGCAGTGCAAGGAAATAAAGGGTGATGGTGTATGTTTGGGTATTCCTCCCCCTGTCCCCCCTTAATAGCTTTTCTCCACCCCTGACTTGCTGAGTGGCTTTGAAGTGTGGCTTAAGATCCACAATGAAGTGTACGTCTATCGGGTGTGATGAATGAAGAGCGACAAATTTTGTGCTAAGATGCAGGCCAGCTGTCGTTTGCCTGCAGTTCATCCTGAATGTGTAAATAGTTGGCCACGTAGGCAGACATCCGTTGTACTTGGGGGTAAAGCGAGCATGATACAGAACAGGCATGCAGGATTTTGCTATATGCATTGCTCTTAAAAATGCGTGCTGAAGTCCAACTGTTGAACTGCATTTTAGCTAACTGCAGTTGGACCAGAAATGGTAGGTTGACTCTACGGAATTAGAGTAAATTGTAGTGTGATAGCTCCTCGGAATATGCTCTGAGATGAACGTTAACACATACAGCCAATTAAAGAGAAAAAAACCCAACTGTTTCTTTGCTTTTAGAAGTTAGGGAGACTTGATGTGTTAAAGTTTTTAAGGTGCAGTGTTCTGGCTGAAGAGTGTTTACACGCTCAAACTCTGCAAATCCATGTTTTGATATCCATTGTTGACAAACTTTGCTACAACAGACTTTAAACAAACTTGCATGTGGGGTTCACATGCACTTGACAACTTCCATAAAATAGAATAAATATTATGCTTACAGAAGACCTGAGGACTAAAGCCGTGCTGCGCTGTAGGCCATTGGCAAATCTCACCTCACTTACAGTTTATAGCAAGTCCATATGAAGCCTCTGCAGGCCTGTTGGGGGCAGTTTTCAAATACCTGGTGAGACTGGGACTCCTGTGTTAGTCGCTTCCAAATCATTAACTTCTTTCCGTGGGGACAAGGCTTGCCAGATAAAGGGCAGTTCTTAGCAATAAAACTGAAGGCAGATGTATGGCGGAGCTGTCAGTGCTTTCAGCATTTCCTTGGGGATTTGAATCTGTTGAATAGAGCAGATGAAAACTTGGTCTCTCCAAATTACCTGCTCTTTAACCCAAGTCTTGATTTTCACTCAGCTGATGCTAAGTTTTGATGATGTTGATTTACGTTCCCTCTACCTTCTCCTGAGGTGATGTATCAGGAAATCTTTCCTTTTTCTTCAGCTCATACACTAAGACATTTCAGCTTGGTCTTTCCAAGCACTGGTTTCTAGAAGCTGCTGCAGTCATAGTGATGCACACTTTCCTTTTTGCTATCTTCACACAGTGCTATAATCCTTTCCTAAAATCTCACTGTGTTGAAAAACTGCCCTGGAAAGGAAGGCGAAGACTGACTTTCCCCTAAATACTACTACCGTGTTCTGAACTATTTACCAGGTTTACAAAATGCGTGCATCTTCTGTGGAAGCAGATTGGAGTTTGTTTGCAACTGTTTAATAGACCACTAATACTGAAGCTGTCAAACTCACTACATAATTTAACAAGTTGACCTAGAGCTGTTAATAGTAGTAACCCGGTGGTAGCCCACATCAGATGTGCTGTATGATTTGAGGATACAAAGCACTTATTCTACCATAGTTTGCCCAATTTTAGATTAACATGTCTGTATGTACGGTAAAGCTAACTTTTTGCTTCTGCTTATGAACTGTGCTTGGTGGTCAGAACGAGTAACTTGCATAAGCATAAACTAAGCCCTGTGACCCGAGTCCTCGTTTGCTGCTTCTCCCTCGTCCCCTTCCCTTTTTCCTGTGTGTCCCTACTATAATTTGATATTCTTCAGACTCCTCCCTTTAAAAAAGGAGGACGCACTACAGAGATTTCCTCATTCCTAATGAGGAAAGAAATCTGTGAGAACAGTGGCCATGAGCAGATGCTTAGGGAAGAATAAGACAAGCATATGTGACACTTGTGAATTGCCTTCCTTCCAAACACAAACTTAAATCCCTATTTATTATTACTTAAATCCCTATTATTAGTAAGTATACTAACATCTGTATTGCAGTAAAAGTTGAAAAATGGCTAATTGTAATTTTTTCCCTCCTCATATGCAGGAAACATACTGTTGAATGTTCTAATTCCACCCAAGATGCCATGTACAAGAACCGGAAAAAACAATGTTCTTATAGTTTGTGTTCCTAATCCACCGATTGATGAGAAGAATCCAGCTGTTCCTGTCACTATGTTAATAAGGGTGAAAACAAGTGAGGATGCAGATGAGTTGCACAAAATCTTACTGGAGAAAAAGGAGGCTTAAATAAGTTGCAGTGAGTGATTTGAGGAATTATTGCCAAACTGCTGCTGCTCTTTTTTTTTCTTCCATAACCTCACTTGAACACTTAACTCTTTACTCTGATATTAAGAACTGTTATAGGAATTATGGAAAAATTCTGTGAGGAAAAGCTAAACTAGCTAATAAAAGCTTTAATAGAACACAAGCGCTGGACTGTGCTCCCTCATTTTTCAATATCTAAATGCAGGACCTCTTCTGGATAAAGCACATTGATTTAGATTAAAGCATATGTTTTTAACACAGGTCGATTCGACCGAATGGACTGAAATCAGAGTACAAAAATACGGTACCAGAGCTTCCTCACAGACTGCGGTGCAATGCAACAGCCTCCTGTTTTGAGAAGGGAGGATGTTTAACTGTTGAAACTGTTTCTAGGCTCCAGATTTTTAATTTTAATTGGTCTGTCATATTCTGGTGAGACTAACTTTTCAAACTGTCGGTGACAACAATGTACCCCAACAACAATGATACTATATATTGTACTGTGTTTTAACTCTTACAGACTCGTGTGCTTTTGGGACTCGGAGACTGCACCTCCAGCTACTTAAAAGAAAAATTGCTTGCGTAGTCTTGTTGACAGTAGTGTTTCTTAGAGAAGAACTATCAATTCTGTTCTTACTGTAGCAACAAGCTAATGATGTGCAATAGTACAAGCAGACAACTGGAAGACTGTTTATCTTGGATCAGAACCACAGCTGGCATTCGCCGACTTCTGACAAGTCAGAGGCAAAGGGTTGCGCTTCCATGATGGTCCCTCCGAGGGATTCCTCCCTAGGCCCAAAACTGAAACCCAGCAGAGGCAGAGTTGTCAATGTTGTACTTGTCCTGCTACTAGTACTTTTATGAAGATATCTCTTTTCACAAGGAAACTTCAGGATTTTTATAGATCTTTATATTGCCTCTAGCCATTACCAAGAATACATGCCTAAGTGTGTGTCAGGAATTCTTCCCGTGTACTGAAGCTGCTGTGCATTACATTAAGTAAAGCAGTAGTTTGCAGCTTTAGGACAAGCTTTCTGTTGCAAAAGTAGGGAGCATTGGGTTAATTTATAACTTAGTTTTCAGCTGTGTGAATTAATTAACCGTGTGGCAATAACTTGTGGATTAGAACATTGTTCTGTTCTCGGTTTCCATCTCAACTTTATCAGACCTTGTTTGGTTATTTAATCCTTTTCTTTTTCAGATCTTGTTTGCTGGAAACTCCTTCCCTAATAATTGTTTTTCTGCTTCGCTTCCAGCTCTGGAAACTGTCCAAGAGCTAGATGTTAATGTTAAACTTGAACTGCTCTGATCTGTCACGCTGACCAGCTCTGGGGAGATGGAAGAAACATGCCACCTGTCTCTGGCTAATGCGGCGCAGAGGAAAAAAATCCCATTCTTTAAGAAAGCGGCATGATGCCGTTCCCTCAGGGGACCTGGAAATCCACAACAGTGGCATCCTGTGGGTGGGGAAGAAGTAGTAGCACCGTTTGATGAGATGCAGCACATCTCACTGGCTCCCCACTGCTCTCTGGGGGGGACCAACGGCTGCCTGTAGGCCTCATTCACCGCACAATTCAGGTTATGGCCTTTTTTCCCCCGCCTCTTAACTAAAAGGAGGAAAAACTTCATGGGATCTATAGCCCTCTTGACCAAAGCTCAAAAACAAAGGCCTTTGCTCACATTTCAGCTACACTGAGGTCACAGGAATTGCATTTTTAACACTCGAGCGTAAAGGAACCTTTAGATAAGATTTCAAATATTATTTGAAATATAAACTGGTGCCTTTTTTTTTTTTTTTCCATCTGGCTCGGTACTTAACCATTAAAAGTAAGTGACATTACTTTCCTCAAAATACTGTGCTTTTTTTTTTTTTTTTTTTGTTTAAATGAAAAGTCTTGCTGATACCTACATTGGAGGCCAAAAGCTGAAGGCTTGCATGTTGATTGTGTACGAGTGAAAAGCAGAACATTACCTGAAAGTTGATTACAGGCTCAGGTTTATCGTCCAAGGGCTCAGTTAATTTTGCATTTGTCGTTTGAGTGTAGCGTCTTAAACACGTCTCCACGCAGAAAGGTTTACAGGCTGGAGCGGCGGATGTGGTAAGCGGATTTGTTACGCATCCCGCTTTAAGAGCAACTCCGTACAGACTGTACCAGTGGTCCGGGGTTTGTGTTTGCTTACTCCCGAAAGCTCACGGATATAGAACTGTTTCTTCATCCATTGAAACGTGGACCAATTAACTCCAACAAGTGAGAGAGAAACCCGACTTCCTACGTATCCTTAGGATTTGCCTGCGAGGGGAGGCAGGCCTGGGGTTTTGCACACACGCACGGGTTTGGCCCAGTTCTAAAGCTGGCGGACTGAATAACGGCTGTGCGCCTCCGCCGTCTTTTCAAGGGCAGGCGTTCTGACGGCGAGCACAGAGTGTAAGGGGAAAAAAAGTAGAATCATAATAAATTGTGTTGGAAAAATTAAACTTCACAATATCCATGGTAGCAAATAATATCTTCTGTTAGCTGTGGGAAAGACTAATTGAGATGAGAGATCTTAATTCTTTAGCATTGTACGTATTTATCAGTAAAGCTAGGGGAAGGTATATAATAGGAATCTCGTGTTGATTAGAATGTCAAATATATGCATAAACGTACGATTTTAAACATTTTACGTGGGGAAAGTTGCCACTAAAAGAACAGGGAAGAATTTTACTGCAAATTAGAGATTTTTAATCCGCATAATTCATAGTGACCCTGCAAATATCTGGACTACGAAGCAGGAGAAGTCAGTCATACACCTCTCACTTGGCGGTCAGTTACAAAGCACAACCCTTCTCCAGTACTGTTACAAAAACAAATTGCTGATGATGCTTCAGTTTCTAGTTAAGAAATATTAGAATACATAAATACTGTAAAAGGCCAGAGATTATTACGTAGAAATAAAGACCTAAAATGAGTTAAAAGCAAAAGTGGAGAGCATGTGCCTTCATAACAAAGTGGCACGTGCTACACAGGGAAGGAATTTTGATCAGAATTCCAACCTAATGAGGCATTCCTGTACCTTGGTAGGTACTTAATATATTTAACAGCTGGATATCAGAGACCTGATGTTAGAGGTGCAAGTTTCCTCCCTAATTTGAGTTAATGCCTTCACTGTTTCAGCTGTACGTAGGTGTTGGAGCGTCTTACGGATCACGCATTCTTCCTTCTGCTGCAATTTTGAAGTTTCAGCTGCTTAGAAATCTTTCCTTTCTCTCTCACCTCCCCAAAACAGAAAATTAAGATCTCTGCTTCTTTTAATTATCAGACTCATCTGTAAGGGAGATGATTACAGTTGGTTTGAGTTTTATTTTAAAACATTAAATTGCTATATGCAGGGTGGTTTTTTTTTGTAATGTACTTAAAATTATCTATTTGGGAGCACAACAGCGTGTCCCTATAATCCCTTTTGGTTGATGGATGTGAAAGTTTAAATTAAATTTACAGTTCAAATGAACATGTTGTAGAAAGTAAAGCAATTAGGAGGTACGCTTCATTCTTACCAACTTCAGTTGAGCTCCCTTTGCAGCACTGTAACGTTTAAAATGTCCTTAAAGACTTTCTTTCTGATGCCTTAACTTATTTGCATTTGCTAAAATTTTGTAGCTGGTGCCTGTGTGCAGAAATTAACTGACATTAAACAATTTCAAGCGGCATGAGCTAGTATAAATCCAATGAAAATGCTGAATGTGACGATTTGTTAATTGTTAATAGATTTCAAACGGCTCTGAATTTTTCAGTGGATACTTAAGTTTTGCATAACTTGTCATGTATGGTGTTTTCATTAGTTCTAATACATTGAGAAAGTGTACAAAAATCCATGGAAAATGTGAATAAATGAATGGGAGAGAAGCGTCTCGTGTGTATCACCTTCCCTTTGAGTGTTTAACACTGTATTAATCAAATGAATTTTACAATCAGTTGCTTGCAGGTGAGCTCCTGCCTAGCAGATCCCGCGCACGGCCGTCCTGCTGCGAAAAGGAGCAGTGTCCGACTCTGCCCCTTCCTCCAGCTGGCTTTGAAACCCGTCACGTTGCGTAGAGCCACTTCAGGAAAAATGCTCTCTTCTTGCAAGGTCAGTGAGCCGAATCAGCTCAGAGGGAGGAGCGAGGGCTGCCTTTTACTGGAAAGGGAAAAGCTACTTCTTATGTGCTAAGAGAATGACTGGAGATCGACCTCTCAAAATCCCTCCACCGGAATACTGAAAGATTTAAGAGCAAAAGTAATCTGTGTTTGCCTGAGGACATACGTAGAAGTTATTTTAGATCTAACCTAAAACCACTCTCCTAAAGCCAGGCCACAAAGTGATTCTTCTCTTCAATGGTTTGTGACAGTTTGGCAAATTAAAAAAAAATAAAAATAAAAAAAGGCAAATAAAATCAAGGCAGACTTGTCATGACAAGTGTAGATCATCTTTCCAATGCACCATGAACCGCTGAGACCATGAGAGCGCCTGGCATCCCACTGTACTTTCTGCTGTTGGCCACTACCTTCATTCTGTTTATGGTTCTGGAGCTATCCGCTGTATGCCCACAAACGGGAGCTGCTTCTTGCACGAGGATGCAGTTAATGGTTAGCAAAAATTATCTCGACATCGCCCCATCATCACTCGCCCCAATTACAACAACCGAGAAAACCAAGAGCCTGTGTTCCATTTTCAAGGATGCAGTTGTTGCTATCAACAGAGCGCCACATTTCTTTCTACCAGTACTTTTTTTTTTTTTTTTTTTTTTTTTCTTAAAACCCCACAACTTCATGCACTTCAGATGTTGGCATTATTCCACACTTTGGACATCTCTTACTTCCTTCTACTTAAAAAGACAGGCAGCACTGCTTGCACAGTCTCCCCAGCTTTTGGCAGCCATAAAGAAAAGAAAGCAAAGTAACAGTTCTCAGGAGCAGAATGAGCTTATCACTCATTTCAGGCTGGGGCAAGCTAGAACATCTAATGCTTAACGCTTTGTGAATCCCCAAAGACTTTAGCACTTGCACAACAGGAAGGGGCAAAAGTAACAGCGCAAGAGACAGCAAGCGCTGAACATCCAGACTAAGAAAATGCAACGCTCCAAGAACAGTCGGCATTAATCAGAATCAGTCCCTTTCCCAATCCAGCAGGAAAATGCCCCTCACAGCAGACTGGTTACAGCAACCGAGTCATACAGAAGTCAGAACTGGTTGATCTGAAAAGCACATCGAGTATAAGCTAAAGGCTATGTACGTGTCATCGGCTAGGAAAATAGTGAAGATGACAAGTAAACTTGAACCGTGATCCAAACGATGCATCAACAGACAGGTTACCCGCTGTAATCAGTCTCCTACTAAAGGCAAAACTGAAAGCCAGATGAAGAGCAACAGCCAGCCAAGTAATTTTGAGTAGCGTAGCCTTACACGTGACACTTGAAGCTGTGAATGAGTTCAGACTCAAAGTTTGGTAAACAGCTTGCTTTGGTAAAATACTTGCTTCATAGAAAGGTCATAAGACAGACAGACAACTGAAGTTTAGGCGGAGAAGTGCGACAAACTTCTTTGGATATTCAGTAGACGACGACTTGATTACAAACCTCTGCACGACTGCACAAGTTACAGTATGTGACGGTGTGAGCACCCGTAGCTGACTGACCTGCACGAAATACAGGAGGAGCGGCACACAAGAATCAAAGGCTACACAAGATGAGCAAAGAGGTGGAAGAAGAACGTACATTGTTTGAAGTAGTCATCGATACACTTATCCAAGGTTCTGTTAGGGTAGTATACTGCTTGTTTTTTTAAGGCATCATGCTAATTTAGAAAGTCTTACTTGCATCTGAATATATTATAATAAAAATAAACATTCATCATCATCAGTTTAGTGGGTATTACTATTAGGAACATCATAACCTTCACTGAGAGGTAGCGCAGAAATGGATCATCTCCGGGAGTCGGCAGAGGCTTTGAAGATACACATGGCATTTGCCTGCTCAGGCAGTACCACTGAGTAAAAAGTCTCTGACTTTGGTTTACTACCTTATATCATAGATAACATAATACGGTGCGAAATTTTTTGTCTAAATTATGGTCAATGCTAGTTTTAGAGCCCTACCTGAACTGGTGGGCACTCACGGCATCCTTCTTACCTGCAAATGGTAATTCTGTTGACTGCAGTTCCAGGGACAACTTGCAGGTGGTTTCTCCATTGTAAAAAGCAAATTCCTAACACTGAAGAGAAAACGGTAGATCATATACCAAATTTAATTACGTTGGTGGTTTATGAAATAAGTGTTTCCTTACCTTTACAACGAAGTCAGAAATTACTTCTGTAAACAATCGCCTGTGCTGATCTCCTTATGTGCTGGGCAGCTTAACCATGGAGCTCCTTACCAGGAAACACGCAGTTCAGAATTCTTGCTGAGAAGGAAACTTGAATAACAACTCTTCTTGCTCCTGGATGCTACATCTGTCACTCTCATCTTCAAAGCAAAACCTGGTCTGACACTTGCAGTGATCAGCAGGGCTGGACGAGTGGGTTCTGCCAATCTTCTTGTCCTTCAGGAGCAAAGGAATGCCTCTAGACTTGCTGCAGGCTTAACGCATTCTCTAAGTGACATGGGGTTTTGATGAACACAGTGGTTGCATCTGAATTAAAGATTGAGTATGAGACTTTGAAGAGTCTGTAGAGTAGTAAACTGCTTTTGCTAGATTTCGCCAGCAATATTGCTCCAGCAGGAAAAGCAGAACCATACCCATAAACACCCTTTTATGTTGGGGGGAGATGTGAGGCAGAAGAGCACGGGTTGAATAATCACATATTGTGAAATACTCAGTTATGAATAACCAGAATCAACTGAATGTTGGCATAAGCAGATAACAGGGAAAACATTAAAGCAGCTGGAACTAACACTTTGAGACAAAGCTTTTTTTAAATGTAGGTGGTCTCCACTGATCTGTGCAGGGTGACTTGGTCTTTTTGAAAATTATCAGCCAGCTCCATCCATTTCAACAGGGTTTTGAAAGTGTTTATTCCCATCTTCGGTTAACCAATTTCTTTGAAGTGAATTCAGAACCATGTGAGTTAACTACTTGCATACTTATTATTCACAAATTTATGTTATTGCCTGAAGTTCAGCACCTTCAGCAGTGCGTTCACACCTGCACAGGCAGCGGCCGCCCCAGTCTGCTTTGTTTAATAGGACGCTTCCCACCCTTCATCCGTCCTGTGCTCCGACACGGATGTTCTGCCCAAAGATCATTCTTTCTGTGTAGGCGCCATAGGGTGCACATTGCACGCAGCTACAATGACAGCTCTGCGGTTGGCCGATTTTATCTTCTGCAGTGGTAGCGCAGTAGAGGGAAGAAGTCCACGCTCCTTACACAGAACTAAATCCAATTAGTGCACACAAACACTTCTGTCTTGTCTGAACAAGAAAACGGATCATCTACCTTGGTTTTCACACTGCCTTCTCAATCAACATTAACCCTACTACGAAAAGCCAACTAGCTTGACTTGGGGAAGAGTCTTCTGGCTTAACCAATCATAAGTTACTCATTTCCCATGATGAGATCACTAGATCCCATCCTTACCCGGTGAGGAACCAAGCTGGGGACAGAACTTGAATTAACTCATATTTTCCTTGATGTATTTTAATGTTTTCTTTACTGAGTAGCATCTCTTCCTCCCAGATTCTCATCTACACTGTTAATGGAAAAATCGGACCCACAGCCTTACTGCATTTTACTCCTTTGCTTTCTGCAAACTTTAATTAAAAGTTTCAGGAACAACATTTCTGACAGGACCACACAAGTAGTGTACTTTGTGCTAGCAAAGACACATATTTTTTCCTTCAGTCTCCAAAGTGTGATTTTACTTTGTAAAATCAGACCTTGATGATAAACTTGCATGCAAAGCAATATTACAGTATTTCTTGGGAACATCTCTCCAGATGAGAACAGGGAAGACACAAAACACTCCAGGACATGAGTTAACTTGGCTCCCCAAAGCAGGGACTCTACTGAACAAGATGTACTGCCACACTGTTAAAAAAGTATTTTTCTTTTAGCGCATCCATTAAATTAATTCGTTGAAGTTGTAAAAGCTTCTCAAAGATGTATGTGGCAATCTCCTGTCCCGCCAGCATTTGGATTAAAAAACAAAACCAAAGCAAGCGCACCTTTTCCTGTCACTAACTCACGTTGAAAGACTAACTAAACAGGTGAGGTTTATGACCATGATTTGTAAGCTTCTGCTGCTCTTTGCCTTTTGTACTGTCTTAAATAATGCTTTCTCCACTATGGCTGCTTTCAAAAGCTTTCAATTTAAAGCATTCAAGGAAAATCACACTGTTTGTTTCTAAGCCGTATTTTAGTATTTCCCAACCAGTTAAGATTCCTGTCCAGTTGCACGTGCACGCACAGAACAACGCTGCCAACAATCTGCTCAAATATCCATATAAAGAACTAAAACACCCTGTTCTCCTTTCTAAGCTCTGTTTTTTGATTTTGCGTAACATACCACACATCTCCACGCTATCACGCATGGCTTAGCAGAGATGATGTTGCACCACACACGGGTTTGTAAAACAGTCCTGGTCTGGGATTCTTTGAAATGCAATCATCAGCAAGTCACCTCCTATCTACAGTTGGTAACATTTGTTTGATGAGTGTTTCATTTTAATTAATTTAGACAGAAAAATCCCCCGAAGAAGCCTACGATGAAATCTTAGTCACAAAAATCAGGTGGAGAGGGAGGACGCAGTGCCTTGCAGGTCTTTAAACCAAAACCAATTCAGTGTTGGTATGCACAATTTAAGGCAGTATGAGCAGTTAAGAGCTACAAGGCAATCTCATTTTTACAACATTGCACAAGCCCGTATTGAAGTTTTTCCTGCATTTATCAGGAAGAAATAACAGCCATCAGTCTCTCAATATTATACACTGCACAAACCTAAATGTTAATGACTACAGAATTAAGTTTAAAACAAAACACCAACCAGTTTAGAAGGGCTGCTTTGAGTTGGTTTTTCTTTTTTAATGCTAGCGTCTAAAGGAAAAAACAAAAAGCCTTTTTAAACAAATTCAGGAGTACACGGACTTTGACCTGTTCTCCCCTTATACAATGTCAAGTTGTCAGAGGCTGATCATTGAAAGATTCAGAGTCAGCAGTTGGGCTTCCCTCGAAGTGGAGTCAGAATGAAGAGGCTACGTTGCCTCATGAGTGGTATTTGGCAATGCTTACTGGGAGTGCCACAGAGTGTTATTCCGCTGTTCATGCTTGCCACCAGTAAGGAATACATTCAAACTCAAACGCCACTAGGCACAGTAGAGAGAAAACACTATTAACAAAATTCGTGGTCATTTAAGAGGTCTGTTTATTGGCTGCAGGGTCCAACACTTTCTGCACTGCTGCCATACGCAAAGTCAACTCCATTTTTGGTGCACAAAGGTTCTCCTTGCTCTTTGTTCAAAGGGCTCAGTACAGCACCAGCATGATTTTCAACCCATCATCTTTTAATCAACACTGATGATCAATGAGGCAAAAAAAAAACCCAAACCATGCAACACGTGTTAGTCTGATAAAATTAGGCTGAGAATATTTATATATTTACACAGAGAACGTTCAACATTTTAACCTGCTTGCAGCCTTGTATTATCTTGACCAAGCATCCAAACAGCTACATTCTGGTGTAAAATACTCTTTCGTTTAAGGTTTGGTGTAAAAGCTATTTATTTCACAATGCCTGTAACTGGATTCTACCGCACCTATTTTTGACACAGAATTTCTACACACCAGCGCCACACACTTTCAGTCATACCTCACAAAACAAGATAAGGCATTCGCAGATATCTGACTGCTGTGATCACAAGAAATCCATTTTCCAGAGCTTTCAGCCACGACCTTAGGGAGACCATGAGAGTCTTTCAAACATGAAGGGTGAGTCCGTAGGAGACGGCCAGTTCTTCTGATAACTATAAACTTGTCATTTCTTGACGCTGCTACACACAACACAGAATTTAAGACTACTTTATTCATTTCCTAAATAAAAATTTGTTCTTAAACCCCACTGGATAACAACAGGGCTTAGGCACTTCTGAAGATTTTATCTTATATCTATCTTTAATAAGGGGAAGCTTTAGACTACAAAATACAGGACAAGCAATCATCTGGAAAGGGAAAAATTAATGATTGGCAAGAAGCAGGTCAATAGTCTAAAAGTGTAGACTATTTATGTGGACTTCGCATCCATACAGAACCTCAGTGACCAGATGGGATTCTGTACATGAGGGTCTGCTGGAAGAAACCTGTCTGCAGAGCCAAGGACTTCACTGTTTAAATTAAAACTTGGTGTAAGAATATACTTTGGGAAAACCGTTTTACTATGCAAAGTCACCTGTGCAAACAACTCTCTCTTCAGGAAAGCACACTGTGCCCAGAAATGGAAAACTGAGTAACAGTGATCCAGAGCCCAACATGCTTAAGCCTTGTAAACAACGAAGACCAGGAGAATAAAAAGAGAAGGAACATAAACCCACAACAAACTGGATTAGCCAAGACAGCTGAAAGATTTGTGGCATTTCTAAAAATGGCTTCTTCTTTTACAAGGAGACTTGGAACCCACCCTGTGCTGGCTGGCAATAAGAGAACACGATTTCACATACACGGTGGTCTCTAAGGCAGAGCAATGATCTGCTAATACAAAATAACTGATTTAAGAGCTTCCTTAAAAAGCAAAGGCTTTTTTCTTGTTAAATTGATAGCAGTGAAAAACCTGTTAAGGGTGAAAAGATTTACATCCTTGCATTTGACAGCTATTAATATACATCATCTATGGACAGTTCAAGTAGTAAGCCTCAATCTCCAGCGGGAGTGAATGGGCAGAACGATGGAAGAAGTTAACTGAGTAATGAGGTATGGTGGGATTCTGTAAATAAAGCAAGCTGTTCTGCAAAGCCTCACAAATTTCTTAACCGTGCTGCTTTCTCAAGCATCAACATAAGTAAAGAAAACCACTGTGCTCCAACAGTTAAAACACTGACAGCCATACAGCCATTATGGCATGCAGAACACTCCACTTCATCCTCAGCAATTATTTGAACGGCCAACAGAGGCTCAAAATGGTTTACTGCTTCGGAGCTACAGAATTAAAAACCGCTCCAAAATTAAAAGGGTGAGATGTTCCTATTAACATTCCCTTTTCTTTTTTGGTATAGTGCAATAGCATGCTAAGGGCTCAGCTATGTCATCTTGACCCAAGTAAAACTTTTATCATCTTCCCTGTCAATCTGTCTATATGAGAAAAATAAATTATCATTTTCAGGGCTTGTTTAAAAGCAGAACAAAAACACGGAATTTGTTTCCCCCCACTTGATAACAGAAAGTGGGAACCAGGGGCTATACATAAGAAGTCTAAGTCAGTCGTTTAGAGAAGGCGTAACTGAGAATGTGGCACATCCACTTGTTTCTGAAAAGCACTATTGACATTCAGTAGACTTTTTGACCTCTGTTTTCTATGGATGTCCGTCTGGGCATACCTGTAGCCCTTTTCTACTAAAAAAGGTGAGTCTTCAGCGTACCTATAGCATACCCACTAGCAAGATACAAGAAATAAACTGACTATTTTTAGGACATTTACATTGCAGCCCTTCAAAAACTAGACATCAAAATCCACCCACGTACATGTAACGAAGCAGATGATACCTCCTGCATAACAGATGTGGGATCTGAACTGTACTTTCTGTAACGTTGCCTTTATACTAATGTACTAGTTTAGAATCATTCTTCATTTGCTCTGAAATCTTACGCAGCAAGATTTGCTCAGTCTTTCAGGTCACATGAAATTAAGCTACCTAAACATAATTTATAGACGATACCAAGAAAGCATTACAAATTGCTGTTGACTGAGAAGTATTCAGGCACCTACGACCCAGGTTCACGTGTGTTATTCCTCTGGCTGCTTGACTGAAGGGTATCAATTGTCACTAGTAGTACAAATATTAATCCTCTCTCCCTTCCCTCTCCAATGAATATTTAAAGGAAAACTGAGCACTGATTTGCCCACCCCAGCAGCATGAAAGTGCAGAAAAAGGAGCATCTTGAGAGGCTTCAGCATAGGACCAGTCTTCTAGCTGGAGAGTGGTTTAATTCTCAGCATGGGTATAGGGAGAATATTTGTACTGACTGACATTAGGCACACTACCTAGGCATCTCAGGCAAGTACCCAGGCTGCCTAGCAAGTTTCTTGAGAGGGCACTGATTTAGCTGCTGATTTAGGACTCTACCTCTTCCCCTGGCTCGGGAAGAAAGCCTAGGCACCCAAGTTACATGCCTCAGGTTAGACTGTGCGAACACCCTCACATACGCACACGCACACCTGCACGCTCCCACGGAGCAAAGTTCAAAGGCTGCAACGTGAAAAGTGGCTGCACTGGTAATGACAAAGCGAACGTTTGTCTAATGCTGTTGCAACACATTTGAAGCGAACTAAAAACTGGTCAGCCGTCCCTGTCATGCACTCATGCTGCCGGTGTTAGAAATGCCATCACTCTGCGCTATGGTGACGGCTTCCAGGCCCAGCCTCAAACAAAAAAAAGACCTCCTTACCATGCTGGATTCACCATGTTGGGCTGAATGATAAAGTTAGTCTACCTTTATGCTGAAGTGGAGCTATTCCCATGGAACCTGGCCTGAGGAAAAAAAAGCAGAAAGTCCTATTTGAGAGGTTAAGTCATCAGATGCTCTTGAGAGAGTAACAACAAAGCACTTTGGGAAAGGCTGGGTATGAGGGAGACGAAGGTCCAGGCCCAGAGCACACGCCATTTGGTAACTGTGGCAACAGCATTAAGTTTAGGTGCTCAGAGTCTGAAAAGTGACAAAACCAGCATCTTTGCTCTCCCTCTGTGTATATACTGGAGTCTCACATGCTCTAACTGACGTGCTACCCCACCCATGGCTGTGCCAGTTATGCAGTCATAAATAAACTGAAGTATTGACTGGCTGCCATATCAAAACAGTGAACCAGACTGCAGTAGTCTCCATATTCAATCATTTAGCTTTCAAATGTCAAGGACAGCAGAGTTCTGCTATTTAGCAAAAGCTGCATTTTACCTGTAAACATAAGGCTTTTTTCCTGAGAGCTCCTGACACACAATTTTCAGACCTCCCACTATGCAACTTTTAGTCACTTTTCAGAGCAGAATTACATTTCAATCTTTTGTCTTTCAAGAAAACCCTCTGTACTTCGGCATGTAACAGTACAGCGAACACCACCGGGAGATGAAGAATCCGGGCAAGCTGCCCGACCATTAATCAGCTCTCATGCCCTCCTTAGCTACAAATGCTACCGCAAGGACAACTCTATGTACTCTGAAGTCCAGCGCATGCAGGAGGATGTTGGTTATTGGTAAGGTTTTCAGGTTTTGGAGTCTGATTACGGCCTCCTATTTTTCCACTTCAGACTCAAACTTGTATCGACTGAGCTAACAGAGAGAGAGAGATAAGCAGCATTAGCACTGGTCATGAACCTCGGCTTTACTATAGCAGCACATTTTAGCCTTCTTTTCACTGGCTCATTTTCTTAGCCAGTTCTTGAGGATGAAAATGTTGCTGTTCTTTGGTAGATACAGAAATCTGTCAGCAGAGTTCACCTGTCCTAACACTGACACACGAACAAATGGGAACATTTTCAGCCTCTTAAGCTCTGACCTGACCCACTGCATATACCAAAATGGCAATGTATCTTTGTAGCATCTTTTTCCTTTTCCTCCCTCAGTAGGAAATTCCTTCTCTCATCCTTTCAATCCCCACACGCACGCACACGCACTCACACACACATTAAGCCAAACTGACAAGGAGAGTGTATGGGCGAGAGTCTATGGAACGATGTTCATTAGTACATCATTATGAAATTCCCAGGTTGTTTCGCTCAAAGAATATAAAGTTTAACACATTTTGTACATATTGTTGGTTTCTTAGTTATAAAGTAAACACAGTAACAAACTGTCCATAAAGCGTTGACTCGTTTTAAACACAGCCCCTTCTCGTTTTATCTTGCTGAAAGTCCTCTTCCAGTCAGAAACACTCAAGCGATGTACTGCAAGTGTGCATACGGTGTACGACAGCAGAGGAAGGAAGAAAGAGGCACTTTTGATCGGCTGGTATTCTTGGACTTCCCTTTTTCCTGCGGAGGTTTATGTTCCTGACACTAGATGGTAGTGTTAGCACAGAAAACCGCTGTGGTTAGGCACTTGGCAACAAGGCTCCAAGGCAGTGCCCGCTCTCTGCTATGTCATCAGAATTGGTTTCTGCCGCACTTCCAGGATATCTGGGCAAGGGAGAGAAACAAAGAGATACAGCAAACTTAGGACGCTCCTGAAAGTAGCCACAGTGCCCGAAAGCACGAAGAACCAGAGATGCGGTTGTGGACTGCAGCACGATCCCCCTGCTTCGCCCCTAAGGGAATTTAAAGCACAACGAGCATGCGACTTTGCTTATTAACTAAGTCCTATTTCATTCCTTCCCAGCTGCATCCTAGTTGAGAGGTGGTAAACTGCAGATATATCCCATCACGTATAGATGACAGCTGATCTACTAAGTGCCATTTATAGCTGGATGAAGAAACGTGTCAGACACAGAGTGGCGTAATCTTCCAGAGAAACAAGAGGAAGTACCATTACAGGCGATGCCAAGGGTTTTCCCTTTCTTGAGGGCAGAAAAGAACCTTAGAGAGACTTTTGGCACTGAAGATACAGACACACAAATAAGTCAACTGTTTCACCCATTCTATAGTCCGAAGCCTACATTTCTGCACTCAAAAAGCTGCCACAAAACCCACTCCTTTTGTTGGCTCCTCAGTTCCATAGTGTCCAAATGTGACAGAGTATGAACCCGTAAAGTGTCTGTCATAATCATGGGCATCTTTCCAAATGTGGACAGTAAACCCCGCACGCTGGCACGGCAGTACATAGAAATATCTGGAAACTGGGCTACTGTGTCCTTTTCAAGGCTGCACAGAGAATAAAGAACATGGGAAAAGGGAGCACACGCTTAATTAAGAGGCTGATCACACACAGCTGCACAAAGACGATGACGTGAGTAAAAATCGACCTACAGCTCCAGAGGGCTCTAGCCACCCTTGGAAAGAATGAAACACAGTGCAGTGAGTCCAGTGAAGGGCCACGAAGATGATTAAGGACTTGAAGCATCTGACATACGAGGAGAGGCTGAGAGAACTGGGATTATCTAGCATGGAGAGAAGGCTCAGAGCGAAGGAAGTCTTATCAATATATATAAACTCCAGACATTTGAAAATGTACTTTGATGACTATCTTAGTACAGGCTTCCTACGCCACGCAAGGGAGATGAGCATCTTTCCCACTTCACCCTGCCCCACGTGCAATGCTCCCGCTTGCTGGAAAGCTGCCACTGGCGCAAATGCATTAATTATAAAAAGGCACTGGAAAGGCTCCACCTGATGGGCCAAGCTAAAGCAAACGCGGGTAGTGAAAAACTGCAGATTAAAATTCTGCCTTACAGCTCAGACATTTCATGTCCTATTTCTGTGCATCTCAATACGCACACTGATTCCTGCAACTGTATGTTAAACAAATTAAGTCTCAGAAAGGATGTTCAAGCTCAAAGCAAATATTTGAGCGTGGAAGAATTTATGCCACCCACTTGAGCGAGTATTAAATGGAACAATACATCTTCTGTGAACTCCAAAATGCCTGTGGTGAGACAGTGAGTGAACTTGATAACTCCAGCTAACCAGCTGAAAGATTATCAACACAATTATCATAAGGAATAATTACGTATTTTGCTGAAACCTTGCTCAGAATCCACCCTTAATTACAGAGGATCAGTTTTTACTGGATCTGTAATTTCTTCTAAATTGAAATCAATCCTTACATACAGTGAAAGGGCAAATGTAGAAACACCTCTTTGCTAAGTATAATTTCCACCTCTACCTTATCAGCTAACTTTCCTTCTCTGTAGAGTAAGAGCCAGCAAACTTTTGCAACAGGCTCTGAGATCTCAGTCTGCAAATGAGAAGCCTGCAGCTATTACTATTACATCAGCATCGTACAACTGATGACATTAATACCCATACTATCTTCTCATCTCTTTTAGCAGCAGATTAACCTGTTTAACAACAGATTTCCCAACTCCTTTCCTCTTAGCTGCCTTTCAGGAAAAGTCTGGAAATAACCACTGTGTGATTGATTGGTTTTGTTTTCAGGTGTGTTCTCTTTTTAGACCCAGACAAGAAAAAGCAGGCACTGATCAAAAGCCCACAATCCAGACAAACCTATTCAGAAGCCATCCCATCTGCTGAATGGGAAGAGAAAGAAAAAGATTAAGTTCTTAGAGAAAGTAGCAGTTATAAGGATCTTCCAAGGTTAGAAACAGGACTTTACATTGCTCTGGGATCATAACTTTATTGTGGTCTAGATTTTGGAGTTGAGCAACAGTTTTGTCTAAGATACTGCTGTGCAGCTGGATCAAACTTTCTTTCTGCCCCCAATGGTCAATGAGAAGACATTTCAGGGCTTCACTTCAGAAGAATGAAGAGAAAGGATAGTAACACTAGTAACGTCTACATGAAAGAAACTGCCACTGCATTTAGACAGAGGAGAGAGTCCTTAACCACTGCTGCTTTCTCAGTTTTCAGATGTTATCTCAAGAGTCCCATGGACACCCTCATACTGCAAGCTGTATCCCTGAAAGGCTAGCAGGCATGCTGATGGATAGAATTCAAACAGACCACTTGTTTTCTCCAGTCCACCTGTATTTGTAGGCAGACAAGAGTTATCTGGATGAAAATCAAAACTTCAGTACCGCCTACAGATTGTAAAACCTAACTTACTGTGCTGTCCTAGCCCAGCTGAACAAATGTAGAGTTGGCCATCATCAATGTAGTAATTGGCATAGCTAGACCAACAACATGGGGGACTCTGATTATTCATGGTAGAACCCACAAACATTATTATGTCTAGTTACAAGACACTGGACACTTGACAGATTTATGGGCATCAGTGTAGGCACTCTGATCAGTCCAAGCAACTTAAATGGAAATGAAATCTAAGAGTCAGAACTGGCAAAGGAGGTCACTCCAAATTCCAGAGCTGCCTTTCTGTAACCCTCTCAGTCACAGGTCTCTGCTATAACTATTGCTGTCAGTGGATGGGCTCACAATGAGTTGCCCTGCACTCATGAGATGGACGAAGTCTGAACTCCAGTAGTAAATCAACTAGTGTTCCTCTGGAAGTTTGTTAGAACAATCCACCAACTTGTTTGAATCATTACCAAGCAAAACCAGCCCAAAGCCAGAAAACAGGTTGACACCATTCCACTTGTTCACGCTGATTTGATGCTACAGTATTTCCCTTACAGAGAAATACTTGTTCTTCTACCTTAACAGCAAAATCCCACAACACGGAAGGCTGTCTTGGAATCAAAGGACTCTCTGTTTATGCATAACACATGTTAAAATTCACCTGTTAAAATTCGATGCAATGGCAAAGTGATGTAAGTTAAGTGTGCATAGAGTAGAAAGTTTTCATCTGTTCTGTTCAGCTTCAGCCACGAGCCCACCAGAGACCGTCCTGTTCCAGATAAGGACCGCGACCTCAGATTTGTCGCATTGTGCAGGTCTGTAAAGGTAGAAGACAGCAAGCTTAAAATGATTGCACTTTCTGCATTTTATTGGAAGACCCAACAAAAGCTTCTGAAAGTCAAAAAAAAAGAAAAACCTACTATTCATTGTCTAGAGAGAAGTCACATGTAGGTCACGATTATTACTATTCTTTTTTTTTTTTTTTTTTAAATTACTCAGATCTTGCCCAGCACAAAATTCACCATTTACATTGAAGGTAATGAATTATATCAGCAGTAGTAAATTGAAGGTAATGAATTATATCAGTAGTAGTAAACCGTTATCCACTAATAGACCAGCCAGGAGAGGGAGTAAAGCCTTTTCTACCACACTGCACAAGCAGAATCCTAACCCAGCCTTCCCTCATATACAAAATGATAGAATATCCCTATTAAGTAGTTACTCATGCAGAAATTCACAAGTGTAACAGAAGGAAAATTGTATCTTATGAAGAAAATTGTCATCTACAAGATGGGGGGAAGTCAGTGTTAATAAGCCAGTTTACTGCAAATTTCCATGCATCCCCCAAGCCAAACCTGGGACCCTTCAGCAGTGCCACCCTTCCCATAACTAGTTTAGTGGTCCACAAATAACTTTTAAAACAAAAGGATGCTGAATCCACTGTAGGATAGAGGTGGATTTTATAGCTGTACGTCTCTCCCACAGCCAGGAATGCACGTGCCACATATTTTGAGTGTTTCTAAACTTTCCCTCCACTCCCCTATAAAACTCAGCCCTGTCCCACAGTGCTAAAAGCAGATGTTGAAGTGAACACAACAATTCTGATCCAGAGCAGTCCAAGCTCTGGGACTCATTTGTTTAAAAGCGGGTCCTGATCCACACAAAGAGGCCCTAGCAAAGGAAAAATACATAGTGGCGGGTACTCTAGCAAGATGCATGACAATGTAGGAGGGGAAAAAAAAAAAAAAAAAAAAAATCTGTATCTTGTTTTCCCTCCTTCCCTGCATATGTGTATACCCAAGCAGTCTATTCCCTCTCCCCACGCATTACCACTATGCCAAGAGCACTGTGGGGATCAGGACAGAAAGACCTGACTCCAGTAGCTGAAATAAGTACAGTTCTTCTGCTGTATCATGCTTGCACACAGCAAAAGCAAATGAAGTGGGCCCTCATGGGCTGTTCCTGTCCACAACACGTCTGTCTGCACTGGGGGCAGGTCTGCGGCAGCACTGGCCAGACCAAGGACACTGCTGATCTTTAGACAAGCAAGTTATCCTCCACCCACGAGGCCAAGGTGCCCCAAAATATCTCTGCTTCTACAAAACCCCATCACTAGGTGAACTGAAGTTTTCCCACTGTGAAACAAGAATTTCACCACCACAGCTCCTGAGCAAACACTGGTAGGACACTCAGGTTTCTGAAATTTGTAAAGAAATCTCATTTTAGTTCCTTTTCCTTGTAGAAATCTCATCTGTGAATAAATTAAACTTTCTAGCATAAGCTGTTAAAATATTCCACTATTTATTTTTAGGACCAGGAACAATAAGGTCAAAACATTTATAACTAGGTGAAACCACACTTCTCAGTATTTTATGTGTGTGCTATAAAACGTCTGGAAAACCTGGAATTTGTTCACTTCCATGAATATATTAGAAAGAAAAGAAAATGAAAATAGGAAGAATGTTCATCATTATGATTATGTATGCTAGGATCAGACCCTGCAAAACAATACTGAGCAGACACTACCACCACCTATGAAGGCTGCTGGATAAATGCTTTGAAATCCTTTCTATCCTGTGCACCCTCCAGGAGAAAGATATCAAAAGCAGGACTCCATCTGCAAAAGCTGTCCTTCTCCCCGCACTACGTAGTAATTCATGCAAGCCCCACCCTTTGCCTTGTAAAACATGCTAAAACACATCTCATTTGAAATAACAGATGTTTTGACTAGGCAAATTAAGGAAAAAGATGAGGAAAGGTTTCTATTGATGGAACTCCAAATTAGTTACAACAGTTTAAGTTGCACAGAATTTGAATTAAATATTTTCACTTAAGCTTGTCTTATAACGTGCAATTCCTCATGAGCTAAGCTGATCCAGTACCGCTGATGGCTAATACCTTCACTACTACAAACGGAACTTGTAATCTGGAAATTGCCTTTGTGTTTACCTATTAGCCTGCCAACAGATAGTTAAGATTTTCTGGCTTTTCTACTGAATTGTTTTTAAACATATGAAAAGCAGTTTGGACTTCGACATCTGTGAGTTTCCCGCCTAACAAAACTGTGATATAATTGGATTTATACACTATATTCTGAATCAGACTCAAGACTCAATTTTTTATCTTGTTTTTTGTTTCATACTGAGTAACTAGAATTCAAAGGAATGGTTCCACAAGGCGTTAAACCATTATATAAACAAATTAATTAGGTTTTCTTTTTAGAGGGTTCAGAACTGATCCAAAGCCAGTCGAAGTAAATGCTGTTTCACCAACTTTAACCAGCTCTGGATCTAATCAGGGAATTCAGAGAACTTGGCCATGAGAGCATGCTCTACCCCACTACATTGTGATACCTGGAAGAGTGCCACCTGAGAGCGTGGTATCTGTGAGAGGGGGAGGTTCTTTCCAGCTCAAGTTTCTCTCAAATGGGTCTACATAAAAGGGGGAGATAAGTTTTAAACATATGTAGGAATTGTTGGTCTCCAGCCTCCAAAAAGATGCTAAGCCTGTGAATAACCCCATTTTCAGAGTGGCATTGGCGTTAGACTTTCTGTGGAGCTAGGTTTTCACACTGCAAACCTTTTGGAAAATCCAGCATTGGGATCCCTTTCCATAGCTCTGTGCTCTCTCCAGACAAGTCTGTTTAGCTGGTATTACTTCTCTCACCTCCACCATCATCATCTCGGAAGAACTCCTCGCTGTCATTTGCTGAGTGGGATTTTTTCATCTCAGCAATTCGATTTCGGGGCACTTTTCTCTTGAGGGATGGGGAGAAAAAGGATGGGCGATTGTTGCGTTCTGGGGTTGGTGGTGTGCTGAAAGAAGTGACCTGAAAGGGAAATAGAAGAAATGCTAGAGAAAGTTTTGTTTCAAAAGTTCTATGCTTCTAGTAAGAAATAATCAGTCTCAAAGATGTGCCACAAGGCAGTCATGTGTAAAAATCAGAATCATGACTGGTGTCTAGCTGTAAGTTTTATCAGAGTGGCCAGAGAATGTCAACTGAACAGTTAGCTTCAAGATGCTTATCAAGATGAAAATATTTTGATACATCATCACTCTCAACTGTTACGTGAATAATGAAAAACCTCTCTCCTCAGCTGATCACTGTGAACAAGGATTGACAGTCATGAAGGAGCAAAATACAGATTAACAATTTAGGCACCAAGAATGTCAATCTTATTTTTTTGCATGTTGAAATTCAGAAGACTTAATAGGCTAAAAATGTGTTGTTCTGGACATACTAAAATTGTGCATCTTCATTTCTTTGGCAAACACAAGGTACTAGTTTCCCTGCTTAGAAGGATGCCACATGGGATTACTGTGAAAGGTCACGGTGTCTCTGTGAAGCGGGGTTACAAGGCAATTACTTAACCCAAGATGCTGATGCAAAAGTGAATTCAATGTACAATTATATTTAAATCATATTTCTATATGGGATGGGGAAAAACAAGTTGAGAGGCCCTTCATGGTTTGGTTAGTCTAAGTGATGACAAATACAAGGATATAATTGTCTATGGTGAAACACAGGTTAGGGAAGAAACTATGGAGATACCTACCCATCATTTAGAGCAATAGTTGCTCTTGCATAAACCACAGTTATAGTCAACCATATCTATTTCAGAAAGAATTGAAATGCAGTGCTTATGTACTGGTTTTGCTATTAATATTTTAATACTTTCATTTCAAATTCAAAAAAAAAATAGGGACAACTACTTTGCTAATGGAGGTGAGCAACTTCTATCTCATCCTTCCTTCTTCAAATAATTAATTTAATAATCCCATAAATCTTCCTGAGATGAGATCTGGTATTGCTTACATCTGTCCACACAAATAAGGAGGAAGGTGACATGTGAGTGAGGATGACAGACAAGCCAGGTTGGCGTTGCACTGCAGAAACACTCTATGTCACCCCTCTATCATTAATGTAAAAAAAACAAAAAAACAAAAAAACAAAAAACAAAAAAACAAAAAAAACCAAAAAAACAAACAAAAAAAACAAACAAAAAAACAAACAAAACAAAAACAAAAACCAAAACACACACCAACAAAACAAACAAACCCCAAAACCCCCCACAAAAACCAAAACAAAACAACAAAAAAAACCACAAAAAAACAACCCCAAACTACGGAAGCATTCTACCACCCAAACGATCCTCTCTTTAGTGCACTTGTGCACTTTAATTTGTGCTTGTCTCTATTTTTAATTCTGAAGCCATTTCATATCACACCTGGAGGGAAAACCAGAAACAGACAAATCACCACTAAAACCATTAGCAAAAAGCAATGATAATATATTCTCACATGTATTTTGACATTTTCCAGTTGACACTGGAAGTCTTGGAGCCAAAAGATCAGGAAGTCCCTCTAGGCCTGGTTTCTCCAGGCTGTATCTCTATTGCAGAGAGCATGCACATCCAGTTAACAAGCTCTGTGCTGGCAGCTCATTTTGCCTTTTAGGAAGCCAGAAACAAAAAACACACAGCTTGTATGGAGACCTTTAGAAGCAGTCCTGCAGACCGTTAAACTATGCAGACTAGCTACGTTACACAGGAAACCAGACTAGAATCCATCAGGAACTTCTCAGCCCAGGTCAGGATACATCTGTGCAGGTATTTTGAAGACATGTTGCCTAATCCCCATTAACTAGGTAAAATGCCTTAATGGAAGACAAGGCTCAGGACTGAATAAGGGCCAAATCAGCATCTATGGACTGATTCTATTGGTATTTTACTGCACTTGCATTAAAATTAAGCCTATACATATATATATGGTACTGCATCTAGATCCATACTCTTTGCTTTAATATTATACAGGTTTCACATTGGCATCATTCATCAGTGCCAAAATGTCCTAACGGTGCCATTTCCTGTGAGGTTTAGCAAGCAACCTACATAACATATAAATTCCATGTTTCTAGGTAAATCCCATTTTGTACAGAAACGGAATCTATTAATTTTTCTATGAAAACAGGCAGATCCATCCTTTTCCCTGGCATCAACACTGATGTTGTTTCAACAATACACTCCTCCAGAAGTATGAATCATCCAGTCATCTCTGTATTCAGTATTTGCTCAAGAGAAACCGTGCTAAAAATCCATCTGCATATACTCAATATGTTCAAAATATACACAACCAAACCTAAGTTCAGAAACTTAAAGAGTTAATCCCAGCTTCAGTCCATCTATTGGCTTTGGAACAAAACATGTTCATGCTTAACCTTACGTCAGTATTTCTGTCTGCTACTTACTCTCTCATGCACTGGAGATTCTGGATTTGAATCTTCTTCTGTCCCATATGGTGAAGTGTCACCAGTAGAAACTCTACTCACTGCCATCTCTGCATGTCCTTTCCCTTGTGGCCCTTTCATTCGGACAAACTCCATGTTGTTATATTTATAAAAGCCAAAAGACATTCTTTGAGCCATCTTCGCTGCAACACTCACCTACAATGCATCAAGACAGGACACAAAAACATGTAATATCATCTCCGTGTTTCAAAAAAAATAACGTTCTCTGAAAGCAGTTATCTAAGAATAAGTCAAAAACATAGTGGATAATGATCATTATCTTGATTCTTAAGAAGCATTTTAACCCACAATCTGAAGTGATCTCCAAAAGGGAAGCAGTTTTACAGATACAAAAACAGAAGCTCAGAGGAGAATCAACTCCTTCAGCTATCCAAAAGGCAGAATTACCCAATGGCACGCTGAGATAAAAAAAAAAAAAAGGGTTTTTTCCAGGCCCACACAACGTGGCACACCAGAGCACAAGCAGGCACGTGCAAAACTCAACACAGCCTGTGCAGGGACACTTATTTGAGTCCAAAAAGCAACAGACGCCCACATGAGATGCTTCAAACCAGCAAAGCGCACTGCACGATTCTGGCACTACTTTGTGGCAAGTCAATTCAGACATTTTTGTGTCCACACTGTCAAGGCCAAAGCATAAAGAACCAGTCCCCATGCACAACTAACCTGCGTTGCATTGCTCACTGCAAAACCCTGACAGCTTTTGAACCCTCTCAACAGACAGAAGGGCTCAATTTCCAGTTAACACAACTGAACTGAAAACTGAACTGAGAACTGAAAAAAGGAACAGACCAATACGAAAACAGTCAAGGTTTTTCCCAGCGAAATACATAGGACTTATCCATAAGCTTAAGTGGTTTATCACAACTTTCAGCAGTTTATAGCCTGAAAGGGCCAAGATGCTCATCATGTAACACAACTCGTATTGTACTAAGAATTAATACAGACACAACTGAAATCAAGTAACCTTCAAACGCATAGAGAGATTGCTTATGTTCTGTGAAAAGAATGGTCAAATTTCAAGTTTTGCCTTTGGCCATAATTGAGTGTTTGAAGAGCTAACAATTTTATTTCATCTAACAGAACAATGAAAAGTAACTGTGTGGTCAAACAGGACATTCCTAGGCTATGAGGTGACTTTACCACATCAAATCTTGTCTTTCCTCTGCAGGGCTTTTTTCTTATGTTGTCTTTAGTGACTCGGCATTCCCATGTATTTTAATAACCCACCTGCTGATTGCGTGAGGCCATAAGATGATGGTGGGACAGAGAGCAATTTTAGTTTCATGTTCTCTCAAAAAACTGCTAGAAGAGTATAACTACTCACATTTACAACAGGGAGAAGGGTAATTATTCAGGACCTCTCCTGACAAGGGCAGGAACAAAGGAAAATGAAGTTTACAGTCACAGTAGGTATTGCGGGATTTTTGTTTGTTTGTTTTATAAATCTCTCAGGACTGCCTTCATAACACTTTGAGAAGCTTATTGGCTTTTGCACTCTCTTGACTTCAGCATTAAGTACTGAATTTGAAGTTGAAAGTGCTGGCATTTCATGTTTCTGTAGGAAAGCAAAGAAAGCCTCTTTCTGTGACAGTGAAACTACAGTGGTCTTTTGAAAATAGCCCTGAGTACAAAACACACTAAAGAAAAACACATTTTACATATAGCAAGGTAGTTATCAGAGTTTAAGATCTCCCTGCAAAACATGCCTTCTCTGAAGTAACTATAAATGTCTATGACCTTTCAAGAAAATGAAGGGGCTCCCAGAACTCTGTTATTCAGATCCATTCCTGTGTCATACTCTTGACTACTTATCAACTTCACACCTTTTGGCAAACACCAGAGTAATATATTCTGATCTGAATACTCTCAGCTGTCTGAGCCAAAAGCATTAGCTTTCAGGTAACTTTCAAAGCCAAAAAAGACAGACTACAATGCAGATGATCTAACAGGACAAAAAGCTAACAGCCTCAGCAGCAAAGAAAAACTGTCGTCAGAGTATCATTGTTGCAAAGGACATTGTCTTTCAGAAGCACCTTACCCTGTTGTCATAGACCTTCTTGAGTGCTTCATAGCGGATGGACCCCTGAAAAATTACCCCTTGGAAGGTGTTGCTTTTGTCACTGGCCACCAGCTCCACACAGACCATTTCTCCTTCTCCCACAGTCATGTCACTGAAAACCTGCCAAAGATGCAAGATGAAACACTTCAAGGCAAACTGCAGCTGTTAAAGTTCAAATATATTCAGATTCCCATGATTCTCCTTGGGCCCAAGGCAGTTTCAATGCAAATGGCAGAAAGCAAGGGAGCTGTATGCTCCACCCCAACCTTTCACAAAAACAGACTTCAGGCAGTGCACGCTGCAAATCATGTGTTGAGACAAGCAGCTCTCACAGCAGCCTGTCTTGCTTTAGCCCATCATAAAGATAGATGCCAAAATCCAGCTTTAAGCTCAGATTTCAAACATTAAAGAAAGAGGAAGGTCAAATAAAACAAAATAAGAACTACTGGAAGATAACCCTCAATTAGCCAAGAACATTTTTTCAAAAGGTACAAGAAAACAGCTAATCAGGACATAAGACTAGAATAGGACAAAAATCTGCTGCTGCAACAAGGAACTCACCTCTTCAAAACTGTCAATCATGAAGAATATGTTGGGGTAGCTGATCTTTGACTCCTCTCCTTTACTGTCCATTGGGTGTTTGCTAGGAGATGCGAACACTTGCTGAGAAACATATGAAAAAAAAAACAAAACAAAACCATCTTCTCAGTTAAATGTGCTCAGGAATGGATGCACTGAATAGAACGCAAGCAATACCAAAACACCACAGTCCAACACTGCTCAGTCAGCCAACACTTTCACTTACGCTAGAGATGCTGGACACCCTGCAGGCAAAGCTGAGCTGGTTTCTGACTGCAGCCTGTTTTGCAATAATGACACCACTTGTGAAATCCTTGAGTTTTCACATGCAAGTTATCAAATGCTAGTTGCTCCACAGTAAATGTCCCTGTGTATACCTGACCTCTCACCATCCTATGGTACAGCTAAGGTATCCTCCCTTTTCATTAACAGAGAAAAACACCTTGAGCTGCCTTTAAGTTACTGCAACGCACTGCAAAATAAAAGCACGCACAGCAAGAAAGTTACCATGGAGTAGCTGACCTAACACTATTTGCTTGTACAGTTCGTTTCACTGTTATTGTTTGCTTTGTACCATGATAAGATCAACATCACTCAGTAATGGGAAGCATGGCCCTCAGGAGGACAAGCACTTGATTTCTCATCCTCATCTTCTGTTTCTTTATCCACTGTGCTTCCTCTTGCACGTTCCTCCCTCTGAAGCAGCTCCTGAACTCCTTTGGTCACTTCACTCCTCAAAACAACTTACATTTAAATAGCTAAAGGCTTTAGATTTTATCATTCCAACAAGATTAACAAGCAGGTAAAGAGGGAGAAGAATTCATACCAAGTAGCTTGCTTTGCTTCCACCTCTGTTTACAAAGCTTTGAATTAAAGAAACCTGTCAAATCTTAGCCCACTGTGAATGTGTTGAAAGCTCTGAATTTGCCCAGATTGTCAGGCTCGTGATACTCTTGCTACAAACCATTCAACACAAAACATGACTAAGGGTAGGATATTAGATATTCATGAGAGGGTTGCTTTTCCTTATTTGTACTTATGAAGCCTACAAGCACATTTAAATACAGATTATTAAAAAGAAGGATTGCTTTGTGACAAGAAACAGCATTGGAAAGTAACAAGACTTCTCAAAGATGACACTTGCACCAATGCCTGAAACAACAGCATCTTCCAGGCATCCTTGTTATCATGCCATCCAATATAAAGCAAAAGAGCCCCCCAAACTCATCTCCAGTCAGACACACCTGAGGAAAATACAGTTTGTAGAGATCTTATTGTCAAGCCAGCAGAGAATCAATGCAGTCTGCAAAATAATTTAGGGGAAAGTCAGCCTTTTTTACACTGGTTTTGTGCATTAGATACTCTACTGGTATGAACATGGTAGCTTTGTCATAAGTAACTGGAGTAGCACAGCAAGTCCTATGCCTGAATACGGCTTCTACCTGTTCAACATCTGGCTGCACACCGACAGGATAATATACACTTTCTAAAGCAAGAACCATCAGAGCAGTAACAGATCAAAAAAAGTTGGCTTCTGTTCATTGAAAACTGAGACCCTCAATGGTGCATGTTGCAATGAAACACCCTACTGCAAATATGCTTTCCACAGTATATAGAATTGCCTTTTCTCTCTCCATAGACAACTTCGTGATGTTGAAATGTCACTAGTATGTACTGGTATGTTTTAATGTGTGCTGAGTTTCTCCCAGAAAAGGGGAGACAAAGAAAAATTTATAAGCAGTCCCACAGTATGAGCCTCTAGGAACGAGGAACAGAAAACCTCCTCCTTATTCTGAACACCGCTTACGCGCAGTGAGGGCAGGTCCCTCGTTTTCAAGTCTGCAAGTAATATTTACAGATTTTTCTCAAAACAATTTTGCAGAAGTTAACTGGGGGTGAAATTTGGACTAGTAAACAGTGGAAAAGGCAATGAGAAATAAAAGGCTTACATCAGTGTAATGTGGTGTCTCAACAGCACCAAAAGAAGGCAATCATGTGCCTAACTAATGCAAATTACAAATACAATAATCAGCATTGCTAGTTTTGTTCATAGGCAAAGCAACAGTTGGTTTAAAATGGCAGAACAAAATTAAAGGATTAAAGACCATTGGTTTATTTTAGGTAAAGCCATGCAAGCAGCCGAGTGAGCTAAAGGAATGGAAATGCCTGGGAGAAAGAGTCTTTTAAAGTCAACAGGAACCTTTAAAGAAGAATTTCTGCCAACTAGGAGAAGTTGTTGCAAGATCTGCTGGAAACTGAGTGAAGAAGTCTGGGCTTTCTTGTTCCTATCCCCTCCATGCTTATTATTCAGTCTCCTCCATTATGCTAAACCCTGGATTAACTGTATGCTGCACACAAGCAAGTGATAAAAGCCTTTGGTGTGGAGATAGAAGGAATGAGCAGTTTAAGAGAGAAAACAAGAATCCCATAAAACAATAAAAAGATAAACTGGTAATCAGTAAATTGTCTACTATTTAATAGCCCTATGTTACAGATTTACCCTGAAGGCTTCTCATAACTCAGGTCTCATACAATTTCGGGTTTACCCTCAGATTGGTTAACAGTTGGGCACACTCCCCCCCAATCCAGTAGGCAAAGATATAAATCTTGAAAGCACGCAGAGGTCTTTACAATTTTTTGAGAGGGGCTGTAAAGGACATTTAGATCGCACATTTAGATGACTGGCAGGAAATGTCAGTAGACAAAGACTTGAGATGCTACACAAGGATGCATCTGTCCGAGCACAGCCTGAGAACCACTGCCCTGGTTTTGATACCGTTTTAGGATTAGGTAATACTGTATGCCAGTCTCTTATCCACAGTAGTAACAGGGTAATCTCACCTGAGATTTCTTTTTGTGAATGTGAATATCTCCTCCATCGGAGCGTGTGCACACAGCACATGTCACCACATAATCCAGCTAAAACAAGGCACCAGATAGAGAAATGAAGGTTTAGAGTTAGAAAAACAAAACATTCATGTGCATGAGGCAGAACACATTCTGTCTTAATTTTTTTAGCTATCTGGCTAAAAAGTAACATGATTTGGTATTGCCATTTTCTTTATTCTCTTTACTATACCGAAACTCCTACAACTTTCAAGCCTGCGTTTAACTCAGCAATACTGAAATCTTTTGCACAGATGCTTGCTGAGGTGCACAACCTATGGGTAAAGAAACTCCTGTCGATATTGTTTAACATTAGCTTACTGGTCAGCTGGGGGAATAAGCATGACACACACACACATAAGCACATAAGGTAGAAATGGAAAAGATATCCTCCCTTCAAAAAGGGAAAAATAGAAACACTAATGAACACAAGCAACACATTAGAGAGGTCAGAAACCATTAACATAGCCTGCCAAACAATCTGAAAAAACTTGTAAGAAGCAAGCGTGATAGCTCTGGACAGCAATGCCCAGCTGTAACAGCATCTCTGAATTCTGACTGTAGCAAACAGATTCTGGTTTTATTCAGCATCTAATAAAGGCAGAATCTGCTCTCTGCAGAGAAGTTCTGCAATGAGACTTTTGGGAGGAAGGGGAGAGAATGAAAACAATTTATTTTCCAGGATGTGTGCAATGAGCCAGCAGTCTCTCATTCCGAGATCATAATCGACAAAACTTTTAAGGGCTCTCGAATGACTATAGTAACATTCAGCTTCCCTAAGCACCAATGTAACATATGCAATAACTAAACAACCTATGAGTTAATTAAAGAAATAATTTGTGCTAGCTTCATGTTTCTACCAACAAAAAAAAAAAAAGTTCTATTAAAGTTCTGATGTCAAGAGCAGCAAACTCCCAGTGTAATACATAGCACCTTTACTGCATTTCCACTTAGCAGTTCTCTCTCTTCGCTGCGCCAGTATTGTGAACTGTAATGGAAATGTTGCTTGTCTAACAGTCTCGTTCACTCTCAAAAACTATTAAACCTGACAAAGCCTTCCATTTTGCAAAACTTTGTTACAGCGCATAAAATTCAGCCCAGCTTCACTGGGCTTCGTTTGAAGTTTTTTGAGGAAAGCTATTAGGACTCTGCTGAAAAATAATAAACATCTCAGTTTATGTTCATTTAGACTCTGAAAGGCAAAACTAAAACCCTGTTTTCTTTCTGTCCTCCAGAAGTGTTCAAATCCCTCAAGCTAGGGAGGAAAGGGGACAAATCAAAGCCTGCCCTGAAACCTCTCTAGCATAAATAGCCCATGAAAATTAGATGAGCATCACTGTTACCTTCTGTAGGATGAGGTTCAAGTAGACGCTCTCTTCCCAGTCAATGTCGGGGTCTCCCAGACCAGGAAGCTTCTTAGAATCTCTCCGGTAAACTTCAACTTCAACCTGCTAAGAAAATATCACATCTCCTTGAAAAATATTACCTAAAGGTACCTATTTGCATACATAAAACTGACACCAGAAGCTGCATGTTGTGTAGCTTCCTCCTCCATTTTTCTGTCGGGATCAGATTTTGTTGACCCCTCGTGGAAGGCTCTGCATGGAAGTGAAGCTGGGGGGGACAGGGGATGCGAAGGAGAACAGGTGAGAACGGCAGGTCTGTGCAGGGGAGTCTCAGTTTTGGACAGCAGCTTCATTTATTTCTTATGATGGGTGTGTTTTAGCAAAAAATGAAATAAATAAAATTTGCCATCCACACATGTATAAACTTCTCTTAACACAATCCCTTGGAACCAAACATGTCACCAGACTAATGCTCAACATCACCTAGCTGGTAGCTGTTGCTTGTTCCCAGGTGTGGTGGGAGACTCTGGGAAGAAGTAGTTCACTAATTAATGCCTCACAGGGGACATCTGGGTAACCCCTCTTCTAAATGCTTCACACTGATAGTACTGACTGGACCTAACTACATGTGAGATTTTCAGTGTACTAAAAACAAGCAAATGAAAAAACCCAAATAATCCCAGAAAGCAGAAACAACTCTACCAATGCTAACATATTGAAGCAACTGAGATAAATATAAAACTTGATGTAGTACACAGAGTTAGACAGTAGTTTGACACTTTACAAAGAAGTCTGCAGCACGGCTTCATCTCTGAACTGGTGTGTAATACAAAATAGGGTGACAAGTCACCCACTTAACAGATGTCAAAGCTATGCGCTACCTTGACAGAACACCTGGAAAAGCATTTGTTTTCTCTTTGTCAAGTATCTTTTTTTGTTAACACAGTAACATACTTTAAAAGACGTTCAAGAAATACCTAGAATATTGCGACCAGTTGACATCACTGCAAACAAGGCAATTCATGAACCTTTTTTTGCTTTGGTTGGGGCAGAAAAAGAAGAGTAGAGTTGTTAGAAAAACAGTTTGTCATGAAAGTCAGACTATGTAAATGAAATCAAACAGAGTAAGATTAAGCCCTGTAGTAACTGTGTATTTATTTCAACTCTTCTGGGAAGCATAAAGCTACAAGACGAAAATATAGTGAAGAACAGTGAAACGGTACAATATTTCAGGGTTGAGACCATCATCAGATAACATGAAAGCTGAATGCACTGTTTTCCATCATTAATTTTTTTTATTTACAAATATCTTTTAAAAATGCCTATAGACTCATCATTCCCTTGTTTTGTTTTTATTTTTTCTAAAGCTCCTAACCATGAATTTTTCTATTGGCAATATAATTGCACAAACTAATGAGAGTTACTGCAGAAAACTAAGACGTGAGCAGCTGAGGGAAATAATCTAATTTAAATTAATTTCCAAATAGACAAAGGTGATATTTGCACTTTCGTGCCTAAAAGCACAGAAACGACACATTTGCAAGATTCCAGAAATACCCTGTGAAACAAAAGCCATCCTGTCTCCGAAGGAAAGATGCAGCGAGAGGACTGGGTGAAGGCAGGACTGAGTAATTGCAGGGTAAAACTCCAGCTCTAACTAACGCCAGGGTAAGCGAGACCAAGTGCTCAGCAGACACAACCTCAGTCTCTTCTGCCTCCATATCTGTGGAGCCTGTATTTTACTCCAGGCAGAGTTTAAGCGTCTCTTAACGATAAAGTTTAAACCTCCCTTTGCAGAAGTCAGCCACTGATTTTTTCTGCTGGTGAAATTAATTTATACACTGAACTACTTCTCCCTAGCAATTACAAAGCCATCGCACAATTCTTTCACAGAACGCCCCCCCAACCCTGTCACAGATAACGACAGAAAAAGGGCCTTTCTTTAACCACTTCTTCCCTAAGCGCTAATTTAGGGTAGGATTCCCGGGCAGTACAACCTGTGGGTTAGGGCACAGTGGATCACCGTGAATCACCACCACGGCTGTTCCTTGAGCCAAGTGCTTAAGCCACACTGTATTGCTAAGGAAATTAATGTAGGGAATTTAAGGAATTCAATTTTTTTGCCAGGCAATAAACTGCACAGGGTATAGAACTCTGTTCAACAGGTCAAACTGGGCAGGACAGGGGCAACCTCTTCCCAGAAAGGAGCTGTCAGCAGCCAGAAGCAACAGAGGTAGCACTCATCTGACCTCAGAAAGACAGAAAATGGACTTCCAAATGCTCTCCACGGCACTGGCATCTGCTGGCAGTGTTTTGCAGCTCCTGCTCGTGCCCAGGTAAGCCTCCTCGGTGAGCGTCAGAGGAACAAACCAGCCCTACCCAGCACTAGGGCAGTAGTTACACCAAGAAGCCAGCAGTTTCGGATCCAAAGGATCTGCTTTATAAAAACACAATGAGCCCTTGCCAGGGTGCTATAACAAGCAGCACCACCGCTCCCCGCCTGACCGGTAATATGCTTCACGGTGCAGGCACCCAAATTACAAGTCACTTTTGAACAAAAATCTCATCCCTTATCTCAAACACCTCTATCTGCAGCATCTCTTTTACTCATTTCTAAACAATTCTTCCAGAAATAGCAAAAAGGTGTCCATAAGGCATCTCGGCGTAAAGCACAGTGCTAAATCTGGGTTGGCCAAAACAAACAGCACTTTCCAGAGGCTCCATTTCCCATGCAAGTGCTGTAGCTCACAGATTAATCTCAGCTACCCTCTACTGCCACGGTGCTGGACATGTGAAGGTGGCCATGCAATATAATGTGAAATAAATCAACAGGATCGGTTCAACTCATGGCAAATGATCCTGCTGTCGCTGGCACACTGTGGAGTCTCAGGCGGGGCCAAGGACGTAGGAAAGACTGGGGCTGACTCCATTCAGACCTTCCAGCCACTTGTTCAGCATTAGCCAATAAAGGAGGCATTGAAATCAATCATTAAAAAAAAATATAAAATTTAAAAAACCTCATACAAAGAACTTGAAACACAAATTTTCACCTTTCCATACATCTTAATCACTATTGTTTACAGCAATCTCAATTTCTTAGCAGGCTGACCTAATTTGTCCATGTCCCAAGGAAGCTTGCTCAGCATCTGTATGCTTATCTTCCTGGTACTCTGTACAAACGGCATATATGCCAAGAATGTAAGATCAAAACCTGAAGCCTGAGAAAGTCCCATTACTCAGGCTCCTTATGTGCAAAAGAATTGCAGTTGTAAGATCACATAAATACTGTAGAAGTAGCTACCTCAGCTATCACCAAGGGATGTTCTTCATTTAAGTCCCAATCCAAAAATCAAGGGGAAAGTACTAACCTTTTATATTTAAGTGAATAATTTCAAGTGAATGTAGGCATTTGGGATTGACAGCATGGGAAACAGAAGACCGACGTGTTCGCTGTTCTGACCTCTAAGTGCTCAGACATCAATAAATAGGAGTGCTGTCAAAATGTCAATGATTTCCCAGTAATAGAAACCATTACGTGAATTTAGGTAAGCCACTGTTGCCAGTGCTTCCTAAATGAAGAGAAACACTTGCTTTACAGAAATATTGCCTTATATTTACATAGAAATCACATGGTAAATGTGAGCCCAATTTTTAAAATATATATATAAAAAATAATATATAAAATATATATATATATAAATAAAGAAATTAAAATATAATTTCTTAGTATGCCTAATGCTTTTCATCAGAACACTGTTTTGTGATATTCTAGGCTTAATTCACGTTGTCATGTTTGGCCATCTGGAGTTAAGAAATTATATGGACTGGAGAACATGCTGGATCTCAGATAGCTGAGTACTCTCAAGAAAACAAGTCTGACTCAGCCAGGGATCCAGGAGACTGAGTCCTTTTCCAGGTCTGCTGCTGATTCACTTGGCCATGCCTCACCTCTATGCTTGTTTATCTGGCTTTAGATTAGATGTGCCTGCCTGCAAGCGTGAAAATTTATTAATAGAAAGAACTACGTAAATACCAATTATTTATTCCCAGTGAAATCCAAAAGCCAAGCTGGATATTTCCTCACTCAAGTCAAGATGATGACCCTTCTACAGTTTCAGCAAGCTGAAATCCATTATGACACCTTTATAAGTTTTCACAGGGTTACCGAGCTAAGGCTGTAAAGGAGAATTACATCAGCTATGCTGACCTCCTACGTGTCACAGACATTTTACCCTGTTACTTCTTCATAAAACCCAGTTAATCACATTTGACTAGACAGTGTCTGGGAAAATACCTTATTTTGAGAACTCGTTCCAGCGATTAATCATCCTCTTGGCTGAAAGTGTGCAACTTCATTTAATTCAGCTCCTTTCCTTTTGCCAGCCCCTGGTTCTTGCCATGCCTATTTCCACTAAATTAAGAAGCTCTTTAATACTCAGTTTGGGGTTTTTTTTTTGTGTTGTTGTTGTTGTTTGTTTGTTTGTTGTTTGTTTGTTTTTTTATCATTTGTTAATCTTTCAGACAAACCAGACAAAATTCCTTTAGGAGGTCTCCATGCCCCTCAGTGGGGCACCTCTGCAGAGCTTATGCTCCTTTTCTACCCTCTCGGTATTTCACCAGTACTGGACTTTTCTGGTACTGGCACAGTGCTGGTGTACACACTCTTACTGCTCCCTCAGGATTGCACTTTTTCTGCACAGCAACACAACTGCATGCTAACTTGCACTCTATGCCTTGCCTGTCCTTTCCAGAGCCTGTGTGCACTCCAGGCACTGAAGTATTGAACTATAGTAATAAATGGATCCACATTTCCTAGGGATCAGGCTGTGCAGTCCAGTGGTCATGCCCTTGTAATTTATGCAGCACCAATGCGTGTCATCCGCACATCTGAATCCACTGCAATTTTATAGTCCCAGTCACTGATCCCTGGAGAGCCCCCTTACAAACACATCCACCTGAGGTCGTTTCCCCCTTCACCCGCTCCGTTTTACCACTCCTGCTAGCCGGGACCCCCACCATCATCCTGCTTTTCCTCAGCCCCTTTCTTTTCCCTGGCTACCTTCTTGCACAGCCCTCGCGTACGAGTATGGTCCGTCTCTGGGACTCCACGGGCTTCTGTGCCGCAATGCTTGTGCCTACTCTGGCGTGACACCAGAGGTCCTGGAGAGCCTCACAGCTGCTTCCAGCTGCAGCTACTCCCACCCGCAACACACGTTATTACCAAAACTGTTGTCAGGAGTTATCATCTGCACAAAAAACACATCCTAAGTGCAAAGGAGCAAAGCATCTATTAACACTGATTTATTTTATTCACAGAAATGCGCCTTTTAGAAATGTATATATTATGGACTGGTTATCTTTACAAAAGAACTCAAGCCGTACAAGATCTTGTACTGGCAGCCAATATAATGCATGTGTTAAGTTATACACTTACAGACAGCTGGAACATTTTTATCACAAAACCCAGAAAAACCTACCTAAGACCCCAGTCTAGGCTTAAAATCTTTGTGATAAACTGGATACTTTTCCCACCATGCCTATTTGCTCCCCCAAACTTCCAGAATACAAACAATCTTTTAAACTGATATTAATAATGTGAACACTGGTATATTTAGGCCCTTCCCCCCCAAAAAAAACTCACTCAGGAGAGCATTAATTCTATATAGTTCCGAAGGCATTAGAGCTGAAAGGTTTGATGAAACCTCTGTGAACTGAAAATCACCTTGTTTGCACAGCTTAGTGCATAAGCCTTTGAAAAACTCCTGAAAAGAAATCTACAATCAAAATTGATACAGGCTGTCAGCTGGGCAGCACGGAAAGCATGGGGTAATAAGAACAGGGTTTACAAGAAGCCCTATTTTGTTGGCATTCAGAAGCCATCCAAAAAAACAGATTCTGGTTTTCTGCTAAAAAGAAGTCTAATGGGATTACAGGTCTATCTAGTAGTAGCACCACTTTTCAGGTTTTTTTCAGACCACATTCACTAAAAAACAGTGAAGGGGAGGGGGTTGAACATGAAAAGGGAGAGGAAGAAGATACAGCGAACAAAATTCAAGACTTTTTCCACAATACAAATTCAGTGAGGAAATACTCCTACTGTTTCCAGAGCCAGCTGCAAGGCAGAGACGGAAATTTGATTTTTTGGATTTTACATTGACAAGTTTGGTTCAAAAGATGAGGAAAAATGAGCAAAAGGGAAGCTTCTTTCATGAACTGGTCCATCTTCTACAAAAGCAGAAGCACCCCAGCGTGTGCTCACCAGCACACAGTTTTAAAAGCCCCCATCACACAGTGCATCCAACTATTGTGAAGCCTAGTCGCTTTCAACATTAGAAGCATCTTTCTCACATTTACCCAAGTATTTCCTTTTACTAGTCTTCCCTGTAGCAAAAAGGTATAATTCCAAACCAGTATCTTAAATATTAACCAAATTAAATGGTCTTTCTAAATTCACTGACCAAAGGAACTAATGTCCTTCTCTCCCACGCTGCAGATCCACCCCCAAACACAGTCCTGGTTTGTTCTGCTCTTTTCTCGTGCATTATCCGCCCAGCACTTGTTTTACTTCCACTTCAACAAACTCTTTTCAGCACTGAGGTACTTTTAAGTAAAAGGTGTAACCCAGATGGACATTAACAGAGGAAACTCATATTACCAGCAGCATTGCATGTCTCCATTTTCTAGACAGCACTTTACTCTTGGACAGCTAGTATTTTGTACCTCCACAGGCACTTATTTAAGCACCTAATCACATAGCTGGGATTTCTGTGTGGCTTCCTGCTCCCTCACCCCAGCAACTAAACCTACAGCAGTAGGAAACCATTTAGCTTTGGTACCGGTGCCTATGTAGCTGCAACAGGACGAGCCTGGCACCAGTCAGCAACTTCAGCTGTTAGGCTTTCTTGTTCCATTTAAGCAGCTTCACATGCAGCAGCACCACTACCACAGCATGAAGCTGGAAGCGAGGAGTGGTTTCACAGTCTGCAGGCAGTCACAGACACACACGTACCCCATCCAGACCCTCTCCGAGCAGAAGCATTGGTTCTCCAGGATTCAGGGCATCAGAAGGGTCCCTCCGTGCAGGTGTGATACTCAGCTGCTTTCATATCAGACTTGTATATAATTGATATATACCATGCTTCACACAGGACAAGGCATTTAGTTATAAATTTGGACTGTGAAAGAAGAGTTTAGGAGTCTGGTTAACAGAGTCCCTTGGGAGGCAGTCCTGAAGGGCAAAGGAGTCCAGGAAGGCTGGGTGTTATTCAAGAAGGAAGTCTCAAAGGCGCAGGAGCAGGCCGTCCCCATGTGCTGTAAGTCGAGCAGGCGGGGGAGAAGACTGGCCTGGCTGAACAGAGAGCTTTGGCTGGAACTCAAGAAAAAAAGGAGAGCCTACCACCTTTGGAAGAAGGGGCAGGCAACTCAGGGGGACTACAAGGATGTTGTGAGGTTATGCAGGGAGAAGATCAGAAAGGCAAAGGCCCAGCTGGAACTTAAACTGGCCACTGCCGTTAAAGACAACAAAAAAAGTTTTTATAAATATATCAGTGACAAAAAGAGGACCAGGGAGAATCTCCCTCCTTTGTTGGATGCAGAAGGTAACCTTGCCACAAAGGATGAGGAGAAGGCTGAGGTACTTAATGCCTTCTTTGCCTCAGTCTTTAATAGTCAAGCTAGTCATCCTCGAGTTTTTCAGGCCCCTGAGCTGGGAGATGGAGATAGGATGCAGAATGAAGTCCCAGTTGTCGAAGAGGTGGCAGTCACTGACCTGCTCCTCCACCTGGATGCCCACAAGTCCATGGGCCCAGATGGGATCCACCCGAGCATACTGAGGGAGCTGGGAGAGGAGCTGGCCAAGCCACTCTCCATCATTTATCAGCAGTCCTGGTCAACCGGGGAGGTCCCAGATGACTGGAAGCTAGCAAATGTGACACCCCTCTACAAGAAGGGTCGGAAGGAGGATCCGGGGAACTACCGGCCTGTCAGCCTGACCTCGGTGCTGGGAAAGGTCATGGAGCAGATCATCCTGAGTGCCATTACGTGGCACGTGCGGGACAACCGGGGGATCAGGCCCAGTCAGCATGGGTTTATGAAAGTGAGATCCTGTTTCACTAACCTGGTCTCCTTCTATGACAAGGTGACCCGCTTAGTGGATGAGGGGAAGGCTGTGGATGTTGTCTACTTGGACTTTAGTAAGGCCTTTGACACTGTCTCCCACAGCATTCTCCTGGAGAAGCTGGCTGCTCACAGCTTGGATGGGTGCACTCTACGTTGGGTTAAAAACTGGCTGGACGGCCGAGCCCAGAGAGTGGTGGTGAATGGAGTCAAATCCAGCTGGCGGCCGGTCACGAGTGGTGTTCCCTAGGGCTCAGTGTTGGGGCTGGTCCTGTTCAACATCTTCATTGATGATCTGGGTGAGGGGATTGAGTGCACCCTCAGTAAGTTTGCAGATGACACCAAGTTGGGGGGAAGTGTTGATCTGCTGGAGGGTAGGAAGGCCCTACAGAGGGACCTGGACAGGCTGGATCGTTGGGCCGGGGCCAATTGTATGAGATTCAACAAGGCTCAGTGCCGAGTCCTGCACTTGGGTCACAACAACCCCATGCAACGCTACAGGCTGGGGGAGGAGTGGCTGCAGAGCTGCCTGGCAGAAAAGGACCTGGGGGTGTTGGCTGACAGCCACCTGAACATGAGCCAGCAGTGTGCCCAGGTGGCCAAGAGGGCCAATGGCATCCTGGCTTGTATCAGGAATAGTGTGGCCAGCAGGAGCAGGGAGGTGATAGTGCCCCTGTACTCGGCACTGGTGAGGCCGCACCTCGAGTGCTGTGTTCAGTTTTGGGCCCCTCACTACAAGAAGGACATCGAGGTGCTGGAGCGTGTCCAGAGGAGGGCAACGAAGCTGGTGAAGGGTCTAGAGCACAAGTCTTATGAGGAGCGGCTGAGGGAGCTGGGGTTGTTTAGTCTGGAGAAGAGGAGGCTGAGGGGTGACCTTATTGCTCTCTACAGCTACCTGAAAGGAGGTTGTAGTGAGGTGGGGGTCGGTCTCTTCTCCCTAGTAACAACTGATAGGACGAGAGGAAACAGCCTCAAACTGCGCCAGGGGAAGTTTAGATTGGATATTAGGAAAAACTTCTTCACTAAAAGGGTAGTCAGGCATTGGAACAGGCTGCCCAGGGAAGTGGTTGAGTCTCCATCCCTGGAGGTATTTAAAAGACGGGTAGACATGATGCTCGAGGACATGGTTTAGTGGTGGACTTGGCAGTGCTAGGTTAACAGTTGGACTCGATGATCTTAAGGGTCTTTTCCAACCTTAACGATTCTATGATTCTAAGATTACATCTTTACCATTATAAACAATAAATTTTTTCTCTTAGGGGAATGAAAGATGTCTTTAAATATTTTGAATTTTTTTTAAGTACAACAAAGAAGTGGTGCTAAATGCTAAACGCCAGTCATCAAGCAATGTCAGGACAAAAAAAAAAAAAATTATATTTAACTGTAACTGCAATGCTAATGTAAGTTCTAGTTATATTGCCAAGCTGGGCAGAACTTTAAAACCCCTTTTCTTTCTGGATCCTTTAACACACACATTACAAGTAACTTGAAACATAGCATAGCACCAATATAGCTACTATATATAGTAGTGCTACTATAGCAAGACAGTGTATGGACGTGAAGGAGAGAGAATTTGTGACTGCAGCGGCTTTTTATTAGAACCAATTGGTTAGACAGCAAGACCAAACTTTGGGGCACAAGCAGTCATCTTTGGCTCCTTCTGCCACAAAAACTGATCTATTTTTTCCCCCAACCTACACAAAGACATCAATTCTCACTCCCAAACCTCAACTCTCCAGTAACCTGGAAATACAGTACCTTCAATGGATTCTCAAAACCCAATATACTTGTGGACTTCTGCATCATCTCCATGACTGATGTCATCAAGGCTATCATTGATACAAATGCATTTTGGAGGCAGCAATCAAGCTGCAATAAGCTATTGGAACGCTTAGAAGAGTCCTAAAAAAGGCATTAAGAGAAAAACCCAAGTCCTCTGATAGAAGTGGACCTCCATTAGAATGCAAATGATAAATGGCATTCACTTTCTATATTTTACTTTCACTGTACCTCCGAAACACTTCAAATCCCAGTAGGCTTGCTCCTAACAATGTTAACTAAAAGGAAAAAAATACATGCACACTCCCTTATAACTTTCAGAATATTATTTAATTTAAAGATGTAGCAACCCGAAGTTTTGAATCAGCCTCACAAATGTTTCAAGCTAATTTAATACACTGGTGATGGGAAAAGGAAGGGTTATATTGATTTCTGCATCTAATTTTTTTTTTTTTTTTTTTTTTTAAATAAATCGATAAGCTCCACAACCCTGATTTAATGCAGAGCACTCTACCCTGCTCTGAACATTTTATGCTATTTTTACCAGCAGGTGTGTCAGGTCTGAGATCAGCAGATATTGGAAGGTAGATTCAGTCCAAGCCAAAGCTACCCAGTACCAGAAGAGAGGGTTTGTATGCAGTGATCCCTGTTCATCTTGCTCGTGGAGAGGGGATGGAGGTAATTCATACAAAAAAGGAAACGTGGAAAAGAAAAGTGCTGCCTGAAACCCAGCGGCAATACAGATCTGTGTGACATATGCTGAAATCTTTGCCATGTCTCTGGCTTTAGCACCTCCTCCCGCTCATTGAAGCGAGGCTGGCTGCACAGAGACTGACCTGACAGAAATCTGCCAAAAACATGTTCAAACTTTCCCTACAGCGTGGAGCTGCAGTTACAACAGCGTTCACTTCTCTGGGCAAAAACTCCCCACCTCCAGACCACTGAGACGCAGGTCACTCCTTGCTTCCTTGCCTGCGTACTAGAACAGATCAACAACATGATGCAATTCAGAAGGAAAAGACAGTATCCCAGGAGCTGCCAGGAATCTTTGGCACAGAAATAGGGCATTTTCTCAGAACCAGAAATCACCACGAATGGCATGGAGGTCACTACTCTAATCTCCAAAGACTTTGGCCTTATGTATATTTAACAAGCTAGGAGAAGTCGCAACAACACAGACCTGTATTCAAAGCAGTGTTTTTGTGTTTCATAAGAGGCTGCCAAGCATCATTGTAGAATATACACCCGATAAGACAACATGAACTGATCCGACCAAGTCACCCATGAAAACCCATCTGCTCACTCATCCACTCAGCATTAACAGACCTGTCTCTATTAAATCGGAAGAAAATCAAACAAGTCTGGTATTTTCTGGAGCATGCAGAGAAGCCCTATGGGAAGGGTGCATCCCCAGTCCTGTCACATAGAGAAGCTGCAGACGGGACAATAACACTGACAACAGATTACATTATTAGCCTTCCCCAGAATATTTATATCCAAGATAATATTTAAAAGGGGACAACTCTATTTAACAATGCAACAATGTACTCAAATGAACAAGAACGACTCTTTCAGATGTCATACGGAGCTTTCTTCTTAGGATTATGGCTACTGTAATTTTCACTGGCAGTAACTGTAGAGGACAATGAGAAGAAAGCCCTCCAAAACAAAATTCCAATTCCCTTTTCCCAGATACCTTTAATTATTTAGAAGTTGCACCTGATCCTCCTGGAACACACTCTGGAGCCCACATAAGGGCAGCATAATGCCCAGTAGCCATGGCAACTCGACACCCACCTTAGCTATAAAGCTGAAACAAAGCCCACTGCAATAAAGCAGCTATAAACTCTTTTGTGCAAGTGGCAAAGTTCAGCTACAGAAAAAACCATCCATTTTTAAAAAAATTGCTTCAATATTAATTACTTAGAATTCCCTCCCCACAACCACTTTGTATAATCAAAAGCCAAACCAACAGAACGAGCAGTAAATGATCTACAAAAGCTGACCATAATTTCTAGTGCGTCTGGAAAAATCAGAGCAGCAAGAAGATATCTCAGACTCCCAGTGTCTTGCAGCGGTTCCTTCAAAGGTCCACATGGGACAGGTTGCCTGCCCAACAGCAGTTGCTCATCTTTTCTGTGATGCAATTACCCAGAAGAGTCTATTCATAGCTTTGGACTCCCTCTTCCATTTGTTGGCATGAGAAATGCTGGGTGACTGCAACTTCTGCTACTCATTCATGACCTGCAGGGGAGGAACTTTGCAGCCCAGATCATCCCAAAAGGCAGTATTTATGCCCTACCTCTCCCAACACCATGCTGACGTATAACTTCAACATTCAACTTGGAAGATTTATTGCGAATGCTACATGTATTTGTAGGCAAGGACACAGGAGGGTTTTTGCAGGTGGAATAAGAGCCTTGGAAAATGGCGCTCTCATCACCCAAGTTGCAGGATGGCTGATGACACAGGAAAGGTGTTGCTGCAACAGACACCGTTCCTACTCCAGCCCATACTCATCAGGAACAGGGGGCTCACAGGTGGCTACCAGCAAACATGCTTTTTAAATTGAAACATAAACAAAGAATTCACTCTGTTTTGTCACACTTCTCTGTAAATGGGGGACCCATTCAAGCCAAAATCACCCAGACTAGGTCACAAGAATAGCTGCAATATCTCCTATCCTGAAGAAGCTGTGGTAGTTTAAATAAGCAGCCAAACTTGTTGCAAAATGTCTTCTCCCTTCCTGCCTTCTTTCTCACATCTCTTGCATGTACTTAGGACTTCACAACAGCAGCCATCACCTCATGTGAATGTGGGATTACCAGACAGATGTCATCTTAGAGCCAACTCACTATAGGCATAAAAAGCTGTAGGGTTACTGAGGTAACGGCACATATAATGGGGAAAAAATACAACATCTAGTTTAAGAAAATGGGACTTTCACACAACTGAGTTCCTTCCCACTCCCACCCATCTCTCAAATGCATTGGCCACCTTCAGACAAACTTGACAAGAGGTCTCACAGATTGTATCATTGTGACAATCGGCAATCGGACACCTTCACGTTACTACTACTGCTAAAGAAGGGCCAGGGAAGATCCACCTTTTTATCAGACGCCATTTGCCATCAACCACCCACAGCACCGGCTACCTTTTGCCTTGGTAGCAACCAAAAAGACAGAAAAGGACTACACAGGTTAGGAGGCACGGGACATTGCTGGAGGGACACTGGGGACAGAGCAGGGAGATGAGCTGTACTTTGGAAGGGCCCAGGGATACTGCAGGAATGGGGGCACAGCAGACGAGAAGAGAAGCAAGATTAGTCGAAGGGCATTTTTACAAGAGATCAGACATACCCATAGGCCTGGCTGTATTATTCTGTAACTCAGTTTATTTTACCCTCTCTATTTACTGGGAATTAAATTCTTGCCCACTGAAGTGAATGGCAAAATTCTCAGCAACTTCAGAGGAGCTGGGATTTCACCTCAAGATTTTCCAAGTATTTGTAACTTATACACACATACCTCAAGGTAAATTTGACATTGGTGTATCTACAATAGTCTAGATTGAAATGTTTAAAAACCAGGGAAACCACTGTAACTATGATCAGATTCCAAAGAGAAATAATTACATATAACATTCATTAATATGAAGATTCACCACACAGGACCTTTTCTTTTGGACCAAAGTAATTTGCTGGATTTATAGACCTATTTGCAGTCCTATCACTAAGCCACAAACCTTGTAAGGTTTATTAGTTTTCATGTAAGAAATATATAAAGCAACAGTAATGATTATAAATAAGGTAATAAGTGCTGGGGAAGCTAAAAAGAAAACATGATTGTATAAAACATTTCTATTTGGTACAAAAATACAAAGGGCAGTAAAATATTGCATTATAAAAATTTAATTTATATTTTGTTGTCACTTAAAGACTCCACTTGCAATTATGAAACTGGACAGATATGTTTGGGAAAGACAGCCATTAGAAGGAGAATCATTAGCATGATTTGCATGATATGTACTATTATTTTTTTTCATTCCTGAGGATTGATATTAGTTAAGGAGGTTAAAACAGGCAGTGATTTCACCATACTTGATAAGGTTCAGCATGGTTCCCAATCACTTAAGTTTAGCTTTTATTAGGCAAAAAGCTAGAAGTATGTTTTCTTTACATAATTAATTTGGGATTTTAAAAGAGAGTAAGATGACTAGGCTGACTACTCTCCCTTCTAACAATCACATAGGACTTAAATCCTTAAGGGAATAAGGTGATCATGAACTAGATGGCTTGGGAACTTTTTCTTGTGCTAACCAAGAACTTTTAGGGAGAGTGTCTCACACACCTGTGAAGGACAGCAAAGCAGGGCTTTATTCCTTGAACAAAGCTCTGAGCAAGATATGCTAAAATTCTAATCTTGCACCACTTCATCACACAACCCTCTTGTACCTTCCATGGACCAATGCGCAGTGACACTGAAAGGCTCAGGCTGGGGATAACACAGGTAACTGTACCCACAGACTGGCTGACTTCTCGCCTGTTCACTGAACAAGCACAGTTGCAGTCTAAGCTTGAAAACAGCAAAGCCAACTCACACGTAGCCTTTATTCCCTCCCATTTATCTTCCTCTTGATATTCAGTTCTGCAAAGCTATTCCCACTACTCACATGGGTTTCAATGCTGCTGTAATTCCTTACAACCTAATCTTTCTCCTGTCATTTATTGATCTGGTTGCAGATGACAGCTTAATGACATAAGACTGCCCTAAAGTCAACATTTTAGTTTACCTTAAAGTGAAAAGTGCTCTGACTTGTGAAGTTCAGCCCCTCAAATTCAAGGTTAATTACACTACGCATCATCCCAGCCCCTTACAGAGAAGATGAGGCATCACTGCAAACATCACCCAACTTCGATCCACTGGCATCCTCTCCTTCCACCCAACTGCGCTTTTGGGGGAAGAACAGACTTTGGTTATGACTAGGTCTGAACTGAATGGCAAACATTAGAAAGTCAGAGCCCATTTATCTCTAATGGGACAAGAGTAAAAGGCACACAGGGCAATCTATAGCATCAGCTGGCAGCTAGAAATAGCAGCTTCCTCCCCCTTCAAAGACAGAAAACACCATCCTGTAACCTTTGCACTTCATCAATCTGTAGCAAAAAAATACTGTTTGCCCCCCTCATTTGAAGGCACACACCAAACGCTAGTTTTTTAGATCCTGCCCTGCCTTGAGATTGTGTTTTCTCACTGAATTCTCATTTTCTTTCTTCATTATTACAGAAGTTTATATCTCAATATTAAAGAAGTCACCTTAAAATTAATTATAGCTCTTGCAAGAGTAATTCTTAAATCACAAGGAATTCCTACCAAACATATTCTGTTTTCTTCTTTTCATTGAGCACAAGACATTCCTTCTGGATTGGCAAGCCACAGACACAGAAAACAAAAATTTAACAAGCCTACGCACCTAACCGTTTCCAGTATGTGCATACTGTACATGAAGAAGCAGAATCTAAAGCAATAAGAAGAACGAGTAGATTATCAGACTGAGAAAAGCTAATGGGACCCACAGAGTTAAAAGTTGACTTCAACCAACCGTAACTGAAATTAGTTATGTGAAAAGAAATCAAAAAAATCTATTTCTGTCTTTGCAATTCTAGCAATAGCAGAAAAGGTATAGAAGATTAAAAATAAGAAAAGTGCAAGTTGTTTAAATTACTGGAACAGTCTGAATGCTTGATGATGCTCATCAAACAAATGAGGGGAAAGCAACAACATGCAAATGATAGGACACAAACGGTGTGGAAAGTGTTTTCCCCCAGCATAGCTATGGCACCAAGAAAGCCACTGTAACTGTGGCTAAGCAAGACAAGGCTGGGATTTAAAACATGCTGATCAGTATCAGCAAGGCAAGAAATCCCTGTATTTGAGATACTGACAAAGTAATCCTAGCTGTTACCTGACACTTATACTCTGAATCACATCAACTTTCATCCCCCAGTTCAAACGCTCCATAAGTCTGCTAAATCAGCTTTCACAAACTGAAAGGATAGATACGCGTGTGACTATTTAAGCACTATCAAACATAGCCCCAGACCACAGAGTAACTAATATTTCCAAGATGTAACAGATCGCTCACTGTTACCTTCTTCCTGTAATATTATTTCCCAGCCTTTCTGAAGTCCTCCCCAGAAAAGCATGAGTACCTGAAGCAGCACGTAGTGTGCCTCCTGCCAAATACAGTCGGCAAAACGAGGGAAGGTACGCTACATCAGTAACGAAGGCAGCAAAGACATGTGAGAAATAAGATTACAGAATGTTAATAAGTCATCATATTTCAAGTCATCTCTGTTGGACATGGAAATGCATAAACTGTGTTACTGACCAGAAAACATGGGGGCAAAAAAACCCAACCCTGGTGGATAGACTAGACATTTAAGTTCTAACTTGATTACGATATTGCAGAGCTTCAATTCAATTGCATATTAACACTGAAAACAGACATTTTCATACCTCTAATGAGCAAGCTGACACTGTGTAGCCCATAGATCAAACACACTAAGTGCTCTGCTGAACTAGTAGCCTGATGAGGCTTTCAGGGAGCTCCAAGCAGACACTTTTACCTTTTCCAGGGTGTGAAGCACAGCCCAGCAGTGCTTTTATGTCCCTCAACACCCTGGTGACTCAGATATGCTGTATGTGCAACACTGAATTATTCATTACAATTCTATCAGATGGAGGAACCAGGTCTGGGCTTTTCTTCCCAATGAAGTTTCTCTCCGCTGCAGAGAACAGAGCATCTTCTCAGCCACATGACTCAGGGCTGCCATGTTGCAGTGCAATTCATATTAAATTCACTTCTGATCCTGGCTTTCTTGTCACCCTATTTAACTGCTTAAGAAGAGTTCTTCAGAGACTGGAAGCAATAAAAAGCAGTTCATTAAAAATGTCCCCGCAGCCCACATGCCCTTCCTGACTCAGGAGTTTACCGCCTGTGACACCATGAGGATATTTCAGCTGCATGCTCGCTTTGCCTCAGACACAAATTTACTCTGGAAATGGAACAGAATATGAACGCATCTCCACCCCGAATGGTCATTAGCCTGCCAGGTATGTCACAAGCATATTCCAGGTCACAGATGGCCGGATCCAGTTCTGTGTGGGAAAGAGATGTTCTTGTCACACCTGTGGCAGTATTCTTCTCTTTGCTTTTGCCAAGCAGTCTGTCACAGCACACACAGGGGATGGTCTTGCAAAAGACGCACCATGAGCAGAGGCTATCAAGTAGCAGCTCCTTCACGTTCATGTATTTAGACAACCAATCATCAGCAAAACAGCACGGGAAAGCACAGAAATTTCTGAGGATAATTGTAAAAGAAAAGCCAAATCTTTGCATTTAAGATGTTGAGTTCCTTACAGAAAATCATATCAGTCTGATAATGCCAGTGTTCCTTTTTCACGTTTCAAAAAAGAGAGGAATGTGTTGATGCTGTCTTCTTCTGCAGAAGCCACTGTTCCTGCTCACTGCAACACCTCCACGAACTTAAGCACAACAGAAGAGTTGAGGCAGGACAGCTGTCTCTCTGCTCTGACCTGCACATTGCAATCATCGTTTGTTCCCACATATTATCCAAGTACAAAGAGAGAATTTATTTGGCAAAAAAAAAAGATGCATTTTTTGGCCATTTGTTTCTCTGTTGCACTCAGATGGTGATGTGAAACTGCCATGAAGTATACCAAACAGCTCTTCTGGAGACATCCTGTTTGCTTACAATGTTCATTAAAAAAAAAAAAAAAAAAAAAAAAAAAAAAAGCAAAAAAAGCACTGCTATGAAAGATACAACAGAGACAGCAACGTAAGATTTTTAAAACTTGCATTTCTGCTAGATGCTGAGTTTAGGTTGTCAAATCTCCCAGCCAGACAGATGGTGACAGTGAATTAGAGATTCGGCTATGAAAATCCTGTGATTTTCAGTGGGAGTCATGTGCCTGAAGTAATTTATCTGTGGAAGCTAACTGATGTCCCACCACAGCCAATATTTGTTGTGTCACAGGTCCAGATGCACATAAACGTGTAAACCATGGCTTCTATTCAGTTCTGTTTCTGAAGCTGCAGCCACAACATCAGTAGCTGAAGCTTTCAGAAGACTTAACAGCCTGAATGACTACCCCGTGCATTTGGAAGCAACTCTACTCCTCCACATTATAGGACGCTGAAGAAAACAAGACCTACTCCAAAATCCAGGCAAGCTCAGAACATATACCAACAATGTCCTAAAGTTATCTTTTTATATTGCTTTGCCCTATAAATACAGCACCCTTTTCAGGTGACAAAGCACGATGCAAGGCTGAAAGGGTTAATACAACCTAGTTCTGCTGGTCTATCACTGAGATTTTACCTTCGTTTCCCTACTCGGCAGTTGTCTCTGTTAACACCATACTAGCATCTTCCATAGTGCCATGAGAAAGTAAAGCTTCTCACTACAGAAAGATTGGAAGCTTGCAGCTGTAACAAAGCATAATCCTTTATAAACGCCTTTTGCACTGGAAAGAGCCAGAGAGATTAATACCATTTTAAAATCAGAATCCCAAGTCCAACCACTTTAACCTTTTAAAGCTGTAGGTTTTGGCAACATACAGGACCCTTTGTAAGTGAGGATCAGGGCTTACATTTTCCAGTAGGTCACATCAGCTGGTGTGCGAGGCAGCAGCGAAGGTGTTTTTTTGAATCTTGACTTAATGGTGCACAAAGAGTGACAAGTCAAAGGGATTCCACCTTAAAAAAGCCTACTAAATCCCTCAACCTGGAGAAGAGCTATGCTCCACAGTGCCCTGCCTGCACAGTTCCTGACAGATGGGGTTTGTGGTTTTGCTTAAAGACACTGAGAGAAGAAGTATCTTCAAAACTTGGCAAGAAAAACGGCAAGAGTGTTATTGTGACATGCCAAGGAAACACAGAGCTGAATGCACTTCTCTGGGATCCAAAAGTCTGTGTAATGGATATAGCCCAGAATTCGATACGGCAGTTCTGCCCTGGCATAGACCACATTAAGAGCTTAATTGCCGTTTCACCCATACATGCGCAGTTTAGAAATTGGTGGGGTGGAAGAGAGAAGCAAATGGAAAGTCGGTTAGACCACGGGGTCTATGAAGTAGATCATTTAAAAGGCCTTTTAAAATAAAATTTATGATGGTAGAGAAGTTTACCATCATCACCTACCAATACACGAAATTGTGAGATTTATTACTTCAAGCTGTTGTAACTAAGCTGCATCCAAAGCCCTTCTCATTCAGCCTTAAAATTCAACAGAACCTCTAATCTTCATCCTATCATTTTTTTTCTGCTTATCCTCTATTACACTTCAACTTAAAATCAAATGTTGTTGCTGACACTCTTCAGCTCCAGTAAGCACAGAAAAAAACTGGAAGTTTTTTTTTCCAAGCAGGAACGACTTTTAATCACACAGGACAGGCATCAAAACCTGAAAAACGTTTGATAAATCGACACTTGTTTCTCACTGACATGAATCATCACACCATGGCATGCAAATGACGCGAACATGCCGTGTGAGCTCATCATCTCAGAAAACAAACATCACCATTGTCAGCATTCAGACAAACAGCCCCTCCCTGCTCAATCCGTTTTTGTTGTTGTCATCAGTCCTACAGAAGATTACTGTGCTCAAAGCTGTGCAGATCTTATTTTCATTAATATAAACTAATGTTCTGAGATGTCATAGGACAACGATTCACCTCACATGATTTAGTCAAGACCTACAATTGCCAGGCAAATGCAGAGCACATATATAGTGTCTATGGAAGAGCAACAGTGAACTTGCTTCATGGTATACCCAAGCTGCAAGAGAGACCCACTTCTATGGTTACCTCATCATCAGCTTCACATGGCCCATGGAGAAATCATCACCAGACTTCAGCACAGCCTGGGCCCAAGGCCCAAGCCAACAGTGCAGCTCCAGTTCTAGCCCCTCATGGTCCCAAACAACTCTGAACCTCTCCCCTTCATCTGCTTTTTCAGTCTACCTCTGGGGATGTAAATGAGAGCACACAGTTTGGTGGGTGGCAGGGATGCTTGAAGTTTGGCTTCTATAAATATCAGTCTCTAGCTTCTTCCCCTTTTAATGATACAACTTTGGTATATTGACACCATCTTGCAAGAAAGAATGGCCAAAACTATAAAGTAAAATAAAAACCTGTCTAGCCGTAATTCAAAGAGTAGGGGTAGTTTGGTGTCTCACTGCACCAGACAGGCTCAAAAATTAGATACAAGAGAAGCTGGAACTGCAAAGTGGTCAGCTAAAATCAAACAGGAGAAGAGCTGCACAGATACCAAACAATCACCAAACTATGAAGTTCCACAAAGCATCCAGAGTACTTCAAAGTCACAGGAAAGATTCATTTCTCAGAGGCTGAGTACAATGCAGTCAAGGGGGAGTTATAAAATACCGCGTGTGCTATAAGGCACACTCCCCATCTCAGTTGTTATGGCAAGCGATTCACTAATGGTGATTTTGTAATAACAACCACTTATGAAATCCCCTCACAAATAAAAATTATTTATGATGCTTTTAGGAGGCTTAACTAAAGCTCTGAGAGCAAATGCAAGGGTTTATTTCACTGTCTCCTCTCCATGAGAGGTTCAAACACTTTAAACTGATTAATAAGCTAAACAGAGATTGATCAGGGGTTTGTGAATGCATCTAAGCAACCAGGCTTCCTCTGACGTTCACCTTCCTTGTTGGGAAGGACAAGGGGTTAAACAACCCATGCTTTTATTAGGCTGAACAAAGCCACAATATTGTTTGGTGTGAAACAGGAATGCATTTACAGTCATTTAAACAACAATTAGGATGAAAGTTTCCTCCAAAAGTCTTAAAGCTCCAGGTACACTGGCTGAAGACGACCAAACCACTAATGTAACAGAGAAAGAACAGTATTTTGCCATCTTCTCCTTAGTGGTTGTCACAATGGAACTTGGAGGGGTGGAGTGAAGAGAAGGTAATTCTGCCTGTTTCCTGTATCTCCAACAAAAGTGTGGGAAAAATCTTCTGGGATCCTTTTCTCAAGGGAGCTGACAGCTATGGTTCTTTATGCCACCCCATTTAAACCCCGGAGAACTCTGATATACCTGGTTAAAAACACTACCACATACACCATGCACATATATCTGTGATTCAACAACCGTGTACATTATTTACATATGTCAGGAAGTTAATCCCAATCTTTTCTTCCTCCATTTATCTTCCTGCTTTTGATCTTCTGCAGACATCTCCTTAATTCCCAATAAAACCATCATTTCTCTTGCTTCTGTTTCCCCCACCTGCCATGAAATGATGAGTAGTTTCTCAAATGTCTAATGGGAAAATACCTGTGCAGCAGCACTAGGCTACCAGATTGTGCGTTTTCAAGAAACAGTACTTCTACAGGAGGGCATATTGTCTTTAATGATTATGAGAATACAGTCGTTTCTTCACTGTTTGGCACTACTGTATCCCAGCTCCAGGAGGCTGCATGTATTCTGCTACTGAGTACCCAATAGGTGTTCATTCCTGATACTCTGGTATCTCAGGAAGGGTTCTTCTGGAAATACTGGAATGACCATTTCTTCTTCCCTTTTCCTCCCTTTCTACAGATTTAAACTTTCAATTTATGAAGTATCGTCATTGAAAAGCAAAACAAAAATCAGCATGGATGTCCTCCCTTTCCCCCTAAATGCAGGCTGACCAACATAAAAGCTTCGCAAAAAAGCATGCAAACTCTCTGATCTCCTCAAGTCTGTGATAGTGAAGCTCACTTACGCTGCTGCTGATGTTCACAGCATTAACCATGGTAATTCTCTATAGGCCAATGTTGCATTACTTCTTCTGGTGGGCAGAGCTGGAGATTCCTTATCCTTGGTTTGTAGTTCTTCAGATGTTTCAGGTACTCCAGAACACCAAATCCCACGTTACCTTAAATTTCCCAGGTTAAAATATATCATTACTCACCTTTTTCCCCTCTGTACTATCACCACTGACATAGGACAGTTTTCGACGGACATAGAAGAGCATATCGTCTTGCCGAGGGGCCCACTTCTCCATAAAATACGTTGAAAACATCCAAGTCCAGAACACAATACGGTCATCTTTGAAACACCCTAAGAGGCGTAAAAGAAAGGAAAAATAAGAGTTGTGGAATTAGCATGTCACATTTGATTGTGCTTAACATGGCACCCGAAGTCTCTGCTACACGTGGTGCAGTCGAGCCCAACTGTAGCAGAAATACTCTTGCACGGCCCAGAATAAGTTTTTCTACAGCGTACAGCATAGCCACCATTTGGCACGAACCCACATCCCGTCTTTGGCCATCGTCAACCAAAACCACCTTCTGGCAACCAATCTGCCACCGTGCACAACAAACACAGATCAGGGCCCATGAGTATACCCTAGCTATGCCTGTGCCATGGAGAAGGACAGGACCAGTGCACTGAGTGAGAATACATCAAAGAAGCACTCAAGGAATAATTTCAAAGGCACATAGTGCCAATATATGCTCCAGTTCATGATGTGAAGCCATCACCTGCCAACAGGTTTATTATATGCTCTCAGAGAGTATAGCCAATCCTTCAGAAATGAGCAGCTGATACCTTCCTTAAATTGATATACAAGAACAAGATATACAGTACCCATGCAGGGGCGACTGTAATTCACCCCCTCTCTGGCAAGGAACAAAACCCAGCTCTTCCTCAAGGAAATGAGTTTTGAAGTCCTGAACCCTAATTAAACAAGAAAAAGTAGGGGGAGGAGGGGTAAAATGGGAAGAGGAAGATGCAACAAAGTCTTGCTCAAGGAGACAGACAAATTACATCAGCAACAGCGTGGCAGTTGGCCTCTCACCAGGAAAAGGAGGCACAGTAGAGGTGACATCACGTTTTGCACTTAACTGTAATAAACCAGCAAAAGGTGCTGCACCTCTTCTATGCTCTAATGCTTGCACACTGTTAAAGATCAAAATTGATACAGACAAGGAGAGAAGTCACTACTGTGCCTGGTGACAAGGGAGCTGAATTTCTCCACTGCTGCTCAGTCCTACTGAAGGCTCCTTGATGGAGTAACTGCATCCCCTCCCTGAAGCCCTACTGAGAGATAACTGCGGCTGTTAGCCACAGTCTAGCTGTTTTAAAACCTGTGAAGAGAGAAACACTAAAAAAAAATTATACTGCTGAGAAACAGCAAAAACCTGAAATGGATGATGGATGGTAGTGTTATGTACAAGACAGCGAGACAGGTGGGGGTGTGCGTATGTACACATGTGCAGCTGACAACCCGTCCTCCAGAACATCTATCCTTTAGAGTGGCTTATTTCCCTAAAAGCTATACATTTGCTGCCAGATTGGTACATGTGTCGCTCCCCAACCCTCAGCTACCATTCAGGTTGGTGTGTTTCCCTCCCAGCAGTACACTGCACATATGAAATAGTTCTGCAGAGAGAAGAATCTTGCATGAGACAGAAATGACATTTATTTACAGTGATACTTGGATTAAGCTTTAGAAGATTTTCCAGTCAATTGCCAAGAAAGCTGACACATACCGTAACAATGAACACTATTTTTCTTAGACACTGGTGGCTAACTTCAGGGCTTCATAAAGCAATCAATCAATCTTTTAATCCACAAGTGTAACTCAGCACATTTTCCTACTTCATTGTGTGTGCAATATTTGCAAGACAAATCTTTCTTCCAATCTTTAATTACTGTGGTGGGCAGGAGATTAGACTTTCAAATTTTTTAGCAGACAAATGGGTGATTGAAATCAAAATCTTGGGTCTCTCCAACTAAATCCACAAGTAATATTGAAAACAAAATTAAATTCCACTGATGGACCGTGCACAGAATACGTTAATCAATATCAAGTAGGATGGTATTTGAAAATATGTATATAGTTGATTATATTAAAAAGAAAAAAAAAAGAAATGAAAAGGCTGAGAGAGAACAGAAAAAGGCCAAGATAGTTCCCAGTGCAGGTTAATTCCAGACCACGCTGCAACTGCTTTATTTGCATTGCTGCAGTGAAGTCATTTCAATTACTTAAGGTGGCATAGAACATAACGTGCAATCGTGAATCAAGTCTGCAATGCACTTAAGTACTATCCAGTTTTTCCAACAGAGAAATGGAATCAAGCACTGGAGAGATCTGATATGGGATGCTGGGCATCCGCACCATCCGAACCCCTCTCTTGGGCACAGGTGAACAGGACCGTATGGCAAACAGCTGTAACTGAGAACCTACCACAAATGTGTTCAGACTCCCGAAACCAAGCTGAGAAAGGACAGGATTATCATCGGCCAACTATATTCACAGATAAACACCAAGAAGAGAAAAAGAACTATTCAGGTTTAAGGATATATTGCTGACACGAGGACAAATGGCTCTAAACTACCCACCAACACGTAAGTAGGCTGGAAATTCGAAGCCAATTCCCAAGCATTGAAGCCATGAAGTTCAGGAGCAGCCCCCTCAGTTGGAACAGTGAAGACAAAAATGCCTACAGCTGTAAAGACAGAGCTCAACTTGGTTAAGAAGGTTCATGTGGTACCAGTGACAGCTGAGGACATCGTGACCCAGTCCCACCTCTATATTTAGCAAAGAGTAGAAAACAGGGCATGCATTCATCGTGATTCATTAATGGTCTCAAAGAAACTTATTAAATCCCATGGTTTTGAGTACCTGAATTCCCAGCCTTAATTAAATGGGGAGGGGCGAAGAAAGGGGGGGAAGATGATTGCCCCGAGTTCATCTGGAGTTCTAGGAAAATCAAAGGAAAAAGAAAAAAAGAATCTACATTCTGTAAGAATAATCTGAACTGAAAAAGTTCTAGTGTTCAGAAGTATACCACTTTGGTTTTGCTTCATAAATGAGTAAACAAAATAACCCTAGCCAAGCCATTTTTATATAAGAATGTTTTTCTATTGGGGGACAGGCGGGGGGCAGGGGGTGGGATATTTTTCCCTTATAAAGCAAAAATCATCAGGTTATCTAAACCCAGCATTATAAACAAGGGTTAAACCACGTTTAGATTCTGGCAGTACCTGCAAAATTCTGAGAAGCTGTCATATGAGCTGCTTACGCCATCAGATACATTTTACGCAATAAAGCCCAGGAGTTAATATGCTCTTCTGAACTATTTATGGGTGGTTATAACAGAGCATTAATACATGCAGGAGAACAGCAGAACGGGGTAAGGTTCCAGGACTTTGTGCGCGCTTTTACCCTTGCTGGGGAATGCAGGACAAATTGATTCAACGTATTCAACGTTAGCCTAAACGGAAAACCAGGGGACAGAAGTGCTGCGGCAGTGAAGCTACTTCAGCACTGCAGCATAATGCAGGGGAGAAAAAACCTGAAAACCCTTATAGCAATGTTGGATGGCCGTCAATTCAAAACCCCACCTGCGATTAGATGTAAAGTTGTCCTCCAAGCTTCAGGGATACTTGCAGACATTGCTGTAATTAAAACCAGCCTGAGGATGTTCTAACTGTTCTGACTGCAGTGGCTAAAGGACTTTTCTTGAAGCCAAAAGGAGCCAAATCACTGCAAAACAGCTGCTTTTATTAAATTTTAGTAGAAGCAGGAAGGATGGGGAACAGCACACAAGAAGAATTAGCCTTTAAAATCTACTATTAAATAGCATTAACTTGGAAAGGAGACATGAGAATCTGTAACTGTAACCCAGACTTCTTAAAACTTGAGAGGGGGGAAAAATCTATTCCAATTTCAAGCCAGAAACTGTCAGATCCAATATGTCCACTCAAGCTTGCCTTCAACTATTAGATCCCCAAAAGCACGGTGTACCTTTACAGTTATTTTGGTGGTTTACAGCATCTCACTGGAAGCCTTCCAGCTTTGCTGAGAAGAAACTTGGAAACTGCTCTTCAAATTGTTTTGGGTAATGGTTTTGAAAACGTCAGGCTAACAGCCCAGCAGACAAAGTTATTCTTTCAATAGACAGAACAAAGCACAAAGCCTTAATTTCTCAGACTTTGCCACAGCACCTTGTCGAGGGGCCCCAGCTGCACTCAAGATGGTAGGGCTCAGAGAGCAGTTCTGTCCCCGTTACATGCCACCCACCAAAGAAGCGGGCAGACTCGGCCCACAGCTGGATTGCTGATGACCTTAACCCTCTGCTATTACACTCAATACTGCTTCTATCCACCTGGCAAGGACTGAGATCAAAAACAGAAGCCAATTTTTCATAGCCCGGACAATCATGAGTTGGCAGCAGCTTTCCCTCCTGTTGGTCCATCGCCATTTGCACAACACTCAGAAGATGTGCGTGCACACATATACACTACTATTAAGGTGGAAGGCCCTTAATAAAACACCCGGCACTTAAAAGCCCTTGAAGCTTTGACTTCAGTATTTGGAGAGACCTTTTAAAATGCTACCAGTTTTACTTTTGCCAGAGGAGAATTGGAGCCTTCTGCAACACCAGAATTAGATGATATTTGCAAAGGAATCAAATTCCATCTATAGTTGAGAGCATGTAGCAAGACAGCTTCCTGAAAACACTCCTCCCCTAGCAAATTTTGCTTCTAAATGAATAAAATGGAATTAAGAGTTCAGACTATAAATCTTAATACACTAAAAGTTGATTATATAATTATGAGACCTTTGTCATGAATAAATCCTAATTACAACAATTTACTGTAATGATTCATTTACATGGATTTTATCCTCATTAGAAGCAAGATTTATGCCAGCTGCTATGTAATAAATGTCTTTCTTTTTACCTATTAGATTTTTATATTGAGCATTCATTTCAGGGAACTGACTCCAGATCCACATAAGAAGTTGTGATTTTTTTTTTTTTTTTTAATTAATGCTTTCCAAAAAATCAGTGGATAAAGAGAAGTGTCAGCATATTATTTTGCTTCACAGGAGTAGAAGAAAAGGTTTCCCATTTGGTGGATAGTAATTTTTTCAGCACGTACCACTCAGAGCTTAGAGGAACAATAATTTCAGCTAGACAGTGTGTCTTCCTATGCTTTTATTCCTCTAGCCTGCCATGAGCTACGCTTAACTGTGAAACATCGTAAAACATTTCATCCAATTCTGTCAGAGTGCTATCATCTGTAAAATAAGCATCCTTGGATGTTTGGGGATTAATTAAATGCTTGTGAAGATCTTTACAGCCCCAGTATAGAAAGCAAACTAGAGTTCTGAGCGATTCACACTATATTTAATTTTTTGTTTTGACTTTAGCCAAGTATTCTGCAAGGACAATATGAGAAGTGGTTCACATAGATTAAAGCTACCTTTGATATTAAAATGTTATGACTGAATAAAATCAGAATGTACATTCCCTGTCCAGTGATAGTTGCCAGCTAGCCAGATCATTAGGAATCTAAAGTTCAGTCTTCTTCCCACGCCTACATAAAAGGACACTATTTAATCCCTTCAGTTCGACCTTATACAAACACAGGACTTCACCAAACTTTCCGAAGTTCACTGGCAACCAACAGTGCAAGAGCAGGCAATGCAGAGGGAATGCATTGCCAAATGAGAGGCCCTCAGAGCACACCCTTGCAGCACGTTCCTCTCTCATAAATACTGGGGCTGGGAAAGGAGCACCTTCACTGATGCCAGCTGTAATGACACAGCACAGTGAGAAGTGCGCTTTTGCAAGAACACAAGTCCTAAATCTGTCAGAAAAGACAACAGATACTTCCAACATAAGTTTTCCTGGCAGAATTCTAAGTAGAAAAGGAAGGCATCATGGTAACAGCAGTGACAGGGAAGGGACAGATGCCACAGATTAAATCTCCACAGACACAACCCTCCTCTTTTCCTTGCCCTAAAATGGAGGTAACTGTTCCCCTACCCCATCATGTGTTACATGCGCACATCCATTAACATACTATGAAGAGGATAAGCAGAATATAATTAAAGATGAGAAAATAATTTTATAACAAATACAGCTTCTTTACTAACAGACAGTCATTTGCAAGGAGGACGGATGGAATCTCATGAAGCTGAATGAAGAACAGTCTAAACCAAATAGCAATGTTGCTGCTCTTCCCTTTCTTTCCGTGGGCATTTTAGGAATACATCCTCTATCACGCTTTCAAACTTGCACACATATATTAGACTTTTTTACAGCAATATAACTGATTTAAACCTTGGCTTCATAGCATATCTAGAAAGGAGCTGACAAAATTTGAGCTTCAAGCACTGAGTCATCAATGTTAAAAGGCTGAGAAAAACATTAGGCCAATTACTCTTACAGATGCTGTGCCATATTTACTGATTTGCCAATAGATGATATCACCTCTCTCATATTTATCACCTTCTCTAAGCACAACTAAATAGTAGGCATCATTACGAACCCCAGAATCGATATGCAGTTTCAGTACATGCCTCAAATTTAAAGCCTGTTCACACCAGATAATTGACTCAAAGGCCCAAAATAACATGATCCAGAAGCTGCTGCTTGGATCAAAGACAAATGCGGTCCTCCATGTGGAGAGTGGAAGATAAACAAATTTCTACGTTCAGGAACAGACTATAAAATCTGCCACGAAGGCCTGCAAACAACTCCATGAAATAATAGGTCCAAAACACCTGAGATTCAGAGAAACTGAGTTCATTTTCAACTGATAATTTCCATTTCCTAAAACACAGAAATGACTCGGAGCGGACTAAACAGAAGTTGTGCTTAAGCCTTATGCTGAACTAAACAACAGTGGATAAAATGTAATTAATTCTGTTCCAAAGATCACAGTTTACCCTATCCAGTAATAGTTTCCCTCCCATACCACAGAGCTTTAACTTTGAAACTCTCCATAAAAATCAAGCCACGGTTCTAGCGATGCAACTTCATGGTCCATACTTGTAAAGCCCCTATCAATCACATCACATACCTATCCTCTACTTGCAAAGGGATGGAATTATACCACTCTGGAAAAAGGCAAGGAAAATGCCACAATGTAAAAACTTTTGATTCTGAAAACCGAAGTATAACCTTCAAGTATATTTGACATTCGCTAGTGATGGTTATCCATTGCCCCATGCTCCTCCTGACCCCTCAGAATCTCCCCTAACCCTAACACAATGCATTTTTATTCAAATAATTACAGACTTTGCCTAGATTCTGAAGTTTTGTCTTTTATCCGCAGAGGCTATACAATCAGGGTCAAGGCTGGTGCATCAAGGGACATCTGTCACACAGATGGCTTTTAGGAGGTATAGATTCCCTGCACCATAACCATACCCCTACCTAGCCACTTGCTCTTTCATTGGATGAGATAGATTTGTGCCATAAACGTTAAGACAGAAGGCTTTGGTTTCAGTATAGCACAATTTCCAAACATCTAAACAGCAGGCACTCCACAGACAGTTTATCTTTGTTACAACGATTTACTACCTTCTTCAACATAGCATGCATGTCAACTAAAACCAGTTTCCTGTCTCCCTGGAAAATATAAAATAGCTCATTTTTATTGCAGCATCACTTTGGGTATCATAAACAAGCTCTTCCTTTCTGCCTAGGAGAGAAAATAATTCATGCAAATTAAACTTTCCCCCTATCTCTCAAGGTTGTTAGGAGTGCATATTCTTCCCAACTAAGAATCATCCATGAATAATTTTGATGCCACAAAATGTAGCTTATCAGAATATCCAATAGAATGGAGATAGATGAGAATCAGGCAATGATATTTACAGCCATCTATCATTTAGTTAAAATTTCCTTCTTTTGTGAAGGGTCTGAAGAAAACTGTACATGGTCTATTATACACAGAATACGTTTCTAATATTGATCTAATATTGACTGTGTTTGCTTGCATTCCAACAGCAAGAAAAGACAAGAATAACAATTTCCAGAGAAATTATCTGTCCCAGGTTTGACACAGATTTCAGCCTAAAATTCACAGCACCATGCCCCATAAGACATAAAAAAAAAGTTTTGTTCCTTTTCCTAACTTTTTTTTTTTTTTTAGGAAAACACCAATGCCATGTTTCTAGAAAGGGCCTAGAGAAATCTGCTTTTTAATAGCTACAAATTGTAGACCAAATCCTGAATTCACTGAACTTGACCATTAAGCTTGTAAGGGTGCAGACTTAGTAATGTTGGTCATCCATCGCCTTGGCTCTTAGCAGTATCAGTAAGACAAAGAGGAAAATTCTGCATGTTGAAGGATCAGTTCTCAGTGCTCTAATGCTACCCATTACCGTCAACTGTAAAAAAAAAGAACAATTAACATTATATGCATCAACAATCAGCAGATGTTCTACACTTTTTGGCAAGAAAAGCTTATTGAAACTAGGCTTCAAAGTGGTACTTTCTGAGATTTTCAGGTCAAATATTGCAATGATGAACTTAGCAGCATAGACAGGATATAAATACTGAAGTTACATGACAAAGAGTGATAATTTCACAGATAATGACCTACAGGTCCAATTAAATCCCTTGAAGATGACAGTGACCAACTTATCTTACGTTACAAAAAATTCTAAAGAAATTCAAACATTTCAAGATCAATATCGTGTAATAATGCACTGCTCTCAGTGAAATCAAAGATATTACTTTTTTCATACTAGTGTTAAAAAGTGTTTGCCAACAGGTAAGTATGGGATAACCCTTTGCATGCCCAAGTCTCACCCTAGCACTTAGCAGCTGGAGCTTACGGAGCATCTTGAAACATGAAGATTTTTGTCCTTTCTAGAAGCTTGGAATTACCCTAAATCACCTCAATAACTTGGGGGGAAAAAAAAAAAAATCTTACGAATATTGGAATTCCTCTCTGAACTCGGCAGGTTCCCAGACTCCATTAATTAATTTTGATACAAAAGAGATGCATAGGTTTTTGTTTTGGTTTGGTTTTTTTGGGGGGCGACGATGGATGGGACACATTTTGTTGTGGGGTTTTGTTTGTTTGTTTGTTTTTAAATAGGTCATAACATGTAGAGCTAATTTTGATGAGGGGACTAATAGTAAAAGTGGTACCACTCATTTCAAAACTTTAACTTTGCCGCTTCTGGAAAAAACACATTGTGTAACAGCCAGCTAGATAATTCCTAGAGGAAAATAAAATTCCTCTTGCAGCTTACAAGAAACCAGTGTATTGTCATAGGAATGGATTAGCAATACTAGCTCCTGGTTACTAATAACAGGTGGTAAATGTATAATTTCCAGGGCAATGACCGTGAACAAACACAACAAATTTTAGAGTACAGCCAAAATATTCTCCAGGTGGTTTTGCTACAGTTAGCCATTTGCATATTGACACAAGCAAGTACAATCCGAGTACATACTAGGCTTCTCGAAGACAACAAAATGCACTTATCATGGGAAATGGTAATATTTTAAAAACACATCTAACTTAGAAAGCCGGGTCCCATTTTCAAGAAACTGCAAGCACTTGAAGTGTAAGTTTCATGGAAAGTCAAAGGACTTGGGTTTCTAACTGCCATTGCATTATGTGACATTATTAGTGTTATTAATATTATACACATTTCCCTCTGCTCTATCCCTTGGCTGTATTTCAAAATTCCCATTGTAGGACTCCTTTTCCCCGAGAAAACACACAACAAATAGAATAAAATCAGGATATCAAAACTGCTAACTAGGAGACAGCAGATAAATTAATCTTTTAAAATCTGAATACATTCATGCATGGAATCTGGAAATTAGTACCTTTTCCCCTTCCAAAGCCCTGAATTTCTCCATTAAATATGATTTATTTTAAGCTTTTTTCCATAAAAAGAAATGAACAGATTTTTTGTCTTTTTAAATGCAAACAAAAGCATCTGGGATGAAAATGAAGGACTAAATCAAGAGAAGGGAAAGGTTACTGGAAATGCTAACAGATCTACTGAGCCAAGACAAAGCCTACCACAAATGATGCCAGATTTTGCAAGCTGCCATCACTACCAGAACTGGTGTAAATTCTAGCCCTATTCTAGTAGCTGCGTACTTAAAATATATGTCACTTAAGAACAGAAGATAACAGATAACACATAACTATTAACAATATAGCAAAAAATAACCTTGTGTATGTATTACATTTAATATGCTTCCTCTGGCTACAAAACAGGAATTTCAAATGGACTGTGATTTGTTGCAAGTGCATACGGAGACTGGGAGTGACGACTGAACAGTAAATATCTACATCACAAGATCAAACTAGAGTTGAGAAGTCTTGAATATTTTATAAAATGTAATGAAAAAGACATGCATGAAACAGCTCTTTCAGTAAGCAGGAGTATTTCTTTAAAAAAAGCACTCACAGATAGCAAGCAGAAAAAAAAAAGATATAAACATCCTGGTAGAATAGGATTATGTCTTACAAATCCTTACATCTATACGTTTCAGGAGAAAAAAAGGCTAGTTATAAAGCAAACAGCTAACTGAAGGTAGCAGTTATAATGCTGCTCTCCAATGCTAACAAAAGACCACACCAATCTACTGTCAGATGCCAACCTTCAAATCTTACTTTCTCATTAAAACCAACCATGCAGAAGGAAAGAAGCAAGAGGACTTCAAAGCGATAGGTGGCACAAAGGAGCGCTGCCATCATGGCCAGGACCGCATCGCTCACTGACGCTTTGCTTTTGCTTCGGCTTCTGCTGCAGGCTATTTTGGCTATCCTGGGAAGCTGCCCAGTTCCCTCTCAGAAAAATGGGGTAAGGGATGCTTTCTGTTGTGGTCAGCTTTGCTTCTTTAAGTTGAAAGAGCGCATATAGCTGGTTTTTTAATATTATTTTTCCTTTTCAAGTCTTTGTACATCTCAAGCAGTCTCTGAATTCTCCACTAGTATAATAACACATGCAATGAAAGCTACGCTGACTAAACAAAACAAGACAAAATTGAAATGTGCCCCATCCCTACTTTAGTCCCATTCTGTAAGCTTTAAGATACTATTTCAAGCCCTTATCCAGCTCTTTCTACTCAACACTTGCCTAGATGTCAGTAACTGCACAACATGCCAAGTTAAGGCGTGTGTACATGGGGATGCTTGCATGCTCTGCCACTGGCTGCTAGGACGCGCTAATGCTGTTTGCCATTCATAGCATAACAGTGATACCAGAATAACATGCCAGCTCTTCACAGTCTGAATATCTTAAAATTCCTTACACTCAGGCTGCAAAGGATACAAAAGGATATCCTTCCTGACTTTCTTTTTTTCCTTTTTCTTCTTAGCCTTCTAGCTGTGAGACTGGGCCAGAACCAAATTTCCTTTCCAAACTTAGTATGGGTAACTGCTCTGATATGTAAACCCTGCTGAGATTTTATTGAACACTGCTTGAATGTTACCTGGGCCCACTTCAAGAAAAGATGAAGCAGAGTATGAATAACACAAAAACTGTGGTGACATCAACAAGCAGGGAACCGACGGGGAGAGCCCTCAACACAAGCCTGTTTGCCAAGCAGCCAAAGGAGACTACACAGTGCACAGCAACGCCTATTTTGTTGGTAAGTGGCCCTAGAACCAGTGTAACTTACCCTCAGCAAAAGAAGCAAGATAGGGTACAACAGAAACAATGAAAAGGGGAACATGATTCATCTTATCTTCTAACCTCATTTTGCTGTTTTTCTTCCCGAAAAGCCCAGATTTATAGCACCATCACAAAGTGAAAACTGCATTCATTTACCCTCCACGTGTACCAACATCCAGCTTCCTCTGGTACTTGTATCACCTGAGACCATGGACCAAACCACAGATGCTCCTGCATGTTCTGGAGAAAATATGGTATCTACCACTAGGCTCTGAATGCCGTTTTGACACAAATACTTCTGGCTATGCGGAAGGAATGCATTTCTTTAGTCAATTGTACTTAGCCAAACACCGCTAAGATTCAGAACATCTGAAAGATCAAAGCAAGAAACAAAAGGGGGAATTTAGTATTAAAAACCATAAATACATTAACAATTATTCTACAGACTTTCAACACAGCTTAGAAATGCCAGGCATTTCCCTGAAAGGCATGTGCTGAGCAGACAAGAAAAATGAAATATTTCTGGTTTTACTAACAAGGACCCCAACCTTTCTTGCTTCTGGTGAAACAAGAACTTCATTCCATTAGAGAATACATCTAAGCAAACGCACCTCAGTGAGTGGCTGGTGTTTTGGGCACATAAGGCAATTGGAAGAAAGAAAAAGAGTATGACAGAGTAGGGATAAACAGCTTAAAATTTGCTACAGGGAGAAGAGGGGGAAAAAAAAGAGTTACCACTGAGACCCAGCACTTGTGCTTCATAAATTAAAAACCTCAATTCATATTTACTCTCTGTCTTGGTTTCAGCTGGGATAGAGTTAATTTTCTTCTTGGTAGCCGGTATGGGGCTGTGTTTTGGGTTTAGGATGAGAACAATGTCGAAGATACACTGATGCTTTGGTTCTTGCGAAGTAGTGCCAAGCTGTTGCTAAATAGTCGCTAAGCAGTGCTCACACTGGTCAAGGACTTTTCAGCTTCCCATGCTCCACCGGGTGCACAAGAAGCTGGGAGGGAGCACAGACGGGGGGCTGACCCAGACTCGCCAAAGGGTTATTCCATACCATACGACATCATGCTCAGTATATAAGCTGGGAGAAGGAGGAGGAAGGGGGGGACATTCAGCATGATGGCGTTTGTCTTCCCAAGTACCCGTTACGCGTCATGGAGCCCTGCTGTCCTGGGGATGGCCAAACACCTCCCTGCCCATGGGAAGTAACAAATTAATTCCTTCTTTTGCTTTGCTTGCATGCGCAGCTTTTGCTTTACCTATTTAACTGTTCTATTTTTATTTCACTTCAATTATTAAACTGTTCTTATCTCAACCCATGAGTTTTCTCCCTTTTACCCTTCTAATTCTCTTCCCCATCCCACCAAAGGGGGAGTGAGCGAGCAGCTGCATGGAGCTTAGCTGCTGGTGGGGGTTAAACCACGACACTCTCCCATCCAGCTTTCTTTTGTGTAGGAAATCTGACATCTTGATACCTTTGACATATGCATTTCTTTCTGCAAGAAAAAAAATGAGCTTTCTTCACAGTGTATCAGTTGTCAAGCTGTCAGGATGACAAATATTCACATCACTGCCACATCACTATTGTTGTCCTGTTTAAGCACTAAAAGCCTGTCAGAAATTTTCTGTCAAATTAAAATATGGAAAAGAAAATAGCAGAAATCATTGTGTGAAGAGGATTCCCAGCTGGAGAAAGAAAAATAAAAATAAATCACAAGTTAATTATGAAATTCTCTCTCCTCCAAATATTAACATGGCTAACCGTAACACCTGGAATAAAGACAAAGTTATTCCTAAACATGATGTGTCAGGTGAAGTTGCCAGGAGGAAGACACTTCTATATATCAGAATTTTGTACAGTTACATGAATCTCTTGACTAAAATGTCTAATGAAGAAAGGTGGAAGAAAAACCACAGCCTTCCTCTAGCACAGCACTTACTGGAAATAGCCTAAATGCACTATTTGGATGACAAATTTTCTCCTGGGATGAACTAAAGTTCAAATCCTGGACACTAGCACAGGTAGCCTGGGGATAGGAGGGAACACATGAAATTATCCCCTTTCCACCATGGATGTGCACAAGGCAACTTATACAATTTCTGTTGGAAAAAATTCAAAGGTGGTCATCTGTGGCTGACAGTTCCTTCTTCCACCATAAATTACTGCCCTTGGAGTAGGGACAGCAGAACAGGTGTTGAATTTGCACCTCAATAGCTGTAGTTCAGAGAATTAATATGAACTAACATTGCCTTTTCCCCCCCCCCCCCCCCTCCCAGTCTGCCAGGAGGTGAGCACCTGAGGAACAGACCCAGTGACCATTCTGCAACCTCTGCTATGGAGGCAATCATCTCTAGCAGACAGCAGGGTGGACACAGCTGGGGCTGGCAGCCTCTCAAATCCTCTCAGTGTGAGTCTGCTGATCATCTACTACATGTCTTTTCACATTAATTCCAGGTATTTGTTCTCTAGAAGCCCAAGCCAGTAATCTTACAGATAAGTAGCGCGTACAAGGGAGAACTGCCTTCTAGAGCTCATGGAAAAGACAGCAAATTAAAGGCACCAAGCTAGTTACTCAATATTATCCCATCAAGAAAAACTGAGATCTCTAGCTTAATGTTTATCCAGAAAGCAGCTGTAGATGAGTGAAGAAATCCATGAAAGGGTGTGTAACCTGCCTGCAGTCAAGCAAGTATTGATTTCAAGGAAATCTATACCTACATACTATGGTATAAAGCTGCGTACGTAGTTACAAATCCAGGAAGTCATCCCACAGCATCAGTGACCTTTTACCAAGTTTGTGGCTTACCAATCAAATTATCTGGAGAGAATCAGAATGAGAAGAAGTTGTCCCCTCTCTCCTAAAAAAAGTGAGAAAGCAATCAGCACCCCCTTCCTCCACTTGAGTCTGGGAAGATGAGCTTCTTTCCTCCCTTTCATCAGCTTTAGAGACTAAAGAACCTCATGGAGGTAAACAGAAAGGACATCAGCAGAAAGTACCACTACAGAGAAGCAGATACAGAAGAACTCAAAGGATTTCCTTAGGTTGCTCCACTCAACAGCATAAAGACTAAGTGTCTGAAAAAGTAGAAATCGCCTAAGCAGAGAAGTGTATCAATTGTCTTTTCTTCAGCCTTCAGGTGATTTTCAACGTCCCCCCATCTCCTCCTCTTTGAGATCAGATTCGTTTACTCATCCCCTAGACATCGCATCAGAAGCCCTGCCAGGTCCCTCCAGCCTCCCAAAACTCCACAAAGAATGGCCATGAACTGGCATGCTTGAGTACACACACTCCTCTCAGATCTATGCATCCACCCATCACGAAAGATCTTCCTGTGCTCTGCCCCACTAGACAGGAATGATACAGTGTCATATGATGCCACCTACATCTTGTCCTGCTCAGGCTGACAATCCTCTCTATCCCTGTGGTTCAAAGCATCATCGGCGCTGTCGTGGTTTAACCCCAGCCAGCAACTAAGTACCACACAGCTGCTTGCTCACTCCCCTCGGTAGGATGGGGGAGAGAATGGGAAGAGCAAAAGTGAGAAAACGTGTGGGTTGAGATAAAGACAAGTTTAATAGGTAAAGCAAAAGCCACACACACAAGCAAAGCAAAGAATTCATTCACTACTTCCATTGGTAGGCAGGTGTTCAGCCATCCCCAGGAAAGCAGGGCTCAATCACGTGTAATGGTTACTTGGGAAGACAAACACCATCACTCTAAACATCCCCCCCTTCCTTCTCCTCCCAGCTTATGTACTGAGCATGACATGATATGGTATGGAATAGCCCTCTGGCCAGTCTTGGTCAGCCCCCCCGGCTGTGCCCCCTCCCAGCTTCTTGTGCACTCAGCAGAGCATGGGAAGCTGAAAAGTCCTTGACCAGTGTGAGCACTACTCAGCAAAAACCAAAACATCAGTGTGTTATCAACATTATTTTCATACTAAATCCAAAACACAGCACTACGCCAGCTACTAGGAAGAAAATTAACTCTATCCCAGCTGAAACCAGAACAGGAACTTAGGTTCTCAACAATAACGGCAAAACCATTTCAAAACCTGAGATAAGTTGTACTGAAAGCTTCATAAACAATTGCATGAAATCAGTGTAGAAAACACAGATGACGTAGCAACGAGAAGAGTTCTATAAAACAGTTTAAAGCAAAAAGTTAGCATCATCATCTGCACTTGAACAAAACAGTTTAGAAAAATGTACCATCTCCCCTTTGCCACCCCATTCTCACTAAACACTTTATCTTCAGGTAAGAGAGGAGGTAGGAAAGCCAAGCACTAGAAAAAAAAAAAAAAAAAATAATAAATCTGCTTGAAACGTGGCCCGGTGCCGCCGGAGCCTCGCCCGCGGGGCGGCCCCTGAGCGCCAGCACCAGGGACAGCGCCCGGCGGCACCGCCCCGCCCCGCCGCAACCCCGGGGGGGGGGGAGGCAGCTGCCGCTCCGGCTCCTCCCGCCGCCGGGGGTGACCCCGGGGCGGGGAAACTGCCAGCCGCAGGGGAGCCCTGACCCCCCCTGCCTGACCCCCCCCCCCTCCTGCCTGACCCCCCCCCCCCCCCTCTTGCCTGACCCCCCAGCAGAGGCCGTGCCCGAGAGCAGGAACCCGAGCTGGCCCGGTATCCCTCTCTTCTGCCCACCACCAACTCATCGCTCCTTGGTTGTACCGGTTCATCATTAAATAGCCATGTCTCCGCTACTGCGGCAGGATGCATCAGCTCAGAACCACCACTTAAAATGATCGGTTGCTCAAAGTGTTGCCCAAAGGTAGACCTGCAAATTAGTTAAAAACAACAGAGTGCCGTTCTAAAATTCTTGGTTTGAATATGACGGTGACTGAGTTACCACAAATAACATCAGACTTTCCTGAAGACTGATTTTCACGAAACAACTCCCTTCAAAACCAAACTCGGGTTATTCCCACCTCTTTGTTCGCACAGCTCCTGCCTAACAGTGCATCTGAAAAAGGTCTGCTCTACTGCCACCTTCCCCCCACCATGCTGATTTTAAAGATTTATTTGGCCAGGCTTTTGACTGAGAAATTTCTTTTATTGGTTATTCAACACACAGATGAATACAACAGGTACCACAAGAACAGTTTCACAGTAGGCAAAGAAGGGTTTCTCTATTCATGTCACATAAATAAAATGCACTCTTGGCTTTTCTTCTTTTTAAAAGGTAAAATTAGATACATTCAAAAACTAGACACAAAGAAAACAAATCGAAGCTAGAATAAACAGGCTCCGCAAAAGGCGTTTCCTTCGCACAGGGGGCTGTCTTCGCCCAGGGGGGGCGTCTTCACTCTGCAGGGCTTGTTCCATCCACGCAGACAAGTGAGAAGTCTCCTCCACCAGCTCTGCCTGAGGGGTGGCCGGCCATCCTTGCCCATCTGCCCATGCTCCACCAAGACACACGGGGAACCGGTCAATGGAGCCGCTGGGGCTGAGGGCTCAGCAGCAGCAGCCTCTCTCCTCTCCCACTTGTGCTCCTCCCGCCAGTCCCTGGTGGGGAGCTGGAACCGGACTTGCTTGGGGCGGCTCTTCCTCTGCCCTTCCCTACGCAGCAAGGCTACCAAGGCCACTCGGAGACGCAGACGCTGAGCTGGCGATGCCACAGGACACGTGAAAAGCGTGGAAGTGCTCCTCCAGCTCCTGGGGTGCAGGAACCGGAGAGCCGCCTCTCTCGCCTCCTCCCGCCTCCACGGTCGCTCCAGGATCACGGCAACGGCCAGCCCAGGCCCCCGTGCCACACCAGCGCCACCGGTGATGCGCCAGGGAGCAAAGGCTCCTGCGAAATGCCACAAGCAGCCAATAGGCTTCCACATGCAAACGAGCACGGTGACACCGGGCACCAGCATGGCCTCAGGCCTTGGGCACAGGACCCCAAGGTCGCCAGCCGGCCCCTCCTCCACGGCCTCTCCTTGCAGACCCCTCTGCCTCCACGGCCCCTGGACGGGCTCCCACAAGCACACATCTCCCACCGTAACCTCCCCAACGCCTTCTGAACCCCTGGGCCAGTTCCAACCACATCCGGCCAGGGAAGGGAAGTCCCGCGGACAATGTCTACCCAGAAGCGCCACGGAAACCGAGGTGCAACAAAGAAACTCTCTATTCAAGGTCTCTTCAAGATGAGGGTGAAGCTTGCACTCACCTTTACAGACCACAGAATCCACCCGGAAAAACAAAGACAAAGTACCCACAGGCCCAAATTGCCCAAAAGCTGGTCCTTCCTCACCAGTCAAGAGACAAGGGCAGGACCTGGCAGGTAGCATCCAGTCTCCTCTGCATCACGCACAAGTGATCCCCACCTCGGCCTTAGTGCCACTGACGATGGGAGCCTAACGCACAGGTGCGCAGGACAACCCTGATGAGAGATTTGGTAAAGCAGCATTACCTTCCCCTCCCATAAGACACCACACTGAGTTTTATCACACTGATTTCCCTACGCTGCCATCCTCCATCAAATCCCTTCCTCTGTTTTAGAGGCATTTCTGGCTCTTGCTCTAAGGCTTTGGACAAGCCCTTGCAAGTGACTGGGGGATTACAACCACCAGCCTGGCTACCCAAGCATGACAAGTCCCTACCCAAGGGACTCCTCTGCAGGGGAACTGCCAAAGCATTGCTCCCTAACAGCTCAACAACCACACAACCTGCTTCTCCCCATCCCCGTCCTGAAACAGCTACAGGCGAGCAGGCAGGAACACCAAAACCCTTACCCCCAGTTGCCTTCCCATACTCAAGCATTACACCAGGGTTTTGTGTAAATCTATCTGCTTTGATTAACGAGAAGCTTCGCTGCAGAACTGAATTACCAAAATCAAATAATTAAAGACAAGGATAGCCGGTGTAATCTAACACATGTACACAGACTTCCTAATAAATGTAATTATAGTATTTCTGTAACGCATTTTGGGTCTTTCTTTCTGCCTCCTAATCAGCCACTGGCAAGCAGGAAGAGGAGTGCAGACACAATCAATGCCGAGGGATCGGAGCACGGTTCCTCTGTGAAGCTGCTTTCATCTGACTCAGTATCGCATTAGCAGAAAGGAGACATTTAGGTTGTTGATCCGTCAGTTATTTCTGATTTATTAACAGTATCCATAATGATCTACCAAATACAGAGAAAGCACTGACCACCTCCTCTTTGCAGACTTTTGCAAAAGAAATACTTTGTACAAAGAACAGAGAAAGTGGCAGCACATTTATTCCACCACTGCCTGCTGATTTTGTATAAAAGTGCTTAAATACAGTCCAGGCACCTAATTATACATGGCTATTACCAGATATAACTAGCTATTATCCTGACTTCTAGAGCAAATCTTTTTAGAGGTTGTCATAATTATTCCATTTAAATGTTTATCACTAGAAGAGTAATTCCTACATTCATCTCATACATCAGGTGCTGTCTTTTGAGTTACTTTGCCTTTTATGTTTAAATAATGTTTTTACTGAAGTTAAAGAAGTTGGTCTTGCTACCCTACAACCATCTCTAAAACCTGCAATCTGTTTACCTACCTTTTCCTGCATCTCCTACTGTTTTAACCTCTTCCCCTCCTCACAGAAACTGCCTCCTTACTATAATACCATGCAGTCTTCCTAGTTACTGTACATTAATCCTGTGCATAAGAACACAGCGATAGCACTTCTAGTCAAAGATACAGTTAATGCATGTCTAATGCATTTAAGGACTTAATTCAGCCCCAATGTTACTACTAGCCGCAAAGACTTTCGGAAAGGGAAGAGGAGGGCACAGAGCAAAGAAAACCCCCAGACACAAGTACCAATTTGTCAGGATGAGGCAATATTTTCATTCTGTCACAGAGACAGATCAGCTCACTAAAAAAAAAAAAAAAATCCTCCAAATATTTAATTCGTAGTTAAAGAAAGATGTGCTTTAAGCTATTCTTTGTCAAAAATGCTCTCAGTTTTGTAGATTATGACTCCAAAGTAGCATAAGCATAGATGAGCCTAAGAGCATCAGTGGAAACATTGGAAAGATACTGAAGATCTATTTAGACACCAGTTATCAACATAATTGTCATCAACTGTCTAGAACTACCACTTTGGGTGCACCAACAAGACACCACAGAACTGCAGTTTAACCTCTTCCTAAACCAGCTCCATGCCAGTACCTTGATCTGCCTTGGTTAATTAAACAGTGGCACAAAAGAGCTTATTTTTCTTATCTCTCTCATTAGCTGCTTGGGATTAACACTGGGGTATAATTCTGCAGCACATTTCTTACATTGGGTTTAATGATCAAAGTTATATATCCAGTAACTCTACAGAGTTACTATAAGAACAGCATAGAAACAGCACAAAAAAGCTAAATTCAGATAACTGAGAACTGTAAAGTATGAAGTCAAAGAAGAAATATTTCAAATTCTTTCTGTATTAAGCCACTACCTAGTGAAATGCTATTACAGGGCATTCCTGATGAGGAAATCCCTTGGAGAACACTCTCCTTTCAATTCCAAGGAATACAAAACCAGCACGTAAGAACTGTGAGTCAAGATCAAAGGCTGTTTATCCCAATACCATGCCTTAAACAGTAGCCAATGTAGATGGACAGGGAGGAGTAGAGACGAAGACAGGAGTACATTACCTTTCTCCTCAGGACCCTCACAGCCCCCGGTGATTCGCAGGTCAGTGACCTTCTGTGCCAGAGACCTGTGTATGTGGCCGCTCTCCCTGGATCCCTGTTCTACTCACCTGTTCATGCTCTCCTTGGACCCACATAAGCTTTTATAACCTACAGCTCTCTGTGACCATGAACCCCAAAGCTTTTACCATACATTGTGTGTTTTGGGGTTTGGGGGTTTTTTTGTTTTGTTTTGTTTTTTGTTGTTGGGGTTTTTTTGTTTGTTTGTTTTTTACCTGCCAATTTCCAATTTTATGCAATGGCTTTCTTCACAGGAAAACACAAGTGAGCAATTACTGCCTATACACTATACTCACACCACCCACTTTACAAGTGTGCATCACACACAAGACCTGAAGCATCCTTTTTCCAGGCTGAGAAGTCCTAGCCTACAAGTTAAACATCCTTTGTCCAGAAGTAATGCCCATAGCACCTCTGCTGACCTTCTCTGAAACTTTTCAGGTCTATGGTATTAAAGATGAGCATGTGCCATGGAATCATTCTGTGTCTACCCCTTCCCACATAACTTCTAATACCCGACTTCCTCTTTTGACTGCATTGAACAGAGGAACTAGTATGCAACTATTACAGCTCCAAAACCAGGTAATACCAACTTGTTCTGTGCACACGATGTTTGTACATCAGCTAAACCCAGTGGCAGAGTTTCTAACGCAACCAGGTTTTGGGCACATACATGCCTTTCCACAAAAGCATCTCCTCTTCTTCCCTGCTCTTCAAATCTTCTCATTGCAGAGCTCTAGCACAACTAGAAGAAAGAATCTATCCTCAATGCACAGCCAGGAACAACGATCAAGATTTCAAATGTGCTCTTGTACAAGAGGACACATTAACAGGCCTAGAAGAGGGTATAATAGAGCCCTCACAGGCAACACTTAAAGTACAACCATAGTATGAAATTGCACAGCTTTGTATTAAGAAAGTTCAGCCCAGAGCTCTTTGGTTTGAACGTCTCTTTATCAACGATGTGTAACACAGGAAAAGAGCCCTAACAAAAAGGAAAGCTCAATATTTAATGTTTTCATATTCCAAGATTAAATTCATAAAAGCCCATTGCCCATTGCAACGGAAACAATTCCACCCACCTGAGGAACACCCTTGGAACTGAAAAGCAATCAACCAACACAACATGTTTCTCAATTGCCTCCTTACTCTTAAGATCTTGTACAGTTGTTTCTGAATTCAAACCATTCTTTTCCGCTACTTTCTGTTTTATTGAATTTCACCCAAGAGAGAAGTGATTCACAGAAGTTATCCTGAGTGTGGCTTTAAGCACACATCTGTAATGTACAATGAAAGGAGAACAATACACAACACAAAGAGAAGTTCTTTCACAGTCTGAATTGCCTTTTCTAGGTCAAATTGAGCACCTCCTTATCCAGAAAACAGCTAAAAACCAGTAGAACAACTCCCATGAAGAGCTGTTACCTTGTGAGAGAAAGCAGACACTGTTCAAATACTAGTTTTGGTAAGCATCTTGTTGTAGTTTGGGGTTTGTTTTTGGTTTTTTTCCTTCCTATTTTCTCACCAAACTAAGATTTTCTGCCCAGTACTCACCTCACCATTCTAGATACCAATAACGCATCTTATCTACATCCTCAACTGCTTTCTAACACACTTCTGGTCACCTCAGAAAACTTCATTTTCTGGAATACTTTGATTTCTGCTTTCTAAACTTTACATACCACCTGCCACTTTGATCACCTTTATCATATTTGTTTTCACTTTGTCTTCTCCCAGTGAGAGGAATGCAGAATGACCTTTGTAGAGGTCTAGCACGAGTTCAAGCGCAACTCCTCAAAACATTTTTGTGGAGGTCACTCAGCTGATTCTGCAACTCATGCTGAAGTATGTTCTAAGCATATGAATACCTGTACTTAGCAACACAAACATTAAGGTGAATGCCTATTTTTACATGACAGCCACAAAATATCATATTACACTGCTGTAATACATTTGATGCTGGCTGCGAAAATTCAATGGACATATGAATCTTTGTGCAGTATTTTGAAAGACCACTAAAAGTGACAGAGAAAGGTGTAACTGAACATGCCTGAGTTTGAACACTAGCCACAAAGTTTGGCTGGGGTTTTAGAGCTTCCCCAAATTTGGACTCTCTTTTGATTCCTCCCACCCTGGGGAAAAAAAAAAAAAAAAAAATCTTGCTTACTTGTTACTTCATTTCATGCACGTAAAGAGAATACCAAAGGAAAACAACTGTTCGCTTGCACGAAAGTATCAAGAAGTCTCACTGCTTAGACCCTGGGCACTGTGGTTTTCTCCTTTATTTTGCTTGGGATGGTTTCTGTATTACTCAGAAGGGGAAGGTGCGGGAGACCTTGCTTTCTCACATCCACATTTGTTTCAATTCTCCATTTCCACTTGCACTTGTTCTTCTCCTGCTGCAGAAGATTGCTGCATATCATCATATCAACCTTCTCTAGAAAAAAACCTGTAAAACGTATTCTTAAAGTTCACACCTCCTCCTGTCAGTCTTCTCTCTTATATATATGTATATATGAGTACTGCGTCCAGCTCTGGTGCCCCCAACATATGAAGGACATGGACCTGTTGGAGCGAGCCCAGAGGAGGGCCACAAAGATGATCAGAGGGCTGGAGCACCTCTCCTATGAAGACAGGCTGAGAGAGTTGGGTTTTTTCAGCCTGGAGAAGAGAAGGCTCTGGGGAGACCTTATAGTGGCCTTGCAATACCTGAAGGGAGCCTACAAAAAAGCTGGAGAGGGACTTTTTACAAGGAAGCACACTGATAGGACAAGGGATGATGGCTTTAAACTGCAAGAGAGTAGATTTAGATTAGACATTAGGAAGAAGTTCTTCACTGTGGGGGTGGTGAGGCACTGGAGCAGGTTGCCCAGAGAAGCTGTGGCTGCCCCATCCCTGGAAGTGTTCAAGGCCAGGCTGGATGGGGCTTTGAGCAACCTGGTCTAGTGGAAGGTGTCCCTGCCCATGGCAGGGGGGTTGGAACCACATGATCTTTAAGGTCCCTTCCAACGCAAACCATTCTATGGTATCTACATACACTGTGGAAACCATCACTTTAGTTAACATTGAATCAAAGCCCACAGGATTTAAAAGCATAAGCTACTGTGCACCATCTACAGATACTCACTTTGAAAAAATGGAATTCAAACTCAACCATAAATAATTTGAGAAATATTTTCCGAGACAGAGCAATCCTAGATGTTAAATTTAGAGGGAAGTAATTAAATATCATATGTCAGTATGAAACACGAAATTGAGACAGCATCTTACAGGCATCTGCCAGTTTACTTTAAATATCTAGTCATACCAAGGATCAACACAATTGACAGGCTACAGTTATTTGCTACTGAACTTCAGTGCATAGAAATAATAAACTCATTTTCATACAACAGTCATCAGCTACTTTGTTGTACTTCAGCCTCTCATAACATATGGTAGTTCAGTTCCCCAGAAGCTGCATCCAAACCTCACTCAAACCCATGTGCAATTCCACAAGGGACTGAAGCATCACTTCCACAGATTTAATTTATTCATTACGGTAACACCAGAGGAATCACCTAGTTATGCCTTTCACGTAAGAAACTAAGCTTGTGTGTTTTCTGACATAATGGCGGGAATTCAGTGCAGGTGTAGCCATCCTCCCTTAACAGAGGCAACCTTGATTCCACTGGATGCAATCACTTTAAACCCAGTGGAAGAGGGACAAATGGTTACACATTCTCTATTGCTGCTTCCAGGATCTACCAGCAACACTTCCAAACTTTCCAACACCTGAATCCAATCCGGGAACATTACTTGGTAACTTATGAAGCACGCTGGCACTGCTGGAGTGCAGAAACTTGTCTGTAACAGGAAAAATGTGCATTTTCAATGCTATATATACATGCTATTTTTGTTCTCTGCCAAAGCAATCACTGATCAAAAGACTGCTAGTCCTGTAAACTTATGACATCCAATGTCTCCATTTTCACACTTAATAAATACCACTGTCAAAGCACTATCTGAGAGACTATTGTGGTAGATCAGGTAAAACCAGCAAATTGCATTTTAGAAGAGCTCCAGCCTTACAAAACTACCTAGAGTGTGGATGCTAGTGATGTCTGCATGTATGTACCTCCCCTAGCATCTTACCTTTGCTGTGGGCTGCTAGTTAGCATCATGCTGTCAAGGCAGAAGGAAGGAGTAATTATTACAACAGCAGTTTGCAGGGAAGCAGAGCTATTTCCTGCACATGCCTACTATCACACATTGGTATTTTCCAAATTCAGTTTCTTTGTTCTAAGTAGAAACATTGGCAGCAGCTTTCTGAGTGAGCACTTGGCAACTTCGCACTGGAAGCCATAATTCTCACTTACCTTCTAGACCGCAAACCCACTTGCTTTTAGAAGCTGACAACCAACAGTTTCACCCATCTTGTGGCCAAGGTTTTTTTTTAAAAAAAAAAAAAAACAAAAAAAACAACAAAAAAACCAAACCACAAAAAAACCCCCACCAACACAACAGAAAAAAACCAAACCTGTTTGACACTGCATCTGTCAATTGGGTGTCCAACTTGACACGCATACGTAAGAATACTAATCTACAGAAGAAGGTACTTCTTAAAAAAACAAGCCCTTTAAAAAAAATCTCACTTTGGGTTGCTTTCCAAAGTCTTCAGGCTAAAGCAAAGTGGTACTTAATGTTATATCCAACAAACTGAATGTCTTTGCCAGTGCCTAGATGTTTTAATTAATTAGGCAGCACTCCCTTTAGCATTCCCATTATTATTAACACAGGCTTCTAAGATAACAAATATAGTTGTTTAGCTAAAAATAATAATGAAGAGTGTCTGCCCACTTACATACATCCCAGTGAGACCTCCTTTAACTGCAAAATCAGGCCCCTCTCTTTAAACAAACCACATTCATATGAGGAAGAAAAAATCTTTCCTCTAACGGCTTATCACTTCACTGTGAAACCATCAAAGGGGCAAGAAACCAGTCCAAGGCCGGCCTGTAGGCACTGCATGTAACTTGCAGAACTGCAGATCTGGAGACCATCAATCCCCTTGACAGCACACCAGCCTTTTGTGCTGCAGGCATCTTATACATGTGAGGAAAGGTATCATTCCTTGACAGCCCCAAGTAGAGCACAAGATTTTAATTTAGTCCACAATAGAAAAACTGAAAACAAGAAAAATTGGCTCTCTGGGGAAATGGTCATTATTGGTTAAAAGAGAGAAAGGAGAAAAAAAGGAGGAATTTTAGTAACATCCGTGACATACTAACTTCAGTCAGAAAGAAGCCAAAACAACTGCCCTAGAGCCAGTAGCACCCTACTCCTTAAGACAGAGAGCAACTACTGCAAAGCTACTATCCAGTTTAATAAATGGAGGTTTAGCCTACCATTAACATGTTAGCTGCTGAAAACACGCCATCCCTTTCCATTTGTAACCAGCATCACTACTCCAGTTTCTCCTCCAAAGAAGAGACTTGCACAGCTACGAATCCCTACAGATCTGGAAGGCTTGCACAGGAGTGTACTCCAGTGAAGTGGCCCAGGGAATATGATATTGGACTAAATATTTAAGAGACATCCTAGCTTTTTGCCTCCAACCCACAACATGACTATGGTTTGACACTTCAGTTCTGTTTCTTCTGCCCGCCCTCCCTCCCTCCCTGCTCTCTCTCCCACCCACCACATCACCCTCAACCAGCCACGCTCTCCAGACTAAAAAAACCATTACAAAATATGGTTTATAAAACCGGAAACAATCACAACCTTTATCTGTTGAGAAATCACTACCTCTGTCTCATGACAGTTGCAAGGTCTCAAGTAGGAACACATGAGTTGAGAAAGAAAGGTCTTATTTAGAAAATTCCTCAGCAAAAGCACAAGAAGGCAATGTCTTTCTGCTTTTCCCCACCACTGGGCTTACGAACACCCTCCCCTGTGATTTTGATTACATAGTTTACTACCTTTTGATGTTGCCACTAGAGTTTTGTAGTAAAGAATATAAATCTTAATATTCTTCCATTCAATCATCAAAGCACTGAGGCATAGATCTTACATTTGAAGAGACACATAAAGGCTTCAGATACAGTCACAGAAACTCTGATTTCCCCTCTGTCCTTTTGTTTCCTGTGAATTTTAGAAAATGCCCTCAACCTCAGCTTTAAGAGACAAACAAGTACAAGGTAAGCATTACATTTTTAATTGCCGCATTTTTCACAGCATTTTGCTGAAGAAGAAACATTTGTGATTCCTTTTAAAGTTTCTTGCCAGGAAAGCAGAAAGAGGAAGGACATGCCTATGCTTCATTTCCCCCTTTTCCCTCATTCAGAACGATGCAGGATGAAAAATTTGAACCTGGAGTTTTCTTCATCTCTGGCAGGTACATAGGTACATAGAATAATTCAGGTTGGAAAGGACCTCAGAATTCAAATTTTGACCCAAAAAAACCACAGACAACTCTGTGCCTATGTTTTTTGTTAATAAAGCAAAATTTATGTTATTTACAGGCATTGTTTTTGTTCAGACAGGGAACAAAGCCATTAAATCACTTAACACTGCAATATATGAACTGTCAGTCTTCTGTTTTCCTTGCTGTTCTCATTTGCTCAATCTTCCTGCCAAACCAACGAGCTCAGGACTGCAGAGGACACTCCACGCTGGACAGACCCACGCTTTCCGTGGTACGTTCCACTGTGACTATACTATTCCACTCCTCTGGGATGTTGCTTATGGAGGGAGCTCTCAGCGCCCACTCACCCATGGTCCCTAAGATATTAGTAGAGTTGTCAGCCACAGGAGTTTTCCCTCCAAGGTAACGGCTTATTATTTTCCAAGACCAGATGGGGAACACAGGTGCAAAGAGTGCCAGCAACTTGCCCAAAATCACAAAAAAAAAAATCCACAGGAGAGCAGACACTAAATCCAGATCTCTGAAGTGCAGCATTGATGGTTGGTATATCCCTCCTCAGTGCATTAATACGGAGTTATAGACTTCAACTGTGTTCCAGTTTAGAGAGTGACTCATTCCTCCCCCTCCTTCTGTAGTGCCAGAAACATCCAGTAAAAAGAGCTATGAACGACAAAACCTCAGGCTGACGAAGGACTCAAAGTCTCAAGCAAGCATCAGATGGATGACAGTCTTCTATACCCTGGCAACACCTGAAAATTTTCATGACAGTCAAATATCACCAGCTGAAGATGGTACTCCCAGCCGTGCCACAGTAAGGATGTAAGGCAGACTGCCTCTCGTGCAGAGGATTGCACAGCTTCCAGGAGCGGGACACCAGCCTTCTCAGAGGGCAACACCTGCATTCTTAGTACCATCTACAAAAGCCAAATCATCAAGCCTTAGAGCAAAACCGTAGGATTCCAAGCAAGTCCAAACTTTTTAATCTCTTTATATTGGAGATACCTAGAAATGTTATTTTAGAAATAAATGCAAACCAGCAAAATTTTAAGAGTAGCAAACAGCATACTTTGGATCTTACATTTTGCCTGTTTTTTTACTTTTTCATGTTAGGCTTACCATCGCTTTTTCCCCATTGGCTTCTAGGAGCAACTAGGCACACTCAAACATGGACCAAGTACTGAAGGCATCATTCTTCCATAAAAAAAATAGTTTTCTCTTATCATAGGATCAATGCACTGAATTAAATATATATACACACGTGCGTATATGTGTGTGTGTATATAAACAAATGAGTTAGCCTGACATCGTTGAACAGAAGAAAGTGAAAAATTTCATGATAATTATCTGATCCTGGAACATTTCTAAAGCACCTGCATCCCCGAAGCACCTCATGTACACCTTTACATCTTTGTTTCTTTTTTAACTGAAAGGAAAAAGTGTTGCTTATGAAACACAATCCAATATGAATCTGATGAGTCAACTAAAGAACACAGCATAATGTAATCCATGCTTGTAATATCAAAGATCAGAGAGGATGAAATTAGTTCCCCTTTATTCACATAAAACATGGCCTACTAACAACTCACATGATGCTTTGACTAGAGTTTAGTCACCCTTGTTATGAAAAACATGGGTCATCCATTCAGATCTTCATTATTTAGGCAGCATTAAACTTCTTATTAACACCAAGAAAAAAAAAAGTATTTAAGCATTCCTATGAAGTATAGAAAAAGCTAGATCATGACTATTTAGGAAGCCACTAGGCTTACACAGAACTTTATCTCCAAATGATGAGCTTGCTGCTTTCTTTCCGAAAAGATAAGCTCAGGCAATAACCAAGTAGAAGTGACCCTTACGAGGCAATAAACTCGTCTCCTCAGGACTGATTACGTAAATCACACTAAACATCCTGTGTATTATTATGGAGCACTGAGTTTTATGGAAATTTAAAATCCAGCTCTCAAGGTCCTTTAAGGCAGGTAAGTAAATGTACTCCTTATTGAAAATATAACATGGCTAGACATTCACGAACTCCTGTATTTATTCTCTGAAAAAGCAGAGGAATAAATTTCTGGTGAAATCTTTCACGGCTCTTAGCAGAATAATATAAATCCATTTCAAAACATTTCGCTCACCTTGATGATGTTTCAGCATCTCAAGGCAATTAAATCAAACTCTTCAGAGTGGAAAATCAGCTCAAGCTTCACTGGCATTTTAATCCATCTCTCAAGTTCCTGCTGACCACATAGAGCCCTGTGAGACAGGACCAAGAACTCCCAACTCACTTCTTTTTATCCAAGCTTCATAGTTAGACATGCAAACAGAGATTGGAGCTAAGACTATCTATATTACTTCCACATATAGATAATCAGAAGTAATACATCTCCACATCCATTTGATGAAGGAAAACACCACCCAAGTGTTCAAAGGCTAAGTGCTGCCAATCTTCCTACAGAAGACCCTACATGCTGCAGCCCCAATGGATTGATAAAGTGGTAGCAACACCTAATGCAAATTTCCTGAAGCTGAGAATCCAGACATGGAGGCAGCCTCTGGCAATTTCTAAATATGGGGCCTCTCTCCTCTGCGTGATAGCTTACAAAAAGCTAGGTTGCTACTGAGCCATAAAGATTTTCATCACCCCAACACTAACATCAATACCAAGGGCAGCCTCAGCCCAACTCACTGAGCACATCCTGGTTAAAGAGGAGAGATAAAGTCCAACGATGCAATTTCCCACAAGGGAAACCAGATACAGTACAACAGATTGGGTGGCCTCAAATGCACTTCTGAACATCCAGCACATCATTGTACCTGGAAACACCCTGGAATGCTTCAAAATTGGTCCTAACGTGAAGGACTACTGATTGCCTGCGATTTGCTATGCTTTCTGACAGATCCAGTTGTAAGAAAGAAAATTATGCAAAGAATATTTTGAAACACCAGATACAGCCTACGTACGAGCGCCAGTAGCCGTTTCCTCATTCCACAGTGGCAGGAAGGACACGGCCCCAAAAGGAATCGCTCGTCATGCCACAACACCTTATTTGCCTGCAAAACAATACATCCACCTCAAAGGGATTTAACTTCGAGACCCCTAATGAAATATGTTTAAGGAACCCCCAGAGAAGGAAGATCAAGAATATTATTGTTTTCAGGGTTCAGCTTCTGCGTAGTACTAGCACACAGTTGGTACTAGAGAGCAGGCAAACCAAAACAACAAGAACTTCAGTTAAAGCCTTGTTTCTAAAATGGGATTGCAGAAAACCCAATAAATCCTTACATGTAGTATTCATGCCTTAAACAGTAAGAACTCAGGGAAAAACATTACTCAGGGCTCTTGCTGCATCTGATTAACTTCAGCTAACAGAACTGCTGTTGAAGTGTGGCCAGGTTACCACAACTCCGCTACAGGAACAGTATGATGCTGTATCTGGTGTTTCTGTATCCTGACTGTATTTTATCTCCTGCATTGAGAAAAGTAATCAATACATTCTTTGGGATCACACACACAAACAAAGAGCAACCTTGATTCTCTGACATTCACTCCGTTTAGCCCAAGAGGCTGCAAACAGACCAAAAGCAGCTTGTTTCACATTCTTTTGAATACCAACTGGAAGAAAGTAGCTTCTCTATTCAGTGGGCTCCTGAGACCATGAATTGATTTTGTACAGACTTTCTCCTTACACCCTATCATTCACTTCATGGTAATACTTTCAATGTCAGTGAGCTGCTACCCTGATCCCACTTAGCCCATTTACAAGGATAAGTAGATGCAACAATCATTGCTAACTAATTGCAGGGTTTTGTTTTTCCCAAAATGTAGCTGGAGCAGAAGACACAGTGTATTTCAACTGTTGAAAAGTTTGCATCCTCTGAGCTTTTTCTATTGATCGGCATCCTGAACACAGATGATGAGAGGGGAGACTAACATGCTTCATCCATCAGGAAATTCAATTTTTCATTTCTTTGGAAAGAATCCAACCAGGTATGCTGTTAAATCCTTAGAACATCCATCCTGAACTGTAAAGGTAAGCTGTATTTTAATCCCTAAGACAGACTTCCCCTCCATCTTAAAAGTTCAAAACAGAACCCAAACTTCAAAATGGATTTGCGACTAGTACCCTATTCAAGATTTAGAGAGTATACTGCTAGAACAACAAAACCAAACAGGTATCAACTAGAACTACAGTATTACATACATAAGAGATGGGTGTTTTAAAATACCCTGACTATTCCCGTTGTCAGGCTTATAGATTGATAATTCAGCCCTGAGGGCCTCTCATTTCAAAACATGGGGTATCCAGCAACTTCTGCTAGCATCCAAAAATGACAGCAGCATGCCTCATTTTAAGAACTAAACTGCTTATTTAGTTGGGGTAACAATGTTCTGAAGGGTATTTTGGGTTTTTTTTGTTGGGGTGGGGTTTTGGGGGGGTTTTTTTGTTGTTTTTTAAAAAGTCTTGCCTCCTTACTTCAGCATCTCCAGTCTGACTTTTATAATTTGAATGTGTACTCTTGAGCAGCACATGAAAATTCCATAAAGCTTCATCCCCATTAAAAAGAAAGAATAAACTAATAACCCAACTGCTCAGAAAATATGTAAAAGCTCTAATAAAAGAAAGACCACATTACATTATTGATCTGGGATGATGTCTGTCAAGCTCCTGACAGAAGCTAACCTTTATAGCCGAACTACAAATCCCCTGAAAACACTGGTGTGTAATGGAAAGCCTGACAGGCCATTAGTGACAACAGCACGAACAAGGTTCTAATAAACAGCGAAAATGGAATTTTAAATGAACCACCATAAAAAAAAAAAAAAACAAAAGGTATTAACCCTGGAGGGCTGCAGCCCTGGAGTTTACCCCAGACTGCCATGCTCCGTGACTTCATCCTGTAGGGATATTCCCAAATATCCTATGCTTGACTGCAGAAGTGGCAGGATGGGATCCTAGGGCATTAGATCTCAATACCCCTTCTGACACCCGTTATTTTCTCTTCAGCCTTAATATTAAAGATCATTATTTGCCTCCATCTGTAATCCTACACAATCCTATCCCAACATCACAAGGTCCCCCAGTCCCAGTGCAAGATTCTCATTTGTCCCCCTCTCAGTCCCCACAGCAAAATCACACCCTCTCTTCTGCTCTGTGATACCAACAGAAAGAAATCTCATCAACAAAAAGCATGCCACCTAGCACAGCCCTGCCAAAAAGGAAATTTCCTAGCAGTCGCCTTCAACTACTTTGTTCTCACTGATGCATTACAGCAAGAGACATTACCTTAAAAATTGGTGCTGCACCCTGGTTTTAAAATTACCCGCTCCAGCCCTGACACAAGCATCCAAAATTACCCTCCATCGGACCTGCCCGAGTCTAATGCCCTTGTAGTACAAACAGCACTCCTCGCATGAGTACAATTTGCTGAGGCCCATCCCAGACCAGCACCACAAGCTCCTCTCTCCCACCCTCTGTTCTGTAGCACGGCCAGCCCCACTCCTTGCCCCTGGGCCTTGCTGGGATAGAAAGCAAGACAGATCCCTCGCAGGACCTAGCAAGCACAACCCTCACCCTGTCGGTCCTGCACACAGGGCTGCTGGACAAGCAGAAACACATTCCCAGCCCATGACCAAACCCACTGGTCTCAGAATTGGCTCCAGCTGTGGTTCCTCCTACACCTGTGGTTTCTCCTACACCACCCTATCCAAGCACTCAACTACACATCAAATGTCTACATGCACGCTTGGCTTCAGAAATTTCTCCCAGACAGTTTTCTATGCCAGGAGAGAGAGAAGAAGAAAAAAAAAAAAAAAAAAGCTTTAACATCATCTTCCCCTTCTACCTCTAAAAAAAAAATAAATAAATCACATTATACCCATTTTCACACTGGAATTTCTTTGCTATTTGCTCATCTTTCTCCAACACAAATCTGAGGTTTGATACCCAGGATGAGCTGGTTAAATCATTTTGACTTGAAAGTACCTACTTTAACTCTGATTTAAACAATCTGTTCTGATCTTGCTTTGCATTTGTACCTTCTAGAACTTTTCCTGGAAAGAAATACAGAATCTTCCTGGCTGGAACACTGCGATTTGATTTTTTTTTTTTTTTTTTTTACTGATTAGGAAGCTACTCTATAAACATTTTTTTTTATTTTAAGTTACTTACATTAGTAACTTTTTTTTTCTCTTCAGTATTTGACTGTTCATTTTTTTATGGAACATTTCATATTCATTAGCTGCAACACGTTTTATAAATAGGACAAAAGAACTTGTACAAATATTAAGGTACAAGTAATAAAAACTATTGTATTTTAAACTCAAATTAAATCCTTCTAATTGTGTTGAATGAAAAGAAAGTAAATTTATCAACATATTTGTATAGTAAAACTAACTCATTACAGGGGACATTACCCATAGTTAGTGAATTTGGTTGTATATGTCCCTCAAGTTTTTGTTAGAACAGATGGGATTTTCACACCTTCTTGTTATTCATAGATCAAAAGAAAACAAAGCTTCCCAGCTTTTGTAGTTTCTCACCTTTGGCTGGACAACTCACTGCACTAACTCCAGGAAGAACCATGAATGAAGAATATGTTTTGTTTCTGCACGAAAGCTACTCCTGTCAAACCAGTTCTGTGCTGCAACAAATTCTCAGCAGACACTTCCACCTACTCAGTGGCTACACTTTCTTCAGTTTCAGAAGCAAATATATCCTTCTTGAGTATTACAATTTAATTAAGTTATTACATTATGATAGAGTTAAGGTCTGAATCTAGTACTTTCAAATCCAAATTATTCATTCTTTTTAATTCTTTATTTTAACCTCTTTTGCTTTCCAAAAACTTCTTCCACTGTTCTTCATACTTCTACCCACGTTTTCCCAGTTGGGTCTTTATGTTTCCATCACATTTTCACAACACTCACGTGCATGAGCACTTACTGTATGCCACCTCACCTTTCCTTCTCTCAGGAAGGCTAGAGACCTATTTATTTCCAGGATTTATTCATCAAGATAATTGGGCATATGAATCATCCCACTGCCTTTACTCACATGACAAGCCCTGACGTGCACTGCTGTGCAAACAAGTCCAAGAAATCCTCCGACTTTGAGGATGAACGTTCCTCCTTCTGCTGTTCCTATGCCAAGTACACCCTCCTCTGCCCGCCTCTCATCAACAGTCCGTCAAATACGAGAGCACCTCCTCTACCACCAGGAAGCCAAACAGAAGAAACACTTCATTACTGATAAGACTATCGGGCCCTCTGCAGGGTCCGGCCTCTCCGCTGGCACCTGCAACCACCACCATTACAGACCTTTAGTGCCTAAAGAACCTAAGCTGCTTGTTTACTCCAGATTTCCTCCAGCCCACGGGGCAGCCACCTGCTTCTCAGGATCCTTACGACTTCTCCACCTTTCGCCTGGCTACACATCTCCACTACCGATCAGTCACGGTTCAAGACATTATTCAGATCTACCTATTTATTTTTTCCTACTCATTACAAGTTCCAGTATGCACCAAGTCACACCTCCACACAAGCAGACGGTGCTACACTAAAGGCAGGGCCATTTGTCACTGGAGGACAGAAGGACACAGAGAAATTAAGCATCTGACAACGTTACACCGTAATTTCAGGCACAACCAAAAAATAAAACCCTCCCAGTTCAGGGCTTTGGCCAAAAAGGTAATTTCACAGCCTTACATTCAGCCTGGCTAAGGAGACATACAGCAAGTCTGTCATTCCTCTAGAAGGGGAATTATTTTGCCAGAGAAACGTTCTACCAAACGGCATTTCAGAGCAAGCATTGCACGCAACACTAGTGTAATACTCTGCACAACTGGATGACACTAACATCCAACCAAGACTTCTCGGAGAGGCATCATCCTTCCCCCTAAGCAGCTTGGTGAGGAGTCATGCATGAGTCATTATTTTGAAGCACGATGTCAGATTTGCTATATTTTCTACATTGCACAAACAGGACAAAACAGAAAATCCCATGCAAGGGGATTTACATTTTTGGACAATACTTGTCCAAATGCTCATGTGATATTCCTGAAATAAAGCAATTCGTCTCACCAAAATCCTGCGTCAGCAAAAATAGCAGTTTCCTCCTTAGGCTGGGGAGTAGGGGCTCACTTAATGGAAATACACAAAAGGAGAGAGGTCACCCAAATTATGACCCAGGGAGTCCCATTTTATTGTTGAGGGGTTAACAGCACTCTGGGAAAACCCAGAATTTAACATGGTCAGAGTCTTTGCCAGCCGATTTCAAGAGAACTCAGAAAAACTCACAACAGGTTTAACCTACTGACACAGCTGAAAAGGATCTGGCCATTACAAAAAGAAACACCACTGATACAAAACGAGCAGCGGGTGTGCTCCTCCTGCAGCCCAGCAGGTGATGTGCCACAGGTTGGATCGATGGGACTGTTCTGAATAACAGCACCTAGGCACAAAGAGCAGACAAAACCTCTGTGTCAGCCACCTGAACCCATACGGGACCCTGACTACTTTCATGAGTACTGAACTCCGGGAAAAGCCTTTACATCTGCTGTGCTGCTAGCGCCCAGCACAGCTGGATTACGGCTGTTCCGACTACATTGCACGTCCTGAAACAACATTTGCTAGTGTAGTCCAGATGTGCATAAATTTAAGGTATAGGATTACATCTGATAACCTTCTGTTCATCTACAACTTCGACCGAGCACCACTCCAAAAGCTCAGTGTTTTTCCTAAGAGAAGTATTTAAACTATTTACTCAGTAATAAATCACAGAATAGGGAAAAAGAGCACTCATTCACTGGGAGTGACAATGTTATATATCAGGTAACGTGCAGCACACAACAAAATGAAGATCTTGGAAAATCCTTCAATATATAAAAGTGGAGATTTATAGCACAGAGAGATTTTCTGTCTCCTAGGCCTTAAGGAAGCTTCCCAATATGTTCCTCCCAAACTTTAAGTAATAATATGTATAGATTTCAAAAAACTGGTGAGATGCTGTGACAATTGAAATGTCCCTATGGCAACCTGAGTTTGCAACCTCTAATCCTGAGAGGGGTCCCACTGTGTGACTCTGCAGTGCTTGGGGATTAGCAAGGGGAGTGCCAGCAGGAACTGATATTCAGCAACTGTGCTCAGAAATAGCCACCGTAAAACAGATCCTCCTTGCATTAGAACTGCCATGCTGTCCCACAACCACCACAGCTGAAGGTCCATTACACCCACAGCTGCCCTGAGCAGAGAGATCTATGGCACTTCTCCACCTGCAGGACACTGCACTCATGGGGAAGGCATAACAGCTTGGCAAACTGCAGTGTTGTCAGCTAAAAGTTCAGCTCCGTTCCTTGGATATAAAAACTGAACATCCGAGGCTCTCCTGTGGTGACATATAACCTATTTCCACACAGGTACAGACGTATACAGGCAAATCTCCACGGGCAGGATCAGCCCCTCAGTGCAACAAGCTAAGCATTCTCCTGAGGTTTTCCTTTCGAGCCTTCATCTGGTAGAAGAGGGGTGCAATATTATCCTATTACTTGTGTGATCATCCCAAAGTTACACAGCAGGACTTCTCGTGATGAGCTACTGTGGATATGCGTCCAAACACAAGTGGAGAGGAAGCATTTCTATGCTCTTACCAGTCAACACAGTTTTTCCCTTTTCCAATTTCAGTAAAAGAATGCGATGGTGATATTTCTCTTCCTGTGAGTCCTTATTTTCATTCAAACATGATATGGCCAAACATGAGCTGACAACAGCTTTTCAATGAATGCAATCTCACAGGCATTTAGATTTTGTGTTTTTTTCTGGTTTGTTTACAGTTTCTTTGCCACAACACTTTATTTGGCCCTGTAACATTTTTACACTACAGTAAAGCCCAGAGATCCAATTCCATTACAAAAAAGCATAAAGAAAAACTCATCATTTCTCTTTGTTTGCACAAGCTTTCATAACATACTAGGCAAAAATAAAGAAGAGAGAGCCCATTCCTCCCTGTGGAGACCACAGTAAGCACTGGCAGACAAAGTGAGGCACAAAGGTCAGACGGAGAACTGGAGAAGCTTCCCCTGCCAATTCATATCACAAAGCCAGTAAAACTCAAACAAAAACTCATTCTGAGTTCATAAGGAAGACTCAGAAATGGAGACTTTTAGGACCTTATAGATAAGCTGAGGAAGGATAAGCCATTAATAAAGGCCACATGGAAGCAACAAGAGAAGTATTGCACACCAGTGCTCATAATTTAAAGCCCTGACTCTCCAAAGACTTCTGGGCATTCATCCCCTTAGAGCACAGTTCCAGTCCAGGATACACAAAAGTTCTGAATTAGGTAGAAACCATTCCTCACATCAAAAACTTCTGTCTATGACCTTTATTGTTGCACAGAAAAATTAATGATTTCTATTCATAAGCCTAGCCAGAAGAGTTTCCTGATGGGAAGGATTTTGGTTAAGGGAGCTGCCGTACCGCTCTGTCGCCTAAAGTCAACTGAATTTCAACTTCAAACTTATTTTGCAATGCATAGGCTTTGCCAAAAGCTAAATAAAGATGTGTCATGTAAAATTTGCATCGATCGAGATGTAAATAAACACGATAGCCAGAAAGCTGAAGAAAACCTCCATGATTTAAAAAACTAACTGACCGCCAAGAGCCACAACCTTATGTGCTTACTAGACCATGGCGAGCAGCGTGAAGTCATTTACTCAGGGAAGGGAGGTGTCTGACTCAGAAGAGGAAAAAAAAAATCTACAGAGATCATTTGAGAGCCATACGACCGCATACATTGGCGAGAGTTACAAAAAATGTGTTCCGTTTGTATTCCAAAACACATGATACGTAGCTTATACTTTAAAAAAATACCGGCTTACGTGCGCGGTGCCTTCTGACCATTTCTCTCCAAGGGCATTTCAGACAATGGAGCAGAAGCCGCTCTCTCCGGTTCTCGGGGACCTCGGGAGGAAGAAGGGCCCACCCCCGTGGCAGCGGCACAGCCCGGCAGCGCACAACAGGTTTCCAGGCCACCGCCACCGGCTGCACACGGCGAACCGGGAGCCCGACCCAGCCCGCAGCCGCGGAGGGCTCCCGCTCCCGCTCCCGCCGAGGGCCGCCCGGCCCCGGGGCGCCGCGCCCGCCCCGCCGCTCCCCCTCCCGCCCGGCCCGGCGGGGAGGCCCCGGCCGCCGACTCACCGAGGCCGCTGATCTCCTGGCGGAGGCCGGCGCGGCTCCGCTCCTCCGCTATCGCCCGCAGCATCTGCTGCAGGGAGCGGTCCAGGTCGCCGTTGGCCTCCTCGTCCCTCGGCCCGGCGCGGCCGCCGCTCCTGGCAGAGGCCATGCTGCCGCTGCCGCCGCTGCCGCCGGCGATGATCTCATGTCAGGCCGCCCCGCGGAGGCGGCCGCGGCACCCGGCGCTGCCGCCCCCGCCGCCCGCACGGCTCTCTCCCGGCAGCGGCGGGCGGAGACGGGGCGGGGGGGGGGGGGGGTGTGGAGGGGGGGTGGAAGCCGCCCGGTGGCAACGACGAGAAACCCCCCCCCCCCTCTCCCGCCTCGCTTCCTCCGGCTCGGCGAGGGGCGCGACCCTCCCCGGCTCCCCCTCAGAAAGTTTCCCGGGCGTCGCCGGCAGCCCCCCGCGACGCCGCGATCGTTACCCGGCCGCGCTCCGCCGCTTCCTGCTACAGCGGCCCCGGGGGCGGTGCCGCCGGGGGCGTGGCCACGCCCCCGACACGCCCTTTGGGCGTGTCGGGGGCGTGGCCACGCCCCGGCGGCCACGCCCCCCTCCCCGCGGCGGCCGCCCCGTTGTCCCTTAGAAGGGTTTTCCTGGCGGTAACTGGGCATAAACCCAAAATACAAACCTAAAATATTTACGCGGGCCTATTGCGACGCAAACCTGCTGGAGAGCTGACTCCTTGCTGCACAAACACACCTTCAGCTGTGGGGGTTAGGAAGGAAAGACTTCCTCGGGAAGCTATAAACTGAGGGAGAAAAACCAGAGCGGTGCCATGGGCGGGTTGGTCTTCGGAGGACATCAGCAACAGCTCTCTCACCCAGGATAAACCCCCTGCTCATTCCCCCGTGCTCCCACCCACAAGTATTGCTTTTCACGGGCTACGTTGGTGAAAAATACCTTCTCCTGTAGGAAGAACCAAGCATGTCCAAGCAGTAAATGCAAAACAGTATTTCAGGTGGTCTGTAACCCCACAAGGCCAAGCAGAAAGATAAGAAAATCCACCTGCAGGCAGGCGCTTTCCTCTGCGAAGAAAGCAGAGCCACACGCTTGACCATCATCCAGGGCAGCCCACACTGTCCTGCGTCCCTCTCATCTGAAGATCTTTTGTTTCCAGTCAGGCTTTCTGGACACCTTCTTCCCCCTCCTTCCTTCTCACCCTGTCCCACAGATTTGGCCCCAGACTCTTGCCGCTGCAGGCAGAGCTCTCCTGCCTGCCCCACTGACATCAAATCTCCCCAGCTGCTGCTTCCTTCTTGCTCGCCTGTAACCAGACGTGTACAGCGCTGTGGGGACAAAACCCAGCCTAAGGCATCCCCTGAAGTGTCTACCAAGAGCCGGGCCACCTCTCCCTTAGCATTCGCACGTTTTGCTCCTAGGTCTAATGTAAACGAGGACTGGGTGGTCTCTGGGAACAAGCCAGCTTGTGCTGCAGAGATTGGACCCTGAGCCCCACTGCTGCTGCTGCTGGTTGTTCCCAGCAGATACCAGTAACAGCCAAATCTTTCCCAGCTCATAAATTAAGGATTTGCTAAGCCACAGATGGAGAGAAATACAACTGCCTGCCCAGTTCTTCTGCAAACAATTTGCTCAACATTTTTTTGTTTATAATATTACTTTATGCTCTCCTCATTTCCTAAAAATATTGTAAGGCTTATGCAGCCTTTTCTTCTCTCTGAAGTCCTATTTGAAACTTAGCGGGCCTTGAAGGTGGTGGTGGGAAGGAGAGAAGAGGACAGAGGACTTAAGACTTGAGTTGACATCATTTGAAAGCTGGGATTTTTGCTACGGTTTAATAAGAAAGAAAAGTGTTCAAACGCTATACGATTGTTCTCCAAAATAGCATACATTTACACCGTGTTTCCAATTTCAGTTTCATGTCAACTTCTGACACCAATAAACTAACAATCAGACACCTGCTGAATGCTATTTACAACCATATACTGACTTTCCATTACAGGGGTACAGACAAAAGTATTTTCTATGGAAGGCCCCTATGCTGAATTGGACACATGAGAGAAATTTGAAGTTGATGTAGCATTTTGCTAGTAAAATATCTGGTTTTTTACAAAGCAATGGAAGGCATGGACATACAAGCACAGGACTTAAGCACCTCTTCCATTGTTAAATCTGATAGTTCTGTTTCTCGGAGAGAACGAAGACTTGCAGTCACACGCTGGCCCTGTAAATGCATGCTTTAGACTTATTTATCCCATGGGCTTACAACGGGGAAGAGCAGCCAAAGACTGTCCTGTACTGTTAGCCTCCAAGTTGTTCCTGACATTGCCAAGATATGACACTTGAGACAGGAGGAAGGGAGCTCTCTGCTGCCAGAGGAGCTCGCGATCTCATTTACCTCACGTCACACTGTACTAGCTAAGGCATTTTAGTATTGGGTATTTTTCCCCAGTAGATTGCTGCTTGATCCCAACCCCACTATCGGGGTACATGGAAATACTTGACACTTGTCATGTCACCAGCCAGTAGACAACCCAGCAGCAGTTCCTCCACAGCCTCCAGCAGTTCAGTCCCTCTGCTGAGCCCTGAACGCTCACCCTAAAGTTCCAGCAACTCTGCTTAAAAAAAGCGATTAAGCAAACCTTCTGCTGCCCCATCCAGGCCTTTTGTATAACGAAATGGTATTCCTGCCCCTACTCAGTTCCTAGCCCTACCTTCAACTTTCTCTGACTTCTACCAAAACAGGCCCACAGACAAAATCCTGTTGTTTTTCTTCTCATAGGCCTTCCTAGCCAAGTGCACATCCTAGTAGATCACAGCTCCTAATCAGAAGATAGGGGGATAAAGTCTGTTTTCTTAAAGGGGCTATTGATTAAGTACCCTTAGGATCAGTTAGAAATCGGAAATGCTAATTGATTTTGGTTTTTAAAGATCCCATGGTACATTTTAAAACAACAAACCCCTCTGTCTAGACAAACTCTTGATGGAGAGGGGGGATTGTATTCTGTCTTTAGGTATTGCTCCTAAAGGTCTTCTTCACCGACACTTAGCACCATGTTATCACTATAATGGGTATCAAGAGCCCTATCCTACCATGCATGCTCTCACTGAACTCAATTACACACAAAATAATAAACTCTCTCTTGCAAAAGGAGTAATGGGTGTTAGGGCCCTGGGGGCACTAATAGGCCTTAATGGCCCTGACCAGCCTCACCTGGGGCCTCCACACACACTCACAGGCTGGGGACTCTATTTAATCTCAGCCCTGAGGCTTCTGCTTGAGCTATGGTGAAGGAGGGATGGTCTTTGGTTCTGCTACAGTTGTGTCTATGTTTGGCTATGAGTGCTGTTGATCTGGCCCCTGACCAGAAGGCTGACTTCTCAGCTTGGCCATGGACCTGCCTCATGACCGTGGAGGTACCTTTTGACCTGGGCTCTGGTTTACCCTATTCCCTTGCTTAGGTTCTGTAGTGCTGAGCTGTGGCCCCCAAGGGCCTTGCCAACCTGGGAATCTTCCCCCCAGTTCCCTGGCCCGCAGGGAGCTTCCAGCTTGCACAGTGCCCTGGCAATAGATCCCTCTGCTTTCTTAGATAATAATGCGCTTTGTGTCCTGATGTAAAATATGTATATTGATCAATAAGGTGGACAGGCTGTAGGTCAGAGAATAGGCTGGGTGCATCTCTCTAACTTAGGATGTGTGTTCTATACAGCAGAAACCTAAAACAATACAAAAACTCAAGTTCATTGTAAATAACCAGCTGACTTAATGTTGTGAAGTATGTCTTTTGAATGAGTCCATAATAGTCAAGCTTTGCTATGCTTACACAAAAGTCAAGCAAGTTATTTATATAAGGTTATATTTTCCTTACTATATTTATTTTAGTAGCAGCTAATAGTGATAGTCTGCAGTGCATGCTCCTAAGACCACATGGTGTGTGAATATCTAACAATTAAAATAAGTTTGTGAGTTAGCAGGTATGGGCTTATTTAATGCATTTGAATGTCTTTCTAATGGATGAGTCCTACACTATATGTGTCTTACAGCAGTGGCCCTACCAAAACTTGTGTAGCTACTTATAGCCTCAGAAAGAGATCAGCATTACTTATGTGCTTCAAGCTCTGTATGTGCATAAACTGTTGCAGGAATAGACTTTGTAATTCTGAAGCTTTGAAAGTCCTATTCAACCCATTACAAGTATGCAAAGTACCCTCATTTTTTTTAATGTCTGTCTTTACTGATAATAATGAATTCAGATTTATAACAGCTACATGTGGCAAAAGAATGTTATAGCCACTTTAAAGATACAGGGCATGAAATGCAGTTTTGTGCTAAAGAGATTAAGCAATTTGCTTAACAATTCTAATCATACTTTAGTCATGAATTGGGGTATCTCTATCTTCATCAGTCTGCTGCTTTCTGCTGAAGGCATGCTCATGGGTCAGTGGGCCATCCAGTGAGTTTATATGCAAAAATTAATTCTGCAATTTTTACTTGTCTCCCTAACTGCATCAAGGCATTTTGACTTAGGACACAGCAATTTTTGGCCTCCCATTATAAATTGTATTAAACTAGTCAGCTGGAAAGATAATTCAAAGTTACTTCTGGAACTTTCCAGTGTTCAGCACAAGACTAATTCTCCTCCCAAGATTAAACCTACAATTAAAGCTGCTGAAAATTCTATCTATAGAATATTATGCGATTTTTTCAGCTAAAATTATCCTTTGTAGTTACTCCTCTGAAGGCACAGTAGAGCACTTGAGGTCACGTATTTCTGAAGTTAGAGGTGTTCTACCTGTTTAGCTTTCTTTTGTCCTTCCTTCTTTGCACTGCTCTTGTCATCCCTGTCACTACTTTCATCAGTCAATTGCCATGGGATATGCTGAACGGAAGCCAGAGATGCTCAGGCTTGCATTGTAGGAGTAGAAACATTTGTCTGAACTTGTATGAATAGCTTGCAGTCCAGCCTGATCCCTCTCTTCTGCACCCGAGCCTTTTATCCTAGGTTGCTCCTGTGCTGTTCCTGAGAGTGCAATTATCTTAATAGGATTGAGATGTGAACTGTAGCCTTTGTGGTAACAGGCTCCTGGGTTTTATAAGCCACTTGCACAGAATCCATGTTTCATTGTTTTCCTTGAACTGTACTTGTGCTATATCCAGAAACACCTCACCACTTATGAATCCACCTCAAGCCCTCCATCAGTTCAGCAAATTTGAAGTCCCAGTAGGAATTCATTTTTTTTTTTATTATATAGCTTGTATTTGAGAAGCTTACAATTTTTGTCATAGAACAGTATTTTTATTTTACTGTTTTTAATGTTATGTTGATTATACTATATTATATAGTTATGTTAGTATTTCCCTATTAATTTTGATGAACATTAGTTAATACTTTATATAACAGGCAAAAAAAGACAGAACCTGTGAGCGGCGAGCCAAAGAAATCGTACTCTCCAGATGATCTGCTTTTATAGGCTGGATTGCTCTAATAAATGGCACAAGCAGCAGCTCTAGATAAAGAGTGTGGTACGGTGAGTTTTCTTTGGATTCATATCTACTTAAGCAAACATTCAGAGTGGGTCAACTACATTCAAGACAATTCAGGTAATTTTCAACACTTTAACTCTAGGAGAAAGGTTTTCTCTACAGATCACTTGGCTGAACTCTGCTCAGACCCTATTCTTTCACTGACATCAGAATATTTCTTCACCTTTGCAAGGTATTCTGGTACTCGAATATATATAATATTATATAATACATGAATTAGGGAAATCAAGTTTTAAATTGGAGAAATTCTTTCCTGCTTAGAAAAAACAATTTTATTGTCAAGAAGATCTTGGGTGAAACTCGGCCTTACTGACTCAGGTTTGTAAAAGGAAGATGCCAGTGGGTGTCAGTGAGGTTGTGACTTCATCTTGTGAGTTTTAAACTTACTCAATCCTTTTTTTTATATACCTCTGTAGAATATAGATAGTAGATGTCTCTTACAAAGGCATCAAGTCATTTATGTGTGCAAGGAGCTTGGTCTCTAATTTTGCGATGGAGAACTTGTGTTCAAGTTGTAAAGCAAAACAAAGAAGCTGAAGGCTCAAGGTACTATTAATGCTTAAAGGAAAATATATGAAATGTTGCATTTTTGTCTCGAGTCAAAACATAAATATCTTTATTTTGGTCAGAGGTGAGGGGAAGGAAACCTGTGAAAACAGGAATTTTATTTTGAAGATGAATCTCCAGTTGTTACAGTATGTTTGTGATTTTGAGTATCTTATTCATGATGACATTATGCATTTTTCTCCACACCAGCTCAAGGTTAGATGCTAAGGTATTAAGCTCAGTTTCCTCCATGAGATCTTCCTTTCCCACCAGTGCTAATGATTCACCAGCGATGAACTTAAAAATGCAGTTAGCTAGGGTAGCTATAGCCTTAAGCTGTGAAAATGATCTCCATTGTTTAGTGGCTTGTAAAGCATTTATTAGTGCCCAGAGTGATTATTACTTCTGAGAAGCCTTAGCCATACTCCTTTCAATAATTTTTTTATAAATCATGGGATCTGCTTCTCTTGCAGAAAATTACAGAAATTATACCTCTATGTATTTCTCAAACTGGTACACATCTAGTGAGTTCACAACAACAATTCGTGATCACTTCAAATCATTCTAACTTTTGTTCATCTAGTTTAATTACAAACAATTACCTCCTAAGTTTCAGACTATATATCTTGGCAGTCACACATTGTATTTTTAGTGTATTTTACAGTAAGTTTTATGTACAGAAATGCCTGGAAAGTTATGCCTTGTATTTGAATCAACTGTACCTCTGAAAATGAACATATAATAAAATTAAGCAAGTTCATCCTCACAAGGTGAAACATAAGAAAATAGATAAATAAGACTTAAATCCTGGTAAGGCCTGGATATTTCAAGAAGCCTTGAACCTTACTAATCCTTACTAATCCAAGCAGAGTACACACCTGCAAAAAGCTGGTCCTTGCTAAACACAAAACTTAACAGAGTGAGAAAGGAAACTGCAGCAGAGGGAAGGCCAGTGACTCTGGAGGTCAGGGAAAGTCCAGAACCAGGAGCTTGCTTTGCCAGAAAGCCAGCACCTAGCTTCCCAGGCCAGTACATTTGACAAATGTGTCTCTAATGATACCATGCACTAGTTCTTAAATTCTCACTTAGCTGAGCCTCCAGCTAGTATAATTCTGTTTTTGTGACATGGACAGAGGAATTGGTATGTCACTTATAGACTAATTTTGCCTCAGTGGTTTGAACTAAATCCATAAGGCGTGCAAGTGCAAGAAGTTTTATGCTGGCCTCAGTGGTACAAATTGCCTGTCAGTTTGATTGGCTCATTCTGAGGCAGAAAGATAACTTATTTTGATGCAAAAAAAAAAAATCTGAAATTTTAGTAATGACTATAAAAGAAACCTAGACTAAAAGTTAAGTCAGCCTTTATGAAGACCACCTGCGTATAGTAAAAGGAATCTGAAGAGTGGTAGGTGTATTTCAGCACAGACCTGAGTTGTTTACGCAGGTGTAACTAGTGACAATGAAGGACATAAACTTTATGAAAGAGCTAGGACAGTGGACTGGGAGGCAAAAAGTATAAGGACTCTTGCGTTTTGTCACTGACATAGCACCTGTCTGCACACATCATAATGACAAGAGTGTTTAGTGCTACCCACCTTTTTTGGAGCTCTGGGTTCCCCATCCATATGAGAGTGTGGTGTTACCAGTTGAATACTTCATTAACAGTTGCTGGCACTTTGAATTTTGAAATTCTCAGCAGAAGCAGGCTATTGAGAGAAAAGATATATTTTAAAAAAAATAATTCTGAACTTAGCAGAAGCAAACAGTCAGTGCCAATTGAACTAGATTTGCATGACCTGTTCTCACCTGTTAACTTTTCCTAGCCTATTGATATGAACAGATCTAAGCTAAGTTCCTCGTATTTCCTGTCAGCCTGGTATTGACAGCTGGGGACAACACTAAGCTCAGATTTTCTGAAACAGCTTATCTTTAAGCATATGCTGCATATGCAGCCAAACTTCTCAGTGGAGTTGGAGTGGAACCAATGCTTTCAGGATCTATTAAAATGTATGGTTTTCAACATTTTCACATTTAATAAATGTCCGGACTGCTAAAAATATGTTATCCTAAATCATGAAAGTTAGTGTAATAAAATCAATGGCTGGCTTGTATCTTTGTCACCTTTCCTTGCCTACTGATGTTCCAGAGGAACCTATAGGAAAGTGTTTTTAAATATCAAGATAACATCTTTGGTTTCATTTCTTCCTCTCGCTCCCTGTGCTTCTCTCAAGCCATCACTGAAATCCATCTTCCTTATGGTCTCCATTTTACTTCTTTTACCCTGGCCTTTTACTCTTTGGCAATATTGCTCCCTCTTTTGAAAGCCACATGCCTCCAACTCCTTTCTTTTTCCAAGACACTTTTTTTTTCTTCACTCCCTCTTCTTGAACATGACTGTCTTGGGTTCCCTATGCCCTAGGGCCCCTAATCTGCATGCACTTTCCTAGGTGCTTAACTGTAATCATCAAGTACTAAACAATGACCAGGCTAAAGTGACAAATTTTGAGTAATATTGGCTTATTTCATCTACTTATGGTGCACATGAGCATGGTGCTTTGATTGATAAACATGTTCACCACAAGGATGCTTTGATGGGAAGGATAAAGGCTAAAACTGGAGATATAAATAACTGGTATCTGCTGAACAAGCAGAAAACTTGCTGCTCTTATTTGTTCACCTTGGTGTTCTATAGTCATAGGTTTAGCAACATACAGAGGTTTAAGCACAAAATGGTCCAATAGTTCATCTCGTTTAATTGTCTATATATCATAGGCCATTACACGTCATGAAATAAACCCTGCACTAAGCTCAATAAAACCAAAGAAGGATGTTAATAATTTCAACAGACTTTCTAAAAGCATGTTGATAAAAGCATAAGTCTGGAATACGTAATGTCTTATCCAAGGGTCCACCAATCCAAACTGTAGTGAAAGTAGTTTAGTTTTGCATTCTTCTGTAGGCATGTTGGTAGTTTATATAAACCAGAAGTTATTTGAAATACAGCAGAGCTTTCTGTGGTTGGACATTATGGTTTTACTTCTGAAGGGTGTATGTGTGTCTTCCTACATTGTTCAGACATGGTCTCCTGTTAAAGGTAATTTATACGTATGTATAAATCTTAACTGGGCTGTAGCCTCCTTTCACAATGCATAAAGAATTCCCCAAATGGTATTTTGGAGGGATTGTGTGTCTTAGAAGTAAAAGTTTCTTTACTGTTTGTAGACAAGCTTCCTCTCTGCTGTAAGGCATCTGGGTCACACCAGGAGTAAAGAGTTGAAACATTTGAAGACTTGAGGTGTCCAGTGCTCTTTCTGTTAGTGGCAGGTTGTTCACTGGCCAGCTGTACACTCCCACACTTTCCTAGGGAATGCTGGGCTTGAATGAGTTAACCTACTCTAGGAATTACGTGTTAAGATTATTTTGCCAGGGTTAATAGCAAAAGCAAATAACTACAAGTTAACTGTTATCAGACACCAGATGCCCTGCTTTCCCACAGCTGTGACTTGTGAAACTTGAATGGTTTGTGTCCATTTCTGCTTGCTACTAGTGCGGAGGAGCGAGGCTGACGTCAGACTGAAGCAGTCAGGACAGGGAGAGATGGTTTACGTCGTCAGCAGGGTCTAAGACCATTCATGGTTTCTGGGTTTCCCCCAGCACAGCATTCCTTCATGTACTGGTGTTCTTCCTTAGCCAAATATTTTAGATTAAAAAAGTGCTCCCCAGATCAGCTTAAAAGGTAGAGACATCTGTTAGATTTAGGGAGCTCATTATGTGCTTATCTCAGGCAGAAGGCTATGGGGTTTCTTTCCCTGATGCAGTGTAATGGAAAAACAGGCAGTTAAGGAGCTTCAGGAGGCGAGATGCCTCTTTCCACTGAAAAAAGGCTTCCCTTAGCGTATTTAACATAAATAAGCTGAGGAACACTAATTTGAATTTCACAGTTCTAATTACTTGTAGAGCATTGAGTGATTACTTGATGTCATGAATTCAGGCAGAAACTTTCCACTCTTGAAACATGATTTTGATTCCTAAGGCCAAAAGCAGCAGCATATTGCGAATGTCTCTTCCTCTTTCACAGACATCTTTTTTTCAATTCACCCAAAGTGTGGTTCTCAGCTTCTCTCCTGGAAAATCCTTTATCTACTGAGTGTTGCATGTCAGGCGTGCCAAGGGGTGCTGCTATGGCTGCTTTGAGTCGAAGGCTTTACTGTGCATGCCAACTCTTACATCTAGTCCTAGCTGCTTACAGGGACTGTTGAAGTTTTATGAATGTCACATGCCAAATGCACAGAATTATTTCCTGCGTCTTACTAGCTCTTTGTGGAAACATTAAGGGAGAAAAGCAATTTCCTGTCAGGAAGAGCTAATGTCTCTAAGTGCAAGCATTAAGTCCCTGCAGAATGGTGGTTTCACATGCTGTATCTACTTGCCAAACTCAATCAAGTAAATGGAAAGACTTGGTAGGTAATTAGCTAGTGCTTCATTGTCTGTTCATGGATGCCTGGCTGTATATTAGCTCTGACAAATGCTTTCATTCAGTGGTGTAATTGATAACTGCAAGAGTTTCTCTTAATGAGCTAGTTTGATGTCATGCTTTATTATAGTGGCTTGCTTGCACCTTTGCAGATAAATTTGGGTCAGGATTCCCATTGTAAGGCCCACATGTTCAGAGGTGTAAACACAGCTGTAAGGCTTTGCAGTAGGTAGAAAGGGACAATTCCACTTGGGAAGATCATATTCATTTGTTGGGCAGTATGAAAAGAATAAGGGTAATATTTTCAAATTAAACTAAAGGAAAAATGCCACGCATATAGCTTTGAACGCTCCACTATCCCGTGCAACATCTAGAGTCTCTAAATTATGCTGGGTCTAATTATTATGCATGCACAAAGGAAGAGAGTCCCTGTCCTGAAGAGATTAAACAGACTAGTTATTTCCTATGCATAAAGCTTTAGAAATCAGATGTTGGAAGACTTTCAAAAATGAGACATGACAGCAATCAAGAGAAAGAAATTGTCATAACAAAAGCATCCCAAAGTGTCAGGTCTTTGCTATAACTTGGATGTCACCTGACATTTCATCCATAAAAATCTGCTTTCCATATAGTCGGCTGCAAGCCTCACTCCTATTTCTTCTTTTGTGTTTTTTTCCATTCTCCAACCTTTTTGTTAAACCTAGATGAATCCTGCAACTCATGAGAGAAAGGAAATCTGTTTACAGCTCAGTCTGCTCACTCTTGAAATGTTTTACCACATCTTTACTAGCAAACGAAGCAGATATGACTGGCCCTGAACCATGGCACACAACTCTTCCATACTGGTAAGAGTCACTAGCACAGCGTTGGTCTGGGGAAATGATTCCCAGCTGCGGTTTGGGGGCTTGCACAGGCCAGTGACTTGCGGTGGTGACACCTTGTCCTGCAGGATAAGGGAGTGTAGCTGTCTGGATGTCAGTTGTGCCAGTTTGTCTTGGGGACAGAGAAGGACCTCTGTCCTGTTTTATATGCTAGCCTCTGAAGCTGCAGAAGAGTTCAGAAAGATAAGTTCAGTAAGGAAAAAGAATAAGTTCAGTAGGGAACATTCAAACTAGTGAGCAATAAGACCTACTGAACATGTCTTCTAAGGCTCTTCACTGAAATGTACTCAATCAGGAAAATATCAGGGGATCACATCTTCAGGCTGGGGAACTTGCTGTAGTTGAATTCAAGCACCATGTACCACATCCTCAAATGTTAGAGGTATAATAAAAATGTTAACATTTTTAACAGCACACAAAGGAACAAAATATGACTAAGCAGAGCCTTGAAAAGAGGCAGAGCTGACATGGCATAAAAATGTTGAAAAGCTGCTTGAGAGAGCTGTCAGAGCCCTGGGGCTTTGCGTGTCTGGGCTCAAGGCCAGCCCAGAGTTGATATAGCTGGTAGCCTTGAAAGAAAGAAAAGGAGCCTCAGCAGAGGCTCCCCCTGAACATCTCTGCTGACAACCCTCAGTGGGGGCTCCTCACGCTGCTTTTGGGAGCTGCTTTCAAGCTGAGCTTTAATAGCTTGAGCTTTGCTGCAGCCGTGCCTGTGCTTGGCAATGTACCCTACTGGCCCAGACCTGCAGTCTTGGCTTTCCAGCCTGTTGTCATGAACTTGCCTGATGCTCTGGGTTAGGGACTGCCCCTGGGCACCCCCCAGATCTGCTCCGCTCCCTGGCTGGGGGTGGTGGGACAGGCTCTACCTGGTAAGGACCCTGCACTGCCAGCCGCATGGGGATCCCCTGCAGCTCATGGCTCTCCTCTTGCAGAGCAGCCAGCTGTCTCGGCACCCTGACAAGAGCTACTTTTGGTAGTCATTCACCAGCGTGTGACCCTGAAGAGGTTTTCAATCATGAGGAACATGTGTCAATGTGAAGAAGTTTTGATGCAATGTTCCTTTAGCCCTCAGGAGCACAAGGGTCTGATGTCATTGCAACAAATGTCATCATCTTGCATTATAATAACTATTATTGCATGTGGTAGGTATATGTAACAATCTAATATTGCTGGTTGGACAATGACAGCAGGTTACCACAGTAAATGTTGACTTATTTTTTTGACACCAAAATACATCAGCATGAAAGAAGGATGCTTTGTTTTGGAACTAACACTGGTATAGAGGAGTGTAGGTCTGCTGCTCAAATGGTCCAGCACCAAGGGGATGCCATGACATATGTTACTAATTCCATAGAAGGTTTTGTTTTCAAATTAAATGTATTCCCTTTAGTTATCAAGAAATTTCGGGTAAAAAAATATGTGTATATAGCTGCACTGGACTGTTTGGGACAGCTGACGTTTCACAGAAACTCCCTTATTTCTTTCCTCCCCTTCCTTCTCAGGAGGAGGGAGAATCAACAAAACAACTTTCTATTGGAGAACATTTTTCTGCCATGGTGATAGCTCCATCACATGGCTTTTGACACGTGCTGAATGTGCACCAGGGATTAAGGAGCACTCTGAAAATGTGTCTTCATCTCACAGACTGAGATAATTCCTGGAAAAATTAGGTGAGAGATAACCTGAGCTCTTTTATAAGCAACTAGAATGGGTGGCTATGTAAGGAAAATGAGAGGAAAGGAAAAAGAACAAGAAAAAGATGCCTGGTGTTGCTCACAGAACCAATTTCCTGGCTATAGTGGAAAAATGCTGTTATTTTTACCGTAATAATGGTAATTATTATTCTCAGATCCTTTTTTGTGCTAAGTATTGTACAAACAGAACAGAAATACAAACTCTTCCTCAAAGAATGTATGGTCCAGCCATAAAACAAGATAAAATGAACAGATACAGATTAAAAGAGCACAGCGAAATACAAAACAGTAGCAGGGACACTACAGAAACGTTTCCAATGTATTCAAAAGTGTCTACACTAGAATTTGCAGTTGCTATCAGGTAGCCTCTGGTCATTAGCATAGGCTGAAAAACAAACACTCAGGGCAGGTGAATTCAGATTGTTCCTCATTAAATCTGCAGAAACTCCACCTTCCACACAACTGTACCTGATGCTGGCACTTGTTGCAGCAATAGAGAATTTTCTAGTCTTCAAAGGTATTACGGGCTACCCTGCAGCATGTGCTGTTCTGCTGGGTGTTTTGTAATTGCTACTTTGCATTATGGCAAGCTAATGAGGCTCTGCAATCCACACATGGCAAAGACCAGAAATACCTTTACAAGCTAGGAATGTGGGAAATCTGGATTCTATTCCTGGCTGTGCCCCTGACGTGCTGGTCAGCCCTGAATGAGTCAGTTCAGACCAGTGTGCCTCCGTTCCCTGTCCAACCTATTCTGTGTCAAACTTGTACAGACAGTAAGTAGTGATTTATTTTTTTCACCCCTTCAGGAGACTCATGTGTATGGGGCCTAGCATAGTGGATCATTTAGCATGATGGATCCTTTAAGCAGTGCCATAATAGTAACACTAAAAATGAGGAAGCTCTGTATTTAAGCAGTGAATTTTATATATATATATATATACATATATGGGGGAACTTCAATACAAGCTTTCCTATACTTGTCCTACTAATATATCTGTATCTTGGTCTGGAAGGACAAATATAGTGACAGAAAATAATCTAGCTTTTTGGCCCAGCAGCAGAGTAGGACTTGGCTCCTTCCATTGCCAATAAGAATGTGATTTGGAACTGCACTGTCAAAAGCATATAAAAAATAGCTTTGCCTTATATTAGGTCTTTATGATCTGGTCAAAATGACAAGTGATGTTAATGATATTAGGCAACTGCATCCAGATGTCTTATCCCATTTCTAGAGTCAAGAATGGATCACATTAATGATATTTCCACTTGTTTCCAAAACAGTTGGCGGGAGAAGTGCTGTTCTGAGGTAGAAGAGCTTGGAGTTATTTATCATTCATTAGTATCCACTCCTGTAATGAGGAAGGCTTTAGAAACAGAAGAAATGAGCACAGCACTTGTGATGTTAATATTATTGAAATGTCTTAGGTACTCAGGAGCAATCCATGATGTGTGACTGTTCAGATTTCACATGTTGGCCCACTACCTAGCACGTAATATTTGAGAGCAAAGAAAGTACTGATAATTCTAGTGTGGCTATGTTCAGGAAACAGCGTGGTAGTGGAATTAATTTGTCCTAACAGGCCTGTGAAGATACAGCGTCTTTAAGCCATAGTATCTACTATATCTAAGCCAGTCATAGGACTACTTTAAATGTGAGATTACACAACAGAGAATTTCATGTGGTTCCTGAGCGCATGAAGTTCTGTAGATAGCAGAAATGGTCCTGAACCTGTTGCAAATCCTAAAATTTCAAGGGATAGAAAGAGGCTAAGAACAGGAGAGCTTGTTGACTGTGCAAATATGAAATCAGAAAACCTGAGTGACTTGAATCTGTCAATAGGATGACAGTAATTAGAAGAAAGTGGCAGAAAAACCCACAGAATAGCAGTCATTTATTTTTCCCTCATACAGGAAAAAGCAGCAAGCACTAGAGTTCGCCTGGCTCTGACCAAAGAAAAGTAAAACAGCTCCTTTTGTGTCCTTCAAAGATCCAACCCAAAGTCCCTTGTTAGTGATGGTGATAGTCTGAATAGAGCCTCTAATGTCAAACCACACAAAATTACCATTCAAACACCTGTGAATTCAGTGGTGTTTAAGGACATTGGTTTCATAGTTTCCTCATGAAAAGGGCCAGAGAATATATGTAATACAACAATGTGACTCCTGAAATTGAGCAAAAATCCTCCTGTGCTTCAAACTAAATGCTTGGTTTGTACCAAGAAAAAGAAACATATAATGAAATATTTGTCTTGCCATTCAAATGTGGGCACTTCCAAATTCTCCTACTAGGATTGGTCTCTGAGCTGTGTTAACTTGCTCGTGATGCCTGAGAGATTGCTGTTGGTCTGGGCAGAAAGCATGAAAATGACTGTACTAACAATTTCATTGTATGGATAATTGTGTGCCAGCGCTCGGGGCTATATCCTCACCCTATGTACTTATTGTCTGTACAAATGTTACTATTGTTCCTAGCCAGTCTGGGCTATGGATTTCTGTGCCTGTTCAGTATGTTTCTGTGGAAATATGAGGTGTAGAAGGAGAAGTAAGAATTAGGTAGGACAATCAACATCCTAAACTTGGGAGGAAATCCAGTGTCTGACTGGCTGTGATTTGTACGTGAAGTTTACAGCAGTACAGACAGCCATTGCACAGAATACTGCTTAAACCATCGTTTGGCCAGGATGTTCAAAGTAGCTCAATGCCCACAGCTAAGCGGGGTTTTCAAAAGTATTCCATACATCTGGCAGTGATTTGTTTGAAAAAAATGATGACAAATATCATGAGTGTTAGTTGTGGTTGCTGAACTCAAAAATGTAAGGAGTTGCTGATGTTGGTCAGACAAAACTCTGATCTTTCAGCATTTTTGAAAATCTGCTTAGATTTTGAAGGACTTACTGAGACTTCTACTGATTCATAGGCGTAAGAACCTTTTGGCAGAAAAGTAAATACCCTGTGTGCAAAAATACAATATAATTGGTTTTCTGTTCTTCAGTGAAATGGTACGGTACGTATGTTTTTCCTTAGTCTCTATGCTGTAATATACTCATGTATTTCATTAAGGTAATGAAATCAATTAGAAAGATGCTAATAGCTGCCATTAGGTGAATCTGATGCAAAGATTATAGCAAACCTAATCAAAGTAAGTGGATATACTAAGAGGCAAAAAGAAAGAAAAACTATTTCCTTCCCCATGGTAGACAGTTGCACACAGTGGAAGGTCTGCTGAAGACAGTGTTGTGTATTGGAGAAAATGTTAAATACTTTATAACAGAGTGTATATAAAATAGACTATGAAAGACAGCAGAAAGCTTGGGAAAGTATTGATAAGAGCATGAGAAAACACAGGGAAGTACATTTAATGTTCTTCCTGATCAAAGAAATGTTAACTAGTGTTTCCTTTCACAGACTTAGATGAATTTTTGTGAATAAACAAAATTCCTCAAAAAATATACATTCTTTATGACATCAGTATTTGATTCAAATGGAAATAAACCTGCAACTCTGAATTTTGACTAACTGTTTGGGAAACAGTAATTTCCTGTATGTTGAGAGACAAATGTATGATGGTTTGTGGTTTCCAAAGAACTGAAAGAAACCAAGACCTAACTTATCTCTGTGGATGTTTTTTCATTATATAAGGTTGACAGAAAATAGCGACATATCAAAATAGCTTCATTATTTATTCTGCACTGGTTAAGCAACTGTACAAGAACAGTGCTGAATCTAGCTTATAGTTCTAGCTCCAAGAATTCAATATGTCTACAATGTATAATGTGTAGAAATACCACAAGTAGCTTGAAATAAGCTAGTTGAGACTTGACGGCGTTAGCAGGAAACTTTGCGTAGGCAAGTTCACCCAAACTTTGTGCTAGGTTGGAAGCTGCTCTGCCATGTGTTTCACTGAAAAATGTAGCCAGACCTGTAAACCTGAGAACTGTTCAGACTCCGATAGTGTTTATTTTACTAAAGGGGACAACAGCTCGGCGTGTTTTCTCACATTAGCTTCTTATAAAACCAGAATTTACAATGTGGCAAGATTACCAAGAATCAAGATCAGGACTTGACCAAACTTATTCTCTGGATAAGTACATTTTAAAGGGATAATATTTATCTTTTCCTGCTCTGTATCAGTCAAAGAAAACTGAAGTTAGTGTGCTCTCTTGGCACTGAAGTTGAAGCTAGAACGCTAACTCTTCTACTGTCATCTGTATCCAGCTTCAGTCTGTGGCTGCCTTCCAGTGATGGTTCAGCATTTGTCTCACATCTTACCAGGATATTATAAGCTTAGCCCGTGGGCAGCGCAGGAAGTGCTTCTTCCTGCCCTGATATCACGGGTATGATAAGCAGCCCAGAGCAGTATATAATTGCCTAATGACATGCATACTGCACTCTAAGCATGGTTTTAAAGGAATTATGGCACACAGCTCTGCAACAGTTCAGCTATTACTAGCCTGACACAATTAAAGCAGAAAATTAGTCATGCTGGGCTTTGTTTTTGTGTTGGTTTTTTTTTAATTTTTTTTACTTCTGTCTGTGCAACACAACAAACCTTAAGAAAGCCAGAGCTTTTCATTTTAGAGGTATTAAAATTGTCCAGTGGCAAGATGCCATATGTATTCCTGTACCTTCTTTTTATTGACATTGGTTTTAATTTTAGAACACCCAATATCTTAGCTGGATGGCAGTAAAAGGTAAACTATTTAATGCAATGTCTCTGAAATTATTGCTTTAAAGTTATAATGTAACTTGTAGAATGACTGATTTTTAGGAAAAGTCAATGAAAAGATAATCTTTTAAACATACACTCACACATGTACATGCACACATGCATATCCATTCCTCATCGTTGTTATCCAACTTAAGGTTTCTCTCCTACTTCTGCTTGGTTTCCTGGTTATATATGCATTTTGTTAGCAGCAAATGACTCTTAAACTTTAACTATTCAGTCTGGGTGATAACCCTAAAGGCAGGATGATGCTTTTCTTTAAAGGCTACATCAGTTTTCCTAAGCCTCGGAAAGTGGGCTGCAGTTTGAGTAGTGACAGACCTTAGGCTGACCAGGGTTCCACCTAAGTACAAAAATGGACTGGAAGGTACAGAAATCACACAGATGTAGCAATTGTCATTATCTTTGCCTGTTAGCAAATTATAAGGAATATCTTTCTGCTAGTGTTGGGCAATTGGAGGAACAAAATGAGAAATACCGGAATTGCTGAGTGAACGTGAGCAGAAGGGCTGTCTGTGATTGCAAGGGTGTGCTGTCTTCCATGTGAGTCCCACTCCTTTCAGCCCTTTTGTTCCGCTGTCTGTCAACAGATGTTGTTGAACCTGCTGTCAAAGAGCAGTATTGTCCTGCCAACTGCAGGTCTGTATGAGGGGTGGCCACTGACTACAGTGGTGATCCTCCTTCCAGGTGAAGTGGCAGAGGGCTTTGCAGCATATCAGGATGTTCTAAACCTGATGATGACTTTTGAGTATAAAAACTACATAGTTATATTGATGGGTTCTGGTCATCATTTTAAATTGTTTTGGTCAACATTTTTAAAATGTTGGGGTTGTCATAAAAAAGCATGAGAAAAAACAAAGTAGCACAACTCAACTGCTCAGAAGTTCTGCAATGCCTGTGTTAACACAATTTGTGCAACCTGAAAGCAGCCTTTGTCACTTTATGCATCTTTTTCTAACACTTGACCCCCAACCTGGAGCTGCTCTTGGGTTGATTTAGGATTGTGTAAAGAACTAGTTTGTCTACAATATCTCTGCTTCAGATGTTGCAGAAACTAAGAATGCATCTAGTAAATATGGTCTCCTGAAGATCAACTTGCTTGAAACTGAAGTCCGTGCTTTTTGTGCCTGGAACAAATGACACAAAGTACAATAGAGGTGAAAAATACATAGTTCTTCCTTTCTCATATGGGGTACTCCAGATAAGTGTAATTTTTTTTACTTGATTCTTTCTGTGCCTCGACCTTCCAATGTTAAATGAGTATTTATCACTCTCACATAAATTGTGTGAAAATGCAGTTATTGGTTTTGAGATAATCAGATACAGTTGTGATGAAAACTGTAGAGTATGTCTGTAAGATTATTGATTATTCCATAGTAGAATGAGTTAGAATTCATCATAGTAAGACAGAGGGTCAGGCAATGATTACTGAAGATACAACAAGGTATCAGTAATCACTGCATTTACTGGTCATAATCCATCTACTATGAATTAACTTAGGGCCCAAGTTAAATGAAAATAAGATATAATGAAAGACTGACTTTGCAATCTGAACATTTCTGTATATTTTGCAATTAAAATACATTCTTCTGCTATAAATAAACTTTAAGAATGCAACTATAATAAACTAATAAAATGCAAAATCATCACATACATCTATTGTATACGTTTTGTTTCTTACAAAAACACATAAAAGGAGGGCTTTCCCTTTGATAAAAAAATTAGACAAAAAAATGACAGGAAGAAGAACCAAACCTTCTGTAAATTGATAGTGACTGTTCTGTGACTGTCCTTGGGATAAGATTTTGAAGGCTGGCTTCTCAGCTGGGATGTATTGCCTATGTACCAGTGGAGCTGTGCCGCTCTACAAGTGCTAAGGATATGGCCATGTGTTAGTAATATTAAAGGTTTATGATATTTACCATCTTGGATAGACTATCTGCTTTTCATAGCTTGCGATGTACTTGGGTTTTGGTTGTTAATAAAGGTGAAGTGAAATTTCACAGCTGATTTTCTAAGAGGCTGATGAAAGTCAAAACACAAAAGATAGCTATAAAATAATACACTATTTCAGAAAAAAAGCTCACATTCTACTGTAATTGCCTTTTTCTTTTTATGGTTTTCTGATCTATGTCATTCCTAATAGGACCCCCTACACTGTAATACTATACTGCAGTGGTCTGCCTGTACCATAATAAAAGTCGGCAAATATACTCATAAAGCAAAGTAATGTCTACCGAGGAGTGCATATGTATACACACACAAATGCAGTGGTTTTGAAAACTGGGTGAGGTCATTTTTCTCAACCAGTCCCTTGCTTTTCATTTCCCTGAAAAGATCATGTAGGACTTGGCTTTTGAAGTGCTTTCCAATTAGCAAAGTGGTTTGTATAATTCTGCCTTCCCAAAGGCCGATGCACACAGTGTGGGAAGCCCCCCCCTCCCTGTTGGCTCAGAGCTGGTGGTGCTGCAGGATGGCTGAGGACAGCCAGCTCTCCTGCTGCAGCTTATCCCACTGCTTACTCATTCACAGGTCACAGTGGAACTGGGCTTCTACGCTGTGAAGCAGCTTGAGGTTGCCTGAAATGGATGTGGCTAGGGAGCTGAACAGACTCCTTCTGGTCTCTGTGAGGATGCAGCAGCCCAGGATGTATCCTTGCAGTGTGTTTTTGTTATTGTCACAGTCTAGGCTTATTAATGACTGAGAGAAACGCTTCCTTATAGTTGTTGCCCTACATGGCCATCTTATTTCCTTTGTGCCTCAGGGAATTTGTGACTGAGAGAAAGGTGGAATCCAGACATAAGCCACTGAATACCAGAGCAGGGCTTCATCTCCTTGCCCCTTTACTGCAAGCAAAGACCTTCACAGACCTTCAACGCATCTCACTTCCCCACCCACTCCAATCGCACTTACACCAAGTATTAAAATCCTGTTTGAACCCTACCCTCTGAACTGGCATGGGGAAGCACCAGGGTCTGGTGAACAAGATACTAGGGTGCCAGTCTGGGGAGCTAGACCTGACCTCTGGCCACCATTGATGCAATATGTGTCGTTGGTCAGATCACTTCTTTGTGAGCTTTCACTGAGCCTTAAGGACTGTTTCCTCTCTGCCAGGCAAAGCTACAGCGTATGAAAGCAGTCAAAGACAAGCCTCACAACGTATTCAGTTCTTGCATGAAACTACTAAACCTTCGCTAAAATTAGGAACCACAAGAAAAGCTGATTCTAGCATGGCTTACACTGAGCAATGCAAGGTACAGAACAGTAGGAAAAAAGTGACGTCCCTCAGCTGTTACAAAGTGTGGTTAAATGGAGGTATTACTTTGATCTATGGATACACCTGTGGTACTCTAATTTTAGAATACATTCTTGGAGATTTTATAGGGGGCAAGCCATGACTGCAAACATGCCCTGTGACGTTATTGTCGCTATTGCAGGAATCCCAGTTCTGGCCTCGGCCTAGCCATGCCTGACCTACTACTGAGTCAGACTATATGAGTATGTCTGTGTTTCTGTCTCTGCAAGAGTTCATGTGTGTGCTTGCATGGGCGGGCAAGGTCTTGTTTACGAACAATATTCACTCTTTTTCTTATGTGCCTATCTGATAATGAACAGTCTTAGGGTGGGATACTTTCCTATGTGGGCTTTATCTTGATGACCAGTAATAGCTCCATAACTGCAACAGATTTTTCCTTTCTGAGATGAGATTCAAAGTGCTATAATGATTTCTCAGTTATACCCAGCGGAAAAAGAAAGACCTGGTTTTCACTTTCATGACTGTAGGGATGGAATTAAATGACTGGAGAAGTAATAAGATAAAACCAGTCAAACCCTCAGTTCTCTCCAAGAAATAAAAGCAGTGTCTAGGAGTCATGTTTGAAGATAAGATCTGGCTGGGTATGTGCTCCCTTTTCATTTGGAAAGAAATTCCCAGATAGTGCTCTTTCCATGCAGCTTGAGAAATACACTCAGCCTGCTGCTGTGCAGCTTTTGGATGATTTCAGTGTCTATAAAAAGAAGATGATCTCATCTTTAGTACTTAAAGATGTATCACCCTATCTTTTCCCCTTGCCCATCACGAAAGGGAATTTGAATTTATGAAGCCTAGTGTAACTATAAAAGGATTGACCTGAATGACGGAAAGGCATTAGCTTTAAGCCCTTCCCCACTTCCAGCCTGTATATGCTTGTGTCCTGGCAGGAAGAATGGTCACTTAAAGCAGCCGGGAATTGAGGTGCCTGCAAGGTTTGTACGGTGGGCTGCAGAGACGCTGCATTGCTCCATTGCAGACAGCATTGCTCCCTCTGAGCTACAGTATCACTGACCTGTGGCAATTCCTGGGTACAGGCAGCATGTAGTGTGCTCAGCCCTAGAAAGAGAGATCGGGATAGACCACCCAGTGCATCCCCTGGATGGACCGTGAGAGCTCCCAAAAGAGAGATATTCTATATTACAGGTATTTATCAACATTTTCAAAACCAGGAAAGTACAGTTTGAACCCTGAAGACATACTTTGGCATGCCCACTATGATGTGATTTTCAGAAGACCTATGGCACATATTTAAGTCAGTGAGACATGCTTAAGGTGCTTAGGCTTTCAAGGACCAAGCTATTCACTTAGAGGCCAGATATTAAAAGGTCTTTAGGCTCCAGAAACGTCTTGATGCTAAATTTAAACTGAAGATTTATGAAGCTAACTCAAAACATTTAGGCCTGAGGGGTTTTCTTTGGCCCATGTGTATGCAACAAGGCTGATTGCAGAGAAACCATTTCACCTTAGCTACCTGCTTGCCTTTTCATAACACAAGGGTGCTTTTTTGCAGGGTAATTTAGTAAACTGGGGGTCCTCCAGGGATCGATACTGGGCCCAACACTATTCAATATCTTCATAAGTGGTCTGGATAACGGGATCAAGGGTAGCCTGATGAAGTTTGCAGATGACGCCAAATTGAGTGGGGAAGTAGACGCTCTGGAAGGGAGAGCCACCCTGCAGGAAGATCTGGATAGGCTGGAAGAGTGGGCTAACATGAACCTTATGAAGTTTAGGAAGGACAAATGTAGGGTCTTGCACCTGGGAAAACATAATCCAGGAGTGCAGCACAGACTGGGATCCACCTGGCTGGAGAGCAGCTCCGTGGAAAGGGACCGGGGGGTCCTGGTGGACAGGAAGCTCAACATGAGTGAACAGTGTGCTGCTGCGGCCAAGAAGGCCAATAGGTTGCTGGGTTGCATCCAAAAGGGCATCACCAGCAGAGATAAAGAAGTCATTATCCCACCCTACTCAGCGCTTATCAGGCCACACCTGGAATACTGTGTACAGTTCTGGTCCCTATTATACAAAAAAGATGTGGACAGGCTGGAGGGAGGCCAGAGAAGGGCCACCAAGATGATCAAGGGTCTGGGAAGCCTGCCGTATGAGGGTAGGCTGAGAGAGCTGGGCTTGTTCAGCCTTGAGAAGAGGAGGGTTAGAGATGATCTCATCACCATGTACCAGTACTTAAAGGGGAGCTACAAAGAAGATGGAGACTCCCTTTTTACAAGGAGCCACATGGTGAGGACAAGGGGTAATGTGTACAAGTTACTCCCAGGGAGATTCCAATTGGACACGAGAGGTAAATTTTTCCCAATGAGAACAGTCAGTGATTGGAATAATGTCCCCAGGGGAGTGGTTGACTCTGCTATGCTGAACGTGTTTAAGACTCAGCTGGACGTGGTGCTGGGCCATCTCGTCTAGATTGTGCTAGAAAGGTTGGACCAGATGATCCTTGAGGTCCCTTCCAACCTGGTATTCTATGATTCTATGAAACTTAGTCTAATTAAAAAAAAAAAAATTAAAAAAACCCACAGAATGGACATATAACTGTGTTGAGAAAGTCTTGTGCAGAATACCTGTTGCATCCAACATTCAGACCTTTGTGTATTCCTCAATAGCTTCCCATGAAGACAAAGGTCCAAGAGGAGGAGGACTGTAATGCAGAAATGGTAAACAGTACTGTACTTGTTGCATTTCCTAGCTAAACATTCACCTCTTTATATCATATCACTACTTTCTTCCTGGCTATCATTGACAGCACATGCCTCAGACTCCAATCCAGCCCTATGTTTATATTTCAATTCCTTCTCTTGCATTACTCCTTCAAGAAAATCCTCAATAACTTCATCCAGTAGTTTTAAAATGGGTCAAAACAGATGCTGAATTGTCCTGAACACAATAGGTGTACTAACAAGAAAAAATGTTTCCAATATCCCAAAGTGTCTTTTTTAATTTGTTTTTCCCCTGAAAAACACGAATCTTTCAGATTGGTTCTAATCAATACAATTTAGTCATCTCAATTTACCTCAGCCAGTACCATGCTCAGAGAGGCTGCTCTATCTCAAAATTCATTTTCCAGTGCCTTCAAGCCAAGGCTCAGATCTCGCTGCCATGTGCAGCACTTCTCATTAGGGGTATCACTGTTAATTTATTACAACAGAGACAGCTCACATGGAAGCACTGTAGAAAAGGGTGATTTTAAAGGAAATTGTTTTATACTGTGAGCAGTAGATGTGCTGATGTTATGATTTTGTTTCAAGGGGAAAGGGAAGCTGTGGATTGCTCTTGCACAAAGCCCATTTTCCCTTAGGTTTCTCATTACGCATTCCTCAGTCCTGTCACAAACACAGTTCAGAAGCTTTCCAAGCACTCTATAAATGATTGAATTTCACCTACTAGAGAAATATATAAAGCAAGAAAAAGGGGTTCAAATAATAACAATTATGAATAAAAATATTTTGCATTTGTATTATGTCTTTCAACAAGACCTTTCAAAAAACCCTTTTTTGGCATTAATGAAGTCTTGAATATCTCTTAGAGGTAGATGAAAACTCTATGTGGTTTACTGGTAAAGTACAGCTGCTGTCAGGGTGCAAAAAACCAACTATGTAATAAGTTACTCCAACATTACAGTTCAGAAAGGGAGGTGTAAGGATTCTGCAACTGAAAACATAGGCTGAATTACTAGGAGTAAAATACAGAATGATCTCAGCTAAAGTTGGCCAGAGATCCAGAAATTACAGTTCTGTGTGGTCTTCAGTGACTGACAACAGTGAGCAGGCAGGAATCTTGCTCTGTGTTACAGCCTAACTGGGACATTGCTGACACTACCACAAAACAATAGATCCCTTCAGAGTCTGAGTAAGGGGATCCTACTAAACCCTTTCTAGTAACAATACCATCACCAGAAGAGAACAGATACTTTATTAAAATACAGTTAAACGTTTCCTTTTATGACAAAAAAAGTATGTTTGCAGAGAACAAATCCATCATTTGAACCTACTTTTGGGCTTGAATTCTGGAAGTCTGGATTTTTGCGTGACTTTTGCTACAAACACCAAAATCCAAACTAAAGGTGGATTCTTCCCCCACATGCATCCTAGGAAGCTTGCTTTGGGGGTAGCTGGCAAAAAATTTACCAAGGAACAAACTTTGAAGCAGCAAACTTTGTTCAAGTTTGAAAAAAGATATAGAAATGAGTAAGAAAATGAAAGAATAGTCAAAAGTTGAATTTGCATTAAGCTGTCCAAGTTAAAATGCTATATTACTTAAATATCACTTATTGAATGTTGTTTTCTCAAGAGATGCTTGGACCTCTAAAGAATTGGGACTTCATTTGCAAATGGATCTTCTCCTTTTATACTAAAGCCAAAACCTCTGTTCAGAGCACTTCCCATTTATGGATTGCTAAAAATCTAGATGCAGGTACCTTGAGACAGGATGCCCCTTAAAACTGGCATCTCATTTTACTGTGCAAATGTGGTCCCCCTGAAATGTCAGTAAACCAGAAGGTGACTAAAACTGCAACACTATAAAAAACCCTACATTTATCATGTGATTTGTAAAATATATTAGTTAAGTCTATTACTCAAAAGACTTCCTAAAAGAAAAGATAAACATGAGGAGAGGAATGGGCTTCCTGAATTATCCCTCTGCCCTTCAAAGGCAGTCATTCTCAGGTAAACTTAAGGGCATTCTGGCAGCGATCTCTCAGATGCCTAAGGCAGCCCCGCAGTCGAGGTCCTCTGAAAATAGGGGATTTTTGTGGTGGACTTTGAAGCGTCATTGACATTCAAGAGCAATCAGGAAACCTGGGATATAAATGGACATGGGAAGGTAGCCTGGGGCAGCACCCTCGAGGCTGAGTTCTGATGAGTCAGGCCCTGGTGACTGCAGCTAAGAGGTGTCTCGGACACCCCCAGACCAAAGCCTAAGGCTAGCCATACTCAAAGTCTGTGTTTCTTGCATTATGCTTTTATTTCCAGTTTTAAATGAAAATTTAACTCTATCTTGTTTGAATAAACCGCATTGTTTTAATTTTGAGTTTCTTTACCACTTAAAATGAATTCTACTGAACCTGAAAAATTAGGGATGTTTTTGATTTCTCTAGAGGTACATACTCAAATGAACCCAAAGCAGTGCTGCAGGTAAACCAGGTGGGCATTCGAGGAACTAGGGTATATCTTCACCAAAGTTGAAATGCCAATGCGAGGCAGGTAGTGTCAAGGGCTAGAGGAGAGAATTCCTCCCCATGAACTAGGAGAACGACAATCTACAGCTCCAGAAAATCTCAGATTATTTAATGCAGTTTGAAGTTGACCCTGAATCAGCAGTATTTGTTTGCCATGAACAAAAGAAAAAAATAGGTTCTTCTTCCCTTTCTTCCCAGCTTTTTCTCCTTTATCACAAAGAAAGAATGACATTAATGATGCGTTTTTGAATCTCATTATTATCTTGTGAGCTAGAATCCCCAAAGGAGACTGCTGGACGTAAGCAGTCTAAGGATCAATGAACTAAAGTGAAAGACACTAATACAGAGTTATTCAAATGACATTTTAGTAGTAGCAGTTTTCTCTGATTGCAGAATCTCTAGAATACATTATGTTACATTACCTGAATAATGATTTTTTTTTAATAATTGAGAGTCATGCCATAAAAATATGAGTATATAATAAGTCTGTTCTATTGCCAATTGAATAGAGAGCATGAAATGGCATGAAATACATTTGCGTTTCAAAGAAAAAGAACTGTTTAGGTCCAAGAGAAGTACAGTTTTAAGTATTCATGAGCACTCACTTATATTAACTGAAAATACAGCTACCCCACACTTCTAAGAATTAGTTCTTAGTCATTTAGTTCTGATCAAAAGGAATCCATTATAAAAACAATATTTGCAAATATTTACTGAGTTTTGATTTCATGAAAGAAGACTATCATCAGAAATTTGATGGGTAAAAGAATACATTTAGTATAGTAATAAGTCTAGCATCTGTGTTTAATGTCTCCATTAACGATCTGCATGACCGGGCAGAGTGAACCCTTGGCAAGATTGCAGATGACACCAGACTGGGAGGAACAGCTGATACACTACAGGGTCATGCTGCCATCCAGAGGGACCTCGACAGGCTGGAGAAACGGGCCAACAGGAACCCGCTGAATTTCAGCAAGAAGTGCAAAGTCCTGCATCTGGGGAGGAACAACCCCAGGCACCAGTGTACGCTGAGGGCCACCCAGGAGGAAAGCAGCTGGGCAGAAAAGGACGTCCTATGTGTCCTGGTGGACACCAGGTTGAACATGAGCCAGCAGTGTGCCCTTGCTGCACAGGCGGCGAATGGCATCCTGGGTTGCATTAGACAAAGTATTGCCAGTAGATCGAGGGAGGTGATCCCTCCCCTTTATTCAGTGCTGGTGAGGCCACACCTGGAGTGCCGTGTCCAGTTCTGGGCTCCTCAGTACAAGAGAGACATGGGCATACTGGAGAGAGTCCAATGAGGGGCCACAGGGATGATGAAGGGACTGGAGCACCTCACATGTGTGGAAAGGCTGAAAGAGATGGGACTGTTTAGCCTAGAGACGAGATGGCTCAGAGGGATCTTATGAATGTATATAAATATCTGAAGGGAAAGTGCAAAGAGGAGGGAGCCAGGGTGTTTTCAGTGGTGCCCAGTGCCTGGACCAGAGGCAATGGGAACAAACTGAAACACAGGAGGTTCCTTCTGAACATCAGGAAATATTTTTTACTGTGAGGGTAACTCAGCACTGGCACAGGTTGCCCAGAGAAGTTGTGGAGTCTCCATCCTTGGAGATATTAGAAAAATATCTGGGCATGGTCCTGGGTAACCAGCTCTAGGTGGCCCTGCTTGAGCAGGGGGATTGGACAAGATGGTCTCCAGAGGTCCCTGCCAACCTCAACTGTTCTGTTATTCTGTGTTAATGTAGGGCAGAAAGTCTAAAAAAAAAACCACTTTCATGTTTCAAGCCCACTGACTGGTAGTGATTAATTGCATGAATCCCACAGAACTGATTCCCTGTTTATGAGCTGCTGAGTTCATCTTGGATAGTCAGCAGAATTAGAAGAAGCCATTCTGAGTTTGTCTTCTAGGGAGAAACTATGGGGCAACCCTTTCTTGAAAGATGAAATCAAGTCTTTTGCTTATTTTCTACCACTGCAAAATTGAAGTCTACCCTCATCACGTAGTGATAGAAAAAATACTAGTCCATTTCCATTTCACATTCAAGGCTTGATTTCTCTTCTGTTAAAATCAGAAGCAGTAAGGAGTACCATGAGTACCCTAGTCTGACACTCAAGCATGAGGTCCAAGGCTGTTCTTAGTCCAACTCTCCAATTGCCCATGCTGTTTGCATGGAGGAATCCAAGTACGTTTAGCACCTACCGGAGGCCTAACCTCTCCTTCGTGTAGTCTCAATAGTTGTGTTCATATGTTCACGTGAATGCCAAGGGAACAGCTGACATTTTGTTTTTAACGTATATTATACACCTAGCTATGGGAATGTGTGTATAATGCATTATTAAACAAATAATTATTTGCTCACCAAATTAAGGGACATTCCTAAGATAACCAGATGCAAAAGTGTCTTGCCTCCCAGGTCCTCTCTAGCCCTTTCTCAATTTCATTTAGCTCAGATTACTTAGGAAGTCAATGCATGACTCTTTGGGTGGAATGTATTTCTCAAGCCTGTAAATATATTCTTTCACTGTAATGAATATGAAATGCAAGTTCATCATTCAGTATGCAATGTACGTATCGTAAGCATTACCCAGGGATGAATAGGTTTTATTGAGCAGGTAGAGCTATGAATGGATACTGCTTTTGATATGCCTGCAAGTCCAAGCAGTGTTAAGCTGTAAGCATTTAAGCTGGGGAAAGCTGCTGTTGTCTTGCGTAATTAAACCTCTTCTGGTAACACCTTTATCACTGTTGATGACATCTTTCAGAAAATTTGAACTGAAAGTTGCCAAGTTCTCCCTAGATTTTTGTCATTTCCAATTATTAAGGCTATCTTTTTGCTTAATGTTGGACAAGCTCTTTTATAACAATGTTGGTTGGGTGATCACAGTATCATCAGCAAAATCTAAATCAAGGTTACTGTTGTTAAGCTATCTGGTGCTATATAAAACAAATGTTAAATACTTTCTCATATAATTAGCCACTCTCATAATAAAGCAAGCAATTCCATAAAGGTGAAACAAGCGAAGACATTTTCATTTGACACCGAGATCTATGTTAAACTGTTCACTGAAGCTATGTTTACTTAAAATATAAAGCTAAGCCTTGCTATAAAAGTTTTGATGTCTATTATTTTCATTGGATATCATAACATTTCAAGATGTTCCAGAATGACATTAATGCTGAAGCCTGTCAAAAGCTTTCTTAAAATACGTGAAGTTTGTGAGTGACTTTTGCTATTCAATTATCTCTTTGATGACTATTTTTAGGGTAAAATTCTGGTGGGCACATGGTTTTCCGGAAGGAAGTATGTCTTGCTCTTTTTGCCTTAGTTCTTTAATTCTGTTTGAGTCAGTACTGTCTTTGCCTGCAGAAGACTGAAGGGACCCTGGAGCCTGCATAGTTGTTGCATACACTTAGGGCATCTTTGGCATTTTGAATGGAATGAAACGCTGTTTTCACATTGATGTAAAAGCTTCTCCCGATCTCATAGTTTCTTTAACCGTTTAGTGATCTTACTGATAATCTTACCAATTCCAGCTTTTTGTGACTGGTTTCTTTGAAAGCTTTTCATCTTTACCTGAAACTGCACTGGTTTTACATTTTATATAGCTTTTCACAGCTTTGCTTGTGATGTGAAATGATTCAGGTTTTGGCTCTGACTGTTTAATCTCTTTGTCAACATCATTGGTTTTCTGTGCTGCTTGCCAATGTTCCATCTCTTAAGTATGATTTGTCCATAGGCTTGGTTTTTTTCTGTTTCTAAAATTTTCCTCTGTTTATTTGTAGCAGGTCTTCCAGTTGATATAAACTTGCCAGTCAGAACTCTGCTTTCCTCAGTTAAGTGATTTACATTGTTGCCTTTCAGAAGTTTTTTTGGCTTTTGTGATAATGTTAATTCACATATTTGCTCGTTTCTCTAGCGCTGCTTTTTCCCAATGTATGTTATATAGGGTTTTTTGCCGCTTCTTTTTCCAGAGGCATTTTTGAGACATGGATGCTAGCTTCAGCTTGCAGCTCTTCTTTCACACAGCTTTATGTGTCTTCACTCATCAAACTTCAGATTTGCTTGTCTAGAAAACAATTGCAATTGTTACGACTTCCTCAGACTCGGCAGAGCAAAGATGCCATGCTGATTTCTTGTAGTGGTCTAAGCATCTCAAAACTTATCTCATTCTTTGGATCAATTTTATATTCCTTTTGTTATGCTTCTGTGTTAACACTTTGCCCTCTGTAAAATGCTAGAGCTTTGAGGATTTATATATTTTTTTAATTTCATCTCAAATTTTACCATACATGAACTACTTTTGCTTTCCACATCAGCACCTGTATATGCTCAGACATTCCTGGAGGGTTTCTGCAATGAACCTTTTCAGGGAAGTTCTCTGGATTAATTACAGCCTTTTGTTTTCAGGGGGTTGATTTTAACAAGAACCAGTTCACTGTTCACCTTCACAAATGTTTGTACAGTGACAAGGGACGACAGGTGTGCAGTGACAGGAACAGATAGCATGTAGGGTGGGAACACCTCTTTAAGCTACAACACTGGTTTATGCCAGCTTGAACTGTTAGTGGAGCTCCAGCGTGAGGAGGTGATCCTCTCAGCAGCGCTGTCAGTCAGGATCAGCTCTACCACTGACCATTTACCTCACCTGCACCCTCTCTGAGTGCTCACCACGGCACAATTTGTCTTGCATGTGTCATGGCCAGTGTTTCATGTGGGTCTAATCAGCTGTTAGTTGCTTTCTGGATCAAGAACACTTCACTTCTGAAAGTCATAATTGACGCTAGTCCTACTGAGTTTTGCTTCCCTTAAAATTTACAACTTTATTGTCACCTGCCAATGACTTTTCTCAGCTCCTGAACACTGATGCTAGCTTCCTCCAAGAGTCTTCAAACAACATTTGTACATGTTTTGCCACCTCCTAACTTTCACTGTGGCACCCAGTTTTCTAAATGTCTCAAATCTACTTTGCTTTGTCTTTAAAATGAAGGATTCTTAACACTGCAGTTACCTAGTAGCTTTTGCAGGCTTATCAAGCCTGCCAAGAGAAAATCCATTATTTCAGCAGGCTGCTTGCCAGAATGGCTATCTTATTGGGTTCCTGCATCTTAATTTGTTTCTGCTGGGATAGTCTGTGAGCTTATGATTGAGCTTATGACCTTGACAACCACTGCATTTGTGGTCCCTAGTCTCAAATTATCCAGGTTGTATGACTCTGTCCAAGCTAAATGTCCTGCTATCACAGAAACCGGTAAGTCTTGTCACCGTGATAGCACATACTCCAGAGAAGGAATAGTATGTCTTGAGCAGCACGACTCCTCTCCTAGAAGGAAATGGGAAGGTTACAGCCCTTTCCTAGCACTCTGTCCCATCTGTTTGGAGTAAAGGAACAAAATTTAAATTTTTATAATTTCCTTTTTGTAATTAGCAGAGACAGTTTGGGCAAACTTAAAAAACACTTATTAGGCTTGACAAGTCAGACCCAGATCTGCTGAGAGGTACTGGAAGTATTAAACATATTTGCGTAGGTTAGCCCACCTCCAGTTATGTCCCACTTTCTCTTCCAAGATTCAGTGATATACTCTACAGTTTCTAACTTCCAACACGATACAAACTTTTCCATATTTTCTTTCTAGAAAATGTATATATTTAATTCATACAGTAAGCTCAGTCAAATTCTTATCAAATATGAAAACTAGAGCTGCTCATAAAAATAGCTTGGGAAGCCTTTTGGAGAAAAATCACTTTCCATCAGCCCTGAACACAGACAATCAAAGAACCTCTGTAATGTGTCAACAAAAAAAGTGCCTTATCTTAAACAAAAAATACACCAAACAAATACTTTTCCATGAAAAACAATTTTGACAGGAAATGTTCAGCAGCCTTTGTGTAGGCAAGTGACTCCCTTGTTACAACTCCCACCTCCTGCCCACTGCCTCATCTGCTGCCTGCTCGCATCGGTGCCTGCTACTGCCCTGTTCAGAGCAGAGAATGCAAGGAGAAGGCAGTAGGGGACAAGGGAGTAGCGCAGGACTCTTCCTCCTTAGGAGAGGTCTTACTTTACCTTGACAATTGTATTGCTTCAGAAAGTAGAAAGGAGGCAGTGAGGCTTAGTTTAGAAGACTGTATAATGCCCTCCTGTCCCTCCTTCTTCTGGCATTAAAGAGGCTGATCTCGTACATAAAATGCAGAAACACGGGAGAAGCAGTTAGTCTGGAGTTACAGCACACTGAAAAACTTCAAGAAAGGGCTGTTTATGTGAGCTGTTGAAACTGAGGTACTCTGATTTCCACAGGGAACCTTTATATGCTGCATAAAACAATAAGCTACTTTATAGCTTTATAACTGCTCGAGAAGAGAATATCCCCAAAGAGTAACCTGCTCATGGGCCTCTTTCCTCAGGCCTTTTCAGAGGAATTTGTTGGCAAATAGCTATGGACAAAGCCATAAGCAAGAGTCTGCTCAGGAGAACACTCAGCAGGAAAAGGTATGTAGTGCTAGTACAAGGGGCTGAAACCTCCTTACAAACCAAACTCAGTCATTACTCTTGACATTGCGCTATATCAAGTAAGAGAAGAGGGCAGCCTCTGTGGCAGATACAGCTCCCTGCAATGACAACACATTTCATCAGTCACTTCAGGGATTAGAGGACAAGAAGAGTTTGGCAAGACACGTACACAGAATAATTACCAAATGCTGACTAAGGCATGAAAACAAGGCAAAAAACCCCTCCCTGAATTCTTTGGGAGAAGCTGACAGAAATATCATAACGGCTGTTTTGAGCAAGAGTTCAGTCATCCAGCTGTGCCAGAAATATGTGTCTCCATAACAAGATGTGAAAGGGCTGGGATGTTCCATTACTGAGATTCCAATTAGATAAAATGGGGATAAAATTGGTTAATACTTAAGCTGATTCAATCAGCCATCTTTAAATTTAAAAGCCAGAATAGTAATCATTTCAAGCATGTTCTCAGCCACACGATCATGACAGCCTGAGGATGAGCCAATTCAGAAGATGCATACAGTGAAGCTTATCAAGAGCTGGTTGACACACATAATTTGATTTCTATTTTGGCTTCTCTCTGAGTCAATCATTTTCGTGTTGAGAATTTACAGTGATATACCCATCAAAGCACTGACTCTAACTACCATTAACACACATAAAGATACATAAATCTCTTACATACCAATAGCGAAACCTTTTTATTTTCATTTTGGTAGGGCACTAGAAATCTAGGCATGTGGCCTCTCTTCTAGTTTTTGTAGCTAGCTAACTGTGATTATGAACATATATAGCTGCGTGATTTTTAACCTCTTCTCCAAGTCACCGAGAAGATGAGCCAGCTCCTGTCTGGCAACCAGTTCTCAGTATTAACATGACACAGTGCCTGAGCTCATCTGCCTGCTTCTCTGCAAAACCTCTCCTTAAACTCAACATTGCATTAACAGGAACTTCTTTGGATATTAGTCATTTGTTGAACATAGGCAATATCCTTGTTCTGAACACAAGCTAGAAATATTTCCCACTCTTTACATTTGTGTGTGAGGCACTCGGAGCACCTCAGACCATCAGCACACACGCTAGGAATTGTCCACTCAGTTCAAACCACTAGTCTCCTTAGTCATTTAGTCTGGCTTTAAAGGACCAGTCTGAAGAAAATGGGAAAAAGCCCATTGAGAAAAATTACAAATAACCTGTCCATCAGAAGACTTTCTCTCTAAACCAACTGGTTAGTGATTGTTTCGTGTCTTTCACCTCCCAATTCAGTTGCTGCTGTTTCACTGTGCGGTTTATAGCCACGAGAGGAGAAAAAAGAATAAAACTTGCAGGCTGACAAAACAGTCTCTTCATACCTAAAATAATAGAAATCCTTCTCTTCAAAATATCCCTTAGCTGCCTACTGCAGATGGTTTGTACCTTAAGAGAACGTGTGTTGTGTTATCAGTAATATCTTCGACATCTTCCTGTGGTTAGCGTCTGTGTTTACTTTTTGAACCAATTGATGTTTTATAGAAATGCACTGAATCTTTTGAATGTACCATTACCATTGAGAAATATTTCATGTTTATTGGTATACAGCCTGATTAAGCTTTGAGAAATGATTAAAGGTGCCATGTGTTAGTTTATTGTTCAATTCCCCAACAACTGTTCTTCACTCATCTGAAATCATGGCATGCTGTGGCACATGTCTACCTGCTCTAGAAGCTGTTAGAGCTATTTTAAGAAGTATATATGTCATTTTTTGGAAACATGCAAAGCACTAGCTATTATGTTTCCACTGATATTTTCATTTATGTATTCATTTGTGTATTCATTCTGAGGTTTCAAATCCACCAGTAATATCCCTGTGGTATTGCACAATACTATCAAACATAGATCAAGTACCTTTCATTCTACATTATCTGATTGTTCTCCAATGTATCTTCCTAAATTCTCTTTAAAGTAGAAAGCATCAGGTACGACATGGAAGAGGAAGCTTCTCTCTGTCTGCCAGAGTACAATTCCCTAGAGCAAATCACTTATCAAAAGCCATTTCCTGTTTTTTTTATTTAATTACATTTGCTTTCTCTATGAAGGATAAAATGTCCCATTTTAAAGAGATATCCAGTGCAGTGCAGTGCAGAGAATACTTTGCTGGAGGGCCTGCAGTCCTGAATCCAGTGTCTGACTCTTCTACTGACTTCCTTTGTCCATTGGGATTTTTTTCTTTTTTAGGTCTTACTGAGTCACTCTCTTCTCCCACCTTCTCTCTGTGATCTCAGCTCAGACTGTACATTAAAACAGTAATCTGTGCATACGTGATAATTAAAAATAGTTTTTCAGGAAGGGATGAGCAAAAAAGACCTTTGCATGCTTTACATGCACTGAAAGGCAGGAGAATGCAACCAGTACTACACAACATCACCATATAAAATCTGAGTATTCTGTTCCTTCTTCACTTCCTCACATGATCCTGTGGCACATAGATGGTTTAATATTTCGCAATCCAACCAAGTTTGACTCGCGTTAATAAATTTTGCTTGACCTTTGGAAAATCTGGACACTGTATTCACTTCTGTTAATTCCTTCTGTGTTTTGCTATTAAAAGATTTCTCCATGGCAGAAATCAGACAGCTACTCTTCAGACTTCTATTACAAAGTCCTTTTGCATTTCCCTGAAACACTCCTGATTATTTTAATAGGCCAAATTACTGTAAAATGTATGATTTGTCCTAACTCAGATGCTTCACATTATCATGTGACTTCTGGGAGCAACAGCTTGGGAAGTGTCAGAGCTGAGTAAGAACACGTGAAAACAAAGGGATAAAAATAAAGCAGGACAGGAAGAAAACTAGAAAAAAAAGAGAATACTTGGGTTTTTTTAATCACAAATAAATAAAGGGCAAAATAATACAGCAACGACTACAAACTCACTCTTTTCAATATGGTTCCCTTATAACCACAACTTATCCATCTTAAACACAATTTTAAAGTGTAAAAGTTGGCAATATAGAAATATCAGCTAAAGTATCAGTCAAAAACTACAACTGGTTAGGCTGCATAAGATGAATATATGTGAAGTTGTTATGATGTGCAAAGCACCCGTATCCTTAAGTAAACATCCAGGAGCAACTGAGCTGCACCCAGCTATTTGCAAAAACAAGATAGCCATTCCGAATTTCTTCTTGTATTGCCAGTTGTGGAAATGGTTTGAGATACTGCTGGAGGCAGGATGGACTACTACAGAAAGCTCTGGAGAAAGCATTCAAAATTACTTTGAATCCGAATCTGAATGATCGAGTAGTTTTTCTTAAACAATGTCACCCCTAATCATTCCTATCGGAAATAATTTCCCCAGATAGTGCCTTCTTAATTTAAAATCAAAATCAAAGCTATTGAAGATCTCTACTTGTTGAAATGTGGTCAGAAAAACTAGGACACTATTGGTTCACTTCTCTCCATCCTGATGAACATTGCTGAGGTCATGAACAAGGTTCTTCTATCCCTGTTAACCCTGGGCCACACTTTACATATTTTCTAGATTAAAATCAATATGCTTTCCCTTCCTCAGTATTGTTCAGCAGAGGGATTCTTTTGATTGACCTCTTTCCTTCTATTCTTGGACTTCCCAGAGGCATGCTTGTCACAGTAGATCCTTTGGCTTCACTTCCTTTGTGTCTCACATAGTTATCCATCTTCTCTGGAGCAAGCTGATGGCTTATGTGACAATCTCAACACTTAGTAAGAATTCATTATATACATTAACAAATGTTTTCCTGAGGTACTTGCCTTCAAAAAGCATTCTGAGATTTTTGAGAACATTGGTGGATTTCCAGGTTTCATAGCCAAAGATAAAGGGTGAAATAATGTTTGAGTTGAAGATTTTAAATTCAGTTCTTCCTTTGCAGACGCTGTAGTCTTTTTGAAGTCCATGACAGCACCCCTTGCTTTGCCTGCTCGTAAAATGATTTATTTCCTTCCTCACTAGCTTTAATGCAAGCTAGTTTACTACCTAAGTCAAGGGAAAAGACGTTACTGTGCACAGGCACTAAGAATATGACCAAGCTTATGGTGGATTTAATTCACTCCCAGTTTAGCTTTAACTATGTAATCGAGACCAACACCTTCTGGAATCTCAGCTCTCGGATTCCCTTCCACCACTCCCAGATGTCTTCCTCACCCCACAGTGGGTAAGGCAGCCCAGGAAACTTTAATTTTCAGCCTGCTTAATTCTATCCAATGCCACACAGGAAGGATATATGAATCTTGCTATATGCCCATAGTCACACTCGCGCTCCAAATTGTGCAACCCTTAAGAAAGATGGCCATAAAATCAATTGTTGAACAGTGCTTGTTGGCAGTAAAGACATTTATATCTCTCTCTCGGAGGAAGCTCAGAATCACGTTGTTAATCTAAGACATCACAGGAATTAAGTTGGAGGAATATTATTTCCAGTTCAGCTACTGTCTCATTCTGTTCCACAGTCAGGGGAAACTCAGTTTCCATGACTGCTTTACATGGAACATGTCATTCAGAACCTTGCAGGCTGCAATCTTGATTAATTAATATCAATTCAGAAGGGAAGAGCAATAAAATAGCTAGGTGCCAGGAAAACATTTCTGTATTTACAGCTGCACTAAAAGCTTTTGCAAGGGTTTATGCAGCACAAATAGTAATAAGCATGAAGACGCTGTTCATACCTCAATGTTTAGAATAACTGGTGATTCCTTTCAGGAAGGAAAGGACAAACAGAAACACCAGTTCTCTTTTGTTACTGTCGTACCTGTCATTTGCAGAAATGGAGTGAAAGGAGAGGTGAGGCTCAGGGCTCGGAAAGAGAGGGGGAAAAAAACATGCAATGTTACCTCGTTGTGCACTTGAAATGAACAATCTGAAAGGCAGAGGAGCATTTAAGATGCTGATGGTTAGGCATGACAGTTTCACAGCCTCTGCTAAAAATCTTTTCCTCCATACTTCTTAGAACTCCTGTTTCTCCTTCTCCTTGCCAGAGAAAGGGAAACTGAGGTCCCTTGGGCCTGACCCTCTGTTGTTAGTGAGGAAGGGCAAAATAGGAGCTTAACTGGAGCACCCACAGACTCCTCCTCAAGCCCGTTCTTATCAGTGTAAGTCCAAGGAGCCCAATGGTTTCTCATCTTGGCTGTAGGAGAACGGTTTGGTTGACTGGCCTGCTACAGAATATGGACTACAGCTTCATATAGTTAGACACAGATGCACTGTAAGCTTTCCTAAAGTCCCAGGGATTTAGATCTGAGTGTTTTGTTTTGCAATTAGTATGTGATAGTACTGAATCTGAAAAAGAGTTTTGGGGATGTTCTGGCATCAAAAATGGGAGTCCCAATGATTGCATACCTGCGTGTCTGTTGGAGTGCAATTCACTAGAGGGAGCCATTGCCATTTCATTTCAGTTAGCCGCTCCTTCACCAAAACCAACCCCAGGAGACAGAAGGTTTCTGGTACAGAATAGTAACTGTCTTCTGATGTCCTCTCAGTCACGAATTTTCTTCTATACGACATAGAGTTCCCCTGCTTTCAAAAGAAAGACAGGATAAAAGGCAGAAAGAGAGGCTGGCAGTCAGCTGAATACTGGATACAAGAGTAACAGCCAGGCTTTTCTGTACTTACACCTCACTCCCATTTGAGACCTCAACTCTTTTATTCTCTCTCCATCTAATTTAAGTCCATTTTTACATGTAATGAATTCAAGATGCAGTGTATTCCCTTTCTTCCTATAAAAATACATTACAACCTTATCTAGAAGAACTGTCCTACAATCAAAGGTGGTATCTCTTGAAAACTGAGATGAATAGTAATTTATTTTGTTAGGCAATATCTAAATCTCAAAAAATTCTTAATTAGTGGAAAATAAAAATGACTGTTATTAAAGGCCAACTATTGCCTACCTCAGAAGTAACTCAGTTCTGGTAATGGATGTGAAATAAAGTTAAATAAATCCCCTAAGTAAAAACAGAATCAGATCCTATATTATAAAGGAATAAATTCTGAATATTAAAGCCTGAAGAATAATATTGATACTAGTATAAATTCTACTTTTGTAACTCTTCCAACACAGGGAAATGGCTGGAAAAGAGATGACACTGTTCTCAGGAAATCTGAAAATGATTCTCATTCAGAATGTGCAATTTAAACCTAGAAGGAAGCACTAAATGATTCAGTCTCACGCCTGCATGTCACAGAACATGGCTTTTGAACCACTGCTGCATTATCCATGTAGCTTCTGCTTTCTACCTTACAGTTACCCAATAATAATTTGAATTCACCAATGGTTTATTAGTGCATCATTTGTCATGGCTTGTTCAAGTAGTTCATGTTTATGTTTAAAAAGTTACTCTCAGCTTTTCATGGACAAGGCTTTGCCAGGCTTTGTGTTTGCCAGGCTTCATTTTCCTTCCTCGCTTCTTCCTGCCTTTCTCTTAGGTGAATGTAAGAGGTTAGAGTACCCGGTCTTTTCCTCCTGCAGAGGCTCTCAGATGCTGTAACCAAGTTCTCTCTTCATGCATTATTTTTGGACAAATGGAAATCTTTGTCATAAGGAATCTATGGAATTTTATTCAGACATCATTGCTTCCAGTGATCTTCATCATGTTGTCTTAATGTTTTAGTAAAAATATCTCCCAGTTTCCACTCACAAAGAATGACATGAGTCATTTTTATCTCAGCATCCCAATAGCAGTTTTCTCTCTGGGGTCAGTTCATTCCTCCCTGTCATTTTTCAGTCCTTCTCAGAGTGACTGATTTGAAGCTTTGTGTTCCCCTGTCTATAGATAAGGTTTACATTCCTTGTTCAGATGTGTAATATTTGCATCTGGCTATGCATTTTACTAGGCTCTCAAGGTCAGTTTGTGTGTTGCTTTACCTCTGTCATTATACACCTTTTTGCCAATTTTAGTGTCACCTGCAATTTTATCAGCCGTGTCCATCCCCTGTCATAAATGACAGTTTTCTGCTACTTTCCTTTACGCTACTATCAGCAGTACTTAGGTGGCACTGGGGAAGAAATTCTTATGTGCAAATGAAATTATAGAACTATTATATACTTCTTGATAATAACTACCTACACATAACTGGAACACTCCTATATACAGGATGTCCTTGGTGCACATCGAAGATACGTAAGTTCTTACCTTGCAGAACTTTTTTTGAAGCTGAACGTGTTCCAGGATGTTTTTATATGTAACAGTGAGAGGACCATGTGTAAGTATTGAGTTTGGAAATCTTTAGCTGTAAAATGCCTTGGAACTGCAAAGTTCGAAAACGACTATTAATTTTATGACCTCGCTTAATAATTTATCTTGATCTTAGATACTATTCCAGAAAGACTATTCTCCTAAAATAAATGTGTGGTTTCTTTGAGGAAAATGATCTTTTAATTCTACTGGCTTTTCTAATCAGCAGGTCTTTTGCAATTTATAAATGAAGCACCTCTGCAGCCAAACATTTCTCCTCCAAAGATACAGTTAAATCAATGTCTGACATTTCCAAGGGGTGATTATTTTTGCTTCTGAGATTTTCAAGTCTTTCGCTCCCATAATTTATTGCTTCATTTAATATTAAATTGAACAAGGGATGTTTGTTTGAGGCATTACCTTGTTGAGATCTTTCTTCTGTTGATCAAATTACTAATGTGTAAAATGCAATGTCTCTCAAACAATCTCTTAGGTGCTGATGTAAATCAATAAGGTTGCTATTTGCAACAGCAATGTTGTCAAACTATGATGAGTCTATTAACTCTTATTTTACTAAGGAGCAGAAATGCAGGGGTTTTTTACTTACTCTGTACTCCACATTGCCCTTGAGAACTTCAAAGCATAAGGAAAATAGCGGAATAAATGAGGGAAGGCCAGTCAGATGGCAACAAAGGCACAGAGAAATCAACCAAGCTTTGTTTTACTGCAGAGGGGTGAATGTTATATATCACATACTGTGATATTCTCTCTCTGTTGACAAGTTCTGATGTCTGTTTCATGTTGCCACATTTTTAAATAATAAAAGCAGACTCAAAATGCAAAGCATAAAGACCGGGGGCATTCTCAGCATAGAGCAGTTGAGGCACATGACAATTAAGCGACTTGCCAAAGTCACACAAAAAGCTAGAAGAGATTCGGGAACTGGGGTTCCCAAGGCCCAATTTAGTGTCTTAGCCAGAAGTTCTCCTTGTATCACAGCCCTTTCCCGATGTTTCAGGGGCCATGACAGGGGGCAGAATTAGGACCAATCAGAAGGGAGTTTCATTACTCCTGCCAAAACATGACAGCGATTGAAGGAGATATTTACTTCCCAAACGCAACATGGAGAAAGTGCCTTGCTCATAGTAAGGGAGAGTGGGAGGGAGGCCGCATGAAGACCAAGATTTGCAAGGACAGCGGGAATAGAAGCGGAGAGGGAGAAGAAAGAAGCCAAAATGAGCAAGTGGCAGGAGCTGATGAGGAGGAAGCTTGTTGCTGTAGTGGGAGAATAAGAATACAATATCCTACTGTAATGGTGAGGTACCAGGCAACCAGCGTGCACTTAGAGGATCATAAGTAAAAATTTATGATCCTGGGAGTTTATGAGAGCCTTCCTGAGTTAGTCTGTGTCTGGCCATATAGCAGAATATCAGACCTGAAAATGTGCCAGAAAAGGCTCTCTCCACTTCTTCCCAGCAATGGTTACATTTTTTGGGCTTCCCTTTTATTTTGTCTCAGAAACAAATTTTATTTTTGCCTCAGAAAACAAAATAAACAAAAATCTCAAATGGGGAAAACAAACAAAGAAAACAACAAAAAAAAAACCCCAAACCCACAATGCAGAGCAGGCATGAAATCACCTTTGAATTCACTAGGTGGCAACAGGGAGTAAGAAATCAGCACTAGAGTCCTCAACTAGAACATCTGGTTGGACCTTCACAGCCCCCCACTCCTTCATCCCCACCAAACAAACTCAAGTTCTGGTTGATCAAATGACCACCTTCTAAACACTAAATAAAATACACTCCCTGCAGATGTATAAATATTGTCTCAGTTGCCCAGTGCTCATGCTGACTGACTAGCACCACATTTATCTGGTTTCACTCACAGCCACCTTTGTGTGGCTTTGATGTGGCATTGAGGCTACCAGCTTTGACGTAAGCCTTGGATCTGAAACTCTCTTTGCCTCCTGAAAGCAGAGCAATTACTTTCCAATCAAGCAGCTTAGGAGTGGGGAGGAAAAAAATAATTCATTTTCTTGAAGTATAAATTAATTACATGTGTTGAAATGTTCCTACTTTACTGAATATGGGTTTCCAAGGGAGACATGGGCTTTCTTTTCCCTTGTTCTCCTAGAGTAATGGCAGCTTAGTCAGTAAACAAAGTGGCACACAATTAAAATGTATATTTTTCTTTCAGTGAAAATATAGAGTTTTTGTCTTCTGCTATGTAAACCTCTAAAGTGTGCCATTTATAAAAAGAATACCAGCATGACATCTTTCAAACTTAATGCTCTTTCCTTTCCTTGTAAATGGAGGCAACTCTACTGAAGTGTCAAAGCCCTGAGGGCACCAAATAGGCCTAAATGTTCCTGACCAGCCTCACCTGGGGCCTCCACCACCCCCCACCCATGGGCCCAGGTGTCTGTTCAAGCCCAGCCTTGTGCTATGGCCCCTGCCTGAGTTCTGTGGTAGGAGTGCTGGTCTTTAGCCCAGCTGTAGCTGTGCCCTTGCCTGACAATGGACCCTGTTGATCTGGACCTGTGGGCTGACTTTCTGGCTTGATTTCATGCCTGTCTTGTCACCATGGTTCTGCCTGGTGGTCACTGGGATCTGTCTGACCCTGGTTATCATCACTGGATCTGACCCTCACTTGTGGATTTGATGCTGGACCTGCTTCATCACCACAACCCTGCCTGATGGCCTGGACCCTGGCTGCTTCCCCTGCACCCGCAGGCCTGCCCTGCTCACCTGGGGCTATGGGGTAGGCCCTGCTCGGTGAGGACCCTGCCCTGCTGGCTGTGGTACCCCCTTGGCTCCTGGCCCAAGGGAGAAGACGGCCTGTGCTGTGCCCCCTGGTGTCAAGTCTGGAGTTAGAGACAGTGCAAAGTTTGCTGCTGTGAAAGCCAGTGAGAATAGAAAAGGTAGCTCGGTGTGGGAGTACTGACAGCCTCTATGCATGCTGCAACTCATCCTGCCCCTGTTGAGCAGGCAGAGATGAGGGGCAGAAGCCCCTTTGAAATCTGCTGCTGATGGCAGTCTGCTTCAAACATCAGGTCTCTCGTGGACCTTGCAGCCTTTTCTCCAGCTGTCCCAGCTATGCAGATTCAAACCAGAAAAGGGTGCCACTTTTCCAGTGAAGGGCTTGGGATCTTCTGGCCTCAGTGCCAAACTTGGCACACAGCTGACTTTTGGATGTCACAATGTGGCCACTGCAGGCCTAGGACCAGGTACCTGCAATATCTTGAAAGAGGTACCAGTGCAAGTTAGTGGCTGTGAGCTCCTGTTTCCCCTTGAGTTTCCAACTCTGCTGAAGTTACTGCTTCCTACGGAGGCAAGCTGTCACCTCTCATCTGAACAGCTTGGGAGCATCTCAGAGCCCCTCTGGGCTTCTAGCAGCATGCCAGCCACTCATCTGAGGCAGAAAGATATACTCTGGCACGTCACCTTCTCTCCAAGCTGTCAGCCTACTCAACGCACAATTGATGAAGGATGGAAGAGAGACATGTTCGGTTCCTGTGCCATCTTCCTCCTTCCTGCTCAGTCCTCCCATATACCTGTCAACTTACTCTGCTCCAGCTCTACAGCTGTAAAATGGGAACAGCAATTCTCAGCCTCAGACAGCTGGGATACAAACCCACCCCTGGCTCTGGGACTTCCAGGCAATACCGTCTGTGGACTGTGTAGCTGGGTACATCAGCAGCCGGGTTCTTATGGTGAGTGATACAGGAAACTGTAGCAAAATGTCTTTTTCAGAGGTACATCTGTACACAATGTTTATTTAGCCAACCATTCCTAACCCCACTGTAAAATGTCAGCTTCCTTTATCATGGACTCAGCAATGGCATTGCAATTTAAAAGTGCAAATACAGTACAGGTAGGCGTCTCATGCTAGATTAAATCTAAGCCAGAGAAAGATGGGTTCATTCTTGGATAGTAACAGTGTTCTTTATCTGTATTTCTTCTTTATCTTCACTAGATAAATTTTTAGTCCTCCCTTTCTAGAATTGCTAGTGCTGTTAATGTCACGGACATCCTACTCACAAAGTGCTTATAATGCCAGTAAACATTTCATTGGTTTCACTCCCAGCTCTCTGACCTGGTGAGTGAGCATGTGCTGCATTTCTCCCTTCCCTTCAATCATGAGTAAGGACAATGACTTTTTTTTTGTCCTGTAGGGTATCTTGAAAGATATTCACATAGGCCCAATCAATCAACCATGGAAAGACTACACATTGATTTCAGTGGGCATAAATCATATAATACAAAATGTTGCACAAATACAATAGTAGTTACAGCAGAATATTAATTAGTAATATAGTATCATATCAGCGTTTACACTCAGTTAGAGACAGAACTATAAGACACTTAAGTGCAGTGATCAGGTGCTGAAATGCTGAAACAGCCCTGGTTGTTAGGATCTTCTGATTTATGTTTTTTTAATGCTCCACTTCCTAGTTCTTAACGAGATATTCATTATCTGAAGACAATTCCCCTTCCAAGTTTTTGCTCCACATCTCTTAAATGTGCTATGTCTGAAACTCTGTAAGGAACACTAAGAAGCTTGAAGTGCTTTGTTTCCACAAGTGCAACTTTAACAAGCAGGCCATTCATTAGCTGTGACCACATTGTCACTGTGTATGGCTTTAAGTATGCACCTGTGGACCGAAAGGACACCACTGATGGAAAAATGGCAATTTAGAAACACCTGTTCTCAGAATCCCAGCACCATAATTAATCGCCCTCTCTGTTGTTTGTTTTTTATCTTGGCAGTAACAGCAATTGCAAGTACTACCTTCTAAGCTAGATCGCTGCAGGGTTTATCCAGAAGGACAGGAGAGATGGGTCCTCAGGAAGAGAGAGATTAATAAGGTCAGGCCTGAAATCAGGGGTTGGATCAATAAAATAGCTCTCTTGTGCACAAAATGGAGACTATGAACCCTGTGTGTTTCTCTCCATGCATGGTGTAAAGCCATTCTGTGCTAATCTGAGAAACTCATAAGCTTGAGCTGGAGTGAAAGCATTTCTGGGGAAAAGGAGAAAATACCTTGTCTTCCTGTGGGGCATAATGGAGTTGGACTGCGTGAAAGGAGAGGCATGCTGCCTGCACAGTTCCCCCACAGACACAGACCATACTACCATGTGGAAGGAAGAGTGTGGGTCAAACTGTTCAGAAATCACTATATAAAGCAAACTATAAGTCTGAGGGGTCATTTGGAAAACAAATCTCACTTTGTGACATCCAGGGCTTTTCAGGTAATGGCAGTAATGGGACAACAGTATCTCAAAGAATGATGTTCTTGTTGGTAGCAACTACATTCTGTGCATGTCTCTTTCCTTCCTCACTTACCTATTTATACTGCAAGCTTTTCAAGGTGGAGGCTATTCTTCTGTGTTTGTATAGAGACTTGCACAGTAAAGACAGCACCTCTCATGGAATTTCTACATCCAGCTGAAATATAATAGAAAGATAAGTATTAATTGCAGCAATTTAGATATACATAATGGAGAAGGGCATGCAGTTTATTTTATTCAATGTGGTTTTCTCCCTCCGTGGTACTTGGAGGATATTTGTATTCTGTGCTGTATGTCTATCTCATAAACACTATTTCGTTCTAGGAAGACTTTCATCCTAAAATTCAAGGCTTGTCTAACTCTCATTCAATGTCTAAAACAGAATTCTAGTAAAGACAGATTAAAAATTCTCTGGCTTAGACAACTAAGCCTTATATGAGAAGTTAGGTTTTTTTACCCATTTAACTCATGCTCCAAATACAATAATTATATTTCATTAAAATAGTGTAAATATAGATACAGAAGCCCAGGTTTCAGTGACTTTGGATCTCAGTCAAAGAGCTGGAAGATTGAAAGGAGCTAGACAGCCAGCCAGTAGAATTCTGTTCTTGCAGGTCAGGTTCAAGTATAAGACCAAATAAGCATGTATACACCCGATCACACACAAATGCACTGTTAAATTAGGACTGACAGAAACCATTCTCTTTAAGTCACTGTAACCTTGACCACTTTCAAGAGCTCTGAACTAGCTTGTAAAGCAAGCTGGCTTTAATGCCCAGTTTCATCTGGATGAGAAACTGCTATATAAAGGTGAGAGATTGCTATCACTAAGCCCTGTGTCTTCAGCCCTCAAGCTATCACTTCATCCATCATCTGGTATTTTGGTGCAAGGGGGGAAAAGAATATTAAATGTTAATGGGGATGTTAAATCTGCTCATAAATATTTCAGTGGATGAAAAAATGCTTAAAAAAAGGGTCAGTGCAGCTAATATGCTCTATAAAAGCAAGAATCTATACTTTCTCAGACTCTTTATTTAGATGAGGCTTTTCATAATGCTGGTAAGATGAATTACAGTTCACCTTTTATTGTACATTTCTTTCAAATCATTATAGACTCTAATCTCTTTAAAGATGCATGGCTCTTCATTTTAGCAGGCTTTGGATCAGATGTCACTACTTCAATCAAAGAAAAGATTTTTGGAAGAAAATATGTGATTTTTCCTGGGAGATACTAGCCTATTCTGCAGTTGCAGTGTAGAGTAAATTCCAACATGAAACGCTTCATTAGTTTTATATCCCTGGATGCCTATAAGATAGAAGAGTATCAAACAAGGGCCATTTCTCAGCAGAATGAGATGCGGAAGCAAAAGGTCAAATTCTGATATATAGCTTCTCAAAAGGTATGTTTACATTCCTGACAATGTTGAATTCACCCTTACACTGATGAAACTGTAAGTACTGCCTTGAAATGATATTCTTTGGTTATCAGCTAACCAACATCAAAGAGATTCTCCCCAAATCCTGACTTTCAGACTGCTGCTCAGATCACTGGACCAGAGCACAGTACATTCATGTACAAACGTCAGAGAACAACATCCATACAGTCACAAACATATACAATGCAAGACTCTCTGGGGAACTGTTAGGGAAACTAGGCAAACTAAGCTACACATAAAAACTAGACTTCAGAAGAGATTCTGATGACCTGTGGATTTCTGTGGGTTCATTTCAAAAGGCGATGAATTTAAGAGCTACAAACCAATGCCCTATTTCAGAGAAATCATATTTCTTCTTAAACACGGGCATCTAACCCAGCATTCCCAAACAGTTATAAAAGGGAGGGGGGTGGGGATGGCAGTGGCTGGAGGGGAAATAATTTTATAGAGAGACTCAAACCCAGTTCATTTCTGTTTACAGATAATGTAATGCAACTCATTAGAGTAATATTGCCAGACGCTTTGTCTCAACATTTAATAGTGATCTCTAATGTAATTAAATAATTAGTATAGCACTCATTATTCCATGAAATTATTTAGATGTTGGAGTAACAATTTAAATTATAGCACACTGCCTTAGGATTTAATATTACTTTGAATGTGTTTCTATGCACATTGTGTGGAATAAGGGAAGCTTTGCTTAAAGGATGGGCAACACAACAGAGCCCTCCATTCTTCCTTAGCTTTTGCTCAAACAAATGTCTGCCTGAAGCTGATTGTAGTTTAGCTTGTGGTAAGATTAAGTGGGGGGAAAAAAGGTCTGGATCTATAATAATAATGATAAATAGCACTCACAAAGCATTTACTCATCATCATAGTGAATTATTCTGTTAAAAATTGTGTAGTATCATTTCTCAACTATTAACAACATAGTTTGAATTCCCTATTGTTACAAATTCATTGGAACATCATTTGCAGGCAGCAGCAAAGACTCTTCTTTACTCTGCTTACCAGTGTTATACTTTGCAATCCATTCCCTCCTGTCACCATCACAGGATGCCACCATTTGTACTTAAGGCTGAAATCAGTCTCTTGTGACTCATTTTAACCCTAGATTTTTCTCCAAAAACCTTTTTTTGATTACTTGTTTTACAAATTACTCCACTTGAAATGAACTAAAGCTGATCTCAAAGCTGAGGACTTGGAAAGAAGCATTGGCATTGTCCTTGCCCTACTTCCAGGGCACTCCTGACACAACCCTTTGGACACATCTGAGCTTCAGACTTGCAGTGCCAGCTGGTGGGTAAATACTGAGACACGGTGGGAGTACAGGCAGACAGCAGAGAGGATGGCCATGAGGCACCTAGAAGTCATCTCTGAACTATGTGGCAGATAGAGGGGCCTGGCAATGTCTCTGGATGATGTACAACATTTGGGAACACTGCACAGAGATTAAAATTTCCAATAACTTTTAACGTTCTTGTTTCTATTCTACTACTGATTGTGGTTTCAAGCTAAAAGTTTATGTAACTCCAAACTCTCGTCCTTGGCTACGAATGCACTTGTAACTTGTTTTGCTGTGAGCTGGAATATTTTCTATAACTCAGTACTTGTGTGGTTTACCATTCCGACTTTCTCCTTTTTTGTTTCAAAAAAGCCCCTTCTCCTTTTCCATCTTACCAGCTTGTGAGTTTGAAATGCTTCCTACAGCAGCACTGTTTTTATTCAACACCGCCTGAGCTGTGTCATGTTCCCATGACCTGGCTGAAGGCTCGGCACTGCTTTAGCATTACCCACTCTCTGCTCCGTGGCAGTGGAAAGGGACACGGGGGAACCGCAGTGCCAGCCACAGGCATGCTGCTTAGGAGGTCGTTGCTGCTCCTCTGCTTTCGACTTGGTGCTTCAGGAGCAAGTCCCTGTGTTTGGGATGTGTAAGGTAATTTGTTGACAAATAGGTAGAGAAAAACTGTTTTGACTTGGTATGTGCTGGCTTTCTTTTCATGCTGGTCATGGAGAGCTTTGTCTCTTTTTTGTTTCTGATTTCATGGAGCTTTTCGCTTTGGGACTCATCTTTGTGTTTTCAAAATCTTTGTTCCAGCACCTTTTCTCCCCCAGTTCTCTTCAGCGAGTTCTGCTCTGTTCTCTCCTCTCCCATTCAACAGTCCTTTTTAAAGAATTACTGGCAGCATCAAGGAACACAAGGAACACCTGGCATGTGTGGTTCATTCACTTTTTCACCCCTTCTCCAAGGAATGGTTTGTGCATGCAGGGTAATGCTTTATTTCAGAAAGGCTTTGCTTGCATTTCTTATATATATGGTGCTATATATGCTGTATTCTTGGATGGAAGTAGGTTCATTTTCTGACAGTCATTAGTTTTCATGGAAGTCTATTAGGCAGGCTGAGAAATCTGTCTCCCTCACATATGTGCTGTATCATATCTTTCATCAAACCTTTCTCTTTGGAGGAAATACAGCTCTGCCTTCCCCTTCCCTGTGTCTTTCCTTCTCATTGTTTGTAGTAAGAGAGACTATGGTCAATTAAGAGGGATTACTGCTTGGAGGAGATTACAGATGTAACGCTTGGTATAAATCTATGTAGCTCCATTGGGTTCAGCTCCTTTTGGCTTTGTAAGTGGTATTCACGTTTATGATGTTGGATTTATGATGCTATCCTCCTGGATGATTGATGTGTACTGCTATGTGGTAATACAGCTGGGATGGTGGCAATGACTTGTTATAAAACTGGATGGATTATATACTTTAAAATGTATTTTTGCTGCCCTGATTAGTGAGGTGCTTTAGTATTTAATGTAGAAAGCTGCGCACGATTACATTAGGCCTGTGTTAGAAACGTTCTCCAAATTCTGGCATGTCAGTGCCAGTGTCACTAGTCAGCTTTTAGTATAAACATTGCTTTGACCAAGCAGGACTGCGGCTGTGTAATACAGCTGCAAATGCATGAGGTGCTGGATGGTTCTTATAAAATACCTACATAGTGTCCCATACATCCATTGCATTTAGGAGAGCTGACTCTAAAGAGGAGACTTTAGGCCTATGTGAGCTACAAATGCACTTACAGAAAGCTTGATGGAATGAAGATCTATAAGCAGCAATCTTCCTTGGGATGTGCAATTCTTTGTTAATAGAAGAATTGAGATTAATGGAAAGTAGAGTAAAAAATGTGTAAATAACAGGAGCCGAAATGCAGCCCTCTAGTAGGTGAACAACTAAAAGGATTGCCATGTAAGAGAAACATCAGGACATAAATTAAGCTTTGCCTGGTTGAGATCTGAGTACAAGTTTGGAGTTTTTCTTTGGGTTTTTTGTAGGTGCCTAAGTCTTGCCACTACTAGACAGGGCACTGAAATAGCAGAGCTATTGATAGCAAGTTGTCAGGTTGGATGAGTGCTCAGCTAAATGTAATCCTTTTTTAAGCTATGAGAACTAGGAAAAGAATTAAGCTTGCTCAAACTTTTCACTTCAGGCTACCAGTGGGATTGATGTGTGATCCATATGTATAGATAGTTGCAAATGATCAAATTTCCCCATTTTAATGATCTACTATTCATCAAATAACACACGATAATTGGCAGTGTAATGTGCTCTTACACTGCTGCAGATGTGTAATGAAACATGACAGGTTAAGTGGTTTAAGTTAACTCATTTTACTCCACAATTGCAAATGCCTGGGAGATCACATACACCCAGCTCTTGTGGCTCAGCTGACAAGCTGGAAGCTGGTAAATCACAGCAACTTACTGATTACCTGTGATTACCTCTATGCACTCACCAGGTAATACATTCATCATACCAGTTGCTGTGAAAGAAGAAATTGGGTCTATTTCATTCCCAGTTTTAAAAGTATTTAAGGCTGGAATAGCACATTGTTCTTTAATGTTTATAATGGCCTGGGATGCTGGACTTCTAGAATTGCCTCTGCTGAAATTTAATAATTCTACCAAACAGAAATGGCCTCTTGGAGCTATGCTTTTCCCTTGAATGTTTAACAACAAAGATGGGGAAAAATATTTTAAAAATGTAAAATGCAGAAGACAGCAATGAACCATTCTGGCCTGTCTGGCAGAACAAGAATTACAGCCAGACTGAAAGGGGGTGAAAAGCTCTTAAACATTTGACAAAGTCTATTTAGTACCTTTTCATTCTCATTTTCAGGACTTTTGTACTAGGGATATGCTTTAGCAGGCACTGGGTATGAATGTTTGCTATTAATCCTGAAATCAGCATAGCAAATGAGGTGCAGAAGTCATCTGCTTTTGTTTTATCACCGAAGGCAGCACAAAGGATCTGACTTCATTCTTGTCTTTGAATGAGGGACAGGGATGAGCAAAGATGTGTTCTCAAATAAAATTGTACATGCTCTATTCCTGATTTTGTGAATCAGGTAGTCTGCTCGGTCTCTGGTCTAGATTACAGCAGTTTTGGTCCGCATAGCTTCACGTGGGCATTTTCTAATCTGACTTGTTTGATTATCCTGACTGCAGTATACTTAAAAATAAATTCACATCATGCTGCATTGTAGCCTTCTTGACAAAGCATTTCTAAATCATTTGAATGAGTTTTAGAGAAAGCCTTTTCTTAGTTAGTTGATTGTTTATACTGCTGATGGGCACCCCTTTGTACAGTCCAGTAACTCCATTTGATCCTGTCTTTCCACGTGCTTCTTCCTTTGGCTACCTTCTTGTTATAGGCTTCCTCCCATCAGGTATTTATGTGCATTGATCAGGTCCCCCCTGAGCTTTCGCTTTTCAAGGCTAAAAAACTGCAGCACTCTTGGCCTCTTCTCTTATGCCAGATGCTCCAATCCTTTAACCATTTTAGTTGCCCTTTCCTGAACTCATGCCAATAGCTCCATCTCTCTCTTGTACTGGAGAGCCCAGAACTGGACACAGCACTCTGGGTGTGGTCTCCCCAGGGCTGAGCAGAGGGGAAGGATCACCTCACTCAACCTGCTGGCGATGATCTTCGTGCAGCCCTGTGTGCTGTTGGCTGCCTTTGCCGCAAGGGCACATTACTGGCTTGTGGTTAACTTTTGGTCCACAAGGACCCCAGCTCCTCTTCTGCAAAGTTGCTTTCCAGCCACCTGTCCCCATTTTGTACTGGTGTATAAGGTTATTCCTTCCCAGGTGCAGGACTTTGCACTTGCCATTGTTCAACTTCGTGAGATTCCTGTTGGTCCATTCTCCACCATGTCCAGGTGGCTCTGGATGGCAGCACAACCCTCTGGTGTACCAGCCACTCCTGTCAGTTTTTTATCACCTGCAAACTTGCTGAGGGTGCACTCTGGTCCGTCAACTAGGTCATTAATGAAGATGTTAGACAGTATTGATCCCAGTATTGACTCCTGGGGTACACCATTAGTGACTGGCCTCCAGCTGGACTTCATGCTGCTGATCACAGCCATTCAGTCCATCTTGCTGTCCGCTTATCTGGTCTGCTCTTCATCAGCTTGTCTATGAGGATGTGTATATCCATATATACATGTCTTAAACCTTGAGTTTCAGAGTTTGAGCTCTTGGTATGTGCCGATACTGAAACAAAATTGCTCAAGAATTGAGCCCTGTTGTGCAACAAAATGCCGTGTGTATGAAAAAAAACCAGCTGCGTCTCAGCTCCTGCGCAGGAATATCTGTTTAGACTGTGTTCATATGAAATTCACTCTTGGAAGCCAAATGTATTTAAATTATTTCAACAGCTTGTACATATGGCAAGCTGTATAGTGAGGACTTTCTTTCCAGAGGTTCTGTGTGCAAATGCTTGGAAACTGAAAGTGAGTTTGAGGATTGTATTCTATGTCTGCCCAAAATTGACAGTGAATTGTATTACACGATACTTCTTTTAAAGGCTAAAATAACCAGTACATGGACATAGTTAATAAAGAATAATCTTTCCCCAAACACATGTAGTCTGAATAGACAATACCAAAAGCTGAAAGCAGAATAATTTTTATTCCTATTTTGCAAGTGGGCAGCTGAAAAACAGAGATTAAATAGGTTGGGTTCAGAGGGAGCCACTAACTATGCATAATCTTTTGGATCCTCATCCAAGGTCCTAATCAGAAAACAACTCTTCCTTAAGGGAGTAATTAAAAACTGAGAGCTGAGACAAGTGCGCTGCAGTGATAGCCAGGCTGGAGGCAAGGATAAGATTGGAACTGAAGCTGCTTAGAAAGCAGATTTCAACAAAATGTCTCTCACTGACTCCCACTAAAAGTGCGTTGAGAGGAGAAGAAGTTTTAAATAGCTTTGTATAAGAGAAAACAAGTTTCTGCCTACCAGGTTAAGTAAAAATATCTAATCATAAAGTTCCCTGAAATAAGCTTACAATGGAGTCAGCTCAGTCCATTAGATGCTGGACTAGGAGCAATGAGAGTTGAGACCCAGGCTTTCTTTACTACTGTAACACTCCAGTCAAGTCATTGCACTTTACCATGCATCAGTTTCCTCATTTAGACATTGGTCACAGCAATGCTTACTTTTTTCATGTAATCTTTTTATGATAAATATAATTGGATTTACTCATTCAGTTTTATCTCCCTTTACAGGGCTCTAGGTTTAAATTTGTTGACTGCAAAGAAACTTACACAAGCACAGCTGAAATTCTAATATTATCTATTGCATCCCTCTCCCAGCAGCTATTTACACTGAATCTTGCCTGTTTATTATTAATTATTAACTTATATTTGCCACTAATATCAGCTGAAAGCTTAGAACATCAGAAGCATATGAGTCAGGAGAAACATTGTCTTCCTTTTCTTATATTGTTTCTTGACAGGTTGTTTCACTTTTCAATGTAAAAAAAAAAAAAAAATCTGGGATGCATTTTTGCAAATGCCTTCTACAGCATCAGATTGACTTTTTTTTCTGCCTTCGATCACTGACCAAAGCTATTTTCTACCAAGTATATCCACCATGCACATGATCTCAAAGAAGCTGTAGAAAAATACTGAAGCATCTCAGCCTATTTTAAACTGAAACTCTATAAATCTCATGTTAAACTACAAACCATACAAACAGAGCGTTTCTCTCCCTTTCCTAGAGCAACTGTGAATCACAGCAGTCTACTACATCAGGATTCTTTTCCCCCCAAATCTCTTGTTCTAGTCATATTCCAACGGTATTTGTGGATGAGAAGTTGCTGTATATCGTGTTATCAAACCATGAGAATGAACTCCTTAAAAAAGCAATGTTTTGATGCTTCTCATTGACTTACAGAGATAACTCAATACAGGGCTGGCAGCATTCCTGCTGGGTATGTTCTCATGGCTTCCATTCAATTAAGAGTTGAACAAGAAGTCACTACTCAGAAGCATATTTCGTATAATGTAGTCTTTTGAATACTGACGAGGAACAGAGTGAAATGCAGCCATTTAAACTTTATCAGTAGGAACCTATATGCAAATTCTATAGAGGACTACATTGCCAAACAACAAACAAAATGAGCGTAAGTAACCAGAAATATGGATGTTGTTTAGAACATAAATTTTGACTAGCAGCAGATGGGCATTCATTACCTACCCTTAATCTTCCTGCATAGTCTGCACTGGAACCATGGATATGAACACCACGGGCCTGTGTATTGAATTGTTTCACAAAGCCCTTTTATACCTCTTGGAAGGCAAATGAACGGGGCATTTCTGTTGTATTGTCTGAAGAATGAGGATCCAGACTAAGCAACATCTGATTCATATACCTCTTTTTAGGGGGTAGTTCTGGTTTAGGGTTTTTTATCTGGTTGTTAACTTCAAACAGCATCTATCAGAATTTAGCGTAAAGCATTCAGGCTACAACATAAAGACTGTAGTCAAAAACAGCATATACTTCTTGTCCTGGGAACGATGAATTAGCTAGTGGGTTACAATTTGGTGAGTGAAGGAAGTCCTAACAGAAAACTTTTTCCATTTTTAATTACAACATCATGGACCTAATTCATCATTTTGTTAGAAAGCTTGTACCCTGGTCTGACTGCAGTGGAATTTGGCACACTGATCAGCACAGGAGCCTGGTTGTGTTGTACTTCACATTCATATAAAACCACAGCTATTGCACCAAAGTTCAGTTGAGTCTCAAGGGTATTAAACTGGCTCCATGAAGTGATATTCCAGGACTCGAGATTTAGAGAGGTATTCCAAGCCCTAATAAAAACTTTGTGAGGAAAGAGCCTACTCTTCAGCCATTACAGAGCAATCCTTCTCAAACCTCAAATATCAATCAAGTTGCATGTCATTAAAATTCACTCTTGCCTGCAAACCCAGAAAGCTAAATTTTATTTACCTGGTAAAACTAAATTGAAAGGGCTCCATTATACACATAATCAAGAGCAACCTGAGGACAAAGGTGAGGGATTACACCCACTGCTTAGGGAGGCCTGCTTCCTCACATCACCCGGGGAAAGGGTCATTGCATTGACCCATGTCATGCCAACACAGTCAAGTTACTTTTGCATGAAGTCAGGTAACAGAAACTGCAGCCTAGGGAACGTAGCCAGTTCACAGGCCAGGAAGATTAGCTCCATCCCCTGTCATCTTTCCTTAGTCCTTCATCAAAAAACATGTAACTTTGGTCATGGATATAACACACAATTATCCAACCACTCTGAATTACCAAAGATACTTCCTCTTCTTCCTCTTCTGCACCAGTGTGACTCCTCATTATAACTGATGTTTAGAACAAGCCCCTCAACCAACAGCGGACTCACTGAAGTAGGAAATTATTATCATTTTGTAAGTGAAGAAATGTGGGACCAACCTACATTGGCCTGCCTGGCACAAATGATCTCTCACAAGGGGCCATTCTGAGAAGGCTGCAGTAAATGGTGCTTGCTTTTACTAGGGACATCTATGCTATCATGTAAGCCCAGGACTTTCATAAAAAGAAGTACTTAGTGGTTCTTAACAGTATGAGATGAAAGTTCAAGCAGACAACTGTAGATAGTAAGACATTTCCTCAGCAAAGAAAACAATAACTTCTGTGTAAGAAAGGGGCCTTTCATTTTAACCCCTGGCTCCTCCAAGCTGCAGATGTTTCAGTGTTCTGCGATTGTTCAGAGTTTACTGCAGTGATAAGATCTCATACGTGACTTCTGAGGGGAATGCAAGAAGGACCGGTTCTTCTGGTCATAAGAAATTTACCTCAATGGAGCCATGCCAATTTATATTAGATCATGGTGTGGCCCTGATTTCTTATGTAGAAAGTTATTTTTCCCTTCCTGATGTTTCCACTGCTTGACCTTTCAGGTTTGCAAAAAACTAATTGTCACCAGGTGATAAAATAAGTTCGAAGTTCTCATCTTTCTAACTGAGCCTTCATATTTCCTTATGGACACATGAAAGATTTCTAATTCAAGGAGATCAATGGCTCAGTGAGTCACGCTGCTCTGATCTGTGCACAGATGGGACCCCCACTCAGCACATAAGTCTGTTTCTGTGCTGAGTGAATGCAGGATGGGGCTTATCTCCATCACACCGGTCCCTTTTTAACAAAGCGGTTTGCAGAGCTCTCGTGGAGATTCATAACCTACACGCAAAGGGACTTTATTAGGAAAGGAGGAAGAGAGGCCCTGAAAATGAATCCTGAGGCCATGTTAATAGGTGTGTAGATTTTAAGATCAGAAGTGAATGCCCCTTGTGGCAGCAAAAAAGGACATAAATACTTCTCCAGGAAGCCAAAGACATATCAAAGAGATTTCAGAACTGCACCACTGTACCAGGCATCCGCGTGGCCTTTGTGCAACAGATCTTGTGAGAAGTGAATCTCCTTCTGTCTTGAAGTATTCTGGGAAGACTTTGAGAGAGAGAAATGTCATAAGAGGTATTTCACTTCCTGCTTCAGTGAGGAGTTTTCTCCCTGGATAAATGGGAAATTTCCCCCTTTTTTCTACAGCCTTATGATAGAAATGCAGTGCGGTAGTGATTGGAAGTTATTTACCATTAGATGAAAGTTTCCATTGCTAGGATAGCTTGGATTTCCAGACACTGCCCATGACAATCTGTTACTAATACCAGCCCCCAGAAGAACCACTTCTGAAGTCTGTAGTAGCTGACCAGTAACCTCTTTGAATAGATTTTTTGGTTTCAGTGCCACTCTCAAATGGACAAATGTCCTTATCATAACAACAGTGCTGCAGCTGCTTCCCCTGCGGTTAACCTCTGCAGACCAGATGATGCATATGACTGAGCCATAGAGGTGGTTAAAGATCCTGCCAGATCATGTCTGTAGTACAGTGACTGGACAGAAGGAAAAACTTTTCCATTGTTTCTCATTCCAGACTGTCCTCACTTTCATGATATTTTACAATGCTGTATCTCTGTATTTTCCTGGGTTTTAACTGTGTCAGCTCTCCACCACTCTCCCAAACCTTGATCACCTGTTTTATCAATTTTTTTTTAACCATCTCTGCATGCTCTTCCAGATCTCTCATATTTGTGGAATGCTTTTTTAAAAATTAATTCCCAAAGGCATTACTCCCCTACTCTTTCAGCTCCTACCTCAAGGGCTACACCCACCAGGATATCTGCAGGAAATTACAAGCTAATAATAGCTATGCAGATAACTAGTGAGGATCATCAAAGTACTTTAAAATGGATTCTATGTTTTATTTGTCTTTTTCACCCTTTGGATTACCATCTGGACGGGTAGATGTCACCACCACGTTTTTAATCTCTTTATTAAACACTGTAATGTTCTCTACATGGAGCTGGGCTTGCAAGTTGCTCATAAATTTTAGCCTGTGCAGTGGACTGGAGAGATGGAGCACAGCAGATTATGGAGGGTTATCTCCACTACGCCCACAGCCAAGCACGTAAAAAAGGTTTGGACTTCGGATCCTGGAGGGTTCCATACATTTCACAGCCTTTCGGGACCTGAGGCCCCATCCTCCCCAAACACGAGTTTCACACAGCCCTGAAAGCCAGGGCTACAGGCAAGGTTTGTTCTCACAAAGCCATCAATCCAAACTGACTCTGGAGGCTTCTATGGATTACTCCAGAATTGCCCACAAGGTAACACAGAGAAGAAAATTGGCATTTTTGCTTAAACAAAGACATAGGAATTTGCACTGATGTCTTCTCTTGCACTACCTGTAGGGAACTCTGTAATTATACTGAGGTTAAGTTTCTTCATAGTAACAACCTTTAAATTCAGACCAGCTCCCCTGACTTCAGTGGAGTTAATATGGATTTACACAGGCGTAAGCAAGGATGAGATCTGGTCCTAATTTAGGACACATCTGCCAGCACAGATGGAGCTGAGAGAGTTTATTGTCATGTTAATTTTCTACCTTTGTTTGAGATTCTTCTGAGCATGGAACAAACCCAACAATTTTAAAATCTCGCAACACAGGCAATGTTATCCCCCCTTATTGTGGCTGATGAATTCCACCAGAGCGTAAGATGGGCTTGTACTCAACTAAATCATGATGGCTTAAAAAAATAGCCTCATGAAAAATAGTGGCTAAAATTGTCATCCTGTAACCACTTTGAAAGGTGATTAACTTTCTGTGATGAGCAGCTCTATTGACATACTCCTGGCTGTTGTAAAATTAATCGCCTGAGTAACAGTTTGCGCGACTGTAGCCCAGGGGTCAGTCTGCCACACTCTTCACCCAGGCAAGACTCCAAGAAGGTCATGCAGAGTTTTGCCTGAGTAATAAGTGCTAAGTTTATTGCTTGGTGGCTGTGAATCCAAAAAAAAAAAAAAAAAAAATTGCTACCTTTAAATCAAAAATTTTGGTGTGATTCTGGTCCTTAATCTGTTGATTTTTAAAATTGACATTCTTTTCTGTTGTCTGTTTTGATGCTTTAGAAAGTGAAAGAGGGAGCAGTGCTTTCTTATAAAACTTGGAAGAGTATTCTGTAGCACATGCAAGTGGCTTGCATGCCATGAAATAAAATATTTCTTTTTCTCTGCCATCCCATATGTCCTGGTGTCTATTTTTTTTTTTTCAATTAGGCAAATAATGTGTCTATCGTCTGTCTTAAGGAAAAATAACCACTGCTGATTGCTCTGGAAGGGTTACCCGTCTAAAGAATTCAGGATCTGATTTTACAGGAATTACGGTAAACTGTAATCAAAGTATTGATTTTATGACAGAGAAAGAGATCTTGTTGTTCTTAAGCTCTGCTCTTACTGTGGAGTCAGAAACCTTACAGGTTTTGTGCATTATTATATTGCTTTAAGGGATAAAAACACTCCTAAGCAGACGAGTACCAAGTTTGTACAACTAACCCCCCTAGTGTAAATGTTAAAAATCAGATTCCTAGGAATAAAAGACAGAAGGGTAAAATCTTTTTTGGCTTAATCTGATTTACCTGACTATTTATGCCAGCACAGGCTTAGAGTGCATTGTAGAGTGAGAAGGAATAATATAACTCATTCTTATGCTATAGCAGTGCAAATTTAGGGTAACTCCTGTATTCAATATTCTCCCTCAAAAGTAGTGTGAGAAAAAAGTCAAACCAAACACACTGAAGATGACATGCAGAATTTGAAACAAAATGAGACACATATGGGGAGGAAATTGCATTATAATCATTTGATTACATATTTCAAACAGGCCCATGGCATATCCATAAAGGAGATGGTTTTGGTAATGTAACTGTAGTGATATTAGTGTAAATCTGGAGTTGCTGCAGTGACATCATGTTAGCCCCATTAATTCTGTAAATCTTGCTGATTGATACTTTTTTTTCCCCTCAGCCTAGTTTAAGTGGGTGATTAATAATTTTGTAATCTGAGCTCTTATGTAATAAACTATTCGTAATAGCAATTACTCATCCAGAATATTCTCAGCTGAACAATTCGGTACAACAGGTCAGATTCAGATTTCCCAGTGGTTTGCTCTTCATGCAGTTGCCCTGAAACACATTAGCATTAACCAGAAGTAGAAGGCTTATGTTTTTCAGCAGGTAACCCAGGAAACACAATTCAGAAGGTAATTGTAACCTCTGTTAAGGCTGCCCAAATTTAGAGCTCTGAATCAGAACCATCCACAACGCAGACTGGATGCAGGGTTCAGATATTCAGTGCCAAATTTTCCCTACATGAGAGTTTCAGAAGTTTTTAGACAGAAGATGGTAAAGAACAAAGCTACCTATCAATAACACAGGTCACACAAAAAACCCCTCTCTTTACACTCATAGTACTGCTGAGAGCTACACTGGTGCCCAATGTTGCCTGGAAATCAAAGCTGCAACACCCTTCCTCAACTGGGAGCAGATACTGGGGGGGGGGGGGGGCAACACCTGAGCAGGAGGGGCAATAAGGATATAGGGAGGTGCTGAGGGGGTGGGCAATTCCTAACCACAGGGACCTTGTGGAAAGGAGCAGGTGTGGTTGACTTCAGGGAGGGAGTGGATGTGGGAGCTCTTCAGTGAGGGCTGCCTCCCAGCATTGTTTTTCCTTTTGTGGCAGGTTTCTGGAGGGCTCAAGCATGTGCAGCCGTTGGGTTGTATTAACCTTTTGCTGCTTGGGACAGCTGTGTGCAGGTAAGAGGCATCTGTTGGCAGGCTCTTCTCCTCCTTTTTTATTGCTTCTCTCTCTGTATCTCTTCCCCTTCTGTTTCTCTTACTTTTTTTTTTTTTGTCTTGGGTGTCAACTTTCTGCTCTAGGATCTGTATTGGGAAGGGAGTTTAGGGCTTCAAACATGTATTCTGCTGGAAGATTGTTAAAGCATCTCTACTGCAGCTAGGCTGGGAAGGAGGAGGAGCCACTGAATCTCTCTCTTAGTTCTTAATTAATCTTCCCCAGGAGACTGGAGATGGGATGAGCTTGTGTGGGAAGGGAGGAAGTCTCTGATATAAACTTTATTCTAATACCACTTGCTCTCTCCAGGGTCTCTCACAGACAGCTTTCCTCTCTGCTAAATCTTTCACTCTGTATGTCAACAAGCCTGGTTTTAAAAACCTTATTAAGACTCCTTGCTGCTGAAGGATTCAAGAACTGACTGTGCTGCTTCTGGTGCCCCCACTGGAGGGGGGAGGCTGTACGTGGGACCCTAAAGACAGAGGTTCAAGTCTCTTCTATAATGAGGCTTTGCCTTTGTCCTTCTGACCTGATGTCTCCAGTATGTTTGAGGAGCAACATCTCTTACCTCCCTCCCCAAATCCTTGTGTTCCCCATTTTGCATCAAAGCAAACCCCCTAACTCTCAAACTTTCACAGCGCAGGTAGGCTGTTTCCTGCTCAGCTGCAGTTCATATCCCCCTTTTATGTTTTAATGTTTGATAGCACTGCCACATCTTCCCTTTTGAGTCAGAGCTTGCAGGGGAAGAAGAGAAAGATTTTTTTTTTTATATGCTTTTTTGGTAACTTTCTCTTCTAGATCAAAGCCTGAAGCCTCAGCTTGCAGCCTCTCAGCTTGCTACCAACAATCCCACTCTCACTACAGTTGCCCTAGAAAAACCTTTCTGTATGTTTGACAGCTCACTGTCTCCAAATAAATCTTACATCATCTACTTATATGCAATGAAGGAATCAGGTGAGTATCCAGCATTGTGCCTCTCTGGAACGTAACTACATGATGTGGCCGTTTCACGCAACTCTTCACAATTTGATGGGAGTGGGTCTGAATGGGGAAAAAGAGAAAAAATCTGTAGCTGTAAGCTATGTACAAGCTGAGCCTCTGGTTGCAGTTTCCTCCAGGGTATTATTATAAAATATAATATGAATAACAGTAGCATTTCAATGGGGCTGATTAACAATAGCAAGTGTTCGTACTGTGCTAGCCGACTCTGCTATCAGCACTGTCAGCTATAAATGTTTGCCCAGATCTTGCTAACTTGAAACCAAGTGGTCCACGGTCCAATACCTTATCTTTGTCTAAACATGAATGCCTTGTATAAAAGCCTGCATTCCCCTAAGTAAACCTGCTGAGAGAAAACTGGGTAACTGCTGCTGTTTGCTTCATAATTAGGGTAGCCAGCCCTTGCAAGGACTACGTTTGGTTTTTTTATTGTAGACAAAGGCAAGTCATGCTAGACTTGTGGTCAAAGATGTCTGGCCCATGGGTTCATTCATAAAATGAATTTCATAACTGCTTGGCAAGGAAACATTGCTGGCAGTGACCAAGAACTGCCGCCTTTGTTCCCTGCTGCTCTGGCAGACTGTTTTGAATGCCAGCTAGAGCCACTCCGAGAGCTCACAGAAATAAATGACCTCCTTATATCATGCCTTCTCCCCTGCAGGCTTTATGCAGCCTCCTTTTCTAAGAGGCACAGAGAAGAGATCTTGAGTGAGGCAGTAGAGAAATTGGCCAATGGACAAAATAGTCTAAAACTTCCACTGCTGAGTGTTGCCACTTTGGACAAGGTGGAAGGAGGAGGAGGTCTTGGAGGGGTAGAAGGCGTAACCAGAGACACCATCCCATACAGCTAACATAGACAATTGCGAATGCACGGCCTTCTGAGACATGTCCATTGACTGAAGTGCACATCTTTATATGTCTGAAAGAGACTATAAGTGCATTATAATTATATAAAAGGGTACTGATTTCTGTGTTAGAAATTACATCAACCACCCCATCTTCTGCAGATTCTGTGGCAGAAGCTTACTGCACAGATGGGTGAATCTCTACAAAAGGGGTTATATACGGCAAAATCTCTTCTGCTGCTTTTAAGGCAAGCAGATGCAAACATGTTACTTGGCAGACTGGGAGGAATTTTGTTTGGATTTGTCTCTGGTCTGCAGAGAAGCACATTGGCTCACCCTTGGATGCCTCCTGGAGCAGGGAAAAGGAAAATTTAAGAGAACTTAATTTTCTTAACACCTTATGTTCAGCTCTGCTGGTAAGGAAATGTGTCAGCATACTGCAAAGCTGAGGATCTAGCAAATTTCTGAAGGAGTAATGTAACTTTTAGCTCAATTCTTATTAATGTTGCTATCAGACTTGATCTACCTAGTAAAGTTTAAAAAAAATAAACAAACAAAACCTAACAAAACAAACAAACAAAAAACCAAAACAAAACCCCAAAAAGCCCACAAAATGAACTTGCTTAGGCATCAGCTCTTACTTGCTCACCAGGGCCAGGCTGGAGTGGAGACTGGGAGAGCAGGAAGACCTAGCTGTGAGAAGTATTGTAATCTGGGGAAGCAAGCCTAAGAATAGAGCATGTCTTAGCTAGTATTTGCTTTCATGTTATTGGCTCCCATTGAAGAGGGGGGTGTCAGACCTCGACTAACTTGAGCACTGACCCTTAAGTTGTATTTCTAACCTGTGTTAGAAACTTTTCCTATTTAAAACAAGTTTAATTTTGCATTGGATCATAGCTAAAAACTTCTCATGACCACGCAGTTGCAAGAACTCTGCTGCAGGAGCACAGCAGAATGCTTCCAAACTGGAGTAGTTCACAATGCACCACAGTTTTGGAAAAACTGGCATTCCTTCGCTGCTGACAGCACTGAACAGTTGGAGGGGGGTCCCAAAAAAAATTTAACCCGCAGTTGCAGAACTTGGAAGCATCTCTTGGGACTTGTGCCTTGGCTTTGCAGCAGGAAAGGTGTGAGAGCTGCAACTGAGCTTCCAAACTATGCTGTAGGGCTGGGCACAGAGTCACACTTTGCTTGAAGCTGTGACGACTTTTAGACTTTCTGAGGCATGCTGTCTGGAAGCAGTGACATGCCTGGCTGGCCAGAAAAGTAGATACTGCATCTGTTCATGCAGCCCCTACACACTGGTCTGCATACTGTGCGGTTCTGGGAGGTCCAGCTGCGGCATGACCAGAGGTCTAAGGGTTTCTGCTCCAGGAGATGGGAGAGTTGTGACTCTACAGGAACTCTGCCTTAGTTGTAGTATCAAACCTGAAATAGCAGGATTTACTGGATGTTTATTGGAGTGTGACTCTACAGGAACTCTGCCTTAGTTGTAGTATCAAACCTGAAATAGCAGGATTTACTGGATGTTTATTGGAGCCATGTGTGGCATTAGGGAAGAGCTGCCTTTGCCACCCTCCTCCCTACTTCACTAGATTCTCCTTAGAAAAGAGGAATTTTGGGAGGGTGGTTACTAAAAAGTATTGCTCTGAGATATGCTGTGGATCCTTCACAGTTTCTGAGGGACAAGGGTAAAGAGCTTCATCAACAAATAAGGAGGAAGGAGCAGGATCACTACACAGCCAAACTGGTGGCAGGTTTTTAGTTTCCCTTTCGAGTGCTTTGCGGTAAAAGAGCAAGTTGCCAAGTAAATACAGGGTGAATGGAAAGGGCTGAACTAGTTCTAACAGCCTTGTTAAAACACCTCTCTCCTGCAGCAAGTGCAATAAGCTCCCTGGTGACCAACAACAGCAGCAAACCACTCGACAGCACCTTCCAACAAACAAGTGGGGGGCAGCTTGGACCTTACAAGGCTGCCTTATTCAAGGTACCCAATTGTGCATCGCCTCCCAAACTTGCTGATGTAGGAGATGTCAACAAAGTTTCTGATGTCCTGAAACGATACCTCTTCAGAGTCGGGGATGATGGGACTTGTTTGTACGACCCAAACTTCCTAGGTGTTTGTAACCCACCTCTTGCACCAGACACAACATACAGGTATAATTCTTATTTCTTACAAGGTGATTGCTGCTCTTAAAACACAATAGGAAGCAACATTGAGTCTGTGATGTTCCTTTGTAATGGCAGGATGTGAATTACCAGTCCCTAACTGAAATGTTCTATTGCAAGGGTAGTTAGGAAGATGGCTCGGCTTTGGTCTAGCACCCCGCAGATGGTGCTCTACAGTGCCCTAGCAGTGGTGAGTTCTATCAGGCTAATTTCATGGATCAGTAGGAAAATTCATGTGCAAACTGCTGGATCTATACCTATGTTGGAGTAGGTAATATGGTGACAGCATCTGATTAGAAACTGCTGGTAGAAAAGAATTTTGACTGGAAAATTATGTTGAGATTATTCACCATGTATTTTGTGTTAGATGATTTGCCAAATTGCAGATGCGGATCTGGCTCTGCTTGCTTTGTTTTGTTGGGATTCTGGGGAGCCAAAGTTCTCCTTGTTCTCCTTGGTCTCCAGCTCCAGGAAGCCCCTAATGTTACTGGAGACTTCATAGTGAGGGCCAGGTGGCTTGCAGGCTTGTTTGACCCCTGTTGTCTGGGGAAGCTGGCCATCTGGGAAACTCAGGCACCCTGACAGCTGTTACCCGAAACACTTGTTTTGCTATTGCCAGATATTTAAAAGCCATAGCAAAAATTGCAGTCACATGGAGCCATATCTGCTGTGGAGACCTAATATGCTTCTGAAACAAAATACTATGGGCTCTTAGTTTTGCAAAAACTGTCTTGCCTCTTCTGTCTCTTCAGGACATTTCTGAATACTCAAACTATTGTGGAATGGAAACTTAATTTCTTTGCTAAATCTGATGTTGGCCTATCTCTTCAATACTCTAGCAGGGGAAGTGCCAAAGATCTCTATTGCTGGACAAAATCTTCGACTTCCAGATGGAAATCAAAACCACTTGCTGTCCTAAATTAATGAGGCTCTTTACAACAGGGAATAGCAAGCTGGGAAAAACTGTTGTTGGAAACCCATCATCTGCCAAGGCTCACAGGAACGAAGCGCAAACTCTGCATGACATAGCACAGAATGCTTTTCCATGATCAATTCTATTTGTTCTTTATAAGGTCTCTGGAAATAGTCAGTTACCTTTGACTGTCTCCATCTAATGCTTTGACAAAACCTGAAGTCTGACCAGCTAATCCAGGAGCTTAAAAATGCTAGTAAGGAAGCTCAAATCTTAAATAGCTAATTTAACACTTTTTCCCCCACAGGTTTAAATATGTGTTGCTAGATACCACTGAAGGTATCATGAAAGGCCAAACTCTCTGGTCTGATCCAATCAAAACCAGAAGAGGTAAGTCTGTGGCTTTGCTCAGCTCTTCTGAGTAGCTGTGCTTGCCTTAGGACACTTTTGCTCTATAAGCAACACCTAGTCCTTTCCTACAGTTTTAACAATTTTGTCAGCCTTTCAATATTGGAGTAGCAGACTTAAATATGGAATAATTCTCTACGTCTTTTGTGTACTTCAAAACAATTCTTTTAGTAAAGATAAAGTTTTTACATGCGGTTTCAGATTTGATGCATGTCGTGGTTTCTGGTGCTGTTGACATTTCTTAGTAATACAGATACTTGTCATACCAGCTAACCTGCTGAGGAAAGCTTATAAACTCTAAATGCTGACACTGAGTCTTAAACCTGTTTCCCATAAATCATCTAAGACTTCAGGTATGGACAAAATCAGTTTGCCTCTCCTAAATCACCAGCTTTCTCCTATTTGGTGTGGGTGTTCATGGTCAAAAATAGATCATAGGAACATTCTTTCCATGCTTTTCTAGTTAAACTTCCCTTGAAAATTGACACCTGGCCTGGTCGAAGGAGTGGAGACATGATTGTCATTACATCGATCCTAAGTGTTCTTGTGTTCCTTCTGCTTGCTGGCTTTCTTGCTTCTGTGTCCTCTGCTGTCATGTAAGTACTGCTACAGCTTACAACTTCCAGTAAGAGTACCTAAACCCTCAGTCATCAGCCTTCTTCCCTATGGCTCCACACCACTGTTGCTGGTCTTGTTTGAGATGACAGACCACACAGTGTCCTCCAAATTTTGAAGCTGGTAACGGGAAAAGACTACTTTATCATAATCTTCCCTAAGATCAGCAGCTCTTGTAATTATTACACAGCCTTAAGCTTACTAGCTGCCAGACTTTAGTAAGGACTACTGGAAAAAAATCAGCAGAGTTGCACATACTTAAAGCTTGTATATTCTTTCTTATGTATTGCAGCTTTCCACCTATTCAGGAGTTTGGAAACAGTCTTAAGGAGTGCAGGCGTTTGTGAAGATTACATAATGTCCTAATTAATGCCTTGATTTTAATTTATTTGCCTCCTCCCCAGGAGAAATAAGTTATCCCTTTCAATTAATAAGTGAGGCTTTGCTGGAGCTCAACTAGTCTATGCATGTTTCCTAGTCTTCTATGCTCCCTGCCCCGGGAAATCAGTAAGGCCTGATTGATTCCTAAATTGAACTTTTGGAGGGAATGAACTACATTTTAGAAATCATGGGTATCAGGGCTGCTGCCACCCACTTCTTTCATTCACTTGAAAATGATGCAAGTGTTCTGTATTCAGTCAGCTCTGCCAGGCTCTCCTGGATTAAAGATGCGGAAAGCAAAAACTGCACTGCAAATGATTATTTTAAAAAAATCTATGGGCTTCTCTGATACTAAATGGTTTAAGTAGCAATCTGCCTTTGCAAAATATTGTGACAGTAAGGTCCACTCAGTCTCTACTGGAACTTAATAACCCTCTCACTTGCCCACCAGGGGATCAGACAATTCTGCAAAGACAAGGTGCATGTCTCAAACTATTCAACAAAGTGAACCGAGACCACAGTTAAGCTCTGAGTGAACAACCTGATTCAAGCCAAGGTTGGAAATGCAACTGAATTGCTATGTGTGCTAGACCTATGGGACTCTCTCTTCTACTCAACACCAGTCCAAAACAAGCAACCAGGCAACTGAAGATGAACAGCATAGCTGAAATAAGGACAATGTTTTTGAAGTCTTGCAGTACGTGATATCTTGTCTTGTCCTAATGAGATTTGATTTAGTTAATTGCCTTGTATAGCGCATATCAAATTCCTGGACCGAAGAAAGAATCTTCACAAGATCCTTCAACTTCAGTGGTGTGATCAGAGGTTGTCTAGCACATACGTCTCATCTGGAGTAAGCATTGCTGCAGACTTCTCGTCTGCTTCTCGTGATCAGATGAACATGATGTCTCAACCTTTCCCTATAGTAACTGATGAGGAATAAAGAAAACCAGGCTGTTTTAGAAAAAGATGTTCTTAGAGAAAACTAGGGATTAAAAGGTAGACAACAGGGAGCTACTGCTGCTTCCTCAGGATTTCAGTGACTATTTGTGTCATAAGACTTCCCTTTTTTCCTCTCCTTCCCTAAAAGAAAGCAAGCAAGTTCCAATTGCCCTGTATGTAGCAGAGTAATTCTGATCTCAAATACTTAAATGCCCTCAAACAGCTTTCCAGGGATGAAAGCTAACAAAATTTCTTCAAAGAAGGTCTGTTCTTTCAGAGCTCCATGTAATTTGTTGGTGGGCTACTGAAGGGGAGATACTGCTTTAGTGAGACACATGAGTATATTCACTGTTGTCAGGCTTAGCCTCATTCCTGACCTTTACCTTAGGCAGCTGCAAGCCAGCACTCTTCACATCTTACTATCTGGACTGGTGGGGTTTTTTGAGCTAATTCTCTTCCTTCATTTCATGATCTCTGTTAGTGACTAGAAATAAATCTCTGCCTCAGGTTTGAGTTATGTACTGCTTTTTTCCACTGATGCCAACTTCCATATACAGTTTTGTCTCTTCAAAAGACTTGAGGAAGATCCAGCTTCAAAGCCCTACCTCATACCTCTTGAGTATGTAGAAGCAACTGTCCTGTTGTAGCAAGCACTTACTTGCTATAAGCACAGAGCTGTCACTGGTGATTATTGATGTTTTCCTAGTTTATCAGTAAATTTGTTAAACTGTCTCAGATTATAAATAAATAAACTCTGATCAGAGGGTGATATGGTGTTTTTTCATATCTAATTGATAAGGACCTCATTATGTTAGTCATCTTGCAATAACCCTGGTTCTTTCCAGGATAAGATTCCCAGTCCCTTCTTTACATAAACAGCGCACAATATTTGGGAAGAGAAAATGGATGTCACACTTTTAGCAGAATATTCTAGTTCTTCCCTACAAACTTAGCTCAAGTTTCCTCCAGTCAAAAAGTAGTAACCAGGGAACTGCAGAATCTTTTACCCGTATTTGTCCTTTCTTGTCCTTTCTTGTCCTTTCTTGTCCTTTCTTGTCCTTTCTTGTCCTTTCTTGTCCTTTCTTGTCCTTTCTTGTCCTTTCTTGTCCTTTCTTGTCCTTTCTTTTCTTTTCATGCATTTAATATCAAAACTAAGTTTTTTGTTAAAGGCCTATGTGTGATGAAAAGTATTATCTTAAAGAGCACATGTATCAGCATTTTCTCTTTCTCTTTTTTGTATCTCCTGTGATGCCAACTCAACAGCCCCAGAACTACCTCTCAGTTGATGGACGAGCTGGACTACTTCCCCCAGTGTGCCTTGGAATAGGAAGGGCTGTTCAGTTTAGACCGTGTCTGACATGACCTTGTGTCATGTCAGCAGTAACAAATAACATTTGGGTTTTATACCATAATATATACCAAATTACTATTCAGGGGGTTGTTAAAGAATATGTTGTAACTGAGTCACTGAAATCTAGAGGACGAGGAAACAGCAATCCTTAGTTTTATATTCTGTAGCAATTCTTACATACCTAGTTCTGTGTGTGTCTATAGCTGTATAGACAGCTGTATTAGAAATCATTTATTTCCATTGAAAATAATTATTTGTAAGAGATGTTTGTATGCGTTATAGACTTCACATACAACCAAATTCTAAGAAAATAGATCTGAAGTATTTCTACTGATGTCAAATCAACTAGCAAGCTGAAGAAGAAATTCTAGCATATATTTTAAAAGTGACTTGTACAATCATTTTCATGGTTGCTTCTGATGGTATTAAAGTATTAATAATACTCAATTAATTGAATTATTCTGGATACATCCAGCTATAAGGCATATTGTTCTTTTAAACTACATAATAATAGCATACACTGAAGAACACGAAAGGACAGAGATGACATCATATGTGACTAAAAAGAAATCATAAAAAAATCTTGTACTTTCCCAATAACTATGTTAATTTGGCCTGAATATGGGAACTTCTTTTTTCTGAGGTGGCTTGCAAAGGTAAGCTTGGGAAAAGCATGTGCTGCTGTATACCCATTTTCCCCAGTCCAAGCAGAATTCAGCAGTAGAGAGCTGAAGGTTTAAAAGCACTAGGATTATTTTTTCCACAATGAAAGGAGGAAAAAAGGAAAGTTGTTTACAATCCCTAGTTCTACATCAACAGGTTCAAGGCTAAAAGTGAGTACAGAGGTATATGGGTGTAGCATGCAGGTTTGCTATTTCTATCCACCTGAATAGTTTTATTTGTGATTCTAATATGAGAAAGACAGAGATGGTATTATATTCTAGAAGTATGATATTTTTGAGGGTAATGCTTTGTTTCCTCATTTATCCATGAGCTAGTATTCATAAGCAGGATCTGTGACATTTCCTTATTGCACTTAGTCATATGGTGCTTTATGGCTAAAATGAAGCACCAGCTGAATTCAGTTAGTCTTTCCATTGATTTTGTTTTGTTTTGTTTTGTTTTTAATAGCTCTTGTATCATGACTTTGGAGAATATATCTTTTCTTCAAAATGTTGTAAATTCTTTCTGGATGAAAGGAGTTATTTAAATACAATGGATTGTTATTATTTCCTTAATGGCATGAGTAACTTTGGAATAGATTCTGTTCCACATTTGCCAGTGTAATCCAAGCCAAATCCATTGAAGCCTGTCCATTCTCTTTGCGTTTACACAAGCATAGCTTAGCAGCAGAATGCATTTCAGGACTGCAGCCCTTTCTCAGGAAACATCCCCACTGAGATTTGCCTCAGGTTTGAAAGATTATGCACAGTTGGAACCAGTTTATTAATATACAATTCCTCCCACGTCTCCTCCCACCCCATGGCATCAGCACAACTGGCCAGAGCCCAGCTAGAGCGCACAAGGACTAGTCCCATAGAAGAACATCACTCTGCAGTCTCGCTGAAATGGTGGATCTGCTCTTGGCAGCCACAGAGAACCCCAGGGTTTATCTCAAGTTTGGTTCAGGGGAAGGAATTCTCAGCTTAAATGTCAGTAAAGATTCATGCATTACTGATTGCATATGAGGTAATTATAAGAGAATATGATGGGGCTAATTCTTACATGTTCTTGTATCCCTTTTAAACTCCAATTTAATGAAGAGTTTGAGCCTGAACCTAGTTTTAAGCATGTGAGTATTGGAAAAAGATTTTCAATTCACAGAATTCTAGCAAAAGATATAGTGTTAATCAGAAATGTGTTTTCACAAGAGAAAAAAAGAACCTGAAAAGTGTCAATGAACATCAAAACACTGTCTATGTTGTTTGGAAGGGGGGTTTTTTTGTTGGTTTTGGTGGTTTTTGGAGGGGAGGCAGAAATAATTTCCTAACCAGCCGAAATAGAGATGTTATACTCATGTTTTATTAGATTTCCTGTCCATCACACATTTGTGTGGAAAAGAATTTGCTCTAATGTTGTCTTTTATTTTCAACATTGCCTTTCTGTCCACTAATGAACAAAATTATAGCACCAAGAATGGTTATTTCTTATGTTGGTCATATTCCCAGAAGCATTTCCCCCCCTCCCTTTTCAGTTTATACCCAACACCATCAGCAGCAGTAACTATTTTTGGAGATTCAATTGCTGCATCAAGTACCTCATGTTTGTCCTGTTTATTTTTGGATTTGCAGGTGGTTTTGAACTTATTGGAGCATTACTGATCAGAAACATGGGAGAATATTGCCACCCTCATAAACACGTTTCTGACCTTCACTGAAAGTCAAGGCAATTAAAGTGTCTTCCTCATCTATGACTTCTAGCAGATCACCTCTGTATGGAAAAGGTTAGTTCAATGTCTGTGTCCGTCACACCTTGCTGCTTCAAAGGATTTAAGAGCTAGTTATAATTTGACAGCTTTCTTGCATACAACTTGCAGTCTACCAGGAACTCAATGAAAACTGTTTAGATAATTTCAGACATTAATGTCTTCCCCTTGTTCCCAGCAGTATTCCCAGGCAAGCTTTCACTAAGAACATATCCATAAGACTCTACAGTCACCTTCAGTGTACTATTCTGAGGTATCTACTGCTAAAATCATCATTCTGTGTAGGAAGACTGTGGGATCATGCCAAAGGCAATGCTAATCGCTTACTGGTGTAATACCAGTTGATCTCATGTTTAACCCAGTCCTTTTTAATGCATTGTTCACCAGTCACCTCACCCTGCATCCTGAGATCAGAATAGGTCTGTTTGTGTATGTCTGTTTTTTATTTTTATCATTAAAATGCACAGTTAAAATAACACCCTGCAATCTTAAAAAAAAAAAAAACAAAAAAAACCCACACACACAAAAACAAACAAACAGAAGATGGGTGCTACCAGAGGAACAGTGACTGTATGTGTTAGCCTTTTGGAGCTGCAAGCAGATGACTAGATCGCTGATTAGGCCCTGGCCTGAGGTTAAGCTCACTCAACAGGATTTGAGAAACTACTGAACATGACATGAGAAATTGCTGGATGTGACAGATAATGATGTGAGAAGCTGACAAAAGTTACAGATAGTGCTGTGAGGAGCAGCTGGACTTCACATGTGGTTAAAGGGGGAGTTATATGAGAAATGGACAAACTTCATGGGCAATTGGAGAGCAGTGCTGGGGACCTTTAGGGCAGCAGAACCTTGCGAGGTCATCTCAGTAATATCACAAGGCCAAGATAACCTAGGAAATCATATCAGAAATTACACGCTTGGGTATGTGTGTAGCAAAACTGGGACCGGTAGGCAAAAGTGAGACTACTTATTTAGGAGGGGGCTGAGCTGGAGAAAGGTATGACTAAGAAACACAGAAAGGTCACTAAGGCACACAGATGCTGTAACTGGGGCTGTCCATAGCTCACAGGCAGCGCTGTGCTTGATCATTGCAGCTTGCAGCAGGACAATAAACCAAACCTGTTCTGATGTTGCCACACATGTCAAGCCTGCTTCCACAGTTAGGAGAGGTGCAGTGCCTACCCTGGCTAGCAAGGAAACACCCAGGACAGACAGATACTAGTTATCGCTGTGCAGGAGCCCTTTCCAGGCCTGACAGCACCATCCTGATAGAGTCGCTGTTCAGATTATGCTTTTCCCTGTGTCAGGAGGGATATAACACGTGACAGCTACCTTCAGCTGGCTTCCCTCCTTGTGCCAATGCTTACCCAGCCTCTGTTTGTGACTTGGAGGAAATAATGTATCCCAAGGGACGCTGCTTCCCTCCGGTGCTTTGACACCTTCAACGTCTATACAAAAGATATCTTCCTACAGCCGCCTTTTCCTGCCACACTTTACTACAACTTATGTTACTTCCGAGCTAACACTTTCACAGTACAGTATAAATATTTTGTTGTGCTCCTCCAATTGCACAGTTAACACTTTTGTTTCCTGCTATTCTTTGCAAGCTGTGATGGACATGAATAAGATCACATCTGTGCATAATTTCTGTACTATACAAATATACTTTTGGGGGGAATCCCAGTGTCTTGTGTTATAGGAGCTAGGGATCTTTTTTTTAAACAGACGTTGATGGGAACTAAAGTCATGACTGTTATAAACTGTTAGGTGGGGCTCTTCCACAATCACATCCCAAAGTCATCATTTTAAATGTATAGCATCAGCCAAATGAAACAATAACATTGTTGTTTCATTTAACTTGTTTAGAAGCTTTTACCTCTTAGAAAAAATAACTCTTATGCTAGTACTGATGATAGGAAGGTACAAGGTTTTGTGCTAGTCTGGTGTTATCTATTTGCCTACAACTAAAACCTCTTTTCCTGATTGCATTCAATCCTGACGTAGAACTAGGAGATGTACTAGAGAATTATAGGAACAATAGTCCACAGGCAGTAACTTTAAAAAAACTACAGCAGAACTGATAGTAACAGAGACAGTTCATTCTTAAAATCAAAGAGATGTTTTCTTGCTCTACAGTCACAAATTTATATCTGAACACTCAATGCTCACGTATTACTATGTGACTAGGATATGCATTGTTTTTTATGTTGCACCATTTCAAGTAAGTCTAAATTCTATCTGGAATGTAATGCCTCAGCTTCACAAACCTCTCATTTTTGCCAAATATTACGAATAAGAGTTTCCAACTTAAAGTATGTGAGATTTACAGCCTAATTCCCAACACACTAAAGTCTATAGGAATCTTTCTTATGATGGATGGCTTTAGACCAGATTCTTAAAGTGTCTTGCTGGTAGAGTGATGAAATGGCTCCATTTAAATAGACAACCTAAAAATGGATTGAGTTGATATATTCAGGATAAACTCAGAAGTGCAGGTACCGATTTAGGGTAAGTTTGAAAGTAAAAACAAACATTTCTTAACAGGATAAGAAACAGTGACAAATCTAACCCAAATTCTGTTTCCCAAACTCCTTCCTCTGAACAATGGTAAATTGAATCCTGTGGAGGGCTTTGATCTACGTTTTTCAAATGACTGATACCACATGGTCCTGCCCTTTTCAGTCTTCCTCTATTAAAGCAATATTTATTACTGTTTGGACTGGAGTGACATAATACATACAAAAAACATAATGCAGAGCTAATGAACAAAACAAATACAGTATGCTAATTTCATAGGACTCTACTGAAGTGTACTCTCTTTGGTCTTTCCCAGGGTTAAGTTCTTTAGTTTGGATGAATGAGCTGCAATAAGCGCTCACACAGATTGGCCAGTCTTAGGATGATAGTGGCATCTTTCAACTGTGCTCATCAATTCTCTTCATTTGCTCTCACCTTGCACTAAACCCACACACGCAGTACTGAAACCTTTCTCTAAACATTAACCTTGCAAAATTTCTACCACTCTATTACGCTTCACTTTGCGTAACTGTTTACATGTGTACTATATCCAAATGGCAACATTTATTTTACAAGTGGAGTCAGATCCCTGGCTACATCCATACTGGTAAAATAAAACAGATCACAACCTCTTCTCTGGCCTTGAAGGCAAGTGGCACAGCACAGCTCACTTCCACATGGCTAAATGCTTTTCTCTTGAAACAGAGGTGCCTTGTCCATACTGCTGTTGGGAATGACGCCGGGCTAGTGCTGTTCCCCACATTCTGTCTGGATGTTGATTTTTTTGAGAGTGCTAGTTGTCATAAGCCAAAAGTCTCTGCCGGGAACTAGCCCAGCAGTAGAACAGTATGGACAACCATGGGGCAGAGGTCGGGTCTGTAACTTGATCCTGCTTATTAGTAAGGTCGTAGCTGGTGGTTATGACTGCACTGATATCCAGCATTGATTCCTGCCCATCCAAGCCAGCATGAGCTAAATCAACATCTTACAGCCCACACCACAGCTCCTACTGCATCTTAGATCAAATGCAGAGGCCTTTTAGGAGTCACTTTCTCTTTCTGGCTGCCTTTGTTCACAGGCAATAGTGTCTATAACCAAATTGTAAGGCCCAACGACATCCTGCTCTATGTTGAGGTGAGACCAATACCCATCCACTCTTCCCATCTTTCCTTTCTACAGGAAAAAAAAAAAAAACAAACAAAAAACAAAACAACTTATCAAAGGGCTGCAGTGTGCCTTGCCAGTTCTCCAGTCTGTGGAGTAAAAAACCAAGAGTGTGTTCTGGAGAACACATATTGCATGGTGTAAATGCAGCTAGAGAGAGAAAAGCTGTGCAACAACATAGAAGGAAGGCAAGAGCTGGAGGACTTCACAGGCTCAAGAGGTGTCCCGTGCCCAGGGAAGCTGCTGACCCAAGACAGTGAAGAGCAGGACTGGAGGGTAAGCAGTGACAAAAATATATAGAAATTCTGAACAGCTTCTGCATCTGGGCAAGATTGCTCCAAAGGGTTGATATGAAGAGACTGAACTTGCAAGACACGCATATATGTACATATATATGTGGCAAACTTTTCTATCACCGTAGACTTCCCTTAGAAGTCTGTACTGTAATCGGTTTAGAAAGAATAAAACTCTGGTTTGGTTCAATACTTTAGATGTCTGGGGAAAAAATGTTAGATCAATAAAAGCTTACCTGCAGGCAATATATTACATTGGCTTAATTATACAGACTTTAAAAGTGACTTAGTCAGTCCACTGCAATATCTTAATGAAAGTAGTCTTAGATAAATTTACATCTAATTTTACTAAAATAACCCTGAGTCCCTGATGCATTGACTGAATCCAGTCTTACTAAACTTAATTTCTGTAGCTGATGTAGCTCATCTAAAGACATACCTTCAGCTAAACTGTAATGAGTCTGAATTCATGAATATTTAAATGCATATAAAAATCTTATCTTTAGATCTTTAAATACTGTTTATATTCTTACGCTGAGATATAAACCCAAAAAAAGGCAGCTTTGAACATCTGCTGCACCTTCTTTAATGTCTTGTAGTTTTAGGGTTTGGCGTTTTTTTGCTTTTAGTGGTAAGTTTCACACAGGATGGGTCATTTGAAGGGCAAGTGGCAAGAACATCAGTGAGTGCTGTTCTGCTTTTTGTTGTTAGAGGCTTCCTGTTGTTTGGCTTAATTGTAGCAACATCTCATGAAAGTAAAAAAAAATAAGCATAAAGCAGTCAAATTATGATTTACTTCCAGATAGTAGGAACTGCAAATATAAAAGAACTGGTTTTGAAAATAATACAATGTGAAAAGTAGTATATTATGGAGGTAGCATAAAGAATTAGAAACCATGCAGACTGGGTAGTGAAGATGTGCAGTTTACGAAGCGTGTGCAATTGACAGTGTTTACCTCAATTCCTCATGGAAGAGATAAGCCAAATCAAATGTCTAGGGCCACGATGAGCAGTGATGATTACTTTGAACCTTTAATTAATGTCCTCTGGAGCATAATATAAAACTCACTGTTAATTGAGATATTAATATGGGAGAAGGCACAACTTCTAATTTTTTGAGAAGTAGTATTTCTGACAGAGACAGACTGGACTTTGCATCTCAACATATACATGTATGAAGTATATTATCATAGAATCATAGAATACCAGGTTGAAAGGGACCTCAAAGATCATCTGGTCCAACCTTTCTAGCACAATCTAGACGAGATGGCCCAGCACCACGTCCAGCTGAGTCTTAAACACGTTCAGCATAGCAGAGTCAACCACTTCCCTGGGGAGATTATTCCAATCACTGACTGTTCTCATTGGGAAAAATTTACCTCTCGTGTCCAATTGGAATCTCCCTGGGAGTAACTTGTACCCATTACCCCTTGTCCTCACCATGTGGCTCCTTGTAAAAAGGGAGTCTCCATCTTCTTTGTAGCTCCCCTTTAAGTACTGGTACATGGTGATGAGATCACCTCTAAGCCTTCTTTTCTCAATGCTGAACAAACCCAGCTCTCTCAGCCTATCCTCATGCGGCAGGCTTCCCAGACCCTTGATCAGCTGTTAGCCAGCTATAAGCATACAATCCTGGGTATGTATCCTTTGACATTCTATTTAGAGCCTTGAGTAAGAGGCCATCTGCCTCATAGATTCAGGTCTGGTATTTTGTATCAGTAGGACAACTTACAATACACTGTAGTGGCATCTGATCTTCAGAGTGGCTGAACATCAGTTATTCTGCTGACTCAGCTCTGCAGGCTCCTTACTAATACTCGAGACCTGCAGGCCGCAGCCCATCTTCAAATGCAGACTTACAGCTATGCTGTAGATGACCTGAGGAGTTGCCTGCTTCTTGTGCCAAATTACAGTATCATTTAATCTCCTAAACGTTCTGTGCCCATTACCACTTGACATATTTTGGCTGAGGCTACTTAGACTTGTCACGTAACTGATTAGTTTTCACCTGGAATAGTTTTTACTGCTTGTAGATCTGATCTCGGTGATTAGGATTTATTTTGATCTTATAACAGTTGCACTTGCATCTAAAAAGCTTCTGCTGTGATCTCAAGGAGGAAAGTTCTAAATAATTTTTGCAAAAAAAGGCAATGTTGAAAAATGTTACAGTGATTCCTGAGTGAATAGAACAGCAATATAGCAAGCCTCTGCAAAATTCTGTAATAACTTTCATATAATGTGTTGTCTATAATTAAGTAAAAAGTTACAGAAATAACCCTCAACTTCAGTTGACCATTGTCAATCCAACCCATGAAAGGCCCAGTGAATTCAATGGGACCTCACACGTTTAAGCACAGACGGGTACTTTGGAGCTGATCCAAAGCCTATTGAATTCATACAGAAAACATTATGTATACATACAGTGGACTTAAAATTAATGTCTTTCTGGTTTTTATCTTTCAGGAAATGAACTTTTCCAAGACCTAAGAATTAGCTAAAGACAGTGACTAGTGATTACTTTCATAAAATGACAACGGTATATGGAATGTGCTGACTGATTTAAAAACAATAAATAATAAATACAGTGCAAATTCAGTTTATACCCGAAATCTATTAACAATTAACAATTAGCAAAGTTGTCTTGTGTCTACTGATACCATTATTTACAATTTACTATTCCGCTACTCTTAGATTCTCACTAGGCATTCTCATTTTTAGCTGAAAAATGCATAATAATCTACTTTTTATGGTCTTGATAAATTATGATGTTTGGGCTTTCAACAAGCATGAATTCTTTTCCTCCCTCTCTCAAGTTTTCTTTTTTTTGTTTTTCCCCCTATTCTGGTCATTGCTTTGAGTGTCAAATAAAAATGAGTGACATTCATAAGCTAAAGATAACCACAAATACGTCCTGATTCAAATTGCAATAACACTGAATCTTGGTTGAAAAGAAGACTATTCTTTAATTTAAAAAAAAAAAAAAATCAAATTATTTCCTTGTAAAAGTGAATTATTAAAGAAGCCCAAACCACATCATAAAACATTTAATAAGAAATTTTTAGTACTTTCTATATGCTTTCCAAATTCAGCTAGACCTGCTCAATACTTGAGAGTTACACCTACATTAAAATGGGCTATGATTTTTTTTTTTTTTAAATCCTATGAAAGTATATTTACAAACAAAAGCCCTTGTGTGGACATAACTGCATATTCACACTGTGGGTGACTGCAGTCAGTACCCTAGGAAACATACCTGTTATGTGTGAGAGAGTCTGAGAGTATTTAGGAAAACAGGGATTGAAAAGCAGCTTTGACAAGCACCGTATCCCAGCTGGTAGCATCTGCCGTAGCATAAAGCTCGGCAAAGGCATGGGTGAAGCGGAAGTTGGTTGTTATTACAAATCTTAGATATAGATACATTTTTAAAACATACTATACAGATCACCTGAACTCTCCTCCAGTGCAGTCAAACCACAGGTGATGGGTCAGTTTTAGCCACCTATGACAAGTCTTGGTACTGCCTTCTGTTTGATGAAGGAAACCTGAAGATTAGCCCTGGAGTACCCAGATAATTTATTTCCTTGGTGGTGAGGGGAGGGAGGCCCATCCAAAGCCCAAGGTACAACTGACACTCATAGCACTGATCTGGAATCAGAGGAGTAGTGGTACCTACGGATGGCAAAGTTTCTATGCTACCTACAGGATAACAGAGGCCAACATATTTTATTTCAAGCAGATGAACTGTTTTAGACCCAGGAAAGATGAGTGAAAGAAGGCACTGCAGCATTCCTTAGGCTTCAAGAAACTCTGATAGTTCCAAATATTGCCTTGGAAGTTTATACCTGCAGTCTTGTTAGCTTGTTTCTCTACTGTTTTTAGGTGCTAACTACTTAGACCATTTTGAAATAAATCATACACAAAGTCTACCTGTGTGCTGTTAATTAGTACCTGATCCTGGATAGTAAAGAATTTCTCCTGAGAAGTCTAAAAGTTTCTCAATTAATAAGGAAATCTGCAGATATATACATCTACTCAAGGTTAAGTTAAACAGGACTAAATTGTGTAGAAGAATCTGTGCAGTGCATAAAAAAGCCACACTAGAAGACAGTTAATTATTTGAATTTCATACAGGTGTGTTTAATAAGAGCTAGCTGGGATTTTTAAAGGTATAAAATACCATGTCTATAATTAGTGGCAAAATGTCCATTAGCTTCCATTAATTTACGATTTCACTCTTTATTTGCCTCCAGATTTTCTTTCCTCTTTGTGAAAATTAATGGTGAATTCTATCTTTACGCTTGGAAGGTTCCTCTACTATACAAGGTGAGAGAAGAGCGCCTATCCTTCTTATCACTGAGAATCTCAATACAGGGCATATTTCAATACCTTTAGCAGAGTAAGCTGCCAATAAATTACATGGGAGCATCAAACCCTAAATATTTATTAATAACCTAGATGATAGGATGCAGTATGCTCTCAGCAGGTTTATGGACAACACCAAATTAGAGTGAGCAATCAGTATACAGAGGGGCAGGGCTACTATTCAGAGGGACCTCGTCAGGCTGGAAAAAGTGGCTGACAGGAACCTCACGAAGTTCAGCAGAGGCAAATGCCAGGTCTTGTGCCTGAGATGGAATAACCCCACATAACAGTCCAGCCTAGATGATCTCCAGAGGTCCCTTGCAACCTAAATTTTATGCTATTATACTGTTTACATGCTCATATATATACACCAGCAACGAAGTGTGTATGGGTTTTGTAATACAGAAATAAACTACTCACAAATGCACAATTATACAGTTAAAAATAAATGTTATGAACAGAGTAACTAAGCTATATAACAGAGTTGTCACACACATAAACTATGATACAAAGTGCATCCTCCAAACAATTATTATCACAACACATGATAGGTTTTACTTTTCTCTGAAGACCATCTGACAGATGCCTCAGCTGCAGGGCATTATGCCAAGCAATGCTTAAAATGTCCTAGAAGTCATAAAGCACGTTGCACAGAGTTCATCTCTAAAGGGAGTTATTTCTGCTTGAGTACACAGTTATGGTTCCTAGGAACTATTAAGATACACAAGGCATCAAGCATTGAACTACTTGTGTATATACTGTTGCCCTTATTTGCATTGTGCAACATTTAAGAGATCCTCTCTTGCAAAAACAAGAGCTCATTGTGCTATCTGTTCTGCAAACAGAGAGTAAACCTGGCTCAGACTGTAGGATGGCCCGGTGCTGCTTTGTTTGGTACCACAGAATCTGTTCCACACAACAGAGAAAAGCTCCAGATCCCATACCTGAAAAAGACTGATTTTTGCAAACCTCTGTACTTTTATACACCAGGTTATTAGTATGGAATTAAATAACATAAATGGAACACAGGATTCCCCTTATATTATTCAAGATACTTCACCCCAGGATGAAAAAGATAATTGCTTGAAGGTAAAAATTTATATCATACATTTTATTACTTCAAGCCTGTATATTCCTTTTTTTATTCCTCCATTGTGTTTGAAACCTGGGGTATTGCATATGCCTGGCATGTTCCCAATGCTATGCACCATTTTCTAAGAAATGGAATATTTATGTCATTATTTGCAAAGGCTTATCTACACTCAGAACTGAATAATCTGTAGCTGAACCAGTGTATATTGTTTCTGTTACAATGCCCCCTGGGCACTCACCCCACAGGTCCTGGATTTGCACGTAGAAAAGCAGTGGGTTCTGGGAGAATTTTAAAACCACTTTTGAGCTGTTGGACAACAGACAACCAAGTAAAATTTTAAAATGCATTCGGTTAACAAGATAAAACTCCAGGAGACATTTACATTTTTTTTTTTACTGGTAGTGTTCTAGTTCAATTTGGTAAGTTATATCCTTCACCAGCTTCATGCATTACCTGTACCAAGCTTGCTCATGTACAGCAGAAGCACACATATTTTCAGTACACACTGTGTATTATTACTGATCATCTGAAAATAGGCATCAGGTAAAATATCTCACTGTTTCTTTCTGGCAGAAGTTTCTTCACAAGTAATCTGGAATTTTTACCATGTCTCTATTCTTTTTTATAATAGCACTGATAATAACATATACAGTTAAGTTTTCCCACCGCTTTCCATTAAAGCACCCAGTCTTCAGCTACTTTAGGATCTTCCCAACATCTAACCATTCTGGCTGACGTTTTGCAATAGCCTAAAAAATACTCCAGAAAATACTTAAACAATTCAGCACTTTCTAAGAGAAAGGCTAAGGAAAATCGTTTGGTTTGTGCCTGTTTTTATCCCTTGAGTGCCTGTAGCACTCCAGTGTTTTCTGCCAGGAGCTTGAAACTTCATATGAGAGAGAAAGGGAGGGGAAAAGGCATAGCATATGTACAGAGTAGGAATTGCCTCCCTTTCTTCTCCTCATAAAAGTAAACCATAACAAGCTAAAACAGATTTAAATAAGCTTCTATGTGGAGAAGGCTAAGCAAGCACCCAGTAAGACCTAGCAATCTCCCATCTCGTCATCCGCCTCTGCTCTCACCTTTCAATTGCCCCCTCTCCAAAATGAGGAAAGAAGTGCCAGCTGGAGACACCAGAGGGGCAGCAATGGGTGTCGGGGGCAGTATGGCTGTCACCTATAGCACTGGGCCCAACAAATCAGCAGCCCAGGGGCCAAAGGCACTGCGGCCCCAGCCCAGCCCTCCTCTATGAGCCCCTTGCCAGGCTGCTGCGTAACGAGCTTCCGCTTGACAGTATTGGGGGGGGGTGGGGTGTGTGTGCTCTTTTTCTGGTGTTTGGGATAAAATAGGGCTGAATATAGAGATGTCTCTTGGAGAACTGGGGGTGAAGCAGAGCTCGGGGGCTGCAGGGTGGGCTGGAGGGCTGGCAGGACCCTGGTTTCCAGGCAGGAAGGGACAGCTGAGGCAAGATGGCGCTGCTGCGGCTGTGCGGGGGGAAGATGGCTCCTCCTCGGGACTGCCGCCGCCCTGGCGGCAGGCTGGGGCGTGGGTGCAGGTTCTCAGGCAGACTGGTACAGAAACGGTGAGGGGACTAATCTCATAAAATGCAGTTTTCTCCATTAAGAAAAAAACACTCCCAGCTACTTACCGCTGTCTAGCTTGCTGAGGCGGCTGAGCCCATCCTGATAGGAGAAGGGTTGAGTTTTCCTGAGCACAGGCAGGAGAGCCGTGCAGGCAGGAGAGCCGTGCAGGCAGGAGAGCTGCGCGGGCCGACCCGGGCCCCGAGAGGCAGCCACCAGCTGCGGCGGGCAGCCACCAGGCAGGGCCCGCAAGCTCCGGACCCACAAACCTCCCAGGGCCCAGCTCAGCCACCAAGCCCTGGCAGCGCCCCTGAGGAGCTGGCTGCCATGGGGGGCAGCTCAGGGCCACGGTGCCCACACCTGCCTGTGGCCTCCAGCTGGGAGCCAGTGGCCACCGTGGCTGAAAACACACCACAAAACAGCTGAGCCCTGCTGGAGTGAATGGTCTCTGCCAATATCTGGGCCGGGAGCTTAAGTGCACCTTTATTTTTCAGCTTGACTGCCCAAGGAAACAGGCCAGCTCTTCCAACAGCTCTTGAACCTGCTGGACACCTCCAGCCAAATTTGAGAGAAGTGTGGTGATCTCAAAGATAATTATAATTCCAGTTAATTAGCAGCCATGGCAGCAGCTGGGCAGAGGTAAGTGCTCTGCTACAGGGAAGACAGGCAGAAACTGTTGCCTCTCCCTTGGCAGCAGAAGCAGCATGAATCTGGCTTTAAACCAGCAGCTGCACGGGTATAACTAGCCATTGGAAAGATACTAAGGTATAGGAGAGCAGGTTTATTAGTTCTGCTAATGAAGAAGTAACTTATTACAATCTATTTTCATTTGGTGAATTGAAAAGGCTCTCCCCAGTGTTTCACTGCGCCACGAGGTGCAGTGGTAGCTGCTTTCATTTGCTGTCGCTCCCCATGCTACGGACCAGGGTTTGCTGGTGGGTGGTTGCATGGAAGCGTTTGGATGGGTCATGAGATGTTTCCCACAGGGCCTGCCCGATCCCCCGGCTGAGGCCATGGCAGGGGCGGTGGTGGCCTCGGTGGCCCAGATGCAGTGCATGCTGCCCCTTTAGACTCGGAGATAGTTCATGGCTGTGAAAGCCCGGCTCCTGCTTGCAGCAGGTGTCGGTGGGCCTTGTCCTGTTCCCCAGCCTGAGTGGGCTCTGAGTGAGCCACTGAGGGTGCCTCACCTCAGGAATACAGCTGGGAGGCTGCCCTTCCCTGCAAGGGTTGCTCAAGGGCTGAGGTTACACTTGCAAGATTTCCTAGGGGTGATCTTGTCTCAGTAGCTAAGTGATTGCAGAGGAGGGAGGAAACCATTTGGTTTAAATGTCTCAAGGGGAAAAGTGCATAATGGGAGAGGAAAGAAGAGATAAGGGCAATACAGCCTGCTAAAACTGGGATTGATTGGTAAAACTATGCTGAACTGAAGGACGGAGAGTGATTGTGAATGGGATTTACAGAGCAAAGAGACCAGAATTGGGCAATGGGAAGAAAGGGAGGCTGAAATGTGTTGTGCAGGGTAACTAAGATGGGAAGAAACCATGAACTGTGGTGATGGCAGAGGAAAAGAAGAAGAGGGGATAGCCAGATCTAGTTGTCTGTATGTAAAACAGAAGGAAGGACTCTGTGACTGTGAGGGAAGCAGATGCCCATGGTAGGCAATGAGCCTGGGAAAGAAACAAGTCTGAGAGGGAGCCAAGATGCTCAAGGAAAACGGGGTTGTTCAGCACAAAGAGCCAGAAAAGAGACAAAGTAGGACTGCACCTCATTGTGCACAGGAAGGACAAGAGTAGGGTAAGTAAGTGCTGAGGGATAAGGAAAGAGGAAACTAAATGTGAGCTGGTGAAGAAACTATATCGAATGTACTGAGAATCAGTGACTCTCTCAAAATGGTAGTATGGCTGGCTGGGTAAAGAAATAAAGATTGGAATAGGAAGAATGAGAAACATAGAAGGAACTAGGGACAAAGGATCAACTTGGAATAGAGGCAGGACTCTCTAACAGACCGGCAGGAACAGAACGGAGGTGGTGCTGTGTGCATAAAATTGGAAATACAGAATACCAAATGCTTCCTTGCAAACCTGAACAGGAGCTCAGGGTTCCTGAATTTCACCATTCCTCTGCTGTTACTGGTATCCATGAAACCCACAGGGAAAGAGCTCCACCCATCACAAGTATCTGTGTATTTAGAGCATGTTAACTTTTCTACTATTATCAGTTCCTTTCTTCACTTAGGTGACAAAGGTCCTTGAAGTGCTTCTAAAGGCTCTGGTCCTAAAAACACATAATGGAATTTCGTTTGTTTGTCTTTCACTAACCTTACACTCATAAGAGTGTTAAAAGAACGCTATGGCTGCAAAGTCAAGTCAGTTAAGAGTGGAAATCTGTATTATGGATATTTCTGCAATATTAATTTAGCATCTTACGTATAGGTGTTATGGTACTGTCTCGAATTACACAGTCACAGATTATTTCTTCCGCATGCTTCTGTCTGTGTGGATGAATCCGGTCTGTATGCCAGATAACACCGCTGCTTTGCATCAAACAAGGAATGAAAAGAAAATGACAATCTCAAAGTTGAGGCAGTCCATCCCTGCTCAGGAGGTAGATTTAGTCTCTTCAACTATCATAGAGTTCTTGTGCTAATCTGGACAAAAACACCTCAACAAAATTTTTTAGTGTGATCAGTAGTACTTTGTTCTTTGCTATCTGGGTGCAAAGTTTGAGGATCCAGATCTGATTTGGACAAATACTTAACACTCCCAGCTACCGCTGTAGCCAGTGGAAACCGTGCTTTGAATATTCAAGGTACTATAAAAGGCAAAGTAGTAGAACAAAACAGATGCCAGTAATCTAAAAATTGGCAACCAAATTAATAAATATTATTCTGCTTTGATTTCTACATGCATCATTTTTTCTGCCATCAAATAGAGATATTTCCTCTTATCTCACAGGAAGTTTAAAAATAAATTACAAGACATTATATAAAGAGAGTATTTTATTGCAAATAAATAAGTAGCTTTATCTTCAGCAACGGTTTAGAGAATGTGCTCTATATTAAGCACAAAGGTTGTACATTTGACAATAATGAGGAAAATTTTTGAAGCAAGCACCATCCATCCTATGTACTAAAAGACAGAGAGGTAGGATGAGGGAAAGAAGTATGCATTCCCATAAAGTAACATCATAATGGAAACCCATGGAGAAGCAAATCAGGGATGCACAGGCGATGTTTACTTCTATATTTCCTGGCTTCTTCGCATTTGAGGTTGAACCTTAATGTCATGTTCTTTAACCCTTTTGCAAAGGATTTATTTAAATTTGCTTATATTAACATACAAACCTTGCAGCAGGTTTCTCCAAGTTAGTCTGTAATGCTCTTCAGCCTCTCGTTAAATCATTTATTCTGCTCACTTTCAGTCACTTAAAATAAATTACCCTTTCGGTATTAATCATGAGTATATTTAGATAATGCTTTCGTTCCGAAGCATTTAAGACAGATAGTGACTGCTATGCCCACCAGCGTAACTCAGATTCCTACTGTTTAATAAGATAGCTAAAATATAGAAATGGACTTGTAAACCTAAGGGATTCTTTCTAAATCCACTCACTATGTTCCTGTATAAAATCATGGAACAGTTTAAGCACATGGACAGGAGGTATCCAATTAAAACTACTAGAGGAAGTTAAACAGAACTGAACTACTCAAATAGGGATTTGACTAAGTCACATGTATTAATACTTAAGTCAGTTAAGTTTCTGTGTCATCAGAATAGCACAGTTTTTTCTTGTTGCCTTCCTTGAATTTTATTTTAGTACAGGCAAAAGAAAGATCTTGCTGACTTACCTATGGGCACCAAATTCTATGTATACTAACGCTTGGTTTGGATCTCCTTGCCCAAATACCAATTTCCGTAGCTTCTGCTATGTAACAGGAACACAGCCCACAACAGGGTGGCTGCAGACTGAATTTCATGTTTCTGTGATTAACAGCCTTGCATTACTACAACATACTCTGATGCCTTTCCAGGAAATATTTCTGGGATGCTTGTCTTTGCAAATATTTTTTATAAATATTAACCAGACAGATATTTGTGGTGTGTATACCCTTATGCTGTCTAGTTTAGTGATAATACAGATTTTCTTTTTTGTTTCTACAGATCTTTTGCTGTAGAAAAAAATCAAGAGACTGGCTTTTTAGTTTGCTGAGAAGTTGAAGAGTGAAATAGAGAAGGCAATGGCTTTTTGTACTAAAACTCTTTGAAAAGCTTTAATTACAGTGCTGGTTTACTTCAAGACACCAAATCAAATCTTAGCCTTTTATGTAGGAGTAATAAAATGCCATTGCACAGGATTTCTTCTGGCTCTGGCATCTCATGGCACTCATCAGTGCCAGTATTTGCTCTAGCTAGCAGGTGAGGAGAAATCGAGTGAAAAAGAACAATGAGCCTGAATGAGATTGAAATCTTGGGAAATTCCTGTTACTCAAACCTTTTAACTCTCTTAACTTTCTGCAAAAAAAAAAAACCAAACCAGGACTAACACCTAGGTGAAACTACCTGGAGGTATCTGGATTTTCTCATAAGAAAGTTTTTCAGCCTGGAAGACACCGCATTGGTAAATTGGTTTTGATATTCTTTTATTTTATTTTTGTTTCACCTCTACTGCTAAGAGTCACTTTAAGGGACGTAGCAGAAGGCAACCATTTATTAGAAAGGTGACTTTTAAAAAGTTACCCACAAACTAACTAGCATTTGCTATAATCATGATTGCATTAGTAGAATAAACCTAATTCTACATTTATTGTTTCTTATTAAGAAAGAAGAATTCTGGAGAGACCCATATTGCAATATGAGTCAGTATTGGAGTTGATAACTTGCACAATAAATCCAGTAAAACTGGAGAGTATGGAGCCTTTTATGCCTCATCTAGTTAAGGAGACTTGGAGCCTGTTAACAAAATAACAGACTGAAAATTTCTTACAGAAATTTCTTATTGTAGTATAGTCTAGTAAAATATTAAAACTCAAAAGTAACCTAATAGCTTTTTTCTTCTGCAGAATGCAGGACCTTTGTATTATAACTTTTCAGGCATTTATGGGTTACATAGTATTCTAGTAGTTAAAGCTGAGGTCTAAAGACATTGCTGTGATAATCCTGCCTGAATGTCTTCTTTCTGTGATATAGTATCTATGAGTTTCTACACCAAGGCCCAGATTCTCAAATGAAAGAATGGAAGGTAAGTGCCCAAATATCCCTGGGCTGGGATCTGCCATCTTTATTGGAATGATAGCATGGATTGTAGCAAAACACTTTGTTAAAACTTGCGTTAAATGGGATTTGTAACTGAGATCTCACACCAAAAATCATATACGATACATAATATGGTTCTCATCTGTTATGTTAATCCAAGCAAGCGTAACGTAAACGTGGTATAATGCTTCATTTCTCTTTAGGCGTACTACAGCACATAAGGCATGGCAGCTGGCTGGACACAAAGAACTTGCTTCTTAAGTAAGATTTCATTTGGTTTGCATCCCTGGACTTAAGTGCTATGTTGCTGCTTCCCCTGTAGACTTGGTCCTGACTTCACAGGAATTACAGTTATAGATAACCTCAGCTGTACCCCAAATTAGGAGTTAGGCACAACTATTTAAGCTACAGGGGAGATCATATTACCAACCACCTCAAAGCAAAAGTTTGTAACTACAAAATCCATGAGATCTGCACAGTCAATAGCGTTATTATGCAAACAATTCCCCAGCTGATCAGTACATCAGACAGCCAGTCTGACTGGCCACCGCGGGGTCATGGGGTTCCTGTCCTCAGGGCTCCCTTTTGCTGCAGCTCAAGAGAAGTCCAAGGTCTTAACCAATGCTTCTCTACTACACTTCTGCACTGCATACTGGACCCATGTGCTTGTTGCCTTTATAGCTCTCTGCTTGCTGATCTCTTGATTATAACTGTATGAGGTTCAACAAGGCTCAGTGCCGGGTCCTGCGCTTGGGTCACAACAACCCCATGCAACGCTACAGGCTGGGGGAGGAGTGGCTGCAGAGCTGCCTGGCGGAAAAGGACCTGGGGGTGCTGATTGACAGCCGCCTGAACATGAGCCAGCAGTGTGCCCAGGTGGCCAAGAGGGCCAATTGCATCCTGGCTTGTATCAGGAATAGTGTGGCCAGCAGGAGCAGGGAGGTGATAGTGCCCCTGTACTCGGCACTGGTGAGGCCGCACCTCGAGTACTGTGTTCGGTTTTGGGCCCCTCACTACAAGAAGGACATCGAGGTGCTGGAGCGTGTCCAGAGGAGGGCAACGAAGCTGGTGAAGGGTCTGGAGCACAAGTCTTATGAGGAGCGGCTGAGGGAACTGGGGTTGTTTAGCCTGGAGAAGGGGAGGCTGAGGGGAGACCTTATCGCTCTCTACAACTACCTGAAAGGAGGTTGTAGTGAGGTGGGGGTCGGTCTCTTCTCCCTAGTAATGAGTGATAGAACGAGAAGAAACGGCCTCAAGCTGCGCCAGGGGAGGTTTAGATTGGATATTAGGAAAAACTTCTTCACCGAAAGGGTGGTCAAGCATTGGACCAGGCTGCCCAGGGAAGTTGTTGAGTCTCCATCCCTGGAGGTATTTAAAGAACGGATAGATGTGGTGCTCGAGGACATGGTTTAGTGATGGACTTCGCAGTGTTAGGTTACCGGTTGGACTCGATGATCTTAAGGGTCTTTTCCAACCTTGACGATTCTATGATTCTATGTTTTTAAGCTTGTTAAATATATGCCTAGGTAGAAGAAGTAGCCATTGGACCACAAAAACCCAGCCAGGCAGAGAAAAAACCCTCATTACTCAGCATGGCATCTAATATGTTCTAACATAGCAGAGTAACACCTCTACTTTTGTCCCGATTTCATGTATATTTTATTTCTGCAAATATTTTGGCAAACATTTTCAATATCTGGTATTTGACAACCAAGAAAGCCCTTTATGCCAGTTCACCAACAGGTTCTTAAAATAATATTCCCAAGGTTAATTTCTCTGACCTAGCTATGTTTTTTTACCAAGCAGCAACTTATTTAAGCAAAATTTGAGTATTTGCAACTTCCTGTCTGGCTTTCTCTCTGCCCATTCTTTACAGTAATATGCTTGATTTAAATCCATTCCTTCCAGTCTCTATAATGTTTTAGTTCCTTTTACCTTTTTTCTGTTTGTTTTGTTTTGTTTTTTGGTTTTTTTTTTCCTTGTACTCTCTTCTCTTTGGACTTGTTTTTGCTCCTTTTTTCCATTACAGTTCTGCCTGTCCTTTGAAATGGCTTTTCTCCCTTTCACGCTGCTTCATGCATTGTTGCTGTTCAGAACAGGTAAGGGCCTTGTGACAGAGCTCCTTTGGGGTTTTTTTGTCAGAAAGGTGCAAAAGACAACCTATTTAATCAAAGGACATTCCAGTCAGTTACTCTCCTTAGTTTCTCAAAGCAAACTCATATATGGAGACTTCATTATAAACAGTTCAAGCTAAATTCAAGGTCAGAAAGACTGCAGCTAGCAGAGCTAATTTCCCTCATCATTTACCCTTTTTAATATATATTTTTTCCACATATGACTATACTGAAATTATTACACTCTCACTGATGCTAATGTTACTGGACTCTAGAAAATGGATTTTAATTATAGGAATTGATTTATTAGTAATTATTAATCCAATAATTATTAATTTAATAATTTTTAATGATTTGATTAATTTATTATGGGGACCCCCCCCCGTGGTAAATGGATTGAACAGGTTGTGTTTAATCCTAAAAGGGAGCATACTGTGAAATTATATTCTGGCATTTTGTCCTGCATTCAGTGTAGAGTCAAATCTACTATTAAAGCTTATACTGCTATTCAAAAGAGACCTCAAAAAAATTTCCCAAGAAGCTGTAGCTTATCATCTCTTCCCTGTCTGATTGAAAGCATGGGACAGCAGCAGCAAATTGTACACACTGAAGAATCCTGACTGCGATTCAGACAGTGTGAGAGAGGTAGGTGCAAGCAAATGCAGAACTTGCATGTAGTTACGCTCTGTTAAGTAAAAGTTGACTGTAGGGAGACCTTGTTGGTATCTGTCACTGAAGATGTGCTTATTGCTTGGCAACTTTAAAAATAAGCTCTAGTGTACACCTGCAGTAACATACAGAATTATTTTACAGATCATGTCACTCTGCAGGGCTTATACAGTGCTGGAAGTAAAAATTAAAAGGTTGTCTTTGAAAATTAATCTTTATATTCAATCATAGGTAAACTCTAACTGAACTGACACTGGCTTTTGGAAACATACTTTGAATTTCTGATAGTATCTTTCTTCTTCAAAGCATTTTATAAACTATTCTGTTTACAAAGATGACAAACTAGTAAGATCCAGTCAGCTCTGAGGTAGAAAAAAGTAATCACCTACCAGGGAGTAACTAGCAGTTCCAGTGTGCGTGTAGAAGGAATTTTATCTCAATCAACAGGGGCAGATTGGCTTCCTGCTATGAAAAAAATTAAGACACGAGTTTGTTGGTGTCTTGAAGATGCTTTTCAGCAAGCTCAATAAACTTCCAGTTTTACTTGTTTTCTTTGAAACCAGCAGGTTCTGGTGTAATGTAAACTAAGATTTACTTTATCATAACTTATTAAACAGCAAGATGTCAAAAGTAAATCAGCTTTATATCTCAGTGCATAAACCCACAGCTGAATAATCAGACTCGTTGCTTCTTCCAGCCAAAACCAACCAGCTGCATTTCTTATCCTGATTACATCACTTCGAGTAATATTTCCAAAGTCTGCAAGAAAGCCCAAAATAAGCAACCGAATTAATGTATTGTTTAGTACACTTGGATAAACATATGAATTTACTATAATATGAGGGACAAATCTTAGGCTGAATCGAGTGGTAAGCTTCTGTAGTTATTTCATTTAAAATATGTGTTCTACCTCACAGAGCTTCTAAATTGTAGCCACAGTATTTGCTTTTCTTTGTTGCTTCTTGAAAGAAACTCCTTCCTATTTCAAAGCTTTTCCACACGCTTCGTCATCCTTTTCTCACGGTGACTTTTTCTACCAAACTTTATGCCAATTTTCTTGTAACAGTGTTTGCTTGTCTCTCTTATATACAGTTTGAATAATAACAAGGAAATATAATGAAAAATAATACATCATTGTTGACTCTTCTTGTAGATTTGGAAAACTATACTAAACCTCCTTTTGATCATATTTTATATGGCTACTTTTGGACCATATTGGATTGAAAAGTATTGATATTCTTTGTCCTTAGTGACTTTCCTAACCCCTTGCAAGGGAATCCAGAGCTTACGTAATTTATTTTTGTTGTGAGTACTGTTGGGATTTTTAAGTAATAGTTATTGTAGTCTAAGGATATAAAAGGAGCAAGACCTACAGGAAAAGGTCATAACATTTATCAGATTAATTGATTCAGACTGAAAAATGGAAAAGCTTTCAAGGGCCTTTCTTCACACATATTTCCTTTCATATTACTTTTTAAATTAATGCGACACAAAGAAAAATAGTAGGTATTGTGAACCTACAGGGTGGGTCTGACCTTGAGTCTCAAGCTCAGGAAAATACTTAGCAAGGCTTTGTGACTCCTATCTACAGCTGACAAAATATTGTATGATAGTCAGCAAATTATTTAGTAATACATTCCAATGTTATTACAACGCAGTGTCAAATGCCATTCCAAGCTGGATTTCCCACATAGTTCCTGAGGTTTAGGGAGCAGAATATCACCTGGTTCTTTTAAAACACAAGACCTTTGACCTTCAGGGTTACCGAACCCTAAATATCAGCATGTTAAAATACCTCGCTGACTGACTGGCAGTAGCAAAGGGTGAAAGGCAAAGAGCTAGAAGCATTGCAGAGCTGCTCTAGCTCGGCCAAACCTCAGTTTTCAGGTGAGACTGTAGTTACATTCTTTCTTCTCCCTTCCTGTTCTCTCTGATCCTATCCTCCATCTTCCTTCCCATTTTGAATATGATTCTCCAAATGTCTATTAAGCCTTTCTAGGGACACTGCAATACAGCAATATAAAAAAAGGACAAAGTGAGCAGTGACGTTTGGGGAATATTACATGGACAGTTCACAAGGCCACAATGTTCTTATGCAAATTGAAAGTTAGTGAAGTCAGTGCGGTCAACACAACTGTTCTTGCCAAAAGTAACACCAGATACGGAGTAAAAACAGTGGGTTTATGTTTCATCTGTAAAACTGGCCATCCTTACCAAAATTCTTTCCAAAACTACACTAGAATATCAATACAACACTGACATTTAATAAACGAAGTTCAAATCTATCATATAGGTATGCAAAACCTGTGAATCTTGATTGTACCCCAAAACAATAGAAGTGACTGACTAGAGAAACAAAGAAAATCTTTTAAGACCTATGTTTGGGAAGCTTATGCCAATAAGTACTTCAAGTTGTCAGAAGTCTGTAAAATGGTATCACAAGTAGTTTTGAAAACTCCAGTTGAGAAATTAAAATGGGAGCACGACACATTTTTCAACACGGTTTTGCAGCTGGAATTTGGGGGTACCGCTCTGCGACGGTATGCTTGGGCACAATGAGCAGCCTTCACATACCTGACTGCCTGGTTTTGATGCATAGCTGACTCCTCTCGTGAGGCGGTCTCGTTAAACCCACAGCGTTGCAAGGAAAGCTGGGCACTGCTGCTGGAAAAGAGGGTGGAACTGAGCTAAATAGCGTTAATCAAATGCCTTGATAAGCCATGGTGAAGGAACGTTGAGTTTTTAGGCTTTGGCTTTAAGAGATTAAAAACAATACTAAAAAAAAATGAAGCAATTTGAAGAGGAGAGCTTTGGCTATTGGCTTTCAAACGTGACTAGCCGAAGCAGGCTAGCTGGGCGTGGGTAAGAGGCTGCTTTGCCATCGCTGCAGATAGCACAGGCCGCCCGCCCGCGGCTAAGGCGCTGGAGTGTTGTGCCTCCTTATGCCCCAGGCAACGCAGGCAGCCAAGCCCAGCCTCCGGCAGAGCCACGGAGGGTGACTCCCCAGCCTCTTTTTGCTGTTCTTTTGTTGCCGTTTTGCTTTCTCATTACCCTAACACTTTTCATCTTTAATACTTTTACCACCTGGAAGTTTTCGTAGCACTAAGCCCATTCATCTTCAAGTTTACCAGTTCCTCTTCTCCTGTAGCTGATAATTGATGAAATTGAAAATTTAAAATGGGCTTTAATATATTGAAGCAAGCAGGCTAAGCGTGTAAGAGCTTGAAAAGAATCTTCAAGTACTCTCTTCTTCTGTGTAGTAAGTGCATTGACCTGCTTTCACCAGCTCTTGAGTTCTTTTATGCATCCTAGATTCTGGGTTTGTCATGGAAAGGACGCAAGTACAGCGCGTATGTGTAGGAAAAAGTAGTTACCAATGTGTACGGGGGAAGGGAAGACTAATATATTGTATTCTTCTCAGAGTAGGACCTACGTTTCCGTTCTTAAAATGTACAGTATTTGAGCTTATGACTGGGGATCTCGGACACTACCACAGTGAAAGTAACACTGATAAATGACAGCGTGGTATGAAAGTGATACTTAAGGGTTTGCTGTGGCTCCATCCATGAAAAACGAGCTTTTATTCTAGTGCATGGTTCTTAATATATATGAGGTCATATCTGGAAGCGTTTTAAACATTTACTGATATGATTTGATCTCTGCCAGTCTGTGTAGCTAAATACTTAGCACCTGGCATCCAGAAGTCCCGGTATCGTTTCACTTTTTGAACTTGGTCTCCAAGGTTCTTCAAAATCCATCGTTGTTCTAATCAAAGGGATCTCCTGCACACAAACACGTCATGATTTTTGGTCCGAGATTCTCGCGCCTTTTCAAAGCTAGAAATAAGATTTACACAGAGCCACAGAACGGCCCGAGTCGGAGGGGTCCCGCAAGGACCACCGAGTCCAGCTCCCGGCCCCGATGCTTCCACTTCACGCACACTCGCCGGCGGCTCATTCGCGTCCCTGCCTGCGGAGGCTCAGGCGGTTTTAGGGGGTTTGGAGGCCCCCGTCGCAGCGGCGGCCCGCACCGCCTCGCCCAGCGCCACCTCGCTTGCCGGGGGGGCGCGGACCCGTTCCACCCCGCTGCCCCTCCACCGCTGCACGGGCTTGAGAGAAACGCTGCGCGGCTTTTCACGCAGATTTTAACGCGGGGCTGGCCGCACGGCACCGGCCGGCCCCCACCCGCCCGGGCGAGGGCTCCCGCCGGCGCCGGGCGGGAACCGTCCTGGGGCGGAATCTTGCTCCTGGGGCGGCTGTTTCCCAGCCGGCGGGGAGAGCCAGGGAGGGGAGGGGACGGGACGGGGCGGCCCCGCCGGCGAGGGCGGCGGGCGGCGCGGTGGGGGCCTCGTGCTGATGGCCCCGCCCTGGCGGAGGGCGGCGGGGGCGGGGGCGGGGCAGAGCGGGGCCGCTCCCGTGCGGTAACGGCGGCGGGGGGACCGGTGTCACCGCGCGGGTCCGCCTGCGGCGCCGCCATCCCCCCCCGCCTCCAGAGCCGCCCCCCCGGGGCGGCAAGGCCGAGCTGAACCGGGTCTGCGGTTCCCGGGCAGGGCAGGCGGCAGCAGCAGGGCCTCCGGCGGCGGCGGCGTTGCCGGGGGAGCGGCTCCTCTTCGCTGGCAGGTGAGGGAGGAGCGGTGCCGCCGGGCCGGGGCGCGGTGTGCGGTGTGCGGCGGCAGGCTCCCGCCGCGCCCGCTGGCTGCGCCGGGTAGCGCCGGTTCAGTGACCGGAGGGAGCCGGGGAGCGCACGGCCGCAGGAACCGGTGCCCTGCCCTGCCCAGCCCGGCGCTCCGGGGCTTTCTCCAGAGAGAACCGGCGGGCACTGGGGGTGGGCAGGGGCGAGAGGCTTTCCTCGGCCCGCCGCTTCCTTTGCGCTGAACGTCTGAGGCTGCTTTCTTGTATTAAACTGCCTGGAAAAACCGCTTGGTTCAGCCAAAGCGCTGACTTGACGTTTCAGTCAGTGATAGATGCTTAAATAAAACTTACTGTCTTGAACGGGAAAAAAACACGAAATCAGAATTTGTTCTGAGGAACCCTCCTCGTGTGTGAAGTCAGGACCCAGCTCCCTTTCAGCGCTTTGAGGCGTACCTGGGTTAGGTTATAGAGGGGCCCGATGTCCGGGCTGGCTGCCGTGAGGAAAGGTGGCTGAAAAGCAACTGCGCAGGCCTTTGGTTAGTCCAGTGTGTCTTTCGAAAAGTAACCCAGACTTGAATGCTGGTGCCCAGGTCCTCTGCTTTCCTAGGTGCGCTCATTGAAGAAGCGTTTATTGCATCTAATAAAAGAATATTCAAGACTAGTCACAATTACTCAGTACTCAAAGGGATGGAGAAAATTGAACTTTTATCATTTGCAGCCATTTAGCTGTTACGGGTTGGCGGTAATTGCTGCCACTTATTTGTACAGCTTCTGCTTCTAAGAAGCAACTTTAAGGGATAAAAGGAAACGATGAGGTCTAAAATGTTGGTACTGACAGCATCCTGTGGTGAGATGCCTGTTTTATTAATTTTGGTAAGTTGCTAATGTAATCATTAAAGCTTTCTTGGGGATTCTTTGCCAAATACTTCACTGGATGGGGTTATAAAATAACAATCTTTCTTTTTCAGAATAAATAAGTTGCACTTCATGTGTTGTTTTTGCATTGTGAACTCGTAACTTTTTAATAGATAAAGGAATCTTGTTCTCTAGATTTGGAAGTGTTTTGCTCTAGATAGGTTATTGTTCTGAATTTTGAATGTGCCAACGTTCTTCAGATGATAGTGTAGCATCTTCGTAGGATACCGTCAGTGAAGGAGGGGAGCGTGGAGAAAATAAATATTACAACAAGAAAAGATTTTTCCACTTGAAAAGGCATCCTGGGTGCATTTGCAGAAGAGATCTGTGTGTTTTCCTCAGAAATGCTGATGTCCCTGTATCATGGGGTGGGGTTTTTTTGTTTCGTTCTTTTCTTTGGGTTTTTTATTTTTGGTCAGATGATCTCCAAACTTAGGCCTCTTGCTTCCAAATGAGCTTCTAGCCTGTGAACCTGAGAGCTGGCAAGTAGCCTTATGAGCCATAGGGTCTGGCAGAACGCTTATTTGGGGGATTAGTGTCTGCAGTCTGCAATCTCCACAACCACAAACTAAGTTGTGTTTCAAAGCCAAACAAAAAATATATCCTTATGAAAACAAAACCAAGAATTAATGTAGCAAAACTTGGGGATTTCTGAGTGACGATATTGTAGTCAAATCCTCTTGCCAAGATGCAGTCCTTCTTATGCTTTAGACATAAAACAATATAGATGATGCAGAAATAGTTTATTTAAAATACTTGCTGAGAAAAAAAATCTTTCATGTTATATGGTCTGGTGGAGTAGCCAGGTGGCTAGCAAAGGGCCTCTCATGATCATTATGTGTTGCAGAAGTCTGGTTTCCACAAGTTTGGTTGAATCAACTTATTATGAAAAAAATAAATTCAAGAAATGCATTTATTTACTTGAATTAAGATTTTAGTGGGTATGATAAACTTTATCTTGAATTTAGACACAAGTATGTTGCAGCTGCATGAGTAGCCATATCTCCGTTAGCTTCAAAATGGCCATTGACTGAGCTTAAATGGAGCTGCGATAGGTTTACACACTCATACGTTGTCAGCTTTGTTTTTGTCGGTGCGTTGCTTAACTAGGATGTGACATACAGAGCCTTGATTTTAAAATACTTGATAAGAATAAATAGAAAATGCTAACAGTAATACATCTGGTTTTAATTTTGGCCTTTTTTAAGGTAGAAGCATTAAGAATTATTTTACTTTTTGTTTTGCTTAGGGCTCAGAGATGGATTCGTCAGAACGATCAACGATTAGAAGTGAGCAGAAATCCAGGTAACTTGTGTGGCAAAGGTTATACAAAACCATCTCTTAATGAAAATCTGAAAACACAGGGGAAGTACATTACTGGAAACTGGATACGAGAACGACATCATGCTTGAAAACTTGAAATGATCCCAGAAACTAGGTTCTCCACTGAGCGAGTGCTTCATACTCAGTTAAGCTGTTTGTTTGTGAGGAATGAGTAATATACTTCTGAGAGAAAACAATTTGTGCTGAATGTAGCAGGAAGGCATGGGGATTATCAGCAACATAGTCTTTGTAGGCATCAGCTAGCAACCTTACCTACATGTTTGTTAATTGCTTTGCCTGAGGCCGTTTCGAGTTAAACATTATAGCTTTAGCTAGATAGTTTCAGATGATTGTGAAATAAGAGGTGTTAAACATCCATATTACCAGATTAACAGGAATTAAAAATCTGTAAAGGTAATTTTGAAAGTCAAGGGAATTCTGAGGTTCTGTATTAGTGAAATCCTTGTTTGTGTACGGTGATTTCACTGTATGGTTTAAGTGCATTTTCATTTCTTTGCAAAGTAATCATGAAAGCCAGACTTGCTCGACAGTTTCTTGTGCTGGCTTGGGCGGCGAATACTGACGTAGAACCAAATGTGCCTTTGAGAGTAATCTGTGGTTAGTAACATCTGAATAGTGGGCTAGATGTACCCTTGATCTGAACAAGCACGATTGTTCTCATGTTCATGTATCCTAAAGTGAGAATAAATGAGAATAAAAGATAGTGCTTTTTTCCAGAAAAACAAAAATCTCTTTGAAATATTGTGACTTATCCCTTTGAAATAGTTCTACTTACTTTCTGTCAGGCATGTATTAAGTAAATTATTGGACAGTCCTTTGACTACTTTTTTCAAGATTTCATTTGAAATGGTGTTTGGCTAGCCCAGTGGACTGAAAATTGGTAACTGTCAGTTTGGATCTCAAACACATTAGTGATTTGAAGTCGTTGCCATTTTTTTGGCTTAAATTAATTATGTACAGTTACTTGTCTAAAACGACAAAAAGCCTTGAAGTACATTGTCGGTTTGGGGAAGGCTGTGAACTGCTGCCAGTACCATTCTTCTGCACAGAAATGGAGAACTCGGTTCCTTTTGGATGGTTAATATTTTGCACAAGTGTTAATAGTTCATATGGGCTTCTCGAGTCACTCATGAGATCTTCAGACAAGTTAGAAAATGCACTGTAAAAAAATGAAGATTTTTGTTTTCTGTTTTCAAGAAAATTCTTAAAAAGTCTAATAAGAAAGCAGCCTCGGGACCTTCTTCTTGTGATTGGAACCGGGGTAAGTGCTGCAGTAGCACCAGGAATCCCAGCGCTGTGCTCGTGGAGAAGCTGCATTGAGGCTGTAATTGAAGCAGCTGAACAACTGGAGGTGCTTCATCCGGGAGATGTTGCTGAATTTCGTAAAAAAGTAATCAAAGATAGAGACCTGCTTGTGGTTGCCCATGATCTCATCAGGAAAATGTCACCAGTGAGTATGTTTATAACTTACATTGATTTCTAAACTTATTATAGGCTTTTATTTTGTTACCAACAAAAATTCTTTTCAGCTTTCTAAAACTTGAAATTTTTCTGGCAAAAATTGAAAATTTGATGGTAGTCATATAGTACACTGTACATTTTGGAGAGGCTAAAAAATCCTCAATAATCACAGAATTGTTTAGGTTGGAAAAGACCCTTAAGATCATCAAGTCCAACCATTAACACAGCACTGCCAAGTCCACCACTAAACCATGTCCCTAAGCACCACATCTACCTGTCTTTTAAATACCTCCAGGGATGGGGACTCAGCCACTTCCCTGGGCAGCCTGTTCCAGTGCCTGACAAATGTTTCTTGGATATGAAAGCGGAATTTATAGCTCTGCTGGCTAAAACTAGAGATACCCTGAAAATACAGGTAGACCTTGACCCTACTGATAGCCTTAGATCACACAGACTTAATCACCGCTGCAGCTCGTGCTTCACTGAAGACAGGCCATACAGACCCAGTTTCTCAGCTGCTCATCTTGGGTTTCAGGCATTTTCCGATTATGTTGATAGGTTTGCTAGGTCTTCTAGCTGAAATAATTAGAGTGACATACACACTGCGAAGTTGTAGGATGTGTTAAGCATTTTGCAACACGTGGTGAGCTTCTTTTCAGGCAAAGTGTAATAACAGCCTCTCTCTTTTGGGAGGAGTCTGCATGTATGGTTAGGCTTTGTAGCAGATTTAATGATTCATACATTTTTTCTCAACCAGGAAGAAAAAAGAAAAAACAAACCCTTTAATAGACTCTGAATCCAGGGAATGATAATTTTGGTACGCTAACTGATTTTCAAAGCAGTTAAAGCATACTGAGAAAGGTGAGGTTTCCATGTAGTTAGGCCAGTAACTATATTGGGCTTATAAACAGACGTTTGTTCTGTGTGTAATACAATTTATTGAATAGGAAGCCTGTATATTTTATAGAACTGTTACATGTTCCTGTCAGTCTCAGCAGATACTTTTGGCAAATGCAGCCTATGCTTTTAGGACAGCGTACCTTCGTGTTTGTTTAGAAGTGACGAGCGAGGATTTAACGGTAGCAAGCCAGTTTTGTTTTATTGTACCTGTATTACAAGCTGTCTTGAGAAAACCAGACTATTGTTTTGAGCTGCATTAAGTGGAGGCAAGAGCACCTGAATAATTTGAGATTGTTTTTGATGGTTTTGTACCTTCAGACCTTTATGCTTTGTATACTATGTAAGCCCTCTTCTAAAGAAATGCTTTGGCATTAAGTAGACAAATGATGTGGGTTCTCGGGTGGAGGCGATTACAACGGTACACGTGGTCCTTATGAAGTGTTCATCTTTTTCTTTCTTCAGCGTACTGGGGATACGAAGCCCAACTTCTTCCAAGATTGCTTAATGGAGGTGTTTGATAATTTAGAACAACACATTCAGAATCCTGTTGTTCTGCAATCGATCCTGAGACTCATGGAGAGAGGCACAATGGTTCTGACTACAAACTATGATAATTTACTTGAAATATTTGGTCAGCAACAGGGTAAACCTATGGAATCTTTAGACTTGAAAGACAAGGATAAGGTATGATGAGAGCAGAAAAAATTTTAGACTTATTGTGAGAAAAGGCAGCTCGTAAGCTTCATTGAAAGATTTTTTTCCTGTTTAAAGAGTGCCAAGGCTAAAACTTCTTGATTGGTAAAGCATTTCTGTAAGCTAACAGCAGATGCATAGACATTTATGTTATGTCTCTTTTTATGCTGAATAATCTGGTAACAGTTACCAAAGAGAATTTCAGTGGCATACTTATTAACCAATTCCCCCCCCCGCTCCCTGGAAGAAAAACACAATTTATTTAACTTATGCGAAGTGATTCTTACAATCGTAAATATGATTTCACCTAGCTGGCAGTTAATTTGCTGTTCATATCTTTTCTGTCAATGTTGCTGGAACTTGCTTGTTGAGACCAAAAAGCCAGACATATCTGCAGTATCAGCAATCACCTCTTTATTATAATTTGAAGTAAGCTGTGTAATTATCAATTAAAATTATCTCTTGCTGCAGAAAAATACAAAAGAAGTTATTTCTGCTTTAAGTGGTTTTATAAGTTAGGAGAGCTGTGTATTTTTGCAGAATCTCAGTTATTGCAGTGTATTATAGCATAGCAAAAGAATGTAACATGCATGATTTGCTTTAGGTTCTTCAGTGGGCAAGAGGTCATATAAAATATGGAGTTCTTCATATTCACGGCTTATATACAGATCCTTGTGGAATGGTGCTAGATCCCTCGGGATATAAAGATGTTACTCAAGATCCTGATGTCATGGTTCGTGTGATCTTTTAAATTTTTACTATGTTTTGCCAAACTATTTTATTGTAATCACTGCGTACACATTACCTAAGGCTAGGGTTTTGTCAGATCATATAAATTAAATAATTGGGGCCCAGAAGAATGGCCAGCTATGTCACTAGGGCAATGTATGCTCTTGTATACTGCTTCTTTGTAAATCACAATCAAAACCCTCAGCTGTATGTCATAGTTTTAGAGTTCTTTAGATTTATCTCATGAAAGAACATTAGCCCCAAAATACTATACACCAGAACAAGGATTCATTGCCATCTGATTGCTTGGTTTCACTTTTTATGGGCTTAAGCTGTTACCAGCTCTGGATCCTGGACTTGATGTCATATCTTCAGCATTTTAAGAAGTCAAACATTTAATCAAGAACATTAATTTTCCTTATTTACAGATTGATCTAACAGGAGCCTAATATTCTGTCATCATGATTCTTTCAAATTAAAATTCCCTTACTGGAAATATTTACATGTGTACTTAATTTTGTATGGCAACTTTGATTATGAATGTAATTTTTTTTTGTAGAAACAGTGCTTATGAAATGTCAGTTTGCCCTGATCCTAAAACATACACTTAATTCAGTTCAATATTGATGTCTGCTCTGCTTCTCCTTTTAAGTCTGACATATTTTAAAAGTTCTTACCTTGGCCTTTTGATTATTGAAGTAAATGTAGCTCTTGTGTGTTTATATTTCTTAACAGGAAGTTCTTCAAAATTTGTATCGAACCAAGTCTTTTTTGTTTTTGGGCTGCGGAGAGACTCTGCGTGATCAGATATTCCAAGCTCTTTTTCTTTATACTGTGAAGAATAAAGTGGATTTAGAACATTATATGTTGGTGCTTAAAGAAAATGAAGACCACTTTTTTAAGCTACAGGCAGATATGCTGCTGCACGGAATAAAAGTAGTGTCCTACGGGGACTGCTTTAAACAATTCCCAGAGTACGTAGAAGATCTGACTGCTCAAATCTGCAAGCAGAGAAGTCCAGGTAACGCATCCTCTTTCATAAGAAAATTTTGAGTAGGTGCATAGCAGGATGCCGTGTCTGAACAATCAGCAGTCGGTCTGAGGTGTTGACCTCGTGCGTAGCTAGCAGTAGGCCTGTGCAGCATCTTTGCTTATGAATGGCATGCAGAGTTGGAACACGTGACAAAATTGTAACCACATTTCTTTCTGTGAGGTCAGCGGATTCTTGCAAATTTAATCTTTAATTCTGAATTTGTCTTTTTGTTAGCATTTGGTTAAGATGTTTACTTTGTGTATATTTTTGGCGTTAACTACTCCCCTATATTGAGTATTACATTATATAAAATATGACATGTCAGTAAAAGAGACTAAAAGAATTGAAGGAATTAACTGGTGGGATAAGCTGGTTGAGCCACAATATCTGATTAAGCGTAGAATGGGAAATTAAGTCCGTACACCCAATAGTGTTTGGCTTAACACAATTAGGGCTAATGGGGAGAAAACCTGAGTGTGAGGATACTATTTTGTGACAATAAAATAGAAGAGGCTGTGGAATAGTACTCCATTTGTGACAGTGAATGGCATTCTGTAGAGTGTGTTTAATGCTAAAATGGGAAATAACTCGATACCTTTGCTGAAGGTAACAGTTCTGCATTGACAGGGAACTAAATTTTACTAACTAGGTCCATTCGCCTACTTCCCCCGCCCCGCTCCCTTCCATCCTGTCATCTTTCAACTCATAAAATTCCTTAGCTCTAACAATGAAGAGCCTTTTAATACAAAACCAGGGAAAAACACCACCTGTATGTTGAAGGAAAGAGATTTCTTTAATGTTTTCCAAAGAAGGACAGTTCTACTATTGCTTATCCAGAGAATTGAGGAAAATGACTGGAGTAAATGACCTTGGGAAGAATACTGTTTCACAGCTCTTCTATTTATCATGTCAGTGAAACTGTTTTGTCTAAAATTATTCCCAAGTGGTGCATAGCAGGAGCCTTCCCATTGCCCTCCCTAAAAGGAAATTGCAGGTGTATGCCCAGATTATGTAATGTTTTTTGTAAGTGGATGAACATTACATTTAGACTGGGTTAGATTTTTCCTTCCATGAAGGCTAGAGAAAATACTTAGCGCAGCATCTAGGTTTCAGGAAGTTTGTCTGCGGTGTAGACACCTTAAAAGTAAGTTGGGGTGCAATTTCAGACACTGAACTAGCCTCAGCCTGCTAGTTTGTTCTTTGACATACTGCTGTTGATGGATGTGATGGACAGACTTTTCATAGTCTGAGCAGCGTTGTGGTGGTGCATTCCCCCCCTGCCTTTTCTTCTGGTGCACCTGGCAGAGCATGGGAAGCGAAGCCTGTTGAGTCTGGAGTATCCAATTTATTGCAAAGCAGCCACTGATATCAAAACAGGGTGGGAGATACATTTATGTAAGCTCTAAATGGAAATGACTGCAAGATCAGACTGTAATGCTCCCCTTTTCGCTCAGTGAATTACTGATTGGCATAATACTTGCAAGAAGAGGGATCTTACTCTGATTTCAAAATCTTGTTGATCTCATTTACAAGTCAAGATCCCAAACAAAACTATTTTCAAATGTGCCTAACAGCTCTTTACATTACGAAACTGTTAGGTTTCTTTTTTTCCCATGCTTATTTACAAGCCCTCTTTTAAAAAAAAATAGCAGGAGGAGTTTGTTAAAAAGCTTATATGAAAGAAATGAGAAATGCAAGCCCTGATCCCGATAGGGGATTTCGGCCACCAGGACATCTGCTGGAAAAGCAGCACAGCAACTGGAATGCAAGCAGTCCAGGAAACTACTGGAGTGCGTTGAGGGCAACTTAGAGGTGATGAGAGCCCGAGCAGGGGAGAGGCACTGCTGGACCTGTTGCTCACTGTCAGAGAGGTCAAGATTGGAGGTAGCCTGAGCTGCAGCAATCATGCCCTGGTAGAATTCTCAGCCTACAGGTGAAGTTGCTAAGCTGCTGTCCATCATATTTGAAAAGTCATGGCAGACTGGGCTAATTCCCAGTGACTGGAAAAGGGGAAACATAACCTCCATTTTTAAAATGGGGAAAAAAGCAAGACCTGGGCAGCTACAGCCTGGTCAGTCTCTTCTCTGCCCAGCAAGGTCATGGAGCAGATCCTCCTGGAAACTATGCTGAGGCACGTGAAAAACAGAGAGGTGACTGGTGACAGCCAGCATGGCTTCACTAAGGGCAAATCATGCCTGACAGATTTGGTGGCCTTCTACGATGGGGTTACAGCGTTGGTGGATAAGGGAAGAGCAAATAACGTCATCTACCTGGACTTGTGCAAAGCATTTGACACTGTCCCACATGACATCCTTGTCTCTAAATTGGAGAGGCATGGATTTGCCGGATGGACCACTTGGCGGATAAGGAATTGGCTGGATGGTCACACCCAAAGAGTTGTGGGCAATGGCTCGATGTCCAGGTAGAGACCAGTGATGAGTGGCGTTCCTCAGGGGTCGCTATTGGGACCAGCGCTGTTTAACATCTTTGTTGGCGATGTGGACAGTGGGATTGAGTGCACCCTCAGCAAGTTTGCTGACAACACCAAGCTGTGCGGTGCGGTCGACACGCTGGAAGGAAGGGATGCCATCCAGAGGGACCTTGACAGGCTGGAGAGGTGGGCCCATGCAAACCTCATGAAGTTTGACAAGGCCAAGTGCAAGGTCGTGCCCATGGGTCGGGGCAACCCCAAGCACAAATACAGGCTGGGCGGAGAATGGGTTGAGAGCAGCCCTGAGGAGAAGGACTTGGGGGTGTTGGTTGATGAGAAGCTCAACAGGACCCAGCAATGTGTGCTTGCAGCCTAGAAAGCCAACCGTATCCTGGGCTGCATCAAAAGAAGGGTGATCAGCAGGTCAAGGGGAGGTGATTCTCTTCCTCCTCTACTCCACTCTCGTGAGACCCCACCTGGAGCACTGCATTCAGCTCTGCAGCTCCCAACATAAGGAGGACATGGACCTGTTGGAGCGAGTCCAGAGGAGGGCCGCGAAGATGATCAGAGGGCTGGAGCACCTCTCCTATGAAGACAGGCTGAGAGAGTTGGGTTTTTTCAGCCTGGAGAAGAGAAGGCTCTGGGGAGACGTTATAGCAGCCTTCCAGTACCTGAAGGGGGCCTACAAGAAAGCTGGAGAGGGACTTTTTACAAGGGCAGGTAGTGATAAAACAAGGGGTAATGGCTTTAAACTGCAGGAGAGTAGATTTAGATTAGACATTAGGAAGAAATTCTTCGCTGTGAGGGTGGTGAGGCACTGGAGCAGGTTGCCCAGAGAAGCTGTGGCTGCCCCATCCCTGGAAGTGTTCAAGGCCAGGCTGGATGGGGCTTTGAGCAACCTGATCTAGTGGAAGGTGTCCCTGCCCATGGCAGGGGGGTTGGAACCAGATGATCTTTAAGGTCTCTTCCAACGCAAACCATTCTATGATTCTAAATACAGCCTTGCTGGTTTGGGATGTTGCATAAAAGTATAAAAACTTTTTGGATGCTAACTTGTGCTGTTGCTGTCTCTTACACTTCTCTAGATGCCGATCAAGTGGACAGCACAACACTGTTGGGTAAGTAATGTTCTTATTTTCACAGAAAGTTCCATAATCTATCAGAGAGATAAAAATAAGTCTCTTATTTACAAAGTAATTAAATGATATTGTGCAGATCTGATTTAGCTGTGAAAGCCTGCTTAACAGATTCTCTTTTTATCCTCTTATTTTCTTTCTACATATTAGCAGATAACTGCTGGCTTTCAGCTGTCAATAAAATGACAAATGATAGAATGGAAAAGCTCCAGAAAATGTACATAAAAAAATTATTAATGCTGATCAGGGTATTCTAAGATCCATGAGGTTTTGGCTTAAATTTCCAAACATATGTTTGGCTATTTTGAATGCCTTCCTTAAGAAGGTATAGAAGAGTGAATCTCAAGCTTAAGTGTGTAGTTCTGAAGGTGACTTTTTGGCTAAGCATTGTTTAGGTATCTTTGTGATACTTCTGTGAATAAGCAGAGCAATCGCAGAATCATAGGAATGGTTTGGGTTGGAAGGGACCTTAAAGATCATCTGGTTCCAACCCCCCTGCCATGGGCAGGGACATCTTCACTAGACCAGGTTGCTCAAAGCCCCATAATACATTCCAATTTATGGTATAAAATAGGAAAACTTCCCTTTGAAACAACACTTCAACTTAAAAAGATTACACTTCTAAGCTATTAGTGCTGCTGCAAATGAAATTGTATAAAAGTATCATTTCATTATTGCATATAAGGGTCTTTGGCATTGCAGGAGATTAAAACCCCCCACTTTTTCACAATCAAAACATCTACAAGGTCCAAGATACTTGTGGGCAGGTGTAAAGTCAGAGATTACTTTTGTAATTCCAACTAGATTTTAAGCTTATCTGTCTTTCAGATGAGTTCATAAATCCCTTTTTCAGTGAAGTGCAATTAGGCATCAGTGGAGAAAAAAAACCAAAAACTTGAGCACAATTTATTCCAGTTCCACTTAACATAAAGCTCCTTTACTAACTTACCAGCACCCTCCTTACAAGTAATTTTAGCACCCATTTACTTGTATTTTGGAATACATAGCAAGTAAGGAGAAAAAAGAGAGCATTATTCCTTAACACAGACTTGTATAATACCCCGCAAAAAAAATATGCCTAGAGGTTTAAGTGATGGATGTCCTCATTTTGAAGGAATTTCCCTTCCAGTTGTTTTTACTGTCCAGCTATGCTGTTCATACTTTCAACAGTAGCTCACACCAAGAATTTTTTTCCTCTCAATAAGGGATCCAAACTTTTTAAAGAAGCTTCTCACCTGTGAACTCCACAGGCATTATCACACAAAATCAAGAATTATTTTCTTCAAAAGGCAGCTGTGCAATTAGCTGCTTCCTGTTTTACTGTGTTAGTACCAGAGCTCAGTGTTGGGGAAGAGCTCAAGATCACTGAACTGCTGCAGACTTTCAGTAGGGTTAGTGTTATATTCAGAATCCAAAGACAAGAACCTCAGCGGACCAGTACTGTGTTTACTGTAATATTTGGTGCTTGTAATAAAAAGCATACAGAGCACACATACATAGCAACATTAAAATACTTTTCCCCCCCTCCTCCCTCAACAGGAACTTCATGTGTGGACTGTGCTAAAAGGAAGTTAGGAGAAAATGGCACTGACTCTCCCAAGAGAATCAAGCAGTCAGATAATGGTATACCCACTATTTAATGGAAAAAAAAACAAACCCAAGACCCAACCCAGAAGCTTTTTAACAGTAGGTGTTTTACATCTGCTGCATGGAAAGTTTTGAGCTGACTATTTCCATGGTTTTAAGTGGAGTAAAAATTGTGTCTCTTAGCCTTTTCTTTTCTAGGGCTGTAAACGTGTAACGTATGTAAAGCTTGAGAGTCATACTAGTCACTGTGCAGCGACTAAAACTGTAGCTGCAGCGTCATTTAGAAGCAGGTGCAAGTTTTCTCAGCCTGTGCTTGAAGCCAGTTGGACCAAGCTCTTACCAAGGGGAAGCCACAACAGAGGTAATGTTTGAATCTGTCAAAAATGACTTTTGGCATACCTGTTAGTTGCCTTTAAAATGAAGAGTTTTCTGTTCTTTTCTCTCAGCCGAACTGCGGTTTGGCTGCTGGAGGTTGACCTCTTCAGGGGTCTGCCAGCACAAGGCTGCTTGCAAGCATCAGATTCAGATCCCGAGGCTGTTAGGAACAGGAATTGTTGTTTCACATTTACAGAACCTGCATCATGATAACCTGCCTATTTCACACTTTTAGCATGAGTATTTGTTTTCATTTGTCAGTCTGTTAAGGCACGAGATCACATGGGGAGAAATGGACGTAGTATCAGATGTATCAGCAAGGACATACTGTATGTACATGGGGGCTTACTGACATATTTGCAGTGTATTTCTATGGAAATATTTGAAATGTTGTTTAAATTTCAGAGTATGCTGCCAGTTATCTCAGAAAGCAGAAAATGGATAGTCTTAATGCAGCAGAATTAAAAGCAGTTAGTGTCTAATTATGTATCTATCTGTAGACAATTTCTAGTGTATAAGCTTGACTTCAATTGAACTACTCAAATGATTAAGGTTAGGCGCTGCATTAACTGTTTTTTTCTGAGGTGCTGTTACTTCACCTACCACTGAATTGTCTCAGCACTGAACTGACGTAATTACTCGTCCAGCTGCGAACACTGGTAATCTGCAATTTTCTAGTCAGCGGCCTCTCACCCGAATGTCTGCTGGAGAGCACGTTCAGGACGATTCTTTGTTCTGATACTGGCACATTCGTATCTGGCGGTCCTGGAGGGCTGCTTCAGTCAGGTTTCTCTGCTTAAGTTCCCTGTGGATTTGATCTGTTGTGCCTTCTGGGATCACACTGCGCTCTAATGAGGTTTTAGAGGGAGAGGAAGTGATGGGTCTGTCAGGTGGCTTTTCTGTCTGAATTGCGATATGGCAGCTCTTTACTCCTGTGTCACAAAACCGATTTCTGCTTGTTCTCTAGTATGTATGCGTGCAAAATGAAAAGCTTAAAAGTGAGGTGCGTGCTTCTTTCTAGACTAATAACTACTGAGATGGGTAGAGTTTTTGTGGTGTGGAAGTCTCTGTCCCTGTTCTGAAGTAGGTAAAGATCTGAAGACGTTTTGCCTAGAAAAGCAATCTGAAACAATGTATGCACACTGACTCTTGTCTCTTCTACGCCAGAAGAAAACACCCAGTTGTCTTTCAGGATTGACAGTCTGGAAACCATACTTGGGTTTTCGTATGCGATATAATTGCTAAGGACGTCAAGTATGCGTTCTCAAGGTTTCAGCTATGTTTTTTAAAAGGTAAAAAGCAAAACCAGTCTGAAGATAGACCACACTGATCCTCTCCCTTTGAGAGACTGCATTTATGCATACATCACTTCTGAAAATTAAGTCTTTCAGCATTGCATGTAGCACTATCTGTAAGACTCTAACCTCTAAAGTTTGCTTCTCTAGTCAGCATGAATTGGCTCTTTGAAAAGTGATCAGTCATGCTGATGTATCAGCTTAGCACACTTACATTGTTGCTTCAAGCTGCAGCAAAATTAGTCAGATGAGCTGAGCTATTTATGACCCTGATTACTGTAATCATTTAAGCCCAATCCTAAAGTCATGTAACTCCTTATCTTTGCCTGAAGTCAGATCCATGTTAGGAAATCACGTCCCCTCCCTTTGGTAAGGGTCAACTTACACCTAGCGTTGGTGATTCTTCCACTTCGTAGACATTGCTGAGCTGCGACTTGAACAGCCGCCTCCCCGACTCAAGTGCCATTTACTTGTATCCTGAAAATAACCCCTTATTTAATTCATCTGCTTTTAATTCCTAACATATACAATAAGAAGGGAGAAATGCCTAGTTTTGGTTTTGTTTCCCCTTCCCCCATCAACGAATGTGTTTTAGTCATCTTAGGGATGGGATTGCCTTGCAGCTACCTCAGGGTTTAAAATACTGTCAAAAGGGACAGAACCTGAAACTTGTCTGTTCCATTTATCTGTTAAGTGAGAGAGTAACTTAAAGCCCTGTTCAAATTACTACCTGTGTATTGGGAAAGAATTTTAACCATACAAACTGGCATGTTAAATGGTATTTGCTGATTCTACCATAGATGGCTCATTTTCTACTTAATTCATAATTTCTTTTTAAATGGGAGTAAGACATGTACTGAAAACCAACTTGTTGACCGTTTTGCTCAAGCTGTGTAATGAAGGTGATTGATAGGACATGTCTGATGATGGCATACGCTCTTTTAATAAAATATTTAAAGCCAACTAGACCGTTCTTGTGTAGTAGCCAAAACATGTAGTTTTCGCCATTCTTCAGACTGTTCAATTCTTGACTGTATTTTTCTATTTCAACCAACAGTTCCTAGCAAATGGTTAAAAACACACAAACCAAAACAGACCTTCTGTATTTGCAATATACAGACTGAGGTGGGTCAAAGATCTTTGAAAATCACTAGAGGCTGCTTTTCTATTCATCCTTCACGCTACTATAAGTATTTCCACATCCATCAATGGATTCTGAATTAAGGGACTGAGGCTAACTTATGACTCACACTCAGAGTAAATAGTTTTATTAAATAAAGTGTGGCAGCAACATAAGTATTTGATAAACATCTGTCTAGAGTGTAAGTAAGTGGACACAGTTAGGTTGTTGAAGTGTTCCCATAGGAACACATCATCTGCTGCTCACATGTCATTCCTTCCTTATGCAGTAACGCCACATGTCCAGACATCATCAGCTGTGTGCAGCAAGCACAGTATTAGCAACACATTACAAGGCAGACTTGTATAAGCAGCATGGTGGACAAAAGGAAGCTAGTGTATGAACATAAGAAGATATAATTATTATTAATAACCATAAACCCAACAAAGCTCTTCAGCATACACTGAGGTGAAACATAAGCCAGATGAAGTGATTCAAGCTCTCTCAACGAGTGTTCTGTAACCATCTTCATTAACTTCGCTTCTTAGATGAAACATGGCCATCAAAATAAACTTTACTGGCACAGCTAGGTAATAACCGACCTCAACTGCAAACCAATATACTTTTTTTTTCCCTAAGGCTGCTACCTGTATGGCATCTGACCCACACCCATTTTATTCTTTCCAATTTTGTGTGGGGTAGAATGCCTCAAAGGTGAAATTCTTCCAGGTTACACCTACGGCAATATACTATGAGCTTTTGTAAAGTTAACTAACATTTTCATAAAGTTGCAGTGGAAGACTGAAGTCTTACTGGGTGTCACAAAAGCCACGTAAGATAATGGGCAGATTCCAGTATCTTGTTTTAAAAAACAGGAAATAATCCTGTCTGAAGGCAAACAGATGCAGATGCAACACAAAAGAGTGAGATTGTGAAGGTCTTGACCAGTGGTAGCATGCATCTAAACCATGCTTTGGAGATATGGCTGAATACATTGCTTTCGTAAGAAAAGCAAGAGGCTTATTCTTTGCAATAGTGTGCTTATGTGAACCTGTAATCCTTCATCTTAAGGCAAAAAAACCCCTCCCAAAGCATTTGAAGAGAAAGCTCTGCATACCAGAATGTACACGCTTCAATAACAACTTCCAGGTATCTCTTACTTGTTAACAAAACTCTATCAATGAATAAGTTACTTCCTTCAATATTTTAGAAACTGCTTCATTTGAACGGTAAACATTTCTCTATCAACCTCTAATAGCCACATTCAAACTCAGATTTTTAACAGGCAGCTGTAAACGCAGTTCTTGCTGTTGTCACCTGGCCCTGACATCGTCCACGCTTTATTCTGAAACAGAACTGCGTTGGTGCTCCTCTGTTCTTTCCTGGTCCTCCATGTCTGGATACTCCGTAAGATCCAAAGTCAGTACTCGACTGAACATAAAGTCATCACGCTGAGAAGAGGAAGGATCATACAGTTTAAAACATTTCTGTTACTTGAAATAAGCATTTCATAAAGGACTATGAGATGCAAAAATGAGCTTGAGTTACCAAAATGATCTTTTCATCAAGCCAGTACCCGCACTTATTTCTGAGCACAAAGTAGTTCAAATCCAGCAACACAATTACGTACATGATTCACTGCAGTAACACTTAAGGTGTAAATCAGTACTTCAACAAAAACCAGCGTGTATTATTTAACAAGATTTGGTAATAATTAATTGTTACCTCTGGACACACTCCAATCAATGCGTCTGCTTTGGAATAAAACTCTTCCTTTAGAGAAATAACTATCATTTGAAACTGTTCATGTGCCTGTTCTCTAATGAAACTTGATACCTTTGGAAAGAAGCCAAATATTTCAATAAGTTAGTTCTGGCAGACTGAAACCGTGCTGTAATTAGGGAATGATGAGGAAAGAACTGAACTACATTAGCTGCAGAATTCAGTAATTCAGTTATGAAATAAGCAGGATAAAATGAGAAATAAAATGGTCTTAAGACAGATACTTCGCATGTTCTTAAGACAATCCCTCAGATTTGGTGCTTTTTCAAAATGCATAAGAAAATAACCATTCCCTCCAATGAATACAGTCATAGAAAAAAGCCTGTGCCAATGAAAAATATTTTACTTAATGTAATTACAAAGGAAGGTGGAAATGCCCGAATAAGGAAAAGAAGTGTGAAAAAAGTTGTTACTGGCTGTATACTAAGATCTTAAAATACGTATTCGTTTGCTGCAGACAGTAACATTTTTTCAGTGCTCTGCAAAATAAACGTACAAATATTAAGTTATAAACTGGTGACTGAATAAGGCAGTATCCCACAATATAAATGAAATGCTGAATAAAGGAAAACCAGTACATTTTTAATTAGACTTTTGTCTGCACAGTTATAGCAATGTGATATGGAAGTCATTTTTTTAATGGCAGAACTGCCTTTAGTGAGTTACAAAATTCACATTCACTTTACAGTATAATTACAAGTAAATTTTTTGAGATCTGCTTTAGTAAATCCTTAAACTGAAAGAATGGAAAGAAAAAGACTTAGTTCTAAGCATGAAACCTGTATACCAGTGAGTATTAGCAACATATAATTTTCCATACATCATTTTTGCTCACTTGCACTATTTCATTCCTCTGTCAGAAGGTTTTGGTGCTTTGCAATAACAACTGCATCTTACAGACAAGGAAAGAGATATGAAAGAGCCTGGGAGCAGGGAAACATTAAGTGAATTATACTTGCAGATCCCTGCAATTTTGCTTTTGCTCATTCTGCAATTTAAGACACTTTTCACACCTGCTTAAAGAATAATCTAAGTCTCCTTATAACAATACCTAGACAGATGAAGCCAATTAAAGGAATTTTCTAGAAAACCACTATTTTGTCACCTTCTTCCTTTATTACATGGGCAGCTGCTCTCCAAGCATGTACACCACAGCCTGTGTCACAGGTTGCCTGCTTCATGGTGGTTACGTGAAGAGAGCAGCCCCTTTAGTAATCCTGCCCCAACCCCGCCGCGCTGCATCTCGGTATGGGAGCAGCAGGCAGGGAAAGGACCGCAGAAGGGCAGGAAGCCAAACGGGACCTTCTAGAGAGGGGCCACAGAGCCGGGATGCCCCAGCCTCACGGGAGGCGGGCAGCTCTAGCCACGGAGGTTGCAAAACGGGTATAAACCCAATTCCACTTCGAAGCAGGAAGCTCAGCATAACTTCCCAGTCAGACTAGATGGGCCCCAAGGACTCAACTGAAGGCTTAATGTAGACTACTAAGGCAATTTCAGGGTTAGCGCTAATGTGTAATATAATCCAAGTTTAACAGCTCTTTGGCCATAAAGTGGTATTTATGGATGTTATTTCTATAAATATACATTAGACCAGAACTTACAATACTTAAAAGTTTCTGCATTAGTGTTATTTTCTTGAATATACATCTTAAAAAACACACATTATTGTTGCTGATGCGTCAAACGAAATATGACACTTTCAAACTGTAAAAATACTACCCATTGGAGGTTATAAGCCTAGGAACCATTTGGCTAATGACTGTTAATATGACCATATTTTGTGGGCTACAAATGTGATTTTTATCTGAAGAAAAGCAAACCAGGTTTGAAATATGTCTGAATTGAGAAACCCAGTTGCATAAAAGAAAAATCAGCTTTTCTTTGTTTATAGTGTCCTGAAGAAGAATGGTGAGTAGCATATTCTTAGGTATAAAGTAGACATCTCTTCTGCCAGAGGTGTCAGAATGAGCCTACTCAGGCAAACTGCAGCAAAGTGCCTCACTACTGTGCCTCTCATCAGCTGTGCTAATGCATCATTTGTAGTCTCTATGGAAAGCTGATAACATACTAGAAATCATGAACTTCAAGGAACGTGTGCGTAACTGATGACTGGTGCCTCTATAACTGCAACAGGAACTTATGTGGCATAAACTGAAGTCATCCAGGTAATGACTGCAATTTTGTTAGGCGTGATCTGGGACCCCTGCCCAGCTCCAGACAGAACCATGGAGAATTTTACGTTTGCATCCAAAAGACCACCTCAGAAGTCTGCAGGGCTAGGAAGTACTCATCACCTAATAAACTGCAGCTTTGATGAAAGGCAAAAATGTGAAATTTAGCATTAAGTAGTATAATAGCAGGCAAGACAGACAGTAAAGGAAACCTTGCAGGCAGCCTGCATAACTCTTAAGTCATCAGCCACGATATATTTAACTCCAGAATTAAGAATAACATCCAGAACTAGAATCCATGATCTTCAACTGTTACGTCAACTCATGGTGGTCCTGAGTGAAAGAATAACAACTAGAAAAGTATCCTGTTAAAAAGCTTAGCTCACAGAGGTGTTTTGTGAGCACTTGATGTGTAACCTTGTTTCTAATCATGTCATTGAGAGCCAAACCCTAAAGCTTGCTTAGCTATTTTCCGTACAGTCTCATTACGTCTCATCTGGTGTTGCTGAAACACACTGGACCAAGTTAAAACAAACTCTGGGCACATCATCTGCTCGGAAGTAGTGGATGATGGGTATCCCTCACAGACTTGTATCCCAAGGAATGTTTAAGGAACTCGGTTCAGGAAAACACTTCTCACAATGCTACATGGAGTCAGTAATCTCCGAGAATGAATTGTCTGGCAGGCACAAGTGGTGGAGCTTCCCCAGCTGTCTACTATAGAGGCACCCTCCAAGCAAACTCCGGCGTACTTGGCACATCACAGTTAACTCCATTAGGAAAGGGGGAAAAAAAAAAAGAAAAAAAAAGAAAAAACTATAGCTTGATCTTACTTTACGTGGAAAGGAATGTTTCCATAGAATAAAATCCAGGCACATGTGGAGATCTTTTTGATTCCTCTCCTACATACAATCTCCTTGTATTGAGTCTCCTCCCAGAGGCTGACATCTACAGTTGGCAATCTTTACTGTTTGTATTCTATCATAAGTTTTTGTTACAGTTAATAGTTATTAGCAAAAAGGGAAAGAGAAATTGAGAGGAAGACAGGAAGCTATTTTAATCAAGCAAGAATTCATGTGACTAAAACAATGGGAGTAATAGCCCTTAACTGGTGTTAATGTAAAAATATTTAGTAGGCCAATTATATAAAATAAATACTGCAGTGATAGAATGACTTGATTTTCAACATGCAGATACACTCCTTTCTGCTTCTTAGAAGTAAGGGAACTCAAAGGCCTTAAAAATTCCAACCAACCCAACCCAACCACCAATTCACAAGTGACCTTCATGTCAGATTGTACCACACGTGGTCATGCGGTGTACCTTCACACTCCTGACCTATTTTTCTCAACTTCACAGTTTGGGGACTGATTAAAACAGACTTAGATTTATGAATTTAAACGTAGCCCTAGTCTAACATCTCATACAAGCATTATTTCAGTCCTAAACCCGATATATTTTAAAACAGGTTAAGACAGTGTAATCCATCTCTTTATCCCAATAACCTGTAATGAAAAGTCGCCATCCTTCTACAAAAGATATCATTATATTGTCAATAAAAGGATAAGGTGAAAGGGACCAACTTACTTTATCAATGTTTGTGTTATCCAGGGCAGCATCTATCTCATCTAAAATAAAAAAAGGTGCTGGCCGAAAACTGTGGAAGACAAGACAGTATCTTCCATTTAGATGCAAAAATGTTAAACATTCTAATTACTTTAGAGATTCACTTACTCTATCATAAGATTTTTATAAGAAGTAATGACAGGTAAAGAATAAGGACTTTAGTCATGTTTGAATACTCTATTAGCAGATTTTTTTAACATGTTTGTAAGTGTAACATTGTCTATCTTCCTGCCACTTACTCAGCCACATACTTGGATAATACCATAACATTTCTTTTACCTGTGTATAGCGAACACAAGAGCCAGAGCTGCCACAGATTTTTCACCTCCTGACAAACAGTCCATTGGCATAAAGCGTTTTCCCGGAGCCACGCAGTTAAAGCCAATGCCTTCCAGATAAGGCTCCTCAGGATTTTCAGGACTAAGGAATGCCTGGAAACGCATGCATTTCATTATTAGGAGTGACATTTATAAAATTATTAAGATGGATATTTTTTAGGTTTAAATACTGACTGAGCTAGTGTTGAAACTGGTAAGTTAGCTTCATTTGTAGGAAACACCTGTTCATCTATACTGAAGAGCAGCACTAGACAGTTTCCCAGTGAATATGCCTTTGTTAATGAGCCAGGAGGCTAATTAACTAAACCATTTTGGAAACAGCTCCAAATGTTTGTTATTTACAAAGTTTCAACTACTAAATAAACTTGATTTTATCACCTTTTATGTAATTGCTTTAATTTTTTTTTTAATTATTAATATTTTAGACTTCAAAAGCAGTTTTCTTTTTTGTCTGGAAGTAAATATACTTTTAAAATTACACTTTTTTGTGAAAGGTTAGTTTTACAAAATCTAGCTTTGAGATGGAGAAAGATTTTAATATAGGTAGGCTTCCTCTATACTTTGTATCCTGGTTCCCAGGTCCAAAATTTAAAAGTATTATTTTAAAAGAACGGCCATTTTACCAAACCATTAAAAAGTATGATGGATAAGCTAATTGCTACATGGCTTATTTTTCCCATTAAATAGAAGAGACAATAAAAAAATACAGACTCTTCCCCTCTGCACAAGTGGATACAGATAGAAGAAAAATTTCCATAGTTGACACTCATCTAAAATGGCTCCTCTCGGATCACAGATACAGTGGAAGAAAACCAAACCAAAACACAACACTACACGTATTTTGATTTGAAATGATTTCGGTGGTAAGTAGTCCTGGAAGTACGATATAGTGCTTGTAGTATCTTTGTTTTGTTGGAGGTATGCTTATTTTCCTCTTTTTCTCTGCTGAGAGAATGCGTGTCTTCGTTATTACAATACTCTTCAGGCTGTAAACATGTCAAATATCTTGCAATGCAACTCCCAGTTCTACGCCACTGCATGTATCTACACAAGAGGAAGTTTTCAGATGTATGGACACTGTTAGCAAAACTCACCTTGTAGCTTACTAGCATATATTCCTTGCTTATCAAGGTATAAAAGGAACAACATTTCTCTCCACAGAAGAAGAATGGAAGAGAACTGATGGCGAACCCAGCAGCGATCTGTGTATGTACAATTTCTTAGGCAGTAGTTTCTTTTAAAGTCCTTCTAACACACTATGTGCTGATGAAGTAAATTTTACTGAGCAATATATTCAGTGCACGAATGTTCTGAGTCCAGAATCTCTGGAAGTTAAACTAACTCAATCTATTAAAGCTTCTCTTTTTTGGACTGGATAGTAAAGCATTATTAATGAATGCTATTAATATAATAAAATTAAGAAATATTAATTTTAAGAAATGTTCCTGTTAAAAATTGTTAAGGTTGCTTAAAAAGCATCTGCTTAAGCTGCAACCTAGGCCACCTCCTCTGACTGCAAAACTCAGAGCCAACCCCTTCCTTAGCTAGCCAGAGCAATCACCACACACAGAGCAATCATTTCTCTTCCAATGCCATTAGACCAGCTTCCTTCAGCTGCTTTGTTAGTATCTAGCAGGCAGTTTTAGCTTCCCAGCTAATCACAGGATAATCTCTTGACCAGGTTACCACTATGGCTCAAATCAAGGCACAGCATCGCAGACCTCAGAAAGAAAGCAGCTAAGTATTTTTGGCAATGCATCTAGAAAATACTGTATGTGTGAGTGATGCAAAGCCAAGACCTGCTTCATGTTTAGTCTAGGGCAGAAGGTACGTGCCCAGTAATCATGAAGAAAGAAATGCTTTATTATCCTGTCCAACCTAGAAGCAGAAAGGATATATTTAAAGATATTTAAGGTGTTCACTGAATATCTGACTCCAAGGGAAAACACAAAATCTGAGTTTAAGACAGAGAAGAGTTCAAGCCTGAGCCCTTTAAACATTTAACCATCTACAGAATTTGACGTAACCAAAGCATTTGGGAGTTTCCTCTTTACTTTTGGCATTAATACTGGAACACCAGCAAAGATTAATACAATTGTGACATGTTTTTTCTACAGGTTTCTTAAAAGTTGCAAACTTACTAAGTCTGTCTTTTATAAATACTTAAAGTAGGGTATAAGGAGCTTCAAAATCTCATACAAAACACTAGCACTGAAATAGTGATTTATGAATTTTAGTTTTATCTATACTAATGATTAAGTGTTTTTAGTTACTTATTATTGGTATCACTGGATCTGTAAATCAATGTTACTTTTAAATGAAGCACTCGAATATATTTCACATTTGTGTCATAATTTACAAGTCTGCTAAATACAATGAGTGAAACTAACCCCCACTGAACAGTTCCCAAATTTGTTAACACTTTAGATTGCATTTCTCTGTCTAATGTCAAGCATGCTTTGGCATATTACCTATTCCTCCTCCGACCCTAAAATTCTGAAGTCTTTTATTATTTGTGTAATTTTCTTCTTCAGAACTGAAACTGTCTTTGGAAAATAAAAGTGCTACTAAGTTCTCTCATTCTAGATAACGAAGCACCAAGTAGGCCTTTTAAGCCAAGTACCGAAGAACATGACACACCTGAGCACTACTGTTTCTGCAAAGTTTCTTGTAGATCTGATCAATAGCTATGGAGGCATGCTCAAAGCACCGGCTAAAAAGCTCGTATCTCCTTTTTTTCACCTGTTCAAATTCTTGCTTGCATGTTCTGGCCTCCTTTCTGCTGGTCTCAAAAGCTATGAAAAAAATTACTGAAATTACTCCATAATAAGCCTCTAAGCAAAAACACAGAACAAATATATATTGTGTACCATAACAAGCATCAAGGAAAGTATTTATTGCAGAAAAAGGTTCTAATGCACATACAAGGTGCATACCAATAGTACGAGTTTCCTTCCAGATTTCAAATGGAGGACCGAAAAACTGAAAAGTTGGGATGTATTCAATCTGCTCTATGCCACATTCGCTTGGAGCAATGAACAAAATTCTTCTCCCAGTTCCTTCTGTAAGCTGGGTAGCCGTAAGCAGCACTAGCATTTACTTGTCCTTGGTTTTCTTAATATGTTAATGTCTGCAGTGCTCTTTGAGGATAACCAATAATTTCGGAGTAATGCTCATGTCTGAGTTCTGGATAACATATATATGTTCCTTCCATTATTTAAGAAAAATTTAAAGGATTTCATGATTAAAGTCAGTAATGTTTAGGAAATAAGTAAAAATATTTTATGATGCCATTTGGACAGCAAAGTATCTTTTCAATCTTCAAACTGTATTTTAATAAACTACTGCAGAGTAAAGTATATGTTAATAAATTGTTTACATAGAATTAAAAAGACAACTGAGGATAAACACTTGAGCACAAAAAATACCTTAATATCTGAAAGAAGCAAAGCCAGCAGGACCAACCCCAGAATGAGGAAATTTCAATTAGTGTGAAAACTCTCACAGTCACAAAAGAGATTAATATGACAGACTCAGTGTTACCATCTATTGATTCTTGGAACTTGTCCCGAGCTATCTGTAATTTCTCTACTGCTCTCAGGTTTGGAGCAGCTGTCTTCATTAAAGTACTCTCTTTAGATTTTATTTCCTGCTGCATCTGGCTCAGATGATCCTCTATATCCTTATCAGACTCTAGGTCCTAAGGAAAAAAATAAAAATACTACATCAATAAAATTTGCTTTTAGGCCAAGACATTTCAACATATATGGCAAGCACTCATGGTTTCTGGAAGAAGCACCCCACTCATCTGATAGCTTTAACTGGAAACGCAACAAAACAAAAAACTCCGCTCGGAGCCTTAGTGCTCAGAATAAATTTACGAGGTCCTAAGCATTGTTCCACAAGACCTTTAAAAACAGACAACAAATTCCCTTCAGCATACAAGTCTGAGTTAAAATACAACCCAGGAGGAGAAGCAGCTGGCTTCACTACTTGATTTGTTAAGAAAACCTTTGAAGACAGGTTCTTGATGAATTCTTCGAGACAACTTCCAGTGATGACAGATTCATCCCTTGCTCTGTACCTAGCCTCTGACATTTAATTATTTTCCTTATGATTAAAATGGGAAAAAAAAATTACAAAAAACTGCTGAGAAAACATGACCTAATGGACTGTTACAGAGGGAAGTATGGTAAGTCTCAGTCTCTGAAAATACTACAGAGAGAAGGTCGTACAACTCCCCTGGCAGCCAACCATTTTTTCTAGTTTTCAGTCACAACCTATAGTGTTGGAACTTAAAGGAAAAAACAGTTATATTTACTATTTCTCCATTCTATTTTTATGGTTTAGGTAAGCTTTAAATTAAATTTAGTTATATGGGAAACTGACCTATCCAGAAATTCCATACATTAGTGCTACATATGATTGTAAAACCAAAACACACACACACATGCACTTAAGCTGAACAGTGTTTCTATTAAGTTTCATTTAAAGACTAGGGTGAAGAATAAATAATTTCAACAAAATATTTTAAATAAAAATAAAAAACTCAATCTCTAATAATTTCAAACAAAAAAGATTACCTTCAGGTCTTCTGCTAGGCTGCTGTAGTCTATCTGAATTGCCTCTTCCCTTTCATAGATACCTGATGTAGTCTGAGTGCCTTCTGTTTCAGTTCCTAGCTGTAAGTATGAAGGACATTCCAGTTCAGAAATATGACAGTTAACTTTTAAACTGTTAATACATTAAAAAAGCTATAAAATGAGGAGACAATGGTAACATGGTACAAGGTAAAACTTATTCCATAGCTCCTCCCCTAGCCAAAATGGAATTAACGGTCAGTTAAGATCTTCTGAGTCTAATTAAAAACCGCACCTTTTAAATGAAGATGAAAACATCTGCTAATTTCAGTTTGAAGCTAAGATGAAAGCAGCGGTAATTTATTTGTAATGTATTTAGAACAACGTGCATACTGTAAATCTCCTGATTGGAAAGATTTACGTTTCCATGATAATTCAATCCGCTTTAAAGGAAAGGCTCTGAAGTGTGTTAAGTCACGGCGTTTCTTCTACTCAGCTGGCCTCAGAAGAAATGAGTAGCTTCAATTCTGTACGGCATAAGCAGAGTATCTTCTGGACACTGTAAGCCTGGATTTCAAACAGCTACTTTCCCTTGAATGAAGCATGTGCCGCATGTCGTTATCAGTCCCTTTCCCACCAAGATTCTTTCTCAGAACCAAATCTTATTGGTCTTCTTAGCGATATTAACTGGGAATCAAAGTTGTTATTCCTACTGCCCACCTCCTTGGTTTCATCTCTTCCTTATTCATAAACAGTGAGAGCCGAGCTGCCTACATTCTCTGATGATCAGCAGTTCATGTCCTTTCCTTCCAATGACTGCCCACCTCACTGCCTTCATTTTGTCTTGTGACCCACTCATTCCTACCTATCCTCCAGCAAAAGTACTTTTCTAAGGAATGGGTTCAACAAAACTCCTTCCAAGTTCACAGACTTGTAACAAGTCCTTCAAAACCCATAGCTCTTTTCTTTTGTAACAGTGGAGAAAGTTTAATTTCTCCTTACAAAAAATATGCTGGAAAAAGAGGGAAGAGTGAGAAAAATAATGAGGGTCAATCCTCTGATTGCAGGAGTACTTCTCTGTTTTAGTCTATCCCTGATTTCTGTGAATATCTACATCTACCAAAGACAAAAGGATAATTTTAGACAGCATTTGTATTATGGATGATTAACCAAATATTATCTCAATCCATGGACATGCCATATTTATTTACATTTCTGAATTGACCTGTGTGTGTACTCTTACATATGTATATCTAGATTACTCCTTCATACCAATTCTCTTGTTGCACAGTGATTTTATGTATTTCACAGGAATACATTTCAAGCACATGCAAAAATACCTACAAACAATATTTCTGTCTATAAAAATAAACAAAAATCCTTCTCTTGAATGGAGGAGGCCCGATCGCATGAAATCAATATATTTATTATAACATTACTATGTAAGACAAACAGTCCTGTAAGGAAAAGATCAATATCTTTAAATTCAAGACTAATTGAATAATTGCTCCTCCCTGATATCCATTGTCTGTAAACATTTTAAGTACCTCTACTTCACTGATGTCATCCAGTGATCCAGACAGAAGCTTTATTTTCAAGTCCTGCACCTTGCATTCGAGAAGCATATTATGTCGTCTTAATCTTTTCTCTTCCAGAGAGGTTTCTATTGCTGTAGCTTCCTTTTGTAATTTTGTAGCTTCCCTACATACACAAAAGGCACAAAACAACTGAAGAGCAGAAGCATCGCGGCCAATAACATCCACGGCCATACAGCATGAAAAACAGTTACCAGGCACAAAGAGGGCTTTTTCCTCTATAATCCCCATCAAACATAAAGGAAAATGGTACTTCACTTCTTCCATCCCCTTCGTTCTCCCAAATTACTCAACAGGGTGCTGGGAATCACATGCTGTTCTAGAACACAAGCTAACACTGCTACTCTGTATTAACTCTTAACTCTATCGCAAGGTAAACGCTAGTAGCACGGGCATAGTTTCCAGTATATTGCCAAGCTCACACTATAGCAGGTTCAAATATCCACCTTTTCTAACTACAACTAAACTCTGTTCTGTTCAGCTCTGCTGAACATGTATGGAGATTTGATCCTTTCAAAATACAATCAAGTATCTTCTATTATTACTCTACTTGATATACACCTTGACTCTTTGCAACAAATTCCTTTGATAGCATCAAGTTGCTAAATAAGGCAGAGACATAACAGCTTTATACTGTTAAAATTACACGCTATAAAATGAATTACTAGGCATACAATCTATGAGTTTATATAAAACTCCAGAAGTTTACCTAGCCATACTGTGCCAACATGTCAGGTTTTTTAAACATAAAGAAGACTCCCGATTAACAGACATTAAACACATCAATAATAAGCAAGCATAAGAAAACTGAAGTACAAACTGTCCCGAGAGCAGTTGATTTAAAAGAGCAGTAAGGACAAAATAGTGACCTAAAATTAATATTCGTTTAAGGTATCCAACACTTGAAAAGCCTGGAGAAAATAAAAACACTGAAATCAGGAAAAAAAAAATTCTCATTAATTGAACCAACTGTACAACTCAAACAAAAATATGAAACTACCAGCAAACTTAATATGCCCCCCCAATCAAGTCATAAGCTAATACAGACTTATCAGAAGTCACTACATATTTATCAGAAATCACAATGAGACCTAACACTAGGTAGCTAATAAGATAATGTTATTCTATATGGTTGACAGGATGGCTCTCATGAAATAATCTTGTTCACATTACTTGTGGGAACCATATACTGAATTAAAAACACTTTTAAACTAATGCATACTGTAAATGCAAATTACCATGTCTAATGAATCTTTCACAAGAAAACAGAACAAGAGAAATTCAAACATCTGATCACTAAAACTCTTCTAAATATTGTCACATGAATAGTTTTCCCAATAGTACAATTAGTAATTACCTATTAAGAGTTAACAACGTCTTTCTGAACTCTTCAACTTCATTTTGGGTTTTTATAACCTCAGATTTATGAGCACTTAATCTAGCCTTAAGATGTTGCTGCTCCTCCACAATTTCATTCACCTTTTTTAGAAGCTTTTCCTCCTCCTGCATAGAAATATTAATATTTTTTAAGTTTCACCAAAAATCTTGACATGGAACCTTTATTATAAAGAGTTAAAGTTTAAACCTGTTACAATACATTCAAATATGTTACAGCACAAAATCTGAAAGGCACTGGGAAAACAGCCTGTCTTAGACATAGGAAGATCCAGACGTTTTGTGACTGTACCGGACTAAACTACAGAGCCATCAAACAAGGCAGGGATCTTAGGATGCCTTGTAAGCTGTAGGCCACTCCCTTTCCCTCAGTTAGTCTCTTAGCCCTGCAAGAAGGATCCCATCTGCTGTACATCTACAACATATTTAGCAACACCCAATGATATCCTGCAGAAAGTGAAAATTTTCCACTGAGCAAAACTACGAACCACCTGTGTTCTGGGAAAGGAATTTGGGAGGGAGCTAAAAAAATATAAGACTATTTGTTTAATTAATGAACCGTGGAAAACTAATGACTGTACCCTTGAAGAAGAGCTACCAGACTGATAAAAGGGAACATCTTGGCACCAAAGACTGGATGGTGGCCAGAAAAACATAAAGTGATAAAACTGCAGTAACTGGGTGAAAGGTAAATGTGGCAAGGGGAGTTGATGACCAACGACTCCATTCAGGACCGAAGACTTGTCCCCCCCCCACCTGAAAGGTGCGTGCATGCGAATTTACATAGCAAGTGAGGCTAATTTTAATATAGTAAACCAATAGTGTATGAAATGCTAATCACTAACCAGTAAGTGTAAAATTAGGTGGGCTTATACTAATCATGTAGCAGGATAAATGCGCTGTTTTGTACGAAGGTGTGATAGCTTTGTGGATTTACCACCTAGCACCCATCTCTGCGCAGACATGAAATAAAATACCTCTGCTCTGGGTGTTAATTGGCATCCGCACACCGGGTGAACGACCCTGCTTTTGGGATAACACTAAGGTAAACTGAAATCCTTTAAAAAGTACTGTTCATTAAAGATAAATCCTGAGGAAATCCGCAGAGAATAAAGAATCTGTGGAGGTACTCAAGAAGAGTCTTCCCTTATGTAACCCATACCACTGCTAAATTGCTAGAAATTAGGTGCTAGAATAAAAACCTAACACTACATGCATGAAGACACGTTCTTTAAGAAACTAGTATTATGGCAACCTAATCGAGACTTACTGCTGTTGCAGTATCCGAACAAAGTACCTTCAGAATTTTATACAAAAAATTTTGCTCCAGGACAAAAATACCTGAATTTGCTCAAAGTCATATTTCAGAAGAATTATGCACACAGGCATGAAGTCAGACGTGGTTTTGTGCATGAGTGAGTAAGGGTCTATAGTTTTTCCTCAGTATCAGAAATATGTGCCTTCTAATGTTAAAATATAGAGTTCAAATGATGCATGTGGGGGTTTTTTGCCCTCTTTGGGGCAGTTTCACATTTCACTTGTTTTTTATTCAAAGCACTATTACTCATCTTTTCTCCTTCACTTTCCAGTGCACCACAAGCATAGTTTATTTAACAAGCAACGTTAACACAACAAAAAATTACTTGCGAATGAAAAACACTATGAAAGAGGAATCCGTACACATTACTTCAACTAAAAATCTGAATTAGTTTTCATAGAGTTATTTTAAGTCTCTTAGTGGCTGTGAAGCACCTTAAAGATGCCAAGCACCAGAGTTGTTTACTATTACTCATAAAATCTTCTAAAGAATCTCAGCCACATGCTACTATTTTTATCTGTAGTCATATGCTGCCTTGTCATAGAAACTAAACACAATATAACACTGTACATACAGTAAACCCAACTTTAATTTTTAGTAAGCTTATTTTTAATAAGTACCCTAATATGGCAGGTTATTCCAAGGTTAAAATGACAATATGCAACTGCATTTTTTTTTAACATTTACAAGTCAGCACTGAACTAAGCCCTCAAAGAATTACTCAAAAGCATCAACTACGTTTATTCAAAACTGTAATTCAATGCATTCTCTCCTCTCAGTCCCAGAGATATATGTAGAGATATATAGATATATAGATTTTACAGTTACCTTCTGTAGCCCAGTAATCTCAGCTTCATCTTTATGAATGGTCTCCCTCAACTTGCTGACTGCATTTGTTAATTTTTGTAGATGATCACGATTATATTCTAGCTGAATGTTTAGTCTTGTCTTCTGATTTTCAAACTCCAGTCTAGTCAAAGTACAGTATTTCAAACCAACACTTACAAAACAGGCTAGTAACCATGATTTTGTTATTATTACGAGATACATTTTCACTTTGACTATTTAGATAGCATTTTAATATCTCTACGTGAACATAAAAATTTGCATACATTTGGATCATCAATTCCACTACACCACATCCTATGGATATACTGGAAGTTACAAAAATACAGTAATAATAGTTAAAAAAATACAATATACAGTATGGCCACATTCATTATGGAAAGTAACACTAGAAGTTCGAGTATCTCAATATGAATGATATACCTGTAAACGATGCAGTTACGAGCTGGGCAAAAGCTACACTGATGCTGTGTGTTTATCCAATGCCTGTGCTCTTTGCTCAGCCTCCACAAGCCTCCTAGTCAGCTGGCATGTATGTTTATCTGAATATTAGAAGGAACCTATCTCAGGTGGGAGACGGCAATTAAGAAGCATGAGACCAGAGCTTTTTAAGCCATATTCAGCCTTGCTTACCATCTCTGAATTGAGATCTGTATTTGTTTATAGGGGTACAATGGCAGAAACTTCTTCACATGCTGCTGTGAGAAAGGACTGAAGTAAAACTAAACGGCTGTTTACAGAAAGGTCTCCTCTCAGCTGTTACTGTCTGCCTCTGAGCTTTGAGCTTCCCAAATGATTTACTACTAGTGCTGCACCTGTTGTTCAGGCAAGAGGGTTGGCACGACACCAGCTACAGGCTCTTTAGACCTGGGCAAGAAGACACCATCGCACAGGCTTACACGACGAATGATGGCAAGTTAAGGCACAAGCAAGGCCAAGGCTGTATGTGCAGTGTAGCACAGTCATGGAAAAAGCTCCTCTTTTCACTGTTCTATTACTAACTTCTTACACTTCACTAGACTTCAGTTCTTGCAAACATAAACAAATGATCAAATCACTTCAGCCAACAGGTGCTTTAACTGCAACTGAATGCACTGCACTACTACCTCACTGCAGCCCTAGCCAAAAACATATATTTGGACCAGTTTCTGAAAACCAGTCAGAGAGTCTCTTAGCAGCTGAAGAGACAGCTGAAAAGCAAGCGGAGTTCAGTGCTAGCCATTACACTAGTCATGTAGAAAAAGGTGTATTTTCTGTAAATCATGTCAGGAAATGCCTGAAAACGCCTGTAGTACAAGCAGACAGTTCATTTTAACGTACACATTCTTTAAATATAAATTTGTCGTCCTGTGACATGTGCCTGTTTGAGGGGAATACCAGTTGAGGTTGCCTGTGAGAAAATTAAGATCCTGTTTTCCTTAATAGTATGTTCCTATACCAAATCACCACATCTTACACCCAGTTCTCCGTTAAGATCTTTGATACATAAGTGAGCCTCCACGTCATCCTCAATTTGTGATACAGCCATTTTTCAATGTGGATTTTAGAAAAATATTCTTTGCTTTTTCTACACTAGTGCTACCAAAATAGTAAATTTTACCTTTCAAGTTTATAGTCAGTGACATTTTGCTACAACTGTCCCATAAACCCAAACCATAGCAGTGCAACTGCTAACTAACCTTTGCAATAACATAACATTTTACAGTCTTCTAGGTTTTTGTGGTATTTCCTGTGATGGAGTTACTCATTTATCATTGTGCCCAATTTAATACAAACCACTTTTTTACATTTCAATTACAAATACCACCTTCTCTTATCAATCTCCTCTTGTTGTCTCACATGTTCTTGTTCATACACACGAATATTTTCTATACCAATTTCTTCACAGAATTCCTTGAAAACAGCATCTTCAGCCTTTGAATGAAGAGAAATGGAACAAAAAATGTTTATACTATTTTGGCACTCACAGAAGTAAAACATTTAGATGATCACTTCATGCTACATGCTGGATTTTCAAGGTACTTTAAGAAACAGCAAACTGAACTACTGAGAAGTAATCTGTACTTGACATTTTCAAATAACACTTACAGTACAAATGCCAGATACAAGGCATATGGTCTGCAAAAGGTAACTCTTATCTAAGCTCTTACTGACAGCACCTGGTCATTCCAAAGACAATTTAAGTCATCACCATGTAACCAACTTTCCTGGTTTTGTCTGTGGTTCTCAGTCAACTGAAGAAGAGAAAGCTGAATGGTACACAAGACACTAATCAGATACACCGGATATCTTGGTGTAGCTCGTTCTTCATTTTAATCCTTTCAAGTGATCCATAAATATTAATTGCTATGTTCCATTTATAGCAAAGCCACAGCAAAAACATGCTACAGAATCTCTCATTTCCTAATTATACAGTATATACTAACAAAAGCCAAAAACAGTCCTAAAATTTTAATGAAAAATTTAAGCAGGCAAATAGGTATAGTGCATATGGCAGGACTGAACAAAGAAATAGCAACAGCCTACAGCATTTAAAAGGAAACCCAATGGACTGAACAAAATTTTAAGAAAATTTTACAGATCAAAACCCAGTATTGTTTATATTGTTTTGGCACGCAGGCTTGTTTAACCAGATATCAAATACTACATCAAATCAAGTTATACTATTCAAGTAACACTATTCTTCAGGAAAGTTTCCTGGATCTGGGATTCTTATAGCCTAATCATCAATGACACACATCTGCACTCCCTCATGCTTGCACCACAAGCAAGAGAGAGAACATGCAGCAGTTTTGACTTCTTTTTACATGCAGAATTCCAGTCATAGATTAATCCAAGAAAGACTGATGAGAATGGGTCAGAGGCCAGGAACTAAGTTACACACATACGATACACCTCAAGTAACTCCAGACAGCGCTGAGGAATCTCTCTTTCTCTAAGAATCTACATTTACAGAGACATCTAGGTGCAGGGCTGTCAATTTTCCAGATAAAGCTGCAGCACCACTTTTCCATAGTTTGTACCAGATTCCTTTGTTTGGCAAGAGTAGGAACAAGGCAGCTTCCAGACAGAAGTACAGATGAGGTGCTTATTTCACAGAGGCCAGCATTATTGTCTACTATAGTAGAACACAATATGAAACCCCTCGTGGTACCAGATTAAGCTTTACTGCTATTCACCTCACTGAATGCCTTCAGTCTCTTCATGATAACCATGCTTTTGAATTTGTAAGCTGTCTGTATGAACTGTTCTGGGGACCATCTGAAGATTGGAAAATGATAAGGAAAATGAGGTATGAGATGGCAGAACAGTCTACAGAAAAAACAGCTGGGAGACCTAACTGTTGGATCACATATCATAGAGAACGTTTCCTGTTGCTGATAAAAAGCAGAAAGGAGCCGGTTCTAATAACAAAAGCTGTTTAGTACCATAACAGATAATGAATTTGGACAGGTGGGGATAGCACAAGGTCCCTAAGCTCTGCATCAGCTACCCCTCAAAAAAGAGGGAGAGCAAAGAAGACTCAGATCACAAGCTAGCTCCATCTTCCATGAACTGGACTCCAAATGAATGTAGGCATACAATAGTCTTAAAAAACAAAACCAAAAATCAAAACAAAGTCCAAAACCACAATATCTAAAAAACCCCAACAAACCCAAAACACCTCCTCACCCCCCCAACAAAACAAACAAACAAACCCCAAAACAGTGGAATGAGGAATTTACTGATGATCATCATGCATACCTCAACCATTCTCCTGGGGTAATTAGAGTGCACAGAAAACAAAGCACAGATATTGGCTACTTCCCAAGAAGAGAAAGGAATCTTCACACTATGCTGCTCTTTATCTACGTTTTAGTATATAGTGGTGTAACAGGTCATGACGTAGACATGACACCTGTAGAGTTCAGAACAAAGCACTCCAGCAGTGCTGAGAAGTGTTCTCAGCTCTAGAGAACCAATACAGAGCTCTCTTCCTAACAGCATGAGCATGCCTAATCTGTTCTGCCTGTGGGTTGCAAAAGTGGTGGATCTTCTCTTCTCCCAGTGAAAAGATATTGATAGAACATTTCCATGTAGACACTGAATGGGTCCTGCTATGACTGGAATGAGAATGATTTTCAGAAGGATAGTCACCCATGCAAAGACTGTCTACCTAATGGCTGCACTGATGACTGAGAGACCTGCAAATCTTGTGGGTGCATGTAGAGTTTAGTGTACGTACATGCTGTCACAGATCCATATTGGCCAGGAAGACTTCACACCAAAAGAAAATTACAGTCTAGTCATGCAGTCACACTGCAAAATTATCTCTCCAAAAAAAAGGAGAGATCCTGTAACTACAGTTTCTTACAAAGAACCTGGATATTAGAGTTTGAGAAAGAATAAGCTGAGATTTAACAAATTCTGCCCTCAGGCCATGAAAGACCTACAGAGTATTTTTCTGGGATTTGATCTACAGTGAAAGTTTGCACTTAGAGCTCTAAAGCTGTGAACTTTGATGGACTGTCCCTGCTCAATACTTCAAAGAGTAAATCACATTTATTAGCAGAGCAGGAAAAGGTGGGGAAAAACCAACCCGTCTTCTTCAAACTCAAAAATTTTCTCCTATGTCAAATGAAATTATAGTGTATATATTAAGCAAAGCTTCATCTAATATCAAGAAGTAGATGGATTTGGTTGTTGGGTTTGTATTTGGCACATAAAAGTCACAGTATTTTGATTTTAAGGAAACTGATTTGCAAAGCTATGATACATATATACTAACATCCAACGGCATTTCTGTTCACAGTTACCTTGGTAAGAAAGGTAGAGAATGTGGGAAGATTGCTGGAGTAACTTATAACCCTTGTCAACAAAGTAGTTTGCAAAGTTAAAAGTTCTCCAATTTCTAAAGGTCAGCAGGAACAGAAAGAAGTTTCTGTAGTATAAGAGCATAAGCTGTCATGACTATGACAGAAGGCATTACCTCATTAATTTTTTTCTGAAATTCTTCTATTTTTCCTTTTCTTTGTGCTACTCCTTCATTCAGCATATCATACTGAGACTCAATATTTACCAGTTCACTTTCCAGTTTTGATTTTTCCTAGATAGAAAGAAAGAGATAGTGATTTTTCTTAATAGATGGTCAACTTTCTAGAAATTAGGAGACAGCTCTGTTCCAGATTAACCTGTATTTTTCTGATTAAAAACATTAAATATTTTCTTCTCAAATACCACTTACCCACTATTATTGCCAATTTGTATGAAATGATTACAGTTTTAATGAGCAGAAAAGCAAATTACGTAAGTATCATTTAAAGTGCATTCTGACTTACAGACTTCTGAAGGTTACTAAATGATAAACCAAGCTTACCAGAAATGCAAATTTAAAACCTAAAATAGAAAAAGCCTCATGTAAATTACTTTTTAATCTTGTTTTTTGTATTTTATTAATTCCTCAGTCAACTACTGTATGTAAAACTTAAGCTGCATTAAAAAAAAGCTACATAGGGAAGTGGTATTTACTTCACTGGTATTTACAGCTTAGGTAAAAAAATACAATTATTAAACATGAAAATTATAAAGGCTTAGTACTATACCGTGTAGAGGTTAGCAAGATGTTTCTTTTTAATAAGCTCTAATTCACTCTGTGAATATTTAAGTCGTGTCTGAATTCCGTGGCACTGAGCATGCAACTGCTTCAAGTCAGTCTCCTTACGTTTGACCTTCATTAAATCCTAGAAAAATATTACGATGGGAGAAAAAGCATTTTAAACAAAAGGTGACTTATTTGGAAATTACTCATTTTTCAGATTTACACACTACATAAAGCTAGCCTCACTGACATAGGCCCCATTCAAGGTAAATGCTGATAGCATTGGTCACATTCAATAGTAATTTTGTAATAGATTTATTTCTCAAAAGAAAGCATATGCTTACAAATTCCTAAGTTCCTACTCTATCCCTCTTGCAAAATAACTAGGTATGACAAATCATTTCACACTGACAGGTTTTGGTCCGTGCAAATATTTTCATCTTGACAGAACATATCATCTTTTTCACTAAAAGTCTACAGGTACTTTGAACCACAGCTCTTTTTTCCTTGAAGGAACTTGTATCAACAGTGTTGTCCAGGTTTTCCACCTCTGTGACATATGAACCAACCCACCAGCTAAAGACAGAGACCCACAGTTGATTATTATTAACTAGAAAAGGATAAACAGCTACTATGTCCTGTCTGCATCCTCTAGAAGTTTTGAAAACCACTTTTTTAGAAAATTATCTTCCCATAGCTGAATTAGACACAACTGTTACTCCTTTATGCCTTTAGCAGTTAAGTGCTTTTTAAAAGACCTACCTTTAACTCATTAATCAAGCTATCTCTTCTTTCTTTCATTTTATTCATTTCTTTATCATCCCAACATCTAGCTTTAAATCTTAAATCACTTGATCCTCCAGAAATCACTCCAGATTTCAAAAATAAAGTTCCATCAAGAGCCACTGTCTGGAAGAAAAAAAAAAAAAAAAAAAAAAATTAAAACCAAATAAATCCGAACACAAAGCAGCCAAAATATCCCATGAACTAGTGCTCCGAGATACGGTAGTTAGACAAGCAACAACCACATTTTAGTCGGACTCCAGCTTTTTTTTTTTCTGTTCCAAACCTGCTAATACAAGATACATGAAGCCACAAAAGAAGTCTGTTGTTTCTTGGCATTAGTCATGTTTTGGTATTATTTCAACTGATCAGGAAAGGAAATGAAATTGTATAATTTCCTTGTACTTAGGAAATGAATACGAGACATTTGTGTATACCCTGGCAACTTAGAAGGCCATGTCTGGCTCAGTAGAGCAAACCAAGAAATGTGATAACGGAGCAAAGGAGAACAGCTCGTTTGTAAACAGAAAGTGTAAATTTTAGTAAAGAATATGGGTGTTTTTGTGACTGTTGTGGTTTAACCCCAGCCAGCAACTAAGCCCCACACAGCTCCTCGCTCACTCCCCTCCGGTGGGATGGGGGAAAGAATCAGAAGGGTAAAAGGTAGAAAACTCGTGGCTTCAGATAAGAACAGTTTAATAATTGAAGTAAAATAAAATAGAATAGTAGTAATAGTAGTAGTAGTAGTAATAATAACAATAATAATAAAAACAAATAATAATAATACAATAATAATATACAAAGCAAGTGATACACTCTACAATTGCTCACCACTTGCCAACCGATGCCCAGCCCGTCCCCGAGCAGCAATTGCTGCCCCCCGGCCAACTCCCCCAGTTTCTGTACTGAGCATGATGTCATATGGTATGGGACAGCCCTGTGGCCAGTCTGGGTCAGCCCCCCCTGGCTCTGCCCCCTCCCAGCTTCTTGTGCACCTGGCAGAGCATGGGAAGCTGAAAAGTCCTTGAGTAGTATAAGCACTACTTAGGAACAACTAAAACATCAGTGTGTTATCAACATTATTCTCATACTAAATCCAAAACACAGCACTGCACCTACGAGGAGGAAAATTAACTCTATCCCAGCTGAAACCAGGACAAACTCCGTTTTTTTTTTTTCCTGTTCCAAACCTGCTAATACAAGATACATGAAGCCACAAAAAAGTCCGTTGTTTCTTGGCATTAGTCACGTTTTGGTATTAGTCACACTTTGGTATTATTTCAACTGGTCAGGAAAGGAAATGAAATTGTATAATTTCCTTGTACTTCGGAAATGAATATGAGACATTTGTGTATACCCTGGCAACTGAGAAGGCCATGTCTGGCTCAGTAGAGCAAACCAAGCAATGTGATAACGGAGCAAAGGAGAACAACTCGTTTGTAAACAGAAAGTGTAAATTTTAAAGAGCATGAGTGTTTTTGTGACTTAACTTGATTCCAAGTAAACATGATTTCACACTCAACTTCAACTTAAAGCTGTTTTAATCAAGATTTTAAAAGGTTTAGTAAGTGCACAACAGGGCTCCACAGACTATCTACAGCAACAGAGGTACGGATAAGGAGAAAGAACTGCAGGAAGAGACAGAGAACCTTCCAGTCCTCAATACAGTCTACATCTAAAATATCTGACAGAATCTCCCAGTTGTAAAGAATTTTTGGAAGCATTTCTTCATAAAAAAGCTAGCAAGATAAAGTTTGTATTTTTAAATCAGACAGTTTTAAGAACAGGATTATCCCTCCTTCCTCAACCTCCTTTTCATCATGAGGACCATACCAAGAAACATATTTGGACACTAACTATCCTCCAATTTGCCTCCTTTTCCCAATAAATCATTTAAACGTATTACCATACAGGGGAAAACATCACCATGTGAAATATCTGGGGGTTTATTTATGTGGGAATAGACTAGACAGTGCAGTACCATTCTGTGTTTATCTGCAATGTTTATAGAAGAACTACTTAAATGGCATCAAATACATAACTGCAATGAAAAACACATGCAACAAAACTCAGCTTCTTACTTTCAACCTCACTGGTCCATCAAATGCTATTTGTTTTGCTTCTTTAACTGTTTCACAGACCAAGCCATTCCCACTCACAAACTGAATCACTTTTTTCAGTGGAGCAAATGGAGTTTGTACAATATCCACCAACATTTTAGCTCCTTTTATCTCTCTTAACTTTTCGTTGATTGGTTTAACCTGTAAAGCAAATAAGTGGTGTTTAGAACCCGTGTTGTAATAGCAAAGCATGTCCAAATCTGAGTGGTCTGGGGACAGGGTGTACAGATCAACAGAATGGGGGTCTCAGTTACTCTAAGACTAGAAACAGATCTGGTTTTCATATTCTGTGTATACTATAGTCCTTAAATCTGTATAACCTATTTCACTGTGCATGAAATGCAAGTACACTAATGCATGTAGCATGGGGAATAAACAAGATGAGTTAAAGATCTGTGTGCAGTTGCAGGGCTACCATCTTCTTGGGATCAGGGAGACTTGGTGGGATAGCTCCCACAACTGGAGTGCTGCAATGGAGGGATAGAGGCTTTTTAGGAAGGACAGGCTGGGAAGACAAGGAGGTGGAGTTGCCCTGTATGTGAGAGAACAGCTGGAATGCACACAGCTCTGCCTGGGTAAGGATGGTGAGCCCACTGAGAGCTCATGGGTAAAGGCTGAAGAGAGAACTGGTAAAGGTAATATTGTAGTGGGTGCCTGCTACAGGCCGCCTGACCAGGAAGAACAAGTGGATGAGGCCTTCTACAAACAGCTAAAAGTAGCTTCACATTCACAGGCCCTGGTCCTCACGGGGGACCTGAACCACTTCGATATCTGCTACAGGGACAACAGAGCAGGGCATAAGCAACCCAGGTGGTTCCTGGAAAGCATCGATGACAACTTCCTCACCCAAGTGACAGAGAAGCCAATGAGGAGAGGTGGTCTACTAGACCTCATACTCACCAACAAGGAGAGGCTTGCTGGGGATGGGAAGGTCAAAGGCAGCCCTGGCTGCAGCAAGCATGAGATAGGAGAGTTCAGGACCCTGAGAGGAGGGAGCAGGGCAAAAGGCAAGCTCACAACCCTGGACTTCAGGAGAACAGACTTCGGCTTCTTCAAACATCTGCTTGGTAGAGTCCCATGGGATAAGGCCACAAGAGTGAAGAAGGACCCAAGAATACTGGTTAATAATATTCAAGGATCACCTCCTCCAGCCTTAAGAGCGAACATCCCAATGAGTAGAAAGTCAGGCAAAAATACCAGGACACCTGTATGGATAAACAAGGAGCTCCTGGCAAAACTCAAACACAAAAAGGAAGCATACAGAAGGCGGAGGTAGGGACAGGTAACCCAGGAGAAATATAGGGGCACTGTCCAAGCATGCAGATATGGGGTTAGGAAAGCCAAAGCCCAACTAGAATTGAATCTGGCAAGGGATGTCAAAGAAACGGCTTCTGTAACTACACAGGTGACAAAAGGAAGACTAGGGAAAATGTGGGCCTGCTGTTGAATGAGGCACAGGACCTGGCGACACAGGATATGGAAGAGACTGAGGTACCGAATTCCTTCTTCACCTCAGTCTTGACTAGCAAAACTAGCCTCCAGGAATCCCAGGTTCCAGAGACCAGGGGGAAAATCTGGAACAAGGAAGACATACCCTTGATGGAAGGGGATCAGGTCAGGGAATGCTTAAGCAAACTGGACATACATAAATGCATGGGCCCTGATGTGATGGAACCACCAGTGTTGATGGAGCTAGCTGATGTCATTGCAAGGCCACTCTCAATAATCTTTGAATACTTATGGCAACTGAAAGAGGTGTCTAAGGATGGAAGAAAAACAAGTGTCACTCCTGTGTTCAAAAAGGGGCAAGAAAGAGGACCCAAGGAACTACAGGACAGTCAGCCTCACCTTGATCCCTCGGAAGATGATGGAGCAACTAATCCTAGAAACCATTTCCAGGCACATGAATGACAAGAAAGTCTTGGGGGAGCAGTCAGCATGGATTCACCAAGTTGGTCATGCTTGACCAACCTGACAGCCTTCTACAATGAAACAGCTGGCCTGGTAGATGAGGGGAGAGCAGTGGATATTGTCTATGTAGACTTCAGTAAGTCTTTCAACATTGTCTCCCACAAGATCCCCATAGAGAAGCTGACAAAATATGGGTTGGATGAACAGTGAGGTGGACCGAAAACTGGCTGAACAGACAGGCCCGCAGGGTGGTCACTGGTGGCACAAAGTCCAGTCGGAGCCCAGTAACTAGCCATGTCAATATCAGGACCAATCCTGTTTAACATCTTCATTAATTATCTGGATCATGGGGGAAAATGTACCCTCAGCAAGTTTGCCAATGACACAAAACTGGGAGGAATGGCTGATACGCCAGATGGTCATTCTGCCATCCAGAGGGACCTCAGCAGGCTGGAGAAATGGGCTGACAGGAATCTCATGAAGTTCACCTCATAAGTGCTTTGCCTTAACATTTAAGCCTATTTTAGTTAAGCTTAAATGAGCCAATATAAAGATTTACAAGTATATTAACTTGCTGATGACACGAAAAAGAGAAATGTACTTACATCAAGGTAATCCAAAGCAAGAAAAGTTTCAGGTTCAGCTCGTTCTTGTTTTAGGAACCGAATGCAATCTCTTGCTGTTTTTTCAGTGGCAACAACAATAGCAGTCATGTATTTGCTGAATACTTTGGTAACAGCAAGCTGGTATTTTTTATGAATAGGATGACACAGGTCGAGCAGTCTTCCAAACTGGAGATAAAAATATAGAGAAATATTAATATGTTACTTTAGATATCAAATAATATTTCTGCATACGAGATACTGAAATAGTAAGAGGAAAATGTGTTACATATCTACCAGCTGCACTCTCTTACAATGGCTGTACATCAGAAAAAACAGAAATTGTAGCAGTCATCAATCCAAATTGCAAAGTATGCCTTCAAAATCTGAAGGGATTTAATTTTTTTCCCTGAGGTTACAGTTACATATCTCAATGTTTTACTCAATCTCTAGCATACACCTCTAGAAGCGTAACAGAGTGACAACAGCAACGTTACCCAAGTACCTTTTTTGGAGAGAAAGGAAGTATCTACCACACAATAAGATCCTTGAATGACAATAAGGTCTTAATTAAATAGGACTGTTAACTGAAAAATCGTAGCAAGAGAGGCACTATTCCAGTTTCAACCCAAAAAAGAAGTATCTGCTTATTTTAGTAGCATGAAAAGAATAAAAACGGCTTTTCTTGTACTGCACAGTCGAAATAATCAAGCCTGTTTTGCCATATATTGAAATAACACCTCCATAGATAAAACTAATTAGTTCTTTGCTGTACATGCTCCCTGAAGATCTTTTGTTCCATTTCTGTAATTATAGGTACAGTTGAGCTTTCCCTGAATGATTAAGGCTACTAATGCACATTCTGAACATTATAACCTCTGAATTCATTCAAGAACAATTTTTCTGCTCATTGACATATAGTTACTGGTCTCCTCTTGCATATCTACAGTTTTACCCTTATCAAATTTAAACAAATGAGAACAGGAAGACAACTGGTAAGAGTCGTATGTGATAGGTCATCTGCAGTATTATCTCATGAATTACATAGAAATAATTTCCAGTAGATCAAATCACAGCCTACTATGATCTACTTTCCTGCCCTTCTCTTGAAAAATGCCTTCCCTTTTCTGAAAGACAGTAGAAGCAAGGATATCACCCAACACCACAAAGGTCTTTATTTAGTTTCCTGGTTTTCTCACATGGTGTTATCTACTTGGATGTTTCTATCTGCAGCTCAGACATGTGATGTTTCAGACATGCAAAACTATAGAGGATCTATATACTTTCAGACATGCAAAACTATACAGAGGATCGATCTATATACTTTCAGACACAGGCATTTAAGTCCAGATGGAATGCTGCATTTCTGTGAAAACAAATATTGACAGCCGAACTGCATCTGTCATGATAGCAATCTTGCCAATTAACACTACCAGTGCAGGAATGCTGTTTTGAAAATTAAATCGTAAAAAACTGTGATCAGCTGCAAAATTCACTTTCTTGATCAGACAAATCCATGGAAATGCACACATCACTCATACAGCACAATCACATTGCTGCATAGCTATTTCAGTATCTGGAATGTTCACCAACCGTTACAAGAATGTTTTAACAGAAGAACAGAAACTTTAAAATGGACATAAGAACTAAACATTTAAAAGCAGTATGCCATTTTTTGCCTATGAAATCCAGAAGACCGACACCAAGATTTCCTTCAGTTCTGCCCGAGTACTTAGTGGACCAGACAGTGAAACGTGTCATGACCCTTCCATCCTGACACTTTAATTTAGATTGTGTTCAACCATCTGCAATTAGTACACCAGAGCTTAAAGAGCAGCTCAGAAGCAACTCTGTTGCCTCCTATGCTGGTGTTGGGAAAATGCAGGAACAAGGGTAACTGAAGCAGATATTGTTAAGACTTTCTGTAATGACATAGTTTATGTAACCAATTCAACTTATCTAGTTTTTATTTGTTAGAAGCCATCACATATGTAAGTACTCTTAAATTTGCAGCCTCTGAAGGAAAATGACAAGAGAACATCCTGAACACCAGCTCTCCCCTAAGCCAGCAAGATATCACCAGTCTGATCCAGTTCTTTTCAAATAGGGATACAATACAAAGAGTGAGCATAAAAGAAATATACCAATCATCTTTTTGGTTTTTTTGGAACACCTTGTTAACATGGATGAAAAAATTCTGAAGAACAGCTGAAAAGCAAATTTCTTAATCTCTTGAGAAAACAACAGGATCGAATACTTGCCAGATTCTGAGGAAGTTTTGCAAAAGACCAAAGCAAAGAATAACTGAAAACATGTTCTTTTTTTATGTTCTTACGGCAGCACTAGGAAGCAGATTATGTGTCACCTTCTACTTCTAAACATTAAAAAAAAAAAAAAAAAATATTTCCGGCTTGTACATCTCAACTGACTATGTATATCAAAAAGGGCTGATTATACTGAGACATACTCGGAGACCAACTATTCAATTGATTAGATTTATTAAAAAGTTCTTATTTGGAATAGCTTCCAATGTTGGAGTAAATATTTTTAAGTGTCAATAAAAAGGTGTAAATATGCCTCATAAAACAATCAATGTCTGGATTGTGTATCAATTCTGAATTGTCAGCACTTAATGGCATTAGTGAAGAGTAATTTAAATAACATATGGTAACTGATAAGCAAAGACAGACCATTTTGATAACATAAAAATCTCATGCACTTAAGCAAAATTGTCCTTTGGAAGAAGTATCCTTTCTGGAATAAATGGTCTCACAGCTAACCTTCCCATTCATTTCTTCAAAACAAGTCAGTCAAAAATATGTTTGTGGACAGAAGAAAACAAAATCAAAAAGAAAAAAAAAAATCAAACACTACAAAATCACACAAGAGATAAAAATTATTCTTTGATGTAAGCCGTAATCTATTTCTGGAAACTGTGAAAAATAATGACAGTATATGCTACTATTCTTTCAGTAATACCATTTCACCAAGTACACTCAAACAAGCATAAAGTCTAAAAGAATCAAGACAGTCCAATTTACTCTAGCTGCTTACTCAGTCTAAGGCAGAACTCTTAATTCTAAAATAAGGCATCTAAATTATGCCATTCAATTACCACAGAATCCGGATATAGTCTTTTGAGACTTTCCAGGATCTCTGCTTTCATTTGCTGACGCCTTCCTTCATGGTAATCAATTTTGGCATTCTGCAGTTCACCAACTATTTTGTTCAATTCTTCATTCACTTCAGCCATTCGTATCGTTGAACTTTCAATTTCCTTAGTTAGCACTTCCACTTGCTGTTTTTTCTCTGTTAACGATTCACTTTGAACAGAAGCAAAAACAGGAAAGCAATTTACTATTTCATTTATATAAGCTTTTAGCTTATAAAATTAAAGCCATTCTGTGGTCACAGACTATGAAAATCATGAAATATTTTAAGTATCTAAGAAGCTACTTCTTATACAAGTTGCATTCTATAGTATAAGCTATTTCTAAGGTTTCAAAATTGAGTTCCAGTGAGAGTTGTTGCCTGTGTAACACAACCATACCACTTTATCCCTCATCAATAAAATGCCTGATATTGTGAAACTAAGAAGGACTGAGAATTCTCATGCAAAATTATTACTCACTTTACACACTTACCAAAATCACTAAGGCTCTACCACACTTTACTACAACTACCTAATTAAAAAAATTTTGCTTCACACCAATCACAACGGGTCTGCTGCTCCCTGTCCATGGCAGGACTTTGTTCAGTACACAGACAGCATTAAGCCAAAGCACGCATTACAGATGCATAGGAAAAGACAGGTTGGAAAAAAAACCTCTGGAGACCACCTACCCTGACCGCCTGCACAAAACACAGGCTAATGTTAAAATTAGTTCACGTTGCTCAATGAAGGGCTTACATACCTTATTTCATGAAGAGTAAAAACCAGACAGATAGAAGTCAAGACCCAGGAAGCAAGAACTGAGCTGTGCTCTTAATATACAATATAAGTATTAATGCTTTGTAGAGCAGCACAACTACAGAACTGCCCAGATCTTTTGCTCAGAATTTGTACACTAATAGCCCCATACCTTGCCTGTAGTGACATAATTTGCACATCTACAAGAAATTAGAAGCAATTACAAAACCGATTTCAAACAAAATATGTGTCATCATACTTCCTACTTTATTTTGACAGCTGAAGTTCTGAAATATTAATTAAAATTAGTAAGAATTCTAATTCTTATTTAAATTTTAAAGAAAAGAATTAGAAAGAATTAGAAACCTGCTACGTTAATTTGAAAACACGTAATATTCAAGAAATCCAATTAGCTTTTTATTTTTTAAACATACGTGCATATCTTGGCATATTCTTCCAACTTCTCTATTCTTTTTTTATGCTCTTCTATCTGTTCCACAATCTGTTTTATGTTTTCCTATGCAATCACAAATAGAATGTGTTAAAAACGAACTAGAGGAAAACAACAGTTTTATAGCAAGATACGAAGCTCGTACTGAGAGAAATCTTTTCTTCCTTGTTGGTATTTCATGCTGAAGTAATAGCACCTCTTTTTCAATACTAGATGCCAAACTGCACCATGAATAATAAAGGGAAATTATTTTATCAAGGCCATTACTAGATTTTTCATGTTTGGCTACAGTTCAGAGAAAGCCTCTTCAGCACAAAGAATCATGATACCATCAAATAAAACAACTTCAAACACAGTATTAGTAAATTATAGGGATTAAAACAAAAAAAGGTGCATCTCTTGGCCCAAGATTAATAGAAGCTTTTTCCTAAAAGGGACACATGAAGAAGTTGACATAGAGGTTCCAACCTGACAGAAAAGCATTGTATTAAAGAACAAACCAACAGTGAAACAAGTATTTTCAATTACTCAAATTGAATAAAAATACATTAACTAAAGCAAGTGAAAGAAAAAAAAAAAAAAAAAGTTACCTACACATTTTTATTAAGCCTCAATTTAACTTCCGAAATCCTTGTGACCTTTTGAATAGCTCTAGGGATGGAGAGTCCACAACCTCTTTGTGCACCTACTTCAATGCTTGACTGTCCTTGAGATGAAATAGTTTACCTAATAGCTATTCGGAATTTCCCGCATTCTGAGTTCTGCCTGTTGTCTCCCATCCTATCCCTGGGCACCTCTAGAAAGAGCATGGTTCTGTCTTACTCATACCCTCTCGTTAGGTAACTGCAGACAGCAATAAGGCCTCCCTTCACCTCTCCTCCAGGCTGAACAGATGCAGTTTTCTCAGCCTCTTCTCATAAGCCAGGTGCTCCAGCCCCAACCAGCTTGGTGGCTCTCTGCTGGACTCACTCCAGGATGCCAGTATCTTTCACAGCATCACAGAATGGTTGGGGCTGGAAGGGACCACTGGAGATTACCTAGTCCATCCCCCCTGCTAAAACAGGTTCACCTAGAGCAGGTTGCAGAGGATTGTGTCCAGGTGGGTTTCGAATATCTCCAGAGAAGGAGGCTCCATAGCCTCTCTGGGCAGCCTGTTCCAATGCTCTGTCACCCCCAAAGCAAAGAAGTTTTTCCTTATATTCAGAAGGAACTTCCTGAGTTTCAGTTTGTGCCCATGGCCTTCTTCGCCACAAGGGCACATTGCTGGCTCATGGTTAACCTGCTGTCTGTCCACTGGGACTCCCCGCAGGTCGTTCCCCGCAGAGCTGCATTCCAGCAGGTCAGCTCCTAACCTCTACTGGTGCATGGGGTTATTCTTCCCTAGGTGTAGGACCCTACACTTGCCTTTGCTGAACTTCATTAGGTTCCTCTCCGCCCAACTCTCTAGCCTGTCCAGGTCTTGCTGAACGGCAGCACAGCCCTCTGGTGTATCAGCCACTCCTCCCAGTTTCGTATCATCAGCAAACTTGCTGAGGATACACTCTGCCCCTTCATCCAGGTCACTGATGAATAAGTTGAACAGGACTGGACCCAGTACTGACCCCTGGGGAACACTGCTAGCTACAGGCCTCCAGCTACACTGCAATGCTTATCGCAGCCCTCCGAGCTCTGCCATTGGGCCAGTTTTCAGTCCATCTCACTGTCTGCTCATCTAACCCACATTTCCTGAGCTTACCTATGAGGCTGTTATGGGAGACAGTGTCAAAAGCCTTGCTGAAGTCAAGGTAGACAACATCTACTGCTCTCCCCTCACCTACCCAGCCAGTCATGCCATCACAGAAGGCTATCAGACCAGTCAAGCATGATTTCCCCTTGGTGAATCCATGTTGACTACTCCTGATAACCTTCTTTTCCTCCACATGCTTAGAGATGACATCCAGAATGAGCTGTTCCATCACCTTTCCAGGGATGGAGGTGAGGCTGACTGCCCTATAGTTTCCTGGGTCCTCCTTCTTGCCCTTTTTGAAGACTGGAGTGACACTGGCTTTCCTCCAGTCCTCAGGCACCTCTCCTGTTCTCCATGACCTTTCAAAGATGATGGAGAGTGGCCTAACAATAACATCTGCCAGCTCCCTCAGTACTCATAGGTACATCCCATCAGGGCTCATGGATTTGTGTGTGTCCAGTTTGCCTAAGTGATCCTCCTCAACCAAGGGAAAGTCTTCCATTCTCCAGACTTTCTCTCCTGCCTCCAGGGTCTGGGATTCCTGAGGGCCAGCCTTAGCAGTAAAGACTGAAGCAAAGAAGGGATTCAGTAACTCCGCCTTTTCTGTATCCTCCATCACCAGGGCACTTGCCTTTTGCTACTGATGTACCTGAAGAAGCCCTTCTGGTTGCCCTTGACATCCCTTACCGGATTTAATTCCGAGTGGACCTTCGCCTTCCTCACTGCATCCCTGCATACTCTTGACAATGTTCTCCTATTCCTCCCAAGTGGCCTGTCCCTTTTTCCACATGCCATAAACCTCCTTCTTCCATTTGAGTTTTACCAGAAGCTCCTTGCTCATCCATCCACATCTCCTGCCACCTTTGCTTGATTTCTTACTCATAGGGATGCATCAATCTTGAACTTGGAGGAAGTGATGACTGAATATTAACCAGCTCTCTTGGACACCCCTACCTTCTAGAGCCCTAACCCATGGGATTCCTCCAAATAGGTCCTTGAAGAGGCCAAAATTAGCTCTCCTGAAGTCTAGGTTTGTAATCCTACTTATTGCCCTGCTTCCTCCACGCAGGATCCTGAACTCCACCAACTCATGGTCACTGCAGCCGAGGCTGCCCCCAACCTTCACATCCCCAGCCAGTCCTCCTTTGTTAGTACAAGGTCCAGCAGCACACCTCTCCTTGTTGGCTCCTCCACCACCTCTGTCAAAAAGTTACCATCAATGCTCTGCAGGAACCTCTTGGGCTGTGTGCGCCTAGCTGTGTTGTCTTTCCAGCAGATATCAGGGTGGTTGAAGTCCCCCATGAGAACCAGGGCCTGTGATCATGAGGCTACTTTCAGCCGCCTGTAGAAGGCATCATTGACTTCCTCCTCCTGATCAGGTGGCCCGCATTAAACACCCACAACAGTGTCACCCATGTTAGCCTGCCCCTTAATTCCTACCTGTAAGCTCTTGACTGGTTCTTCATCCACTCCTAGACAGAGCTCAATACATTCCAGTTGCCCTCTCACATAAAGGGCAACTCCACCACCTCACCTTGCTGGCCTGTCTTTCCTAAAAAGTACGTAGCCATCCATGACAGCATTCCATTTCTTGTACTGGGGAGACCAGAACTGGGCAGAGTACGCTAGATGTGGTCACATACATGCCGAATTGTGAGGAATGATCACCAAATGTCAATTGTACAGATAAGTAATGCCAACACTGAGTGGTCAGACACGCATTTGATGAACTCTCAAGTATCCCTTATTTCCTTCTCAACAGTACAATGGGACTTGCAAAGTTTTAGAGGCACAAGCAATAGGATTTATTTCACTTCCAGATACTAACTAGGTTTTCCTGGTAACTACTACTTCAAAAAGAAATAGTATTGTATCAAGAGCAAATGAATGTACAAGTATTAACTTCGGTGTCATTGCAAGGATGACTTTACATCCTCATAGATATACAGTAAAATACAAGCTCTTCCATACAAGCAAGTTTATATGTACAAGAAGGAGGTGTTAGGAACTCTAGAACTGGTGAAGTCTCATCTGATGGATTTTTAAGTTTTCTGAACATGAAGAGTCTTCTCTAAACTGTGACTCCATAACTAAATGGTGAAGAAATGCACGTTGCCTCTCCAACTTCTTAGTAGGTGACAACACTGCAAGGTTAGCATAGTTTGGAGAAAGAAAAAAAAAAAAAAAAAAAAAAAAAAAAAAGTAAAAACCCAAAACACCTAATAGGGCAAGGCTCCTAGCAAAAGACAGGTCATCAGCTGAGCTTCTGTCCTTTCTACTTCTATCAGAAGCACCATGCAAAGTTGAACAATGAGTTGGGACATAATTTTTCTGAAAGAGAACATTAGGCATGGTGACCAAGTCATAGTGAAAATTGTAGGCATTTTATTATTACATATTTGGATCTGCAATGATAAAAGAAATCAGAAACAAAATGACAGCAACGATCTGTATTCACACCAAACAGCCCACCTCTGAAGTGCAATAAGAGAGTGGACACCAAGGAGATTTTTCCAACTACAACACACTAATGCACACCACTGACCTTAAAAACATCTCAGCAAAAAGGTATAAAGGTATCTGTGATCAAAATGAACCTCTGAAAGGTGTGAGTATCACACAGATATACAACAGCTCTAGGACAGCTCAGAAAGAAAAGCTACACTGATAAAAAGAGGAACCGATTACAGTTAAGCATATGTTCTGAGTAACTGTAAAATATTAGAGCCAAAGCTTTCAAAACCAAATCCTCAGTGTGGGCCCACGCACCCATTCTCTGAACAAATTTAGAAGTCATTTTGCTAAACCTGTTGCAATACAAAAACTGAACTCTCACTTGCAACCTATCTCCTTTGCTGAGGATTTGTTTATGTCAAAGCATTTATCACATTTATATAAACATTTATACCAGAGGGAGGAGAAGCATTTTCTCCTTAAAACATAATTCTAGCTTGATGCAAATACCTCAACTTCTTTTTTCTTCCTCCGATTAAGATTCAGCCTTTCTTGATCTGCTTTTTCCTCCCAACGAAGTTTTTCTAGCTGCTGGGTTAGTGTAGCCACTTTCTTTCTTGCTATTTCCTTTAGCTCTTTATAGCGCTCCAACTGGAGAAATAACATAAAAAAAAAATTCACTCCACTGCAAGTGGAAAGACTCATGTTGTTACAGCCTCAATTAGTAATGGCTACTTTATCATAATTAGATTATGAAAACCACCCAATTCTCCAGAAGACCTTTCTAGCTACTAATTGCATTATCAGAAGTTATATTTCATTAGAGAGAGATTCAAACCAAAACTTACACTTAATAGTTCTTGCCTATGGTCTTGTTTTCGACTTCTAATGACTTATTTTTCAGGAAAGTTTATAAAGTTTACAGTACTTCACAGTTAAGGTTAACACAAAGTTTTTGCACAGCCCAAAATTAGTGCAAGTTTTGGTATTTATAATTACAGCATTCTCATGTTATCAGTGGTTTTTTTTTTTTAGGTGAGTATCTAAAACAACTTTTTAAAGAATCCTGCAAAGTTATGACTAACTGACCAAATGCCTCTAAAGTGCAGAGTAGGGAGATTCACAAACTAAAAGAACAATCCTGCAGGTTCTCCATTAATTGATCAGAAAGACAAAGGAGAGAAGCTAGCACTTGGTTTTAAAAGTGTTTCTGGCCATATGGTTGCAAAGACAGCTTCCTGAAATGTGAATTTACTGTAAAGCGATGCAGTCCTTTCCTTCTAAAACAACTTAAAATAGCTCACAAATGTGCCACCTCAGTTTTAGATGGTATGTAGATGGTATGTATACTACCAAGTCTTGTTTGATTTTTGTTGTCTTCTTGGTTTTTTCTAATTGAAGACATATTTCTGTACCTTAGCTGACAAGCCATTTCTCAATAATTACCCTCTCACCCTGACACCTTACTGGATATTTTCTATCCTACCCACCCACAACATACGATGTGGACTTCCATGAAGAAGGGTGAAGGAAAAAAAACAAAACAAAACAAAAAAACAAACCAGAGAGAATAACCTAACCATGGATAATTACATGTAGCTATAATCCTAATCCACAGATGACAGTCCCTGTGTACAACCCTTCTAAAGCTTCCATCAAACTCTTCTCTACTTCTTGTTGACTGAAAATTCACTGCTTCCTCTAATAAGGTATCTTCTCACATTGCTCAGAAGATGCACTTCACACCCTATGAGAGATGCTTACCATTTCCAATCTCACAATGGTAAATTTCTAAATCTCTGTGCAACTTAGATGTACTTCCTAGAAGTGTTCCACATTTGGAACTTCTGTGAGATCTGACCTTCCCCTGCCGCCCCCCAGACAGGAGACAGCCCACTCCCCCAAGAGGCTGCATCATCATTTCTCTTCATCCAATGAAATGGTCTCTAAATCAAAGTTACAATTTTGTTTTTGTTTGAGCTCAACAGCAGGAAGATCATTAGAAATTATAGGTTATTGGTGAAACAATGGTTTCTCTGTCATCAGTGGCGATTTTTGGACTTCACTAGTAAACAGTACTTTTTGGCCTCCAAATTCACCTGACTTTCTTCCAGCTCAATACGTGCTGCTCTCTGCAGTATCTCCTCTTCAGTTTTCTTTTCAAACGCTCTCCACGCCTTCTCAATATCATTCAATTCTCTCTCTAGTTCTTTTATGCTCTGCTTTTCCTTATCACAGGATTTCTCCTTGTCCCTTAGAGATTTTTTAGACATTTCTACTTTCTTGATTTGGTAGGAAGTGTTTTCCTTTGCTTTTATATAGAGGGGTCTCTGCTGAATCAGTGATGCTTCCAGAGTCCTAAAAAACAAAAAACAAAAAACCAACCAACCAAATCCCCCAAAAAACAAACAAAAAAACCCAACCAACCAGCGAACACAAAACACATCCAAAACAACAAAACCACACCAAAAGAAAAAAAAAAACCACAAAACAAAACCACACAAGAACAAGTCCCTCCCAACCACACATGCAAACAACTAATCAGTTGTCACCTGCAAGGTGAAATACCCACAGGTGATTTTTTTAATATCCACTGAAAACAGAAATTTAAGAAGTGAAGCATAACCTTCTAAAAAATTTAATAGCAAACAAGTATTTATGTAATGAAATTACTGACAACCTGGGCATGGTGGTGGAGGTGAAATCAGTGTCTAGATATTACTTTAGTAAACTGCTACAAACTGACTTCCACAGCATTGGGGTATCACCCAACTGCTTTAACAGGGCATGCACACCTGCCAAGCAATTCCCAGTGCAGACTGCGCTTTAACTCAAATATCAGACAACCTGATTGAGCGACCTACTTCATTTCTCTTTCCATGTGCTGTTGGTCTCTGTTTAGTACACCAAGCACTTTTTTCTTGTCTCTAAATGCAACTTCTGCTGTAGAAAGAGTCTCTTTCTTGATACTGGCCTCCATATTCTTTTCATCCAAACTTTTTTTCAGAAAGTCAATGTTTTTTTCATTGTGATAAAGCCGGAAAAGCTGCAGTTGTATCCTTTCTTCATCCAGTTCCTTGAGAAGCATCTGGTAATGCTCTGCCTACCAACATTAAAATTTTATTTATGGTTTATAAAAAGGATTTGTAATCACTAGCAGTCTAATTTCAAGTCCAAAGTGATGTAAGATGAGGTACCAGTAGCTATAATTCCAGTAACATGCACTAATCATAAAACTCAGACATGCAAGTCAACACTTAATTTAATTACACTGGCAAACCTACACTTTCATTTACTTAGATTTTACTACATGTATTCCTCTATCCTTTTACATTATACTAAATTATTCTATATTATACCATACTGAAAAACATACTAGATGAAAAACAACAGTTTGTTTTTTTTTTTAAGAAAAACGTGTATTTAAGTTCATAAAAGATGCAAAAGATGCAAACTCTGAGATCTTAACATGCAAAAAAGGAATAACTCTGAGTTACCTCCTCTTTCTCTATCTTTGCTTGTTTGCGTTCTGCTGCAACGCTTTTCTTCTTGTTATAATTAAACTGCGCATCCTCTTCCGCTTGCTGCATTTTCTTCTTTTTTCGCTCATAGTCTTCAGCGTATTCCCATGAATTACTGATTTGTTCAAAAAGTTGAGTTCTCTCCTTTGGCTTCTTCATTGCAATTGATTCTACTGTTCCCTAAAACAAAATTGAAAAAAAAAAAAACCAAAAAAAACCACGCAGCACTGTAGATCATTATGTTGTCTAATGATGAATTTCTTCTCTAAGAGCATATACTACAGATTTATCTCCTGATATATACATGGTCAATAGAATTGGATGGAAATACTTTTAGATTCAAACCCAAGGAAAAGTTTAGTACCAAAAGGAATATCACCTAGCCACCTCACCTAATTAAGTGACATCACTACAAATTTTAGAATGTCAGATACAGTCTATGAAAAACACCTTCAAACTAAATCAAACCTGCACAAATCAGTGAGCAGTATCAGAATGACAAAATTAAATCTTGTTAGCCCCTTTAAAGGAACTGAAACTCATTTTCAATGAAAAAAAAACAAAAAAAAAAACCCCAAAGCACCTAACCCCCCCCCCCCCCCCCCCCCCATTTCAAAAGCAAAACAGCTGAAATCAGTGCACCGGAAGATTACATAACTCCCAAAGTTAACCAGCACACAGTCTTTGTCTATGCGTTAGCTGCTCAACTCTTCACCGATTTGAAGGAATTACCATTTTCAGTAAAGTGTAGGAAATAAGTTTTGTGATCTTATTCTACTTGTATAGTGGGTAAATGCCCTCATCATAGAAACTATTATCACAATAAAAATCCATATATAGGTTTTCTATAAAAGGGAAAAAAGAGTTCTTCCTTGGGAAGTTTCCTCAGCAACTGTAAGGAAGAAAATCCTGTGAAATATATTCTTCGTAAGTACATGAAATTTCTGGCCTATATCATTAAATACTTGTGAACTAATAACTCAGTAGGATTTTCATCTCTCGATCTTAACAAAAAATCCTATAAATTTTAATGCATCTTGACTAATAGCAGTGTTTTAAGATGAAATTATCTTTTCCTATTTATAACTCCTAGAATTTAACACAAATGAATAGAGACCCACATTTTCTTATATACTCTGAATAACACAAGTACTCTATTTCTTCCAGATTAGCTTCCTTCTTACCAGTGCACTCACGTACACACAAACCCCATTATTTCCATCTTGCAGTCTTGTAATTCTTGGACAAGGTCAGGAAAAAATGTATTGGCTTGCAATTAGCTACGAGTGCCCTCTTTTCTGTCAAATAGATAACTGTGTACTCCTGTAAAATAATCTCAGAAGCTTTTGTTTTGTTTATGAAGTACCTTAAATGCTCACCTGAAAAATAAGACAATTCCTAGCTTTGACAAGTATGCCTACTTTTTCAAGCTCAGCTACGTAAGTAGATCGGCTGACAGATTTATCATTGAAAAAAAATTCAGAGCAACAGCCTAAAGGAGGAAAGAAAAAAAAACAAACTATAAAATGGCTAAACCACAAAATCCACAGTAAAAGAACAAAACTAGTGGAACAATTTAACTGAGCAATTTCCTCAAAAAAGAAAATAGATCTCAATTATTCCCTTAGTCATTTCAATAATTTCATTTTTCTGTACAAAAATTCTAGTTGCATACTTCCAAAAGGTACTGACAGATGCTTAAGTGCTTGTGCCTGCAGCAAGGTGTCAGACCCCATTTTCTAGAGCCTACACCATCTACATATTCCAAGTGAAAACCTACAGATCAAAGTTCAAAGCAAGGAGCATATATTAATCACTTGTTTAATTTTTAACTTTGACTCAGTATGTTTCTTTCAATTATAACACTTGGCTATCAAAATGCTACTGAAGGACTATAAGAAGTATTGCAATAACCATGGGCTTAATCCACCCAAATACAAAAGAATATTCAGCACCTGAAATTCGAAGTTGAATATTCTTGGTCTCCATTTTTTATACATCAGACAACAGAAAGTACATGCAACTGAATCTGCTACCTACCACGGATAACTCTTGAAAATGTTTTTTCTTCCCCATCTTCTTCACAATATACTATCTTCACGCTAGCTGTAGAAGAAACTGGTTTTCCAACATGTGCTCCATGAATAAGTTCTCGAACACTTTTAACTCGCAAATTAGATATCTTTTCACACATCACAAAACTAACAGCATCCATTATGTTAGATTTTCCTTAAAAAGAAAAAAAAAAAAAAGAAAAAATTGCTTTGACATGGTAGAAATGAAAGGAGGCATTTGATTAATAATGAACTAAAAACATATACAGAAATGCAAAAATCTATTAATTCTATTTCTAATTCTAAAAGTATTGCACATTTCTAAGATGTAACACGTTGACATCAGATAATAAGCCTGTCTGTAATAAAAATCATCACAAAACTAATTTGTTATTTGTTCAGTCTTGTTGAACAAATTTCTCTTACACAGCCATCTCTAGAGGACATTACCTAAACTGAGCAAGCAACATCATAATCCTTACTTGGTTGTTTCCTTTATATAATGCAGTCAGTGAGGTTTGCTGCATAAGCACTCTATTGCGTAACTAGAACTTTTCCACTAGAACCCCGGTGTTGTAAAGAACACAAGCACCCTCCCAGATCCATTCACCACAGCAAAATTCTCTGATCATACTCCTTAGACAAAAAAATCTCTTTTTGTTTTTCCACTTTAGTCTTGAGTGTTTCTGTTGACAGCTTAATTATTTTCTGCCTTCAAGCTTGCTACTTCAGCAATATTTTGACTTATTCTCCAAAATATCATAAAAGGAAGAATACTAGGTGGAAAATAGATAAATAAAAAACTCAATGCAGAGATTATACAATATTCACACCATCCTGCCACCATCCTGCAAACTACTATCTCTTTCCCAGAGGCATTTACTCATATGGCAAAGACCACAGACTCAAATCAAGAAGCATTGCTACAGTTTACAACCCAGAGTAATTAAATAAAACCATCTTTATGTGACCTTAGTAAGCTAAGCTACAAACTGGAGTGGCAAAGGCAAGGTGTGCTGTTTGCAAACCACTTATTCTACAAGGGCTGGAAAGAGAAGACAACTAGAAATGGAAATTCCTTCAACCACCCCACCTCTCTCCTTCCGTGCTGCAAAAATCTATACTGTCAGTTAAAGAAGCAATGGCAGATCAGGAGCCTCCAGAACTTTGCTTGTGCTGCCACCCACTCAGGTGCTTATGAAGACATTTTAGGCAGGCCCATAAGAGTCTTTACTTCCCCTCCACAAAGCCCTGTGACTCTACTCAGTAGACAAGCTATCACCATCCTCACCCATTCAGTGCAGCCATGCCAGCCCTGTTCTTGGGCCTGCACCACTACTGTTTCCACCCCATGAGGCCGCTGGCGTTCGCAGAAAAGACTTGGCAAAGACCCCCAAACTGAAATCTCAATCCTGATAGCTATAGTGCAGAAACAAGGCCAGCTGTCTGCTGAGCCCCCCTCTGCCCCCAAGCCTGCTACCTGATCCATTGGGCCCGATGATGCAGTTGAACCTCATGAAGGGGCCGATGACCTGATGTCCGCGCCACGACTTGAAATCCTCCATCACCAGCAGCTTCAGGTAACCCATCCCTGCAGCCGTGGGCAAGGAGGAGCTGAGGCCGTTAGCCCACGAACTTCCCACTCCCTCACGAGACTTAAATAATCAACGCGTGTATTTTAATCGGTTGTTTTCCGGCGGAGGGAAAAGCCCCTCCGCGCCCCGCGGCCTCTCCCCTCAGCAGGCGACGCCGCGTCCTCAGCCGCCGCCCGCCTCGTGCCTGCAGCCACGCGGCCTCGTCGCGTTGGGCGGCGAGGGCGCGCGCGCGGAGGGGGCGGGGGTAAACGGGGAAGGGGCGGGGCTCCCGTTCCCATCGCGACGCCGTGTGTTGCCGGTCTCTTGGCGGGCCGCTCTGCCGGCCGCGCAGCGCTACTGCCCGTCGCCGCCCGGGCAGCCCCGGCGGCCGGTTCCTTTCTTGGCGCCATGAGCAGGCTGGCGCTGCAGCGAGACCTGCAGGAGGCTGCCGCCCTGGAGCGGCGGCGGCAGCGGGAGCTGCAGCGGCAGAGCCGCATCTTCAACGCGCGAGTCCGGACCATAGGGGTGAGGGCGCGGCCCAACCGCCCGCCACCCGGGCCGCGGCTCAGCGGGGAGGGATGGCACCGTCCCCCTGCTCCGATGTGTTCTGAGGAGACCGGTCTAAAGCGGGGGCGACCCCTAGGGCAGGCCAGAGCGGGGGAGCCGTACCGGCCGGGGCGGGGCGGGGCGGGGAGGGCGGGAGGCCGTCGGCCCAACGGCTGCGGGCGGCGCGCGCCCCCTCAGCGCCTCACGGGCGTGTGCGAGCAGGCGTGGTGCCAGGCGCGGGGGGAAGCGGGGAGAAAACGCCCTGTTGCGTCTGTCAGACGGATGAGGCGCTTTTAAAAAGTTGCTGGTGAAAGCGAGTTGAAATTCTGTAGGTGTCGTCAACAGAGTTATTTTTGGCAGCTGTCGCAGGGGAGTGTGTGTTTCTGAGGGAGTGTGAGGGGGATTAGTGCCTCCCTGCTGTAGGGTTCGAGGGCAAGATTTCATGTTTCCTTAATAGGAAGAAAGAACAAACCCTGTGTTTCAATATCTGTGTAGGACTTTAAGTTAATGTGGTATGCTTTGCTTTGGGGTAAGCCAAGAAGCCTGCAGAGTCAGCTCACACCATGTGGTGTAAACAAATAGGTGTTTTTTACCTCTCTGCTCTGCTGATACTTCCCTCATCTGCTTGATTCTGACTAGAAGCTACAATCTGTGAGAGGTTTATGGTTGAAAGGGATCCTGCAGTTGGTCCCTATTTTGCATTAGGCAAAATATGACAGGTCCATCAGGTCATGTTTATATATATGGAATTAATATGTCTCATTTTTCCTGGAGTGGATGTCAGAATGTGAACGCCCTTCAGTCTGTGAAGATCTGTGGGGATGATAGCTTCAGTCTGGTGGGTTTTGTCTAGAGTCATCTATGCGGTTTGCACCCTGAATGTCAGGAAATTACGTTGTATTTTATACCTATTTAAATTTTGCATGCAATAGTTTATTTAATCTTCCTGTAATGTGTCCAAAGGCCCATGTTAAGACTCCGTATTGTGTGTGGAGGGAGAGTGCTGTGAGGTGAAGTAAGTTTAAATTTTGCTTGTAAAGTATTCCGAGTACTCTATGCTGATGCATATATCATGTGTAAGTGCTGTAGCATTAACTAGTGTAGAATCAAATTTAGAATTGGTGAAAATAAGTCCAGTCTGTTGACTTCATGGGACTGGCAGAATTGCAGCAGATGTGAATTTGATCCATCTTGTCTCAGGTACTGAAATGTGTCTCATGTTAATGGAAGGGTATCTTCACCTTCTCTCTGACAGCGCCTTGGGTTTATTCTGTGACTCTTATGCAAGAGTCATCTTAGTTGCACAGCAAAATGAACATGACAGGTTGTCCACATGATACAGAACCGTGACACATATGGTAGCCAACAATAAAGCGGAAGGAGCCAATAACCTTTTTTAACAGATGTGGGATGGGTATAGTAAGAGAGTTCAGCTTTCTTCATCAGGAAACACATAATTTCTCTGCAAGAAGGCTTTTCTAGAGTCTCAAGAATTAAATGTAAAATATAAATTCTCAGCTAATGAAAATCAGCATATCTCTCTGTACTTTTTTGAGCAATACTGAACTACACCATCTTTCTCAAATACTTTGGCAGAACTATCAGACAGGTTTTGGTAGATCCATTTACATGAGACAAACATCTAAAATGAAGGAGAGCCCATTGGAGGAATTCTGTAAATATTTTGATTAATGTCATTCAATGTACCTTATTCATTGGCTGAACAATGACTGCTGACAGAAGGGGCTATTCTTGTGCTTTGAAATTAGGCCAAGTCCAAAGCATGAAAAGTCAACAAATCTATACAGAGATATACTATGTCAGTATTTGCAATGTGGATTTAGATTCTTTGCTTTCTTTCTCTCTCTCACCAGTTTAGCTGAGTGACTGCCTCTGACAAAATTAAAAAATCAAGGTGGTTATTTGACTTAGACACCACAAATCCTTAAGCAGGGATTGAGTAGTTTAAAAACACGGAGATAATATACTGACTGCAAAGCAGAATGGGAACTGAGATTTTAATTTTTTTTTCCTTGATTATGACTAGTTTTATTATTACTTTGACTTCTGTATCTGTTTCTTCATCTGAGTAATGGAAAAGTAAGATACTGCTCTCTTCACTTACATATTTAAGAATTTGTCCTCAGTAATTTCCCAAAAGACTTCAGATGAGTAGTCCAAATGAATAATTACTTTCTATTTATATAGGAACTGTTATACATAAATACAAGTAGATTAGAAATTAGCTGCTTCGAACTGTTCATAGTAAGGGATTTGTTATTTTAATGCTTAGAAGTTAAACCTGTAGTTTTATGTGGCTAGCAATGGTTGGTTTAGGGATGTATTCTTGTCAAGTGAAAGCTGTTCAAAAGGGAGAGAGCTGATAGCATAACTGAATTTGCACACACAAGTCAATACAGTGACTTACCTGTATTATTGCCAGAAACTACGAATGGAGTAATATTGAATTTCTCTTAACAGCATTTCCTGTAGTTACATTGAAAGCTTGGTTTCCCAAATGAGACCTCTAAATGAGTTGATATGTAATGCCCACAACACCATTGTTTTTGGACAATGATACTCTGTAGAATTCTTATGGTTTCACCCTTGCTTACAGATTTACCTCTTTGCCTGATTGGTATAGTCAGCAGTCCTTTACAGCATTGACAATGTGTATTTTCAGCCATGATCTGTTCAGGTCTTTCTGTCTTGATCTGAATAGTTTTTAGGCAAAGACTATCTAAATAGTTTACTGGATTCTTGAAAAATTGTCATTGTTTTTTGATAAATCTTTTAAAAACATGAAGTGACTTGACCAGTAAAAAAAAAAAAAGGAAGAAATAAAATCCAAGTTTCTGCCTATTAATTTGCCACCTTCTGTCAACAAATATGGGACTTGATTCTTTTGCCTAAAATGTAGGTGGCTGCTACCAGTTGATGATATACCTTAAGGTATTATGCCTTGCTCAGCCACCACTCTTCAGGGATGTGAATATTATGCATGGTGTCTGTCAGCTCGTTGTAGATGTCTGCACATATCTCAAATGGCACCCAATATTGCGTTTTGGCAACTACGTGAATCCCACTCTCTACCAGATAAGACTGGAAAATTTCTTTCCATTCCCTGTTATTTCTTCAATGTACTTTTAGCGAACCATCTATACTTTTTTTCCAATCTGAACTATTACAACTTCCTGTCATCTTGACTGTCAAAGTACTTACCTGCTTTATAAAGGAAAGCAGAACAACAAGGAAAAAGTAAAAATGACAGCTATAATGAGGAAAACATATTCTGTGTAATGCAGGTTAAAATGTTTCTATTTATAGCTCTATATATCATGTAAATGTGGTGTTTTGTTCTGATTCAGTGCAAGAATATACCTATCATTATTAAACCCAAGCAAACAAAAAGAAAATCCAGAAACAGCAATATTCTTGTTTATGTTACCTACATTAAATAGTGATGTGTATATACTCTGTTGGTAGTGGGTTTATATCTACCTCGTACAACTGTGAATCAGTGTAGCTTAACAATGCCTGTTTTTAGTTGTTCAAACATAGTATCTCTTAAAGAGCTGCTTTTTCTCATCTAATAGGTTGATAAAGATGCATTGGATACCCAGGTCAAGGATAGGAAAATTCAAGAAGCAGCTGAAAAGGCACGAAATGAAGAACTTGGTATATTCATAGATACTATGATATTTCTGTGAAGAGTTAAATGTAATTTACGATATGTTTCCTGCTTTCTTTTTCCCTTCATATATTTCAACTGCCATATTTATTTCCAAATGGAGCCTATCTCCTTGAATCTTGCTATATAGCTCTATCTATATAAATGTATCAATCAATATATATATAAGCACAATTGTAGGCTTTTCTCTAAATTCAGACGTACAAACTGAATACTATAATGTGTAGTCGTATTTATGTTCATACATTTGCATAGGTACAGTATGTGTTTTCCTCAGTATCTTAAGATTTATATTGACATGATTAAACTGCTATACATTTCCTAATAGGCCGTAATGTTCAGTGTTTTCTTTTAATAAATGTTGACAAATAGTATTGTTTAGAGACCTGAACATACAGGAGCATTTTAAAAAAAACTTAAATTCCTTAATATTGTTCTTTTCAGAACAGCAGTGGCAAATCTGTTTGATTGCTTTCTTGTAGAGTAAGCCCATGTTCTGTCTGGCCATTCTTCAATAGAATATATAGATTCTATGGAATCCTCTATAGATTATTATTGCTAGAAGCATGAGTCATGTACAACAGGACTGTACGTAGGAGCCATTGCTGAGTCAGAACACGTAGCCGCACAAATATTTCAGCTGTGTCCCCTGACCTCAAAACACTTTGTGGGCCTCTATGTTTTGAATGCTTTCCTGTGGTATCATGTGAAAAGGTCCCACAGACTGAGCTCTCTGTGGGTTTCAGGAAGAGCTAGAACAGAGCTGCCAGCTTCCATGCTGCGCTTTTGCGGCTGCTTGTGATTTTCCTGGCAGAATACCTGTCAGACTCTGACTCCTAGGAAACTGCCAGAAGCCGTGTGTCGTCTGGCAAGAGAGGAAATGATCTTTTCTTGTGAATTATATTTAAATGGCTAAAATGGCTAGTTTTGGTTGGGGGTCTTTTTGGTTGTGTTTTTGTTTTTCTTTAAATCAATTACAGCATTTTGATTAAATGTGCAAGAGCTATTAAGGCCTTTAAAAACTGTTAGTGCCAGCCAATTATTTTAGTGCTATGATTAGAAAAATCATTGGAACTATGAAATAACTATCTATATTCCTTTCATTGGGAGCCCGATTTTTGTTTGTTTCTTAATAAGCAACTTAATGTATTTCAGTTGTAACTGTAAACTAAGAGTAAATGGGAAGAATATAGTACATTTCATGTGTTGCTGCAAGTTTTAATCAAATGAAACCTCATAGTTCTAGAAGTAGTTATTATTGTCTTTGTTTCACGTGCATAATTTTATTGTAACATTAATAAGAGAATTGGTACCTAAAAAACTGAAAGTATTTTATAAATAAATATTACTAACATTAGAGTGTTTGCTGGGCTGGTACTCATAGATCACATACTCTTTCCTAAGGTATAAAAGTTTGACGACTTATATTCTATTTATTCCTTTTCAAAATGTTATTTTCCATCTTACATGTGCGCTTCCGTGACACGTGCACTTCTAAGAGCTGTATTTTTATTGTGTTCATTTTTCTCTAGCTAATGAAATGAAGCAACATGACAAGATGATGTGTATGTTAGAAGAACGACAGAAAAATGATATCAGAAACATAAATAAGGCTATCACTGAATTTCAGAAGAATTTTCAGAAGCCAGAAACAAGACGTGAATTTGACCTGTCTGATCCACAAGCCCTGAAGAAGGATAGACCTGCTCGTCTTTCAGACAATGATCCTCGATGTACTGTATCTGGCTTGCAGAAGTTTATGGGTGAAGACTTAAACTATGATCAGAGGATGAAATTTCAAAAGGAGCAGTTAAGAGAGTGGTCTCTTCAGCAACAGAGAGACTGGAAGAATGCATTAGCTGATCAAAAATTTGCGGGTAACGAACATAATGTTTTAATCTGCTTTTTCTGACATTCTGATGTATCTGACAAAAATACGGTATAGCCTATTGTTTCAGTTTGACATAGCAGTATTTTAGTATATTCAATATTTGACTTTTAGAAACACTGCAGCAGTTTTTACTTTACAAGCTGTAATGTATTCAGTATCTCACTTAAGAAATCTATGTTTAATAACGTGATGATTGTAATATTACCTAGGTTTCATTTCTGTTTTACGCCTCAAATCAAGTATCAGAGCATTCTGAAAAACCATCTATGTTTTGCATGCTAGATGGCATGTTTACTTCATCCGACCAAATTTTCTGATCTTTACTGTTCTAGAACAGAAAAAATAATACTGGTTTTTCTTTTGTAGCTTGTCATGAAGCATTTTTTATGCAGTCCTTAACATACTTTTTCATTTTAACTTTGTCTAACTGTTAAGACAAGATGGGTTACATAATAAACTGATTTAATGAGTCACATGAAATTCCAAGATGGAAAGCTTTGGTGGTAGGATTTGGCAATAGTTATGTAATTCAGCTTACTGTATCTGTAACTTGTCTGTCTGTTTTTCTCTCTCTCTATCTTATAGTGGCTTACTCATATGTCACATCATGTCCTTGAATATTGACTAAATTTCATTTTAATCTAATTTAGATGATCTTTATGACAAGAATAGGATTGAACTTGACCAAAAGACTATGGAGCAGCAACGAAAAGAAGAAGAAAACAGGCGTGCTGTTTGTGCAGCTACTAAAGATTTCAATAGAACCCAGGTAAATTAATATTGGGTTTGTTTGTTTTTAAAAAAAGTGGAGACACAGAAGGAAAATAAGATGTAATGATGTTTTCAAAGAGGTTTCTTAGCACCTAACTTCCAAAGTTGTTTCAGTAATTGGAAGGTAGAATTTATTCATTTTGTCCTCTCCAAGGATCTAGCTATCCTCTATCTAGTTACCCTCTGTCAAAATTCTCCCTCCTGGTTCTCAGCTTGCTGACTAGAGGGCAGCAACAACTTCCCAATCTCTCAGAGACTTTTAGTCTGTAAACTGGGCTACAGCAAAAGCCTTCCATGCTTCCTTCTGGTTTTATATCAGTCGTTGGATAATCTTAGCTGTGTCGCCTTGCTTTTCTTTTTGCTTGTGTGGAAACATTACTACCAGTAGCTTTTTGTCTTCATTACTTACATTAATTACAACCACTGTTTTTGGCACTTTGGCTGTTTCCTTGATATTTGTGTACATGTCTCTTGGTTGTTTACCAAGCGTGCTTTGGAACCTAATGAAACATGACATGAACCTTTCTCTATCTGTCATGGTACCATTATCTGTCATGCCCCCGTTCTTTATCTTATTGCACAGATTTTTTTTTTTTCCATTCAGCTTATACATACAGCTCAAAGGGCTACATGGACGCTATTAGTTTGATTAAACTATATTTGGTGTGACTTAGCTTTAAATTTATTTAGTCACATCAAAATAAGCCACATTAAAATTACCTACATCAAGTATGGTATCTTTTGGTTTAAGTATATAAGTGTGCAAGTCTTTGTGTAAGTGTTGCTCGAGCCTTTCAGGGCGCATTTGGCATATAATTTTATTTTTGATAGCCCAAGGTAATTGAAAAGGCTTTTGTTCCTTGAAGTCATGGCTACGGAACAGTATTTTATATGAAGAGCCACAAAAGTACCCTAAGTGGCTGGTGCACTTAGGGTAGCAGTAGTATCCCAAATAGTTGTCATATCAATTGATTCCATGTAAAAATTCCTGAATTTGTGACAGGGTTTGGGGATGGGGTGGGAGATTCGTGTGTGTGTGGTTTTTAATGTTCGGGCATATGCATTCTACTCAACTGGTGTGCATATTAAATATATAAAAAAGACTTGCTGTTTCTTTTTTCTAACACAAGGGCATGATAATGGAGGTTGGGGCAACAGTCTCCTCTTAGTTCTTACTGGCCCTTGCTATGTTGTATAGATTGGAGTTACAGCTTGCAGCTCTTTTTCTTTCTTTCTGAGCTATTTAGTTATGTTTACTTTTTTTTTTTTTTTGTTCCCCCCAGACCACGATACTGTTTTCAGTGTTTCCATTTTTTGCTGAATGGTTGAAAAAAGCTCTTCTTTTTCTCTGAAATTATGTGCTGGCACTGTTGCTGCTTTTCTTTATTAAACATGCAAGCTAGAGGTTTCAGGTTGCCAGGCCTTTCAGTGATGTTGTGTTTTAAAGAAAGCTATGTTACAGAGGGATTTTCTAGACATCTTTTTCCCAAGAGAGAAAACCAAGGCATTCAGCCTGGGAATGAACTTCACAGAAGAAATCTCTGTATCTGACCTCAAATGTATTAAACAGTTTATCTTAAACTGTCAGTTATTGCTGCTGAAATCATTCATGCATAAGTAGTAATAATTTTAATTTGGCAAGCCAGGTAACAGAAATGAAGGCTACCCAGAGACCTGACTAGAATACGTATTTTTCACTTCTGTGTGATTCCATAGCAGAGTCTTCGTGTTGTAGAAAGAGGTTCCTCACTAAGGGTAATAACAGCTGGGAATGCCCAATTTAGCAGTACAGTCATAGATACACCGATTGTGTTCTTGAAATCAGAAAGAGTCTACTCGCTTTATATAGAACAGGACTTGAATCCTTTCCAAGACACTTTGTAGATAATGCTAAGAAAATGAGAGGATGTGATTACAGAGGATCTCTAATCTAATGACTTCATATTTATAGACTTGTTAACAATCTTACAGACCTTATGTCCTTAGAATTTATTCCTGGGCATACCACAACAGCTTGATAGTTTTCCTGATCATGTTCTTATCATGGACATTTGATGGCATTATTCTGGTTCCTTATTCCCTCAATATTATGCTTTTAGGAGCCAGAAGCCACTTCAGAGAAATAGCTTTTCAGGCTTTGAATAAATTATGTATTTGTATTAACCGTGGAGCCTTTTTTTCACCTGAAATTACATATTTGAGTGCCTAAATGTAGAAGAACGGTAACATTTTATCATTCTGTGAAGTGTGCTGTGCAAATATCTTTTATCACTTACATCTTATTCTTGATATTCAATGTCTAGAATCATCAATATTTCAACATTTTTACAACATTTCCAGGCATGAGGAAACATAGTGCACGTACTGATTTTTAACAGACCTTGCTAAGCAGAAGTTCCTAGCTTGAATGTGTTGGATGTGCAATTCTCTACTGTTAGATAAGTATCTGTATAATACAGGCAAAGGAATTGTATTTACTATACAGATTAATAATACTTCTTTCACAAGTTCCTAAGACCCTGGATAGGTCAGTCTGATCATCTGTGAGCTTTGTGACTTAGTGATAAGGACTTCAGAAGCTGCACATTCCTTTAGTCCTGTGCTGGCAGCAGTTAATTCCTCACACACTTGAGACTTGGTGTTATTCTAAGCATGTGAAGTCCTGGCCTCATAATGCTTCTATGTGCATTTCTTCTTTTGCTTTATGACTTGAATCAACAGCAAAAGGAAGCATTTAGTAGTAGGGAAGATATATAATGTTGGATCACAAATCAACATAAATGAAGGAGCATGTATTTGTGCATCTTTTTTTTTTTTTTCGTGCTACACCAATGAATTATGTTTTATTAGAGATTTGACTTGATAGGTTAAATCTGATGAATTTTCTGAGTTTAAAATCTTTCTTTTGCAGTGTCATTAATCATTGCATAGTAGTGCTACATACATGGCTATGCATAGAGCTGGGAGTTTCCTCCAGTAAGATTCCCAGGCAGCTCAGAAATTTCAGGCTCTCCCTCTTACTGAGAAGGTTAGGGTTACAAGGTCTAAGTGCCTTTTTTGGATCTGTTGCTAGATCACAGTGGAGTGACATAAATAAAGTGATCTAAATAAAAATTACACATTTTAAGCTTCAATAATTCTTCATCATAGGCCAGTAATTACGTGAGGTCCATCCAACATGACTTTCTGTTAAATGTGATTTACTCTGGAGCATTTTCAGAACTAAAAATAATTGCTCAATTCATAGTATTAATAAGCTAAAAGTACATACCCAGATATTCTGGTTCAGTGTCCCAAAAATGTCCGTTGATTGAAAATCTTTGAGGTTTTTTTTTTCTTTCTTTTTTCTTGGAAATTGTAATGTCGTAGTTCCTGTCAAGTTGTTATTTACTCTTCTGGAGAAAAAAAAACTTCAGGGAAACACATTTTGGATTAAAAAATCGCTTGAAACTTCTGGTAAAAATTGTACTCACTGACTTCAGCGAGATGAAAAAGTGGCCTTTAGTTTCCAATGTATTATTCCATGTTATGATGGCAGAGCCGGTAATTACTAGATCTGAAGTTGATGTTTTGCCACTTAAATTGGATTTGCTTAAGTTTTTCCATTTGTCTAAAAGTAGAGGTTTCTTTTCTTGCTCTAGAGTAAGGTGTACATTCCTATTAGATGGCTGGTAAGTATTTTTAAATACAGAGTTTTCTGCATCATCTAAGTTGAATTGTGGCTTAGCTAATTTATAATGCTAAAAAAATTAATTTATCTTTTATAGTTTGTTTGCACATCAAATACTTTTGTTATTTTAATGAAAACCCCAAGGCTGTTTTCAGCCATGGAATTCATTAATCTAGGATATGGTACTTAGTAGTATTTGTTATTTCTTCTTCTGTCCGATCCCTGACAGGTTGTTGTCCGTGTCTACTTGCAGCAAATAGAAGTTGCTTTTTGACAGTCTCCAGGCCTGTTGCTTGGGAGAACTGCTGTCATCCAAACTTGAAGTCCATAAATATAAATGTAGAGAGAAACCCAAGTTAGCAGTCTCTTCTGGTGGCATAGATCACTGTGCTTGCTAAGTTAGGATTCTTCTCCATAACATTTGCAAAGGAGCAGGTTCCCACACGTGTGTCTAGATAGTCCTGTCATTCTCAGTTGTTTATATCTTCTAGGTACTCTGCATACTAATTTTCAACTTCACCTTATATGCCACAGAAGACTATTTTACCTGCTATGACTTTCTTGATGCATAACCCTTCATTTTTCATTTGTCCTCATCCACTTCATAACGCGTGAGTGCCACCCAGTGAACTACTAATTGGCAAGAAAAGTACAGAGCTGTTCTACTTCACTTGTAAAGTGAATATTCTCAAGTCAGTGATTCTTGAACAGAGCATGAGACAACCTTGGACAAACTGGAGAGATAGGTATCCACTGATCTGTTGCAGTCAGGATATACGCGTAAAGCTACATATGCGAGAGGCGGGCCTGGCAACCTGTGCTCTTTGTGCCCTAGCGAGAAGATTACCTGTCCTCTGTCCAGATGGAAGCCGGCACTGTGCATTGTTCCAGGTGGTTTAGTTTACGCGTTACAGAAGAACAAGACAGGATTAGAAATGGATGATGCGTAACATTATCATTCTACCTTGAATTAGTTTACTTAGTCTAATTCTTCTTTGGAAGGCAGTTACTTTGAAGTAAAATCATCATATTTGCTTTTGTTTTGTAAGGGGAAAATTTCCTCTGAATAGTTGACTATGACCTTAGAGTGGACATTAGGAACAGTGATTTCCATAGGAGATGCATATTATAATTTCTAATACTACAGATATATTCACATAATATGATTCAAGTTTGCATTTTGTATCAGCAAAGGGAACAGATTCAAGGCTGCATGTTCAGGCTTAACACAGGCCTCTCCTATCTGTTTGTTTGTTTGGAGTGCTTAACCATGCTCTCCACGTAGATTTGATATGTAATATATATCAAGGCTAGTGATTAAAGATTGTAAATTTTCATTGTAAATTTCTTCCATATTGTGTCTGGCCTCCAAATATCAACTGGTATTTGCTTGTGGATAAATGTGAAATTATTTTTTATTTAATTCTGGCTTTTCTTATAAAACAAAATTATTTTTCCCCAAATTACTTGCTGTATGTGATATGACAACATTAAAGAAATGTATACTAACAGATTTTCAATCTTAGCCAATAAGACCATGATCATAGTAGTTATATGTGATGCTGTTGACAACTGTATGCAAGCTGGAAGGAAATCTGTTATGATGTGCTAACTTTGTTGCATCCCTTAGTTAATATTTTCTCTTGACAAAACTATCAGTTCTCTTCTTTCACTGAATTTAGGCTGCTGAACTAGCTGAGAGAAAGAAGTTGGAAAAGTATCAAAAAATGAAAGATGACATGGATGAAATTTCCAGCCTTCTTCAAGGAGACTTACTTTCTGAAAACCCTGAACAAGCAGTCAGTTCCTTTGGTAGACATCGTGTGATCACAGATCGATGGAAGGGAATGAATCAGGATCAGCTGATGGCAATCCGGTACTCTCAACAGCAACAAGTTCTGGAGAAACTGGTATTTAAGCTTCTGTGCACATTCTGTATTCCTGGTTGTAATAATATTATAGACAATGTAGAAGAAAATACTATTTTTTGCCCTGCATGTCCCATTATAAGACTGTGTTTTCTACTGATCTGAATTTTACCCAAACTTTAATCAATGAAACTGAGCACAGTGTCTCTGAAGCAACTGGGAAATGTCATGGAGCCTTGGAGTTGGGCTGGGAGGACAGCTGCTGGGGAGCCCAGGGCCAAGGGGCCTGGCGGATCTTGGGGCATGGTCCATGGTGGTCCAGCTGAGGAGCAAGGTCCTGCAGAGCCTGAGAGCCAGGCTTCATGGTGCAGTTTGGGACTTGAGACTGTATGAGCTGCCTGCAAGGGATGAGCAAGAGTGGGCTGCTCCATAGGGGAAGAAGAGCCAGGAGCTGAGGGTGAGAGCAGGGCAGGCTGGAGCAGTGTTCTCATGCTCAAGGGTACTCGAGCAAGACAAACAGAGCAGGTCCAGTGATCCTGCTCATGCATATTTCATAGTCTTACAAGTTCATGAATGCAACGGAATTTCCTTTCTACCATCCCACACAACTATGACCCATGCTCTGGGATAGAATTAGAATAGAAAAACTAAATATTGCTAAGAATTGCTGCTCTAAAGGTGGATGGAAGCAGGCAGTCAAAATGAAGAAATATACCCTTCCTAGGCAGTCACGAGTGTACAGGCCTAGGTATTGTGAAATAGGAAGCTACTTAACTCATTCAGTGCAGAGGCAGAGATAATGAATAGCTGTTCAAGTTTATTTTTTAATTCCTACAATACCATATGCCACAATATGTCTCGTCTACTGCTGTTATTAAAGCTGAAGATAGAATTGTCATTTTCCTGACTGTCCTATGATGCTATGGTGAACCCATTCAGGTAGTTAAGCTGGAAGAAAATGAGCCCCACCAAGATCGGTGAGTTTTTTGCAGATCTGGTGTCTTGAATCAGTTCAATGTGATGTCAGACAAGTGAGGAAGTGGTAGTACAACAGGGGCAGTGGAAAAAACAGTTTGGATCTACTCATCTGGTGTTGGTGGCTCAGTTATTACACTGAGTTAGCCGTATGGTGAGCTGTACTGATGACTACTAACTTCCGACCTCAACAAGTTACAACTCTTACTTAAAAAAAAAAAAAACAAAAACAAAACCAAAACAAACCTGTTTTGCTGCTCTGAGTTTTTAGAGAGAGCTAATATGTCAGAGAGAAATAGTAAGCTACTGATTAACTTACTTCTGCCAGGCAGCAGATCCTAATTTTATTACGTTGTGCAGAGGTAGGAGTCTGTCTTGCTTCCTGGAAAAGGACAGCTTTCTCATCTGCAGTATCTTACTTCTGCCTAATGCATGGCTCCTACCCATGCATTGGAAGTGCTTACTACTACTCCCTATTTCAAATGCTACCCCTAGTGTTCAGTAAAGGCAAGCATGGATTAATTTACCAATCAGACTTTATATATAGTTTCATCCTTGAACAAAGAGAAAATGATGCATTTTTTTCCACTGCTACAGAGACTAAAAGAGGAAGAACGCCGAAGAGATGCTGAATGGGACAGGCAAAGTATACAGGCTGCACGAGCGCAGTTGGTTTTAGAGCGGCATCAACAACGACAGAATCGGGAACGCCGCCAAGCTTTAGATAACGTAAATGCAGAGCTATCTCAGGAGCAGAAATCAAAGTAAGTACCGTAAGAGTTTTCTTCTTTTCAAAAAAAAACTCTTTACGCTTAACACGATAGCTTGGCCTTCAAAGAGCTTTTTTAGTTGTATTGTTTGTTATTTTTTAATGCACTCGTTACAAGTTTATACTTTAAAAAAAATCAACACTTCAGCTTAAGTGTGTTTTTCAGTATTATTTAAACAATCTTCAAAGAGTAGGTTATGATTGTTACTGACTTACGTGTATGGATTAGTAGCTGGAATTCTTAAGTGTTCCACTGACAACAGACGGTTTATATAAATAGCAAAATAGAGAATAAACGTAATTAACTATGCAGAAAATGATATTATCAAGTGCAAAACAGTACGTGTTTCTTAAATTTACCTTAGTTTTCTGAAACAAAAAAGGATGGGTATCCACTGACTTCAGTAGAACTGCCAGTTTCTGATAGCTCAGGGTCAAGTTAACGGCACAAATGGAGCTTTTCCATTATGTATGACAAAACTAGATGATTTTTTTAGCTAACCACTGGATATGTGTTGGTGGACAGGTCTCGTGTCTGCTGCAATGGGAAAGGAGAAAGATAATATGTGAAGGAAAAAAAAAATCAAACCAAGTGATTTGTTGTTCTAGTCTTGCAGTTTTTTCTCCCTCTTTTTTCTCCCTCTTTTTTCTATCATACATGCATACATACATTTTGCAAAAGAATTTCCAGTACCTGGTGCTTTCCTATTATGAAAGCAAACATTTGGAATTGTGTTAATTTAGTTTTTCAGTGTGAGATTTTTGGAAGGTTATTTTAGGATGAAAAAGTTTCCTATATTGAGACATGGCATACATTTTGGAGAAAAAGATCTAGTTATATTTAATTCCATTTCTAATAATTCTGAATTTTAATGAGTACTTATGAGTGTTTATGCCTTATATTCTCTTTAGGCTTCTCAGGTTACTTCTATATTATAATGAGAGAACATTTACTAACTGCATTTTTTTAATTTATTGCTAGGAACATTTATCTTAAAGAAGAAGCATATTCAAATTCTCCAACAAGCCAGTATTATGCACAGTTTAATACAACCAGCCGATGACATTCTGGAGACATCAACCTGAAATGTACAGAAGTATGTAGACATATTAAAATTTTTAATTGTGCAATCCCATGTTTTATTATTTTCATCTGTTCCCTACCGTGTTCAAACAGTGCAGTCAAACTAAAGGACAGTCTGCTAGGCCACATCTGTGCTAAGAAGAGGAAAACATTGTAATAATTTTTAAACTTCATTGTTTTTCTAAAAAGTACTAGTAGATTCAGTAGTTGGTTGTTTGGCTATTGTGTCTCAGGCTTAACTGTAATATTTACATTATCCATGCCTTTAGAAATAATTTTCTGGAGAGGAATCACAATTTAAAATACCATGCTACTTCATCCAACTTGGTCAGAGGGGTGTACTGCCTGGCATAGATCACAGGTGATGCACACTTAGCAGATTCTATAGGAGAGAAGAAAGATGACCTAGGCAGAAAGTTTTCTGTTTGTTTTTTTGGGGGGGTTTCTTTGGTTTGTTGTTTTGTTTTGTTTTTAAAGTAAAAAAAGCAGGACACAAAAGCAAGCGAAGAGGAAGAAATGGACAAGTTGGTTCAGAAGTATTGCTTTTATTTCCTGAATAGTAGGAATAAGAGGAGAAGATGTGGATATTGACCGAGGTGATTATAGCAATGAGGCATGACACAGAAATGGAATGTGTGTTATAGTAAATGGGGGAAAGTGTGGGGGAAAGTATTCCTACATACACCGTCACTCATTAGAAATAACAGAGAAAATATAATGGCATCTGGTTACAGAATTGACTTAGCAATGGAAGAGCCAGTCAATGATATTTGAAAAATGTGCAAGTGAAGCACATGAGAAGAAAATATGGAGAAGCAATGTAAGAAACTAACTGCACAAGAGAAATAGATGATGGAGATATCCAGAAAATGAAATCCAGAAGGGAAAAAGATGACATACAGAGGACTGAAAAAAGGGTTAGAAGACTTAATGATGTAAAACAGACGAAGGAATGAGAGATGACCAGAGATTCAACTAAACATCCAAGACCTCTAAGAGATTGTGAACCCGTAATAAAAATAGAGGCCATTTATGAGAATAGGTTCTGAAATAAGTATCTGTAGCTTGCCAGAATCTGGGATGTAAACGTGGAGTAAAAACATCCTGATGATATTGGCATGGAGTCCTCTGATTGTTCTTTGTATCAGGATAAGTGATAACTTCGAATTCTGATGAAACAGTGTGAAGATGACTGCACTAAGCTAAGTAGGAAAGATGTTTAAAGAAACTGAGGCCGAGGTAAACGCCAATGAGCCATTCTCATCTTTGTGAAAATAATGGAGAATGCATAGTTCTCGAGATAGCTATTATTAGGAGGATTTTGAGATGTTAGAAGGAAGCATTCCTTGAAAGGGGACTATTCAAACAGGTCTGTTTGCATTCCTTGAAAGGGGACTCTTTTTGAACAGCTCTGTTTGCTCAGCTGAAAGAGTGGCCCTGTGGGATCAGGCTGATAGGACTAATTACTGTTTGGAACCAGGTAGTAACAACAGAAGTTTGGAAGAAGAGACCATTATGTTAATCCCTCTAGATGGAGAGGAGGAAGAAAATCAAGTAAGGAGAATATAAAAATGGGTAAAGAAGTGTCTTGGGACCAGAATAACCCATAGCAAAAAGATATGTCTCAGTTTTAATAAAATAATACAACAGGAACTAATTGTAGTATGGATAGAAACTACATAGAAAAGCAGTATGGCTGGAAAAAAGGAACTGAAGAATGTGCTATTCGGAAAAGTTAGAAGATAAAGCTGAGAGACGACCATGCTTGCACCATTAATGATGAGCTGGACTATGAAGAAGTAAGAAGGGATGGTATTGAGATTTAATATGATAGCATTTAGAGATTGATTTATTTGTTAGACTGGGATTCACACGTGGCTGGATGTCTTTGAAGTATTACCAAATACTGTATTAAATTGACAATCTCAGGAGTGCAAGTACTTGTCTCAGAATAGAAAGGCCATCAAATGGGGTGGGAGGATAAAACAATAGGCTATCTATAGTAGTTTTCATTTAACTAAAGTTGGTTTTGATCTGTGTTGAATATCTCAAGCTCTGACTTTTTTTTTTTTTTTAACTAACATTTTAGTTACCTGACAGAAAAATGAATAAAGAAAGTGTTGAAAAGTTCATGAAGTTGTCTTCATTTGTCCAACTCGTGTGAGTAGGTGTTTACAGACTTTATGACAGCTGTACAGTTTAACTAAAATATGCTAGACCTAGTCAGATGACATTTGAGCTTCCTTAAGGAAGGACTATATGATTAAAGCCTTTTTTGTATTTACCTGCTCACTTGCTTGAAAACTTTTTATCTGAAATTACAAAAAGGATAGGTTTCTCAGTTATACTACAAAGAAGCCTTTAGATAGAAATTCAAATAAGATGACTGACAATTCAATAATTGGGTAGGATCAGGCATCACTAAATTCCCTGGAAGACTTTAGGCATCATCAATCATATTTGCCAGAACAACCATGCTACTTTCTACCTGTTGTTTCAGAATACAAAAACTGAAATTTAATGTAGATGTTAAAAAAGCAGCACAATCAAATTGTAGAGAACATTCTTAATGTAATGTGAAAAAGGTCTGATTAATTGTTATTGATATTTTATACCAACTTATTTTATTTTGCACTGAAACAAGCCATGTTTTCAGTAGGCATATCTCAACTGAGTAGGTGATAATAAAGGGTTGAGGTGCAGGAACTTCTTAAACCTGTATGGCTATATAACAAACAAGACGCAGACTGGTATCTTCAGCTTTTGAAATGTCACTCTTAAATTTTACTGGTGAGTATTGAAGTAAGTAGAAAAGTTGTATTAAAAGAGCATTAACTGATTATAGGTGCTGTTTGAAAGTGTTTGTTGGATTCCATTACTGAGGTCATCTTTTCTTTGTGGTATTTGTAGATATTTCTAATAAATACAGCAGTGAAAAACACAGTATCTTCTGTATGAGGATCTGGACAGCTAATTGGAATAAGTACAGCTGTTGGAATTAGAGGGCTGGCAACTATCTTTTTATTAAAAAATTTATATTTGTTTTCCACCTTTTTAAAAAAACTTCTAAAAAAACTGTGAGTACTGCATGAAAAATACCTAACACTCATCAGTTCCTATTACTGTTTTAACAATTAGCCAGATTAATTAGATGCAGGTACTACAAACTTGTCCACATGTTAAATGGTCTTCATGGAGCATCACTGAAGTAATTTGGGAAAGATGTACGTGCTAGGATCTGATTTCAGGGAGGAAAACGATGATCAGTCCCTATCATGTTTAAATTTGTGTTTTTAATTTTTTAAATTTTGGTTGTATGACAGTTTTCTGCACTACTGATACTTCCTTTGGATTAATAATCTGGGAAAAGATATGTATTTAAAGTTTAAAAAAGAAGTTACAGTGGTTGAACTGAGTCCAGTGTTCTACTTTTTCTTGGGATTTTTTACACTGGTATTTTGAATAATTTCATACAGTGTATGCACAAAAGCTTTTCACTTTTTCCTAGAAGGACTACTGAAGAGTAAGTAATTTCATACTAGAGGCATTTTCATATTAAGCTACATTTCTTTGAATATTGTATATTATGTGATAGCTGAACTTTTATTTCTTCCTCTGAAGAGAGGCTAGAAGGAAATTGATCTTTTTATAGAGACATTAAAAAAAAAAAAAAAGGTTCTAATACTATTGAATTCATGGATGTTAATGACAGAAAAATGTGTCTAGCTGATACTCCCAAGGCTAATGATTATTCCCTGCCTGGTCTATTCATTCTCTCATCTGTTTTAATCTAATGTTGCTGTATACTTCCTGAGTTACATCTGGGACATCCTTTTAACAATATCTACTTGCTTTTAATTTTCAAAGTTTATACTTCCATAACATCACATATTAAATGTTGACAGTATTATTTTCACACTGAAAAGGCAAGTTATAACTTTCATGAGCAGGTCACTGCCTATACCTCATAATATAATTTCACTCATATAATTGTATTTGCTTTTAGTTTTGCTGTAAGCAAGATTCATGTACCAAAAAAGAAGACTGGATCCACAGATGAACATAAGCAGGCAGGTAAAGGGGTGAAGAGTGAAAGTGGTATTGATAGAATTTACATGCACCTTAGAAAAATGCTAGTCCATGATGCCGTTGAGCAGGATAATGGTGATTACTTTCAGGGAAAGAAAACACAAAATTACTCTGGCTGTTGTAGAAGCCAACGATGTATGTTAAGTGACCTTGCTCCCTGCTGTGGGGAATTTCTCCATGCTAAATCTGGAGCAAAGCTCTGACCCAAGGAAATTCTTAGTGTAAAAGATTCTTATGGCAGTCAGTGGTTTTGGATATGTTTGCGGTTCTTTAATGTTTAAATTGGATTGGTATAAATCTTTCTGTGTTTCATTGGAACATGAACTACCTAATTATACATGTAAATGAGATGTATTTTTTTTGGTGTATCTCACTATTTGTGATGTAGTGCAAAGTGCATAGTTAAGTCTTTGAAATGATAGTAATTGGTGTGAGCAAATGAGTTTGAAATTCTGTGTATGGCTACCCTTCTTCCATTCCTTTCACTAAAGAGGGATTAAGAAATGGGATGGAATATGTATCCAACTAAGTCATTGTCCTCTCTTTGATGAAGGAATATTAGTTTCCAGCAAACTGTCTCAGGGACTTACAGAGCTATAGGTGGTTGTTATCACATTTAGTAACTGTGATAGAAAAGTCTTACGCTTTTTGAATCTACACACATTTAGCATCCAGGATGTATTGTTGCATAATCCATACCTTTTGTTTGTTTGTTTTTGAGTTTGACATCTTCAAGCTTCCTTTGGTGCTTGTTAATCTTTTTATGAAAATATTTTTAAAAGATGAACAGCTGTTCCCTGTATTCTTTACAGTTTTTTAGACCTCTGTCACATCACCGCTTAATCTTCCCTTTTTCTAGGCTGAAGAATCCTTAGTCTGTTCAGTTATTCCTCATTAAAATACTGTCACATAGATTTCTCAGTCCTCGTTACCCATTTCAGTACTTCTAAAAATTTTACTATATAACCTTTTTGAGATGAGGGAGTCAGAAGATTGTGTAATAATGATATTTTCTGTTTTATTCCATATTTTCCATAGTGTGTGTGTGTGTGTATATATATATATTTGTATATTTCCATATAATCCCAACATCTGTTTTGTTTTCTTGGCCATTGTTGAGCACTGAGATGCATTTTCATAGAACTCTAACTCAGCTTTTTCCTCAGTGGTATCAGCTAGTTAAGCGGTAAAGTATATGATCACAATATTTACCTCTTTTTTTAGTATGTTGAATAGCATTTTACCTAGGACAAGGGCTTATGGGACTTCATTAGTTATTTCCCTTCAATACAGACCTTGGATGCATTCTTGGCAACCTGTTACTGTCCATTTTGTTACGCTGTTCTGTAATCTCTGTAATGAACATAATGGCTTGAGACACGTACCAGTATGTTCCACATAATAAAGGATTCTGGTTTGGAAACATCCCTGCTCTCCTCCACTGCGAACACACAAAAAAATTCTTAAATCTGTTTGCAATGACCTTATTTCTTCTGACTGCTGCTCTTATAAATGTCATCTCCTACAGGCTTCTATTTCAGATTACCTGCTACTGAGGTATTCAGAAATGAATACGAATTTTATGCCTTTACTTTAGAGATTCCTAAACTTTTTTTGGTCTGTATTGTTAAGTTTTACATTTAACTTGCCAGAGTTCAGTTTTTTTCCCCACTGCTTCTGACACCAACCATTGGAGGTAAGATGGCATCCTTGAAAAAGTTTCCTTTACTTTGTTGCCTAATGATGCTTGGGCAAGTTTTGTTCTCTCTAAGGTCTTGATAATGTTTAATTTTGCTTACTTTTTTAGTTTATTTTCTTAATTATAAATTTTCATAATCTCTAGCAAATGAATGTAAAAGATCATTTTAAAAATATTTCCACTAGCTTTACCAGATGGGTAAGAGAGACAAAATAAATGAAACAAACAAACAAAAAAAAAAACCCTCTTATCCTCATGCCAGTGGGCAGTTTATTTTCTTCCATGAATGTATGAATTTTCCAGTTTTATCAGTTAATTAAAAGTTTAAAGAAAAATAAGTCTGTTTTATTTGCTATTTTACAAGAGATGGCTGACTTACTAAGTTGTGATAATGTAATGTCATTTCGTTCTCCAACTTATAAAACTCAGAAGAGTCTAGTAAGTGTCTTGCAAATATTAGTGAGCTTTGGATCACAAGTAAGTAAGCAAGCTTCAGCTCTTTTTTGTTCAAAAATCAGAAATTACTGCAATTAAACATCACAGTAGCTAATGAAAGACAGCTTTGAAGTAAAATTTAACACATTATTAAAGTTAGGGTGTTTGCATAGTACAAGAAAGATGTTTAAAGTGTATCTCCAACTTAATCAAAACATGCTGAGGAACAAAGCAAATTTTCAGTTGAAAAACCCCAACAGTTTATCATAAATCCAAAAGGAGTAAACAGACCTTATAAAACGTCTTAGTGTTATTCTGGCTTGAGTTTGACCCTTCACTAAATTTTCTCATCTGTTGACTTGAGTAAAATGAACCTCTGAATTGAACTAATCAGAATCAAGCCTATTATATTACTAAATTTTGTATTTGGTTGGATAAATGACATTCTAGTTATATCATCACAAGTCATTAAATTCTATACAAATAGAAGAAACATCTGCTGGAAGAGTGCAAATCTTCATGTGTAAAGTTGGTATACTAATATGGATTTGAAGGAGTTCACTTAGTAAATTGCTGCTGTTATTTTGGCAAGTTGCATAAGCAAGTAGTGGAGACTCAAGTTAGTAATATTGAAGAGATTTCTGCTCTTGTAAACATAGCCATTTCAAATACTGAAATTTGATTGCAGAATGAGAAAAAGTAATAATTCTCTTTTTCTATTCTGTTTTGTATTTCTGTGAGGATCTTTATATTTCTCTTTTCAAAAGAATTCTTTTTAGAACACTGTCTCAGGTTTTAGCTATTTGTTTTAAACTGAAGATAGTGTTTAGTATCAAATTCAATTAGGAGGACATTAACCTCAAAACTTGGTAATGTAGACAGATACATTACATAATCACAAATTTAATTTACAAATCAACAAGGCAAACTATTCATAAAGGGACATATAGATTTTAAAATTGGAAAAAATAGTTTCTGAATGGGAAAAAAATCAATTTCTGAATGGAGAAACTACATTTTACTAAGATTCCCTGTTTTTCCTGCTGCAAGGGCAACGTTAAGTTTTATTTGCAGCTTTTAAGGAAATGTTACTAGATTATCTTCTTATCTAATGTTACTTTAGTAATGCTAATAGACAAATAAAAGCCCTTAATGAGGGAAGCCAGGTTAGTTCTGGTTTTCATACTGTAATTTTACTGTTCTTTATTTGCTTCTCATATACGTCCACATTTATTTCCTGAGGACACTGTGTTCATTCCCAGCCCTGTAATACAACAAAACTGTACTTCAAATTCTTGAAGCAAGGAAATAGTCTGTATGAATTAGGGAGAAATTTAATGTTAAGTCTCTTCCAGTAAATTGTATGTGTGATTTCTGTCATACCATGTTGCAATTATTAACGGAGTGAAATGCTTTTCAGATGACAGCACACGGAACCAGGAAAAATTGAATATCTAGCAGACATTCTATTCAAAGGCTGATGATGTACTGGGAGTATGAGGTGATCATTTAATCAGGATAGATATTGCTTTTTGGAAGCAGAGTTTTATCTAAATATGGGTTTATTTAAGGGTTGGTTTGGCTTATTGGTTTTTAGTTAAAAAACAGTTTAAATAGATTATCGCTACTGTTCTGTAAGTTTCTGTTGCTACAGATATATATCTGTGCCTATTTTTGCATGAATCTTTAAGTACTTTTTTAGGACTTTAGCATACTTTTTGTTGGTTTAAATACTTCTTCAAATATACTGTCTTCTTCTTTACTAGATTTATTACAAGAGTTATTAAATGGGACTGCATTGCACAGCCAGATATCTTACTGATTGTATGTACTACCTGCATTTTATGCAGCCAGCTTCAGAAAGATACTCTGTACTGCAGTTTAAAGCCATAGTTCTTGACTAACTACAACCCAGGAGAATTGATCAGAATATATGCAGGAGACTCGTCATGAAAAGTGAGTGCCGTATGAATATATACTTGTCCCAGGTATAGAGAAATATGCGCTAGTTACTTCACTGATATATAGAAAGTGAAGTATTTGCATGAGTATTTGCCAGTCAGGGGAGGACATTACTGTTAGAATTTTTCTTGTTATTGATGCTCTAACTCAGAAATGTAATGCTGCTGAGCAAAATTATAGTGAACTCTGACCCTGAGAAATCTAATTCCTGTGGCTTCTTATTAGCAATCCTAATTCTTCACAGAAGAAACCACAAAAATCTTGTCTGTAGAGGAAACCACAGAAAATAAACAGCAGCCACCAGACGTCATAGTAGAAATTGCACAATTGCAGTTAACACAGCAAAAAATACTCATGCTAAGCTCCAAAACCTAATAGCTCCCTTCTTCGTATCCATAGAAAAGATGGATAAGAGTAAGTAATTCTTTTGTAATAATACATGATCTAATCTAATTATGCCATTTTGCAATAATACAAGAGAGCGGAAATATTGAGGATCCAGATACATCATCATCACACCAACTTGAAACAAAACAGCACTCCAATATGTGCTCTGGCTTTCTTAACAGAATATTTGCTATTACAGTGGTGGTGTTCGAAATATGTTAAAAAAGAAAGAGTACTGTAAGTACTAGCTATCTATTTATGACAGCATATAAAAATGAAAATTATTTAGCTTTGAGCTTTACTAAATTTTCTATGACATTTTTCCATCAAAACAATTTAAGAGTTAATTCCTACCACTTCCTTAATTGAAAATGCTAGCAAGAAAGTGAGGACTGGAAAATACTGCATATACAGGAAAAACTGACAAAAAAGAAACAGCCAGCTACATAAAGGTATTACCATTTTTTAAACCAAAATATTTCATTGGTAATATTAAAATATTAGTTGTTGTTTTAATGCTGTCACTGGCAAGCAGTCTAGGCAGTTCCTGGAGTGTGTGGAAGAGAACTTCCTGACACAGCTGGTGAGGGAGCCAACCAGGGAAGACGCCCACTGGACCTCTTGTTTGTGAACAGAGAAGGCCTGGAGGGTGATGTGACAGTTGGAGGCCGTCTGGCACATAGCGATCACAAAATGGTAGCATTTTCAATTCTTGGAGAAGTAAGGAGGGGTGTCAGCAGAACTGCTATGTTGCACTTCCAGAGGGGAGACTTTGGCCTGTTTAGGAGGCCAAACCAAGAGGAAATGGTCAGCGACCTGCTGCACCACGTAGCCACACACAGGTCTATGGAGCCAGATGGGATCCACCCAAGGGTACTGAGGGAGCTGGCGGAGGTGCTCACCAAGCCACTTTCCATCATCGATCAGCAGTCCTGGCTAACTGGGGAGGTCCCAGTTGACTGGAGGTTAGCAAATATGACGCCCATCTACAAGAAGGGAAGGAAGATGGATCTAGGGAACTACAGGCCTGTCAGCCTGACCTCGGTGCCAGGGAAGGTTATGGAGCAGATCATCTTAAGTGCCATCACGCGGCACGTGCGGGACAACCGGGGGATCAGGCTCAGCCAGCATGGGTTTATGAAAGGGAGATCCTGTTTCACTAACCTGGTCTCCTTCTATGACAAGGTGACCCGCTTAGTGGATGAGGGAAAGGCTGTGGATGTTGTCTACCTGGACTTTAGTAAAGCCTTGGCACTGTTTCCCACAGCATTCTCCTGGAGAAGCTGACTGTTCATGGCTTGGACAAGTGCACTCTCTGCTGGGTAAAAAACTGGCTGGATGGCCGAGCCCAGAGAGTGGTGGTGAATGGAGTTAAATCCAGTTGGCGGCTGGTCACGAGTGGTGTTCCCTAGGGCTCAGTGCTGGGGCCAGTTCTGTTTAATATTTTTATCAGTGATCTGGATGAGGGGATTGAGTGCACCCTCAGTAAGTTTGCAGATGACGCCAAGTTGGGGGGAAGTGTTGATCTGCTGGAAGGTAGGAAGGCCCTACAGAGGGACCTGGACAGACTGGATCGATGGGCTGGGGCCAACTGTATGAGATTTAACAAGGCTCAGTGCCAGGTCCTGCGCTGGGGTCACAACCACCCCATGCAATGCTACAGGCTTGGGGAGGAGTGGCTGGAGAGCTGCCTGGCGGAAAAGGACCTGGGGGTGTTGGCTGACAGCCGCCTGAACATGAGCCAGCAGTGTGCCCAGGTGGCCAAGAGGGCCAATGGCATCCTGGCTTGTATCAAGAATAGTGTGGCCAGCAGGAGCAGGGAGGTGATAGTGCCCCTGTACTTGTCATTGGTGAGGCCGCACCTTGAGTACTGTGTTCAGTTTTGGGCCCCTCACTACAAGAAGGACATCGAGGTGCTGGAGCGTGTCCAAAGAAGGGCAACGAAGCTGGTGAAGGGTCTGGAGAAAAAGTCCTGTGAGGAGCGGCTGAGGGAACTGGGGTTGTTTGTTTAGCCTGGAGAAAAGGAGGCTGAGGGGAGACCTTGCTGCTCTCTACAACTACCTGAAAGGAGGTTGTAGTGAGGTGGGGGTTGGTCTCTTCTCCCAAGTAGCAAGGACAGGACAAGAGGAAATGGCCTCAAGTTGTGCCAGGGGAGGTTTAGATTGGATACTAGGAAAAATTTCTTCACTGAAGGGGTTATCAAGCATTGGAACAGGCTGCCCAGGGCAGTGGTTGAGTCTCCATCCCTGGAGGTATTTAAAAGACTGGTAGACACGGTGCTTAGGGAGATGGTTTAGTGGTGGACTTGGCAGTGCTGGGTTAACGGTTGGATTTGATGATCTTAAAGGTCTTTTCCAACCTAAACGATTCTATGATTCTGTGATTCTAAAAGTCAGTTAAATGAGACTGTGCAGACACATAATAATTGGAGTTTGATTATTTTACCCATTTGCTACTCAGCAGTCTCCAGCAAACCATCTATCTGGAAAATGCGGTCTGTCTTATCACATGCAGAAGGATCCACTGTCATTTCCCAGGTTCATGCTCCTGCTGGGATAACAGTCAGTCTGAAGCAATGAAAAGTTTTTGAGTTGTGAATTCTTGGCAGATTCAGGTCTCCCTGTATCTGTAGTTATCCAAGTCCAGCTCAAGAGATCTGAGTACTAAGTCTAGACTCAGGATAACTGAAATTGCAGTGGATCCATTTTTTAGCCTACCACTGTATATATGAGTGTGTAATGTGTAAGTGTAGATGCATATACTTACACATAAATGAAAGTGCAGTTTTCAAAGCCGTCTGTTTAGCTCCTGCTGACTTTAAAAAAAATAAAAATACTGGGCTTCCGGAAGGATGGCCAGGAACAGAGTTCATTCCGACAGAGATCATAAGCTTTTTTCTACAAAAAAAAGTGTTTTTCATTGAAAGCTTAAATGACTGAAGAATGAGAGATTCTGCCAGGGCTAGCCAAGTGTTATACAGCTGGTGTAGAGCTGGGAAATAGCTTATTTCTTCAATGAACTGCATTAAGGCAGGGTCTAAAGGCTTTTAGCTTTTCTATTTTTGAGACCTTAGTAGGATGTATAACAGTTCTTACAAAACTGAGAGCATTAGTCACATATGGCTCAAACAAGTGTATACCTATGTATGTTTAGAAGGTATATAATATGTGAAAACCTAACCCCTGAGTGGAACCAAAATTTCATCCCCTATTTCTCCCTGTTGTTTTTTGTTTTGTTCTGCCCCCCTCCCCCCCCCACATGAGGCCTTCAGTGTGTATATTTTATATAAACAAAAAGGAAAAGATGACATTACTAGAATCTCATTTGTTAGATTGTCCATATCAAATGATGGAAGAAAACAGGAGGAGTTAAACACACAGACAGAGGGAAAAGGTTGTAAACTCTTCTGTTTCCAGACCTATGTTACATTCTAAGACCTGGAAAGAATAGGAAACGGATCTAAATAATCAACAAATGACAGTACAGTAAAAATGCAAGAATATTTTTGAACAGATTTTAAATGAAGAATAAATGAAAAATCTATAAAGCTTGCCAAAAGCCACAAAATTAACATGAGCACTACTATTGTTAGTAGGAAAAAGTTTCTGTTACATAACGTATACTTTACTTTTAAAAGCTGAAGAACACTTCGTTCTCATTTAAAAAGTGTTTGCTTACTGCAGATTTTTAGTTAGCAAAATTGTGTGCGAACATGAAAAATATACATAAAGGACTTGTGTTTCCTGAAAAACATTAACACGCAATGTGGAGGTAACAAACCAGCAGGGCTTTTTTCATTCCTACTTGCCACCCAGTACTAGGATGATAAGCCACTGTTTCATCTCATATAGAATATAACTACAATAGTTTTCTGTAAGGTGTTGGGATAGAATTTCATTGAGAGGATGTTGCAGCAATGTTCTCCTGACTTGCAATTTTCTTTCTTCTCTTCCTGACAAAACTCAAGTTTTGAATTGTATACCTTGAGGAAGCAAAGGATTTTGCATCCTCACTGAAGACAAAAGCCCTTGTCATATTAAGTCTGGAATACAGCATCAGTTTTAAATTTAGCCTGTCTATAAATAAGCTACAGAACTGTGAAATAATTCAGTTTATGAGGAAATGCATCATAATGGAGCAGAAAAAAGCCTCCATTAGACATAAGTAAGGCTGAAAAGATTTTAACGAAATAGTACACATTTTTCTCTTCTGGAAATGTGATTTGTGCTAAAGAAAATACATTTTGCATTTCTGTCAGATAAAACCCATGTATCCCGAATTTACTAATCTATAGCTCAACATACCAAAGGCTTGGGGAAAAAGAAAGGCCTCAACTTCTTTCTTCACTGCCTTAGCAAGTGCTAGAAGACTGTTTTATTGTCATATTTCAGTACAAAAGATCAGCTTATTAGAAGAAGCTAATGAACAATAGAAGTGTACCAAGTTTGGCCAGCACAGCAAATAATACTAGAATAACTAGAAAGAAGTTATTTGATAGTGAGATGGACTGTTAAAGATGCCTGTATAACAATCATTGTCCCAGGGTTTATTGACCTGCCTTACTATTAATTTAAATGTTTGTTCAGTTGCATTGTGTGTATTAATTCATATATTTCAGTTTATTGGAAAATTTTGTAGTTTATAACTAGCTACTCTAGGATTAAATATTGGATTGTTGATGTTCTATTGAAGGTAAATGTCAAGAGAAAGTATTTGAGTAATGCTAGCATCTCCACTTAAAGATCAGTTTGTACAATATGTCTCTAGCAGATGAGACTTACTGTATTCCCATACGATACACTTATAGAAAAGACTTCATTGATAAATGAAATAATGGTATTTAAACTTATCCTACAATGATGCAATTTTGCAATAAAATTCCCAGTCTCCCTCCTGTGTCACTTAACCACAAACTGGTTTGTTCAGACCTACAAGTGTGCTGACTGACTAGCTACAAAGCCACATTGAACAGAAGTATTGAGCTCCTGCTGCATCCTTTCCCTAAGTGGGACTATTAGCTTTGTTCTTTCCACCTTCTCCAAGCTCAGCTTGTGAAATTCAAAGGAATTTATATTTGAAAACTTTACCTTCTTTTGTTTCGGTTGAAACTGGCAAGAGATTCAGTATGCTACTGTGAAGAGAAAGCAGGAATGCAAGATAGGCAATATGGGCACTGTGACTGTGCAAGTCTTATTTCCATAGGAAACATGCAAGTTACAGTGGGTGATCTATGGACATAGCATAAATTTCATACCTTTTCTAGTCCAGGTCTCTGAAAACATAAGACACATTAGGAAGCACTTTAGTATAATAGTAACTACATGGAACACTTCTCTGATAAGTTAGTAAGCAGTATATACGTTAAACCTAATGAAAGACAATGCATGCTACAAATAATAATGACACCTATCAAGTAGAAATTGTAGCCACTGAAGAAAAAATAGCTGAGACAAGTACAGACAGATGGGGGAAAGCTTATAGCCAGTTTGATACTGCCCCAAAACCCAAACAGATTAAGAAATTATGTAGCTCAGTAACATATGATCCAATACCTTATGCTTGGCTTTGCTTGTCCTCTGTCAAAAAATTCTGAAGTAGAGAGGGGCATTTTGGAGATGAGAAAGAAAAAAAAGTTTGAATCTCAGTAAAAAATAGTTTCTGCAATAGTTTAGAGCCGTGGACACCATGATTGCATATCCTTGGTCTGCCACACATTTCATGTCTGACCACAAGAGCATTCTTTAAGCTTTCTCCACTTTAATTTCCAGCCTGCAAAATGAGAATAATTCTGTAGCAAATAATATAAACAAATACTTAGATTAGATCTACTCTTACTTTCTGTGCTCACTTGACATTTGAAGAGACTATTTCACAGCACTGCTGTCAAATAATTGCATCGAATTATAAAGACAGCTAAAGCGGAAGAACTGACTAGAACAAGATAAATACACTAAAGATTTTATGTCACCATTGAAAGACATAAAAATACATAAAATAAATTGAAAGGTACAATGGATTTCAAGTTGTATTGGGCAACTGGTAGGCCCGAAGGTCTCAGCTAATACACACATACATCGAGCCATTAGAGGTCTCATATTATTTGTACTTAGTAGTTCTTATGGGCATCTTCTCAGGTTTGCAGAGACTTATTTAACTGCTTTCTGAGCCATGTGATAACACCAACTGCTTCTGAAATGCAGCCAACCTTGAAAGTAGAGCAGTTGCATTCATTCAGAATTGCAATCTAAATTAGGCCTGACTTGGGCTAGCTCAGGTGTCTCCAGTCACTCAAGCTTTCTACAAATCGTATAGCTGAGAACATAAACCAAGTGAATGGGCCATCTTATTTATTCTCTGATAACATAAGAGAGAAGACAATGAAAATGGAAGGCAATATGCTTAAAATTGTAGAAGGAAATGTTTGAAAGCAACGCATAATATAAGGAAATAGAATTTTTGAGATGGTTTAATAAAATCTAAAATAATTTGTTTATATATGGTTAATGAAAATCTATTGAACTACTTTGGGCACGATGTCAAAATGATTATGTAAACAGTCATGTTTCAGGGCTTAAGCCAATTATTAAGACCACCATCTGATAAATCACTAAAGCATGTTAAGAACATGCGTGGTTTCGTTCAAAGCAATGGAACTATTCGTGCTTAAAGATGGTATGCACTTAAGTGCTTTACTGGCTCAGGAGCTAATAGTTCAATTGTAGAAAGATAAAACAACTATGGGTAGGTTCTTTCAGGGGTGTCTATTATATCTTTCTTTTACTTTCCCCTAAAAAAAATAGCATAAGTTACTGTCAAAGGCAGGATATTACGATAGAGGGACCTCTGGTCTGATCCAATAGTTAGTTAGTGTTCTTATATTTTCCTGTAACTAGCAATTTTTCAATGCTAGTTTTGTTTTTCCTTTTTCTGCGATGCATAACGGAAAAAAAGAATTATGAGCCCTATCTTCTGCATGATCTGTTTGACCTCTCTAAAAATACAAGAGATGTATCCACTAGGAAAGGTAAATTATTAGAAATGTACATACTAGGGACAGACAATGGAGATTACCTTTTTTAAACATTATATAGCATCCAGGTTTTTTTAAGTAGATGGGAAAGTCATTTCATTCTTCAGCAATGATGTCACTATGCTTGTAGCCCAAATGGTGTTCTCATTCTTGGCAAGTAACATTAAACAAAGAATGTATGGTTTTCAAATGCTGCTCAGATTCAGTAAAAAGCATTTATGCAAACAAAAGCTGCTGTTGTGTCTAGAAAGTGTTGTTTATCATTAAAATGGAGCCATGTTAATAGTTTTAATATGCTAACACGTGAGGTCCTAAATGCACAGAATAATCAAATTCTGATCATCGGACTAAATAGCGCTGTCGTACTGTGATCTGAATTAGGACTGTGTGCAAGAGAAAGTGAAGATTCGAATGCTGAAGCTTCAGGCCCTGAGTCAGTTGTGCACAAATAGATACCATGGAAGTCTTTTTTATTCTTACTTTCCAGGTAAAGTATAGTTGCGTTTCTAAGTTTTAGGTGTATTTTCTTGAATGTGTAGAGAAAATATATATATAGTATGTATAATAGTCATGATGCTGCATCAATATGCAAGTTTACTGATCTGATTGAACTGATATCTGTCTTTTCTGGAATCTTGAAGGAGATGTACATTGAAGAGACATTGTGAGTTTTGGTTCAAAGTGGTTAATGTCTACATCCAAAATCATTAAAGTCAATAGTGGGATCTCAGTACTTCTGGTGTCCTCTATTTTCTGATGAGTGCTTATAACTTTATCAAAGGATATGATGGTATTGAGTGCAAATATATAGTTATCTTCATATTCATTTTACAGCGAATAAACAAGGATTGAAACTTTTTAGTTGAGAATAGTATCCCTAATAGTAGATAGGAATATACAAATAGGTATGAAGTAGAATGAGCAGTGTATTCTTGTTGTGACTTACCTGACTGCCAATATGAATTTTCAGTTTTAGCTTTTCTGGTTTTACCTAAACATTTCTATTTCATTATAAAACAGTGTATAGTGCCATTTTTGCATGGGGCTGTCCTTTTGTACTTGGGATGGAAGTCATTCCCATGAGGATGACAAAGCACGGGAACAGGTTGCCCAGGGTGGTTGTTGAGTCTCCATCCTTGGAGATATCGAGAAGCCGTCTGGACATGGTCCTGCATTCTGTGATTTCATTTCTTGCCTCTAAAAAAAAGAAGGGAATATGTGTTGCTGTTTAGATGAAGAATTCTGTTTATAGTAGCATTCGGGGCTATCTTTGTGAAAATACTCAGGATGTCACAGTGAAAAACTTTTAAAGTTTCCAATACAGAAAAATTAATATGGTTCTCAATTTTCTTAATTGTCCTTCAGTTCTTCTCTACCTGTTAGTTGTCAGGGGGAGAGGAGGCAAATGAGTCTACTGTACTCGATGTGTCTATAGCTGGGACCTGATAAGGACTGAGCAAAAGAAAGAGGAACAGCCTTACTCCTCCTAATTGGTGGGTGCAACCAAACTGACAGTATGATATTCTAGCTAGGCCAAGATTCAGCAAGTGAGAATAAGAAGAATACAGAAAATAATTTACAGATGTCCTTATGGGGAAAAGTGTATATGACTATTCTATGTGTCATTGTATCTGGATGGCTCCCCTAATAAGTTGGCACTCCTTAGACAATTTCAGTCACATTTGACTGAATGGGAAAGGTCTCAGCGAGAAGTTCCCATAAGTCTGAATATAGGTAATGGGGAAGGATTCATTAAAGGACTAGTTGAAGAAAAGCCTGCAGCTGTATTCATTGCCAAAAACACTACATGGGAGAAAAAAAAAAAGTCTTAATTTCTTCAGCCACAGGAAACACTTCAACTAGAGTTTGTATCTTTTTAAACATCTGCTTCAAATAATGACAGGGAAAAAACCATCAGGAACCAAGTGTTAGTTTTGATATTTTAGTGTGACTTGTCTTAATATTTATCTAGTGTCCAGGAAAAATGATGAGAAGAAAACAAGAAAGGAAGTGGAAGATTGGAGGAGAAAAGCGGAGAAATGGCAGCTATATGAAGTAAATTTTTTTTTTTCATTTAAAATGTTCATCTATGTATCTAAACATCTTTTCCTCTCAATATCACTGTAACCTTCAGTGGAACAAAGAAGGAACATCTGTATGTCATCTGTATGTCAGCTACATACCATACCGTTGTAAAGAACAACTGCCAGACCATTTGGATGACTGTATAATTATCAAGGCAAGTAAAACATGATAAGCCATTTCTGAAGTAATATACAAGCACAGATAGATCGTTAAGTTTCCATAGGTTGGCTTCTCACTTACAATTTGAGACAGCCACGGAGTTGTATAGATGCCATGCAACTTGCTGTTTAAAATTGGAGCAGGGGGGAATTCCATCTTTATTCCATCTTTTCAAATGACATGGTTTTTTCTTACTTAATGACAGAATCCAAGATCTGGTTGCTTATTTTTAGTTGTTATAATAGGCCTATTACATACAAAAATGTATGTTTGCCAATGTCACATTCCAGTTCATAGACCCACTCCCAGTGATTAGGAATTAATAAACTTCCCTCCAGCATGATACAAAATCTCTTTATCATCTGTAATGCAATCTTCCTTGTATAAAACTGAAATTAAGCAATCTGTCTGGATTATATCTTCTGTTTCTGAGAATCTCTGAGGCAACTGCATGTGATCATTTTGCAGTTTGCTATGCCAGTTACTAATTTATCACATTTTTTTTTTGTAAAATTATGTACAAAATAACAACTAATGATGCTTGTTTCATGTATATTTGTGTCTCAACTTTGGAGTCTAAGAAGTTCTAGCTGCTAATTTAGCTTTGCCCAAGGTTGAGAAATTTGTACACTCTTTCTCTCACCTGCTACCTTTTGTGTAATGATTCTCTGGCATCTAATGAAGTAGTGACCTGGGATCAGATAAGGTCATTCTTTATCCAAGTACCTATTGTCACAAGCCTTAATGAAAATTAATAATCTTTCACACATTTATGTGTCCATTGAATTTGGCTCAGGCTGTGAAAATAACGTACAAGAGACAGAAGTGTGAACGCACTAGGAAAACAGAAGAGGAATTTAATTCAGTTTTTAAAAAGTATTTTAGACAATCTAACCTCCTTTTTGCCTTTGTTTCTTTTTTTTTAGCCTTTAATGTTTGCCACAGAAGACTTTATCTACAGAGATTATACCAGCTCAACAAGAAATCACACAAGACAGCTAAATGTAAAAGGGAATTGCAGTAATGCAGTTGGAGTAACACAGAGCAAGAATCAGCTGTAGGCAGGACATTTTAACGTGCTGAGGTAAAAATTGTTTTGCAAATTTGCCAGTGTGCTGAATAGACCAGGCTGATCCATTGTCCCCTTACATTAGCTCCCTAAGGTGTAACAAAACCTAAGTGTACCCAGGGAAGCAGCAGTTCACAGCGGGAAGTATTTTTCCATTCATTGGTAAGGCAAGTCATGATCTTTTACCTATGGGTTTTCTACTGTGTATTTGTACTTCAAGTTACAGTGTTTGGATAGGGAAAGGAGGGATTTCTAATGGGATTCTTTGCTTTTAAGAAGTTTCTTCTTAAGAAGATTCTTCTCTTTTGGAAAATTCTTGAATCTCACATTATATGGTGCACTGAAGAGGCAGGTAAATTGAATTTCAAACTTGCATTGGAGATAAGCCTCCCTTATCAAGGACAGCTAAGTATTCCTAACAGATCAGTGTAGCTAGAAGCGTAGCTATAGGTGCAGAATTGTGGCTTAGGCTTTGTGCCCACAGGGGTGTTAAAAGCAAAGGATTTCCTTTCCACCACCCAGTTCTTAAATCTAGGTATAAAAAGGTTATGGGGTACTGAATGTCTGCTTGCTCTACAGCAGACTGAGTGGGGAATAGGCATTGGCCTGGCTATTTGAATTATTTGGATGAAGTTGAATGGATGTTGGGTTTTGTTACTACTTTAGATAAAAAATGTATGTATGCTGAAGATGTTTTTTGTTTGAGATGCCCTGCAAACAAATCAAACCTACAACGCATTACAGTCTCAAATGATTACAGTACATTATAAGATTTAAAAAAAAAAAAAAAAACACACTTTTTTTTCTATGCAATAGTGTTTAATTGTAACTATTATTATTATAACCACTAAAGGCCAGAATGTTCACTCACTTGCACAGCTTCTATTGCCAAAGACCCAGCAATTGCCTCTAAAATATTCCGATATTCATCTTGTTGCTATAGCTGCCTCTTTCGTCCATGCTGACGAAGCTTACGGTAAGAATGCTGTAATTGTAACACGCTCCTTGCTGTCTTAAGTAGTTTTCACAGCAGTATTTTCAGAGTGTTTGTGAAGCTTACCATATGGTTTCCACACTTCAGTGCTGACAAGACTGGCTATTACCAACAGACATGAACAACACATCTTCAGAAACTCACGTTCTTTACTCCTTGCCTCTTGAATCAGTTCATTTTTGCAAAAGACCTGTAATAAGCTAGTCTTCATTAAAACAGGAGAAACTGAAATCAATTGTTCTATATATGTAAAGCTGCTGCCCGCACCCAGGAGACTAATCTGTGGCTGCTCTACTAGCGCTGTTTGTCCTTGTACACCTCTTGACCTTACTTTATAGTTACTTTGTTGAATGACTTCTTATTTATAAAAGAAAAAAAGCTGAAAATACTAAGAGGGTGCTAAGCAGCTCAACTATTATGACAAGCAAGATAACTAATGTATGTGAACACTGCCATCTTTCTATTAGCCTGTCCTCCATTTGTGTGTTCACCTCTCACTGTAGTTTTCTGTCCTAAATTTTGATAAGGAATATTTTGGTACACATGTGCTTTTGTTTGGCCTCTAAAAAGAATGCTGTTTCCCATTTTGTCCTACATGGTGGAGTTTTAAATGTATTTAGGTGCTAATTCATGTTGAATTCAGAGAGAATTAAATGCCTTCACAAATATCTTTAGAAATGTAGCCACCCTTAATATAAATATTAATTAGAAATGTGTCCACTACATTGGGAATGCCATGATCCAGACAATATTTTTTCACCCATCTTTGATTTTGCACCGTAGGGAGTTTTCATGGATGGCTCTAGGAGACTAGTCTTCCTCCACAGTAGAAAAAGAAGATATTTCTGTTTAGATTGAGCTTTCTAGGGATTATGAGCCAATGTGGTATATAGAGGATAGAGGGTAGTGCAGCTGGCCGTGGAACACTGGCTGTGGGTATCACTTTAAAAAAAGTAACTTTAGCTAATACAGTTATTTTTAAATCAAATTGTATCATAGGGAAGGAAAAGATTCACAGTTAAATACTGTATTTTTCTTTGAAGATTTTCCTAGGTACTTTTAAGTAACGTTTCGTCTGGCTAGAAAGGGTTCAAATAATAACTATGTAAGTTTGCTTTCCAGACAACTTTAGCTTTCCAGGTTTCCAGGTTTTCACAATTAATTGTTTAGTTCTTTGCCTTCTCATGAATTAAAGAAAAAGAATGAATCATCTGACTTTACATTTTTGGTAAAACCTGTGATTTTGGCTTACAGAATGGTACATTCCAATGAAAGTAAAAGCCAGGCAATCCCGTTTACCATTGATGTAAATCAATACAGCTTCATCAGCTGCTGCTTTTGCACACTAAGAAATCTAATATTTTAGCAGCTTAAAGACTAGAAATAGCATGGCTATGTCCGCTGCTAAGGCTACAGTAATATAGACTGGAGATAGCAGAGCCATGTCTCCATCCTGGAAGATGTTAGTGTCTTCTGTTTGAGCTGACTCTGCAGATTTCAGAAGCACAGAATGGCAGATTCTGCTTTGTGAACGTTGCTCACTGAGTAACAAGGCCTCTTTCACATGTTCTCAAACCTGAATAGAAGTTTAGAAGATAACAATTCAGCTGCACATCTGTACAAAGAAGTTAAGAGCAGTAAGACCATTCTACGTCTTTCTCAACTTTGGGATTTGACATGCAAAAGCAAAAGGTGCAATGTACTCATTTGCTCCCCTTCCAGACCAGGCAGCCTGAACATAAATGAGGAGGATTAAACGTAGCTTTGGTGAGCTACTTGCTGAGCTCGGCTACATGTCATTAGCACATGACAGTGCAAATTTACATCTCGCGCAGCCTGTAAGTCAGTTTGTATTCCTCAGAAGTGCCAAGATTGCAAGAAGGAATTTCTGATTTTCTGAACCATGATTATTTCCCCAGCAATCTAGCAGGACAATAAGGTATTACCCCATCTTTTATACCTTCGGCCACTGGAACTATGGCAAGGATGCATTGTCTGACTCTCCTTAAGTCACTGCCTTTCTTTCTTTGCCGTATTCTCCCCATATTTGTAAAAACATTACCTGTTTGGGTTTGGAAATACTAATTTGTTAGCGTTTATAATGTGCAGTCATCTGTTCCATGCAGAATTCTGTTATAAATTCATAATAAAGATTAAAATGAGTGGAAACCTAACTAAATATGATCTACATTAGAGACTCAATATGGCTTCTATAAAGGAAAGTTCTCCTTACAGACCTCTGGGTGATCGTTCAGAGGATCAACACATTTGTGGATGACGTTGTTCCAGGCTATATAGTCTGTGTAGATATGTAATGCATTTAATGAAGTCCCTCACTGAAAGCTTTTAAGAAAATTAATCAGCCATAGAACAAAAAGGAAGGTCCTTGCATAGGTAAACAGTTGACTGAAATATCGACTACGGAGGAGAAGTGTAGAAAGTCAGGTTTACAATGGACTGGTCATTTGCAAAGTTCAGCAGCAGTCTGTGCTAGGATCTACTCTATTCCATGTACTCATAAATAACCTGGAAGCAGAGGTGAACATTGAGATTAAAAGTTTGTGGAAGATACTAGGTTATTCAGGGTAGAAAGGGGAAGAGAAGACTGTGAAGAAGAACTTATAGAACTTACAGAACGAAATGGCAGTTGAAATTCAGTGTAGATAGATGTGAAGTGATACACCTGGTGAAAACAACTCTAGAGTCATATATAAAATTGAACCAGCTGTTACCACTCAAGAGCAAGATTCTGAGGTTATGATCTTTAGTTTCATAAAGCATTGATTCATTGCTCAATGACAGTCAAAAAACCTAATCAACTTAGGCATTTTCAGTATTGAAAACAAAACAGAAAACACCATTATGCCATACCATTATGCCACCATGTACATTTATAGTTCAACCATGTTTTGAATACTGTGCACATTCTGATCCCTTGATCACAGAAAGGAGTATATTAAAACTGGAAAATGTTAAGAGAAGGCAAAAAAGGTGACAAAGGTATGGAGTGTCTATAGAAGGGATGCTTTAGCAGGCTAGGCGTTTTTAACTTGGGAAAGGGTGATTTAGAGGGCTGATGACAGATCCACAGAATCCTGGCTTTCATGGGGACAGTTGATGCGGATCAGCTGTTCACTGTCTCTTCTCATACAAAAAATAAGGGCCATCAAATGAAGCTGGCCAAGCCAACTTCAAAACAAATATAACAGGGTAGTTCTTTATGCAAAGGGTAGTAGGCCCATGGAACTGCTCGCCAAAAGGCATTGTAGATGCTCATGTTTATGTGTATTTTAGGGGAGAGTGGACAAGCACTTGGAAAAGAAATCCACTGAAGATTACTAAACAGAAAAACTCCATTAAGCTCAGGAAATTGCGTGACCTGAATATAATCAGAGACTGAGGGACTACTGAGGGGAAAGTCAAGTCTGTTTTTTCTCTGTTGCTCTTTGCTGAGCATCCACTTATGGCCACTATTAGAAAAAAGATACTAAGCTAAATGGACCCCTGGTCTGAATCCATAGATGCATTTCTGATCTTATATGAGCCTTACTTCTTTTACTCAGCTGCAGATGCTGAGCACTCATGCTGAGAATATAAAAAGTGCAAATAACGTGTTTCTTTTTTAAAAAAATAAAGACCTAACTCACTCAGTTAGAGAATGTTGGGCATGTGGTGTTCTGTGTTATTAGGCTGTTTAGATATCTAAATAAGAATTTAGAGCTGATATTTTCATAAAACATTATGGGAGCCTGGCTTCCAAATCTGACTGAATTGCAGTCAGGTTTAGATATTTCATTGTATTTGTTGTCCTTGAAAACTGGGGCATAAAATAACATACAGGCAATATTAGAGAGTAATGATTCTGGTTAAAATTATGTTGACTTTTGCACTTTAATCAGGGATTCATCTCTTCTCTTATTCTTTAGGATTATTAAGCTGCCATACATACTTTCAGTATAGGCTGAGTAGAAACTCATGTTTCTATTTTAAATTTTCATCCCCAAAGCCTAAAAAGAGAAAAAACCAAAGAGTTCAAAACCAAGCTGATGTTAATAATGATTTTCCAGGAAACATGACTGATCCATAAATGTATTCTGTTGTTCATTCACGCAGAATAGTGCTCTCTGCATTTGCTGATTCACTGAGGCTTCTATAACACTCCAGAATGTGTAACCCTTTAGAATGTCATTTTCTGAAGATCAACCATTTTTTTTTTTTCAGCTAAGACTCAACAAAAAATTATGTGGTTCCTTAATGCATATATTTCTTAAAACCTCAAACTAAACAGTTTAAGATCTAGAAGAACATTGCTGTCCAAGATTATATTAATGCTTTCAAATATTTCATCTGAGAATTTATGTATGAATGGACATTCCCAAAGCATATGCATTAGATTAACAGTCAGTCCACCACAGCTACAATGCATAACATTTTCTTTAATGAATTCCAGGGATTCAAGAAGAGTATATTTTACATTATTAACTTCAGCTTAATGCTATTAACAGCAAGTAATCCTCTCTTTTCTTCAACTTCATGAGATTTATGCAAGTTTAGGATTTTGAAAATAATGTTGTTATATTAGCCTAAAACTACTAATGAAGGCATAAATAGTGAAATCACTATTTATTCACTGTCTATCCAGTGAAAATTCACTGTCTATACAGATGGTACCACACTGTCCATCATCAACATGCCTACCCAGTTCACAGTTAAGTAAGTCTTCTAGTTAGCACACTAGGACTCTGAGTTCTACCTAAAGACTCCTGCTGACTAATTAGAAAATTAATATAGTTATATATATATATATGTATATAGTATATCTTGCAATCTAGTACAAGATTTCTGATAAAATTAGAAATTTTCTTACTACATTAAGGCTTTTGCTTATACTCGTTGCTTGCAGTGTATATTAACCCTCAATAATCATAATCTTCTGTAGGGTTAGCACATCACTTTAGTTCTTCATGTCAGATTAATGTGCAATAAAACAATATCAGGCAGTAGACAACAGCCTGTTTCTTGGTCTGCACATCTAGTAAATAATAAAGTGCAAAAATTCAAAAGTTTTGAGTTGGAATAAGAGTATTTTTGAAGCTTTGAATGAAGGAGGGAAAACTCACTAAGAATTTTGCTACCAACATCAGTGCATCCAAGACTCAAGTCTAAAAATACAAGCAGTGTAGATCATATTTTTGTTATTTTAATTTTTTTTCTCCTCCCCTAGCTCTAATAAATAATGCTATTAGCCAGTTTGCTTGATTGTATTTAGAATTTTTAATATTTTAGCATATTACTTAAATCATAAGATAGAGTGCATCAGTTCTTGTGTTTGGGCCTTCATTCTGGAAGATGCTTAACGTAGTTTGTCATTTTAAACAGGAGTTGTCTTGTTCGATTAAGAGCATTGTTCAGGTACTTAAAAGTTACACTCATGTTTAAATTCCTTGCTGCGTAGGAGATTTGTTTCTTAAAGTAACGTACGCCACTTTTGACTTAACCAAACAATTTCTATTTTGCCAACAGATGATACGTGTATGGATTCAGGCAAATTGCCAAAAAGGCTCCACTATATTATCTTTCTTGTATTGTTAAAAAATTACCCTTAGTACACCAGAGGGCCTAGTAAAGGCAAATCTGTTTGAAATTTAGAAAATGATTCTAAAGAGGCTGCAAATGCCTAGTTTAGGAGCAATGAAAGTTATAGTCTACAGCAGAAGTTGCATTGCCTTGTTTTCTTTAGCCCTGTAGGACAGATTTGAGACTTGTGCCTGTGTGGATATCTTTTAATATGAACTGAATGTAATCTGAAAATTATACTTCTAATCAGCACAGCGGATTTATTTTTCCTGTTCCTCACTGGGAAGCCAAACTGGCTGTTTGAAAGGAGACACAGCAGGTACAAACAAAAATATTTGCTTTTAAATTACTTCGGGATGTTACAGTATCTTTCTTCTTCTCTTAGTAGTTCTAGAAGATTGAGAGAATTGTAAAAATGCTATAATGTTGATTTAAATTCTCATAGTAATCTCAGTGTTTTTATCTAATTTTCATAATGAATTTAATGTACAACTCATAACTAACAGTAACTACCAATAATGCTTGGAGCATGCTATGGATGTCATAAAACCAGAAATAGCATTTGTACCTTTTGCCTCCAACTAACATTTTTCATTCTGACCCCTCCAAGGTCCATGATAAAATCATATTCCACTTCTGCTGGCGCCTCAAGTGGGGACTGTTAGACCCTCACAGACTTGGTACAAACAGTCACAGAGCTGGAAGGCCCCAGATTCCAGTGCAGCAGAGCAAGTACTGCAATGAGTTGCTCCTATCCCTTTGTATACCTGCATTACTAGTTACAAGACATCAGCCTCTGGTTATGCTGGATGTGTCTGGCTATCCCTTCAAAGAGCTGTACTTCATGTATTTCCAGTGTTTGGTCACATTGCATGTATATAATTAGCATTTGATGGGAGCTGAGTAGCATATGTCAGTGTTTGCCTGCTCCAGTTCATGGGGAAAAAAAATATCACTGCACTCAGTAGTGCTGTTGCCACATCAGTGTTTTTGTCATGAGAATCTGCTTTAAGTCTTCATGCGAGCTTGTTGCGTGCACTGAAAATGTCTATGGCTGTGCCTGCTTCTGTCCCAATTTGGTGTGGAGGTATATGGCTACATAACATAACACAGATATGGCGATTCCTAACATCTTCCTTTTCTTCCCTCTACAAGCCAAAGTTGCCACTCCTGCCACTGTTCAGGGTGAACACCATTTTGTTTCCTCACTAAATGTTGAAGATAAGACATTCTGAGCTTGAAAGGGTACTTGGGACGCTTCCTTCAAGATCTTGAAATATCCTGCAAGACAAATTGGTGAAAACTTACTCGTGACCTTACTTGTCTGTTTCGCACAATTGTTAGAAGAAGACAGCAGTTTGCTTTTCTCCATTTCACCTACATTGTTAAGCCTTCTGAGCTCTTCTGTTTGGAGACTTTATACGAACCCACTAAAGAAACCAGGGATTAAATGAATGAAAACTACAGAATCTCTTTAAACCAACAGGAAGATGACTCCATGTTAGAATTCAGGTGCAGCTGCCAGTTGCACTAAGTGAAAAATTTACCTCTGTTTTATTTTAAGTGAAAAACTCAATTTTTGTTGAAATTCAATTTTAAGTTCCATCTGCCCTTCTCTTGAGCCGAGGCTTGCAAAGGGGGCATACCTTCCTCAACGTCCAGAGGTTCTCTGGCTCCCACAATACCTCACAGTACGTCAGCAAGAGCAAAGACTGCTATAACATGAAAGAGGGTCAGACTCTTTAGTATTGCATATCAGAATAATTATAATAAGCTACGGATCCAGCAATAAAAAGTGATCTTGAAAAAGAAAATGGGATCTCACTATTTAAATCCTTTCTTTTCAGAACCAGTGTATGTCAACTGCAGTATTCAAATGCAGATCTTAATATGCACAAGACCATGAAATTGAAGGTAAAAAGAATTTACACATTAATAAATGACATCATAAAATAATAAATATATGGCTAATTAGCATATGTGTACATACCAACTGCCTGCTAGTTTTCATTTTATTTGAAGGACAGAGTATGTCTAAAGTCATCTCCACAACATAAAATATCTCACATAACTTGGACTGGATCCTGTTTCCTATGAAGTAAGGAGAATTTTGCCATAGACCTCAACGGACCTAACTCTTGCCCAGACGCTTATATAGTCATTTGAGACAAAGCAAAGAAAATGAAAGAAAAACCCCACTGTTACTCTGTCTTACTCGCAATTAGCACCAGTGTTAATGACTAACATGAGACACAGGAGAATGGATAAGGCTCACAAAATACTGTAACTTGGAGCATGCCAGAATTTATATGTTCAATTACATTGTTACATTGTATTGTAGGAAAAAAGCCTTACAAATACTAATTCAACATTTTTAATTGAGCACAAGTGGTAGTATCTTACTCAATTAAATAATTAGCAGATAGGAAGTCATATCAGGCAATTTCAACTAGTTGAAATTTGTTAAGAATTGTTAGGTGACTTCAGTGGTCTTTGGACCCAGCTTGTATGTAAACGTAGAAAACTGTCTTCATTATTTGTAATTAGATGTTTTTATTTTTTTAAAGACTAGATTTCAAATTAAGTATGGCCTATTTTAACCCTGTGGGCAGTAAGTATTTCCATTGATTTGTTTAGTGCACCTGTAATGTAGTTAGCTTGATCCTTCTACCCTTGAAATTAATGGCAAAATTCCTGCTGATTCCAGCAGCAAAACCAAGTCTGCATCATAACTAACCGCAATTCCCTCTACTCCTCCTTCCCTTTCCAAATATCTTGTTTATTACAGAAAATTAATTTTAAAATGTTCGTTGACTAATGATCTGTTGAAAGACATTTAACTCTTTCAATTTAAATTTACTTTTTAAACATTAGAAGTTAAGGAACAGGTTGCTTGCGATGAGAAACAAAATACTTTGTTTAATGGATTTCTGTTTTGATCTGTGCATATGCCAAAACTATGGGTAGAAAGGAGATGTTTACATGGTATATAGCACATTGCAAACACTAATAGCATTTAGAAAGACCTGTATTAATGCAATTTTCCTGCTTGAATGTATCCTCTGTGTTTTGCGTGGTACTAGTTAAAGCTTATTATCATACAAACTAAATGAAAGAGCCTAGTGAAATAGGCTGTTGTCAGATCCCACATGATGAATTGTAACTTCAGGCATCTCTATTTAAATCTCTCTGCTAACCTGTTCCCAATTAGGGACATCTGGGACTAGATTTTCTTTCATTTGAAGCAGAGGTTTTAAGAAGTTTTGACTCTGGGGAAAAAAAAAAAAAAAGACATAAAAAAAGGAGACGGGAAATGTAATAACAGAAAGAACTTTAAATCCAAGTCCTATATATGATTTTACAAGCAGTGTCAGAATTTTTTTAAGTATTACAGCTAAGTGTAGTGCTTTATACCATGATGTGTTAAAGGTCTGATTTTACAGTGATTGGTATTTTTCCAAGTATAAGTTTCAAAACTTTGGCTAGGATTTCTTAAAAGGCTTTTTTTTTTTTTTTTTTTTTTTAAATAAAGAGATGAACTAGAATATCATTGAAGAAACACTAGTAAACTTCCTATTCTACATATAGAAATACAGAAATATATAGGATACTACACCTCCTTTTTTTTACGAGAGTTGGAAATCCTCTTCTGTTGTAAATTGGCACAGTTTTGTGGAAACGAGTGGAGCCATGAGGATTTACACAGTTGAGAATCTTGACATATATATATTTATACTTCCTTTGCATTTTTGGTTATATCACTTCTGTTTTTCTTCATGCCATGGATGACTTTTTAGACTATGTATCTGTTCAGTCTTTCCCTGAAATTATAGCTGGAGTGCAGGAGTCCTGAGGCAAAAACATCTAACTTGCTGAAATGTACAAATGGTCTTTTAAACAAGAATTCTTCATTTTGAGAGACACTGAACATTAACCTCCCGTGCATTTCAGCTGGAACTGGCAATGTGTTGATCCAAAAATCAGGCCAGCATAAAAATGCATGCATATATACATAAATACACAAACAAGTAAAGAAATACATGCTCAAACTTAGCATTTTTGTGGTGTTTCACAAATAATTATGGGTGCTTTTCATATGTATTAGGGTCAAAAGAGAAGGTGGTAATTTAAGCAAATGTAAGTAATTTTTGTGTGTGTCCCCCAGAAAACACATATCCTGTTCTTGTGATAGCTTAGAGTGCTTAAAAAATTCATTGTATAAATGTAATTGTATGTGTTATAGTGACAGCTCCAATCCCACATTGCAAAGGAAACGTCAATCCACTGTCCTATGTACAATGGAAAACAGCTACTCCTTTTACTTTTATTTGAGTCCTCTGAAGTACAGAGGAGCACCATGAAAATGCCTCCAAATAAAATACAGCCTGGGTGGTAAATGGGAATGCCAAATCCAAAAGCAGCACAAACTGAGTAAAATGTGAGCCAGACAAACTCCCATTGACTGAGCATTTTCTCATCTTCAAAAAAAAAAGTCTAAATTTTGAACAGTGTCACATGGGACAGACAGAGACAGACAGACAGAAATTATTATGTGTGCATTCTGGTTCTCAAGCAGTATAAGGCCTATGCAGTCACAATGTATAACTTAAAATTGCTGCAGGCTACTGTATATATTGCTCAACTGTGTCTGTTAGTAAGAAAGAGATTGTAAACAAACCCCTTTTGCATTACTCTGAACAGAACAAAGGAACTTTAAAGTGACTTTACTAATCAGTGTGTCACAAAAGCAGAGAGTAACCATGGCATACAATGGTTCCATGACAGCCAAAGCAATCATCAAAATGACTGTAAAGAAAAAAAAATAGCAAAAACCTGAAGAATATCAGGTATGAAATAGCTAAAACAACAGCCTGAGACGAAGGAAAACTACAAATGACTTGCGTTCTTTGGCTGTATTCTTAAATGAAAGCTTTATAGGTGATTGTTCATAGATATGACAGAAGCTTTCTCTAGGACCTGTATTAGTTAAAAAAAAAAAGTTTTAGGAAGATGTATTTTGACGTTCCATTGTTATCATTTGTCTGGACGTAAGGGCCATACAGGACATAAGACCGTAGGAAAACATTTACAAAATACTCACAATAAGCTTGAAATAGTCCACGCTAAAAGCAGTATAAAGGCTGATAAAGTCTTTCTGATAAGTACTTTTTTGACCTTGCTATCCTGCTAGCATGATAGTGAGGGCTGTATACAATCACATACACAATTAAGTCTCATGTCCATCCTTGCTGTGCTCTTAAGAGCAGACTTGTCCTTCCAGCAAGAAAGATCTCCAGCTAATCTTCCATCTCAGAAGTCCTCAATCTGATGAGAAGCTGTTAGCAACTTTGACGGCTTAAAACTCAAGTATTTTAACTGGCATCTAAGGCAAATATTAAGTATATTGTATAAGGAGGAGCCATGGAGAGCAGGAAGAGAGAACAGATGAAAGGAATTCTTTAGGCTATCATCAAAAAGGGTTTCCCCTTGTTTTTTATTGAAAGTGCATATACTGTTATTACTATTATTAGTTACCGTTTCTATCAAGGCAATATCTAGGGGTCTGTCTTACAAATGGGATGCCACAGTGCCAGATACTCTAGCAGTATACAGCTAATGTCTGCATAATCAAATAAAGGAGAGATTCTACCATGTATAACCATGCCTGAAACAGCTTACACTTAGCTAACACAATGAACAATAGTCATGCTGATGTGACAGCATATTTGCCCGTAGTCTACTGGAAGTCCCTACTACTGTGTCTTCACTCCTGATTAAAGTGAATATGGGATATACTTTCCTGAGATACAAACACACTCTTCTCTCTGTTCTCCAAGAAAGTAATTTCTGAAGAAAAGTTCAATGACAAGCTTTCTCTTTAAAAAGGAGAACAGTCATTGCCTCCTTCACAGAAGAAATAAACTCAGGATATCAGAGAAACAGACTGTTGCACCTTATCAAAATCTAAGGTCAGTTTTAGACCTATAAAAGCAATGCTGATGTTATTATTCATGTCCTCTTCCCCAATACTGACTTGAGTAGAAATCTAGCAGTGAAAACTTTAGCAGCTCCAGCATGGATTCTGTTACTAGAAACAGAACAGCAAAACAGGGAGAATTTACAGACATTTCTAGTAAGGTTGGCTTTTCTAAAAAATGAAATAGATCACTGTAACAACAAAGGAAGTCAAAAGGACCTCAAATTGCGTGAGCTGTCAGAAAATACAGAAGGAGGCATGAGTAGCGTGTATGTGAAAAAGATTCTTTTGACCCATGATGGAGTCTGGCAAATGCTACCTTTTAAATAGCGCTTCAGAAATTGTATTGAAAGACTACACTTCCCAACATATACTTTGAAAAATGAAAAGCATGAGTGATCTTTTCTGTTTAGGACACTTTATATAACCCAGTTCAGTAAAGAATTTAAGGGCATATATAAATTAAGGTGTGTGAGTAATCCCACTGAAGTTAATAAGACTATTAAAAAATGATGAAGTGTTTTGCTATATTGAAGTCAGACTACATACCATCTCATGGGAACAAGTCTTACAACACTCCAATAGAAATATTACCATTTACTTCAGTGGCAGTTACTTGCAAAGTTAAAGCTATTCTTAGCTTTGCTGGTTCAGAGCGAACAGTCAAATTTCTTTGACCTAGGAACAGAACAACAGTACTTTAACATTTATTGCAAAACGTCCCAGAGTTCAAAAGAAAAATGCATCTAAGCAGCTAGAAAGACTTATCAAGGGGACACAGAGATTTATTCAATGACCAGTAACATGTATCTGCATTTAGTATGTTTAGCAAAGCACTTTAAATATGGAAGATCCTCAGTATATCATTATAGAGAACTGTTCATGGCTGGATTTTTAGGGGTTTTGTTGCACTATGACAGTGTTGCTGAATTTTGTGTTACATGTTGAATGCAGAGTTTCTTGTTATCTGGTGACAGTTCAGGACCTGGCTTTCAATCCTTCTGTAGCAGTCAGGGAACAGGCAGAATTAAGTTACACACAATGCATCATGTAAAACATAATGCGACCAAACCAGTCATGATTGTAATGTATAGCTAAGAAGTAGAATATGCAGTATAAGGTCAAGTTATGACAGATACGAATGCCCTAGCTTCAGTAAATGAAGCAAACAAAACTGTTGGCTTTTGGTATTGCTGCTGCTAGATGGAACAGATCTGAGGAGCAAGGTACATTATAACTAAATGAGCATAGAAACTTCAGTAGATTACTGAAGTAGATTGCTAAGTGTTCGATGGAAGGTGTGGAAGTGTTATCTGTGTGTCTCAGTACTTTGTGCATATATGCCCTCTAAGTGCTTTTTTTCCTATTCACAAAGTCATCTTTATATTTTGATGGGAACAAGCAAGCTGAAACATACCAAGCATAGTAATGAATGGTCTGGTGTAAACATATCTTTAAATCATCCTTAATTCTGATAGCTTCAGGAGATAGATACAAAATAATATACTAATATTTCACTAAATTTTGTATATTTTAGTGTATTTGTAGTGAAATGTCGGACCTGAGGGCAAAACATTTCATCAGTGTTCATTTAAGAAACATGAGTTGCTTTCTGAAACTGAGAATGAATTTTTTAATTTCTATAAAAGCAAAACTGTCACTGAAACTATTGGAAGATCTAAGTCTGCATACGTGCTTTCACTTATAAAGTGAGAAGGTTTGTTTCACTCCAGGGTAAAAGTTTGGGGATAATTTATGATGCTAGTTTTGTCTTAAGGATTTGGCAAACTCTCAAGAATAACAGCCTTAGTAATTGTAGAAGGTCAGTTCAACTTGTAAGCAGTCTGGATCGTGGTCTCAACTGAGGCAGGTCAGTTTCTTAGGCAATCTGGATTTTCCTTGTAGGGAAGAGTTAACAGCAATATTGGCCCCACTGAAGTCAGTGGGAATTTTGCCAATGATTTCCGTAGAGCCAAGATTTCACTCGTCTTTAGCAGAGCTATTAAATACAGTATATTGCATAAACTGATGGAAAAAGTGAAAGCTACAAATAAAGAAACTTCTTTTTCTGGATTCCTGTTAATGATTCTGCAAATGCTTATCTTACTAGCTATCTGCTTCATGAGAGTTAAGATACAATTTGCATTTCTCCGGAATACACAGAGAATACACCTATTTAATGGGAAATCTAAAATCTTGAACGAATCCTGTTTTCTGACTTGCAATGAAGCTATTACTTGCATGTACAAGTTAGATCCTTATAATGACTGGCCTGTATGTTTGTGGAACATTTCAGAAGTAAAGTACAAATTATGGAATAACTATCAAAGCAAATGTATATATCTGCTATTCAGCTGGAAATTTGGCTGCCTGTACATTTCTAAGTTTAGAGAGAAGAATATGAGAGCTATTCTGAACACTAATGTTATTGTAATATAGACGACTATGTAAGATGCTGCTTTTCAACAGGGGAAATAGAAGTTAAGCTAAAATTGGCCTAAATTACTTCATACCACATTCATGGGAAGTTAATGGCTCAAGGTTGCTAGTTTATAACAGCTAACTCTTATGCAGTGTGTTTAATTTTATGGACCTCAAGACATTTTACAAATCAGGTTATTCTTATAGATAAAATGAGGCACAGAGAGGTAAGTATCTTGCCAAAAGACATCTCATAAGCCAGAGAGAGAGCTGGAAACACAACCTCTGTTAAAGTCTGCTCAAAGTTGCTGTTTAGCAGGCCACATTTCTCCCAGATAATTAATTCCTAAATAGTTACAACTTGCAGAGGGTGGGAGGTCATTTTTGAGAGTAGACTGAGCATGTTTTTTCTACCTCCCTTTGGCATAAGTTGCTGCTGTCTGTCTGTATGTCACATCTTCTTTTTTATGCATTGCACTGGGGACTATTCTTCCCTCTTGTAGGAATACCTCCCTGACCCAGGCCCAAACTCTATGACTAGATCTAAGAACAGTTGTGAGATCGCAGTTGAAAGCAATAAGAGTGGGAGGAAAGGGTTTTCTGGAATAAAATGGGTAGTACAGGGCTGGTTGGTTTGAGTTTTTTTAGATGGAACCTAAATTCTGTTGCTAGCTCTGCTTCTGGAGCTCAGCCAGGAGCTAAGAAAGGAGTGTCAGAGTAGTCCCTGACAGACAGAAAGCTCAATTTTTATGCCAAACTTAATTATACTACAGCTCTTCTACAAAGACTCTGAGCCAGTCTCCTCATCTACATGGCCTGTGGCTAATAATGTAGTAGATGCAAATGAAAATGTCTGCTCTGAGACCTGGGAGCCACAGGGTACATGCAGCATGGAACAGCTTAACCCATTAGGTTCATTTTAATAGGGCTAATCTGTTTATTTTTCCTTTTGTAGCTGTCCAGAAATATTCTGATCCATCCACCCTTCCAATTAAGAGCCAGTGTCCACCAACTTCGCATATGCCAGATGGCAGTTTCTGTAGAATCGTGCCAGAAAATATGGTAAGTTTGCTACACTACAATAACTTTTAAATGAATTTGTATGAAGGTGCCCTCCCATAGCCACTGCTCAGAATTGTGTAAGCATTGTGTAAATGCAAGCCCCACTCCCTGTGTATAATATCATTAACATGTGTTTGTAGAATCAGGCCACCAAGGATGATCTTGGGTTCCTGCAACAAAGATATTACAGCCCAAGGCTGTAAAGTCTAGAAGATGTGGTACATGAGTAAATAAAGTTTTGGAACCTCTGTTAAAGAAACTGAGACTGAGGAAAAGAAACAGAGGCGGTCTATGAGGCTGGGGGAAAAGGAGGAAGCCCAGTATACATGAATTTGTTGTAGAGCTTTATCAGTGTTCATATTCTTTCTGCTGACTGTCTGCTTACATTATACTGAGTTTAAATCGCAGTTTCTACTGGTAAGATAAAAGTTTTCTGGCAGGCTGGGACTGTTTGCAGATGGGCAGGATGGCTTCTTTCTTTATTAGACTCATGCAAAAACATTTGTAAATAATACAGCAAATTCATAAAACAATAATGAAGTAGCACTGAATGAAGCAGATTTTAAGTGATCATGAGAAAACATAGAAAACTCTGTGCTCCTGATTCTAAGCTATTAGATACAACAGACTCTGGAATTTTATTTATGCAAACCTGAAATGTCTTATATTCACTTGTATATTTTCTGTTCCCCAAAGATCATTTGGTCACATACTTGGATATTACTTTTGTTTGACAGGGATGGAGCTCAGATTTATCAAGGATGTCAGGAAGGGAAATGGCCTTTTGCCAGAATAGCCATTTACTTTATTGATGGCTTTTCCCCACCCTTTTTAATGAGATTTTATTTTTGTTTGAACAGTGAAAATAACCATTGGTACAGTTGCTGATTGACAAATTTAAGAGTCACCCTCTGAGAGGTTGCAGCTAAAATAATGACTGATCTCTGCTGTTGTTAGATTTGTGGAGGCCTCAAGCAGAGTCTAAGGCAGATGCCGTTGTCCCCTCCAACCCATGTGTGCATGACTCGCACTGCTCTCCAGCTTATCCAAACGGATCCCAGCCTTCCTAGGCCTCAGGTCCTGGAAAACGCCTTGTCTATTCACACATAAGACTAGCTCTGCCTGCAATGACATGAGACAGTCTAGAAGGGGAAAGGAAATTTATGGGAAGAGGGAGATCTGAGGGACTGGGAGGATGCATCTCTAGAAGGAGAGGCAGGAAATACCCCATGAATGTCAGATTGAGTTATTCCTGAATTCTACAAGTAATGCCACAAGGGAAATGACATGGATCATCAAAGCATTCCTTTATACCCCAATAAACTCCTCCTTGTCTTAGAAGCAGACCCTATACATATTAATAGAAAACCAGCGCATGTTTCGAGTGTCCAAGATAGCTATATATATTTTTTTTCTTAATCAGACAGGAAAGAAAAGAAAATGTAGGCAACACTTACAAAATGGATGCAAACTCCAAAACGGGTAAACACTCAAAATGCTTAGAGGCAATGATGTTGAAAAGGGCTCAGGGTTCTGAGTCCCAGTCTGGAATATTTAACTGATCCATGCAAAGAGGAAAAAAATGTTCAGAGATTAATCTAGCAGTGAAAGGGTTTGTCTGCACGAGGAAAGCACTATAAAGTAAGCCAAGCCTCTTCTAACGGTCTTTAGGTATTTGAAACACGGAGCCCAGGCAGATACCCTGGTTTGGATACAAGCATATGTATTGCTACCCATATGGTATAAGCGGCTTGGGCTATTGGCATCCACATAATTATGTATATGCGTATATGTAATATTACTTATATATGTACTTTTATATAGAGAGGTAATATTATTTATATAAAGAGCAGTCCAAATTTAGGATGGTTGTAAATTTGATCTGACATTGTAATTGTTCTGGAAGGAGTCCTGAGCCAGCTTCTCTGCCTGACTTTAGCTACAAGATGCCGTCATAAGCCAGATGGCATAAAGGTGGTGGCTAGGTCAGCCTTCTTGACTAGACTTGGAGGCACAGTTTCGTACACACTAGGGAACAGAGGAGGCTCTCAGTCCTCCCACCTTCCTTTGCTTATCTAAGGCCTGGCTTGGCTCAGGCTGGTAGCCATTTGGTGTGGATAGTCAGTAGTTTGGGATCTGAGAATGAAGATGACCCTGCGGTGTGGGGGACAAACTGACTTATCTAAGGGGAGGTTTTCTTCCAAGCTAATACCTAACAAGGACATGCTAGGTGTGTATGAAGTGTCCACAAGCTACGCTACCCTAGGGTGCTTTGATGGTCAGTGATGATGCACAAAGCATTGAGTACATAGTGACAGTAACTTCAACATGAATACAAACCCAGAGATCTGTTAAAAACTAAACCAGATGATTGATTTAGACTCAAAATAAGCAACAAATTGTTATCTGTAATGCTATTAGCAGTTCATAAAATAACCAAGGATTATCGTGCATCTGTCTCTGAAAACTCTGACTTTAAAGTTCTAGTTCAATCGGAAAGCCTGCCTACACTATTCAGAAGGATGGGCAAGATGATCAGAATGGTGCCTATAAACCTTAAAAATCGATTTCCAATATTAAGATGCTAAAAACTAAAAATTTCCAAAACTTCCAATATTAAAATTATGTGAGACAGTTGTTACCACATCTCTTTTGGACAGAGGTCTTCCTTATTATTCTAACTATTTTTTTAATTCATAAAAGATTCAGGTAGTGTTTTCTCCAGGAAAGAAGCTGAATGCCAATTGTACTTTGCACATACTAGTGTCTGGAGCTAAGCTGAGTGGATCATTTGTACTCCAATAGCTATGGATTTGCCTACTGTAGAGTCTGGGGTCTTATTTTTACAGTGGGAGATGGTAAGATCCACACAGGCTTTTCTTAATCCTTGTGCATCCATAGCAGTCGGTGAAGTATTTCTTCCTATTAAGAAGGAAAGAGGTCTTTTTATGCATCTTTAGTGTGGCACATTACCTTAATGAGAGCCAAAAAGTAGCTTCATTTTTTGCCGTAGGGACCAGGAGTTTCCCTTCAGTAACTATGGGTAGATTTCATTTCTAGGTGAATCTGTTTTCTTACTTCCAACAACCTTTTTGAAAACAGCGAAGATAGATATAGCAATTTCTTTCCCCTCTCTTTTGCTCAACTTCTGGGACAGATGGGTGGAGGGAAAAAAAAATATCAGGGTTTGGGAGCTGCAGTAAAACAGAGGAGCTGGGAGGCACAACAGCTGGGACTATGGGGCAGCTTTGTTCACTAGGCAGAGGTTGATGTCCTTATATAGGCTTATTCAGGCCATCTCCAGAATTCCTGTTCCCATGAAAACTAAGTAGCCGAAGGACAACTGTGAACCTGCTGCCATAGATGGTAATGGATTTGTTAGAGTAATTGTAAATTCTTTGTCAGTCTACTTGCGTGTATCTACTCTCAACAAGACCCTTGGAAATGACTTGCGCAATGATTTGTTACGCTGTCATTACTCATTAATCTGAGCTTCTGCAAACGATTTTTATTCTTCTGAAGTAAAAATAAAATCCTCATTAAAGAATTTGTTTGTTTTAAAAGCTACACAAAGGATTACAGGGCCTTTGCAAACAGATGTAAGAAAAAATGTGGTTATGCAAAATGTTCCCTCTCATAAGCCTTTACTTTCCATTGACTTCCAGGAGCTTTGAATCAAGCCCGAAGTGCACGGCTTAGCTCACTACAAAGCTTGGGGTCAGTAATTAGAATCACATGTACTCGAGGCCACTGAATCTGATTGTAGGCGAGAGCGCCAATTTATTCGGGAAATGTGTATTAATATTATGCAAAAAACCCCACCCCAAACCAAGGAAAAACCTATTATCAGATCTGCAGATGACCATAGCCGTGATAGGTTCTAGAAATATTTCTTACACTGTTACTTGAATTTGCCTCATTTCTGGTAAATGGCTTGTGGTGGCAAACTAAACAGAACAAGGAATTCTTACTCTGGAGTAAGAATGTCCACACATGGTGTTAATCAGGGTAACTCCATGTGTGGACAGGCTAATATGTGTGACTCTACACTGTTTTAGTCGAACTGGTGAACTTCTTTCTACCCACCTTTAATCAATTAGGAGAGGATTTAAAGTAAAGTGAAAGAAACCAATACTGAACTGAATCCAGGGTTTCTGTAGAGGGGATTCCACTGGTTCAGTTAAGCTGGTACAAACTTTAGACAAGGTGTGATCTGTGTTAGTTGCCTCCTGCAGCTCTGATACACGAAAAACAGTGGCTTGGAGGTTGTGATGAAACACTGCCAAAGTCCCACTATAACTGATGTAAGATCCTTGTAAACTGAGTTAGGGCATTTAAAGAAGAGACAGAACTAGACATGCATGTGTAGAAAAAGGGAGCAAAAAACACCCCTAAAGTCAGCCCTCCATCCTTCTTCCCCTTTTCCAGCTGCCCCTTCCCAATGAAATGGGGGGGGGGAGGGGGGGAGAATGACAAAAAAGAAACAGCAGTCGAAAAAAGATGACCTGGGCGGGACATGATAATGGCATTAAGAGTGTGGATAGGGGTCAGCTCTTCGATGTCTCTTCCTGCAGCAGAGTTAGGAGGCACCATGAGCAGGTTGGTGGAGCCAGGTTCAGAAGGAACAAAAGCAAATGGCTCTTCACACAGTCACGGGTAGCTGCGCGAAACCTGTTGCCACAGGATATTTTGGATGATAAAGGTTTACAAGAACTCATGGGGAGACAGGATAAATACCTGGAACAGAAATTCACTGGAGGCTACTAACTGCACAGAAACCACATTCCACTGAGGAAATGCTCCAAACTCAAAGCAGCTGGAGGCTGGGAGAGCAGTTGGGAGAATGATCATGTATGTTTTCCTTGGTCATACTCTTCCTTTGGTGACCACTTATGATCATTGCTGAAGACAGGCTATTGGGATAGTTGGACCCTCGGCAGTATGGCCATTTTTATCTTCTTGTCTAAGAAAAGAAAAGAGCAAGTAACCTGGGGCAGAACAAAACATGCACACTTTCAACTCTTACTGCCTTAAATACTTCTTCCAGTTGGACATTTTAAGGAGAGATATTGAAAAGTTGAGTTATTGAGTAGTTACAAGAGGAATAGTCCAATCAGAGTCCACGTGGGTCAACTACCAAGTAAACACAAACTAACTTCCAGCTGTTCTTCTGAGTAAAACCGAGGGCAAAGTGTAGCGGGGTGATGAACTCTCCATTCGTTTCCATGCGCATTTGCCCGCAAATATTATCCCCCACATTATCTTAAGGATCTTGGCAACAGCATAGCCAACGGGGTGCTTTCAACTCTAGCTCTTCTTTTGACCACTATCAGTGTTTGTGTTCCTGTTTAAATAAGATAAGGTTTAAAAAAAAAAAAAAAAAAGAGGGGAGGGGAGAGAGAGAGCAGAGCTGACTGCCTCATTTGGGTTGAAATTCTCATCCTGACTTTTGAAGAGGAGGGGGAGGAAAGAAGGGAATTTTTTTCCAGTGAATTTCATTGAAAGGTTCTAGAATCTCTCTCCTTTTTAAAATCCTTTTTACTGACAGAAGTTGTGTTGATGTAAAATCCACGGAAAGACCAAGAACGGGGGTTGAAAAATCTCCCCTCCAGAGGTTAAACCTCTCCTTCTCTGCTAGGTGGTTTCTTTTGTTTTGTTTTTCTTTGCTTTGCCTTTGTTTGTGGCTTTCTCCTACTTGGCACCGAGAGAAGTCGCTGCATTTCCATTTCTCCTTCACAGAATCAGTCACGCCGGCCCTAGGTTCACGCTGAGTATCTGTAAAGTTTCCCGAGCTGAAGGGAGTCACTTTCACAGCGTGTGTGGGGCTGGCGGGGAGAGAGGCAGGGGTATCAGAGGCAACGGGGTCTCTGCCTCCGAGCTGCGGTGGCGGCTCTGTTCTGCTAAGCACTTGCAGGCTGTATAATTAACCGGGTAGGCAGTGAATTAAATCTTTGTAAAGCCCACTGAGTGGGGGGTTCCTGCGAGCTCTTTTCCAACCGGTCTCAGGCGGCTGGGATAACATCAGAAACAGCAGCGACGGCAGCAAGCAAAAAGGGGGGAGCCCGCTGGACGCTGCAGGAGAGCCAAGCCCCCGCTCGCTGCGAGTGCTCCCGGCGGCGGGGAGCTGCGGGCGGCCGATGGACAACCTCCGCGGGGCCCGGCCGCTGCGGCTGCTCTTCCTCCTGGCGCTGGTGCCTTCGCTCCGGGGCCAAGGTAAGTGCGGGGAGCTGCGCCGAGCCCGTTACCGGGCGTCCGCCGGGCTGCGCCGCGCCGCGCCGCGCTCTCCCCCCCGCGCCGCCGCCGCCGCCCCGGCGGGCCCGGCTCTGCCCCGCGGGGTCCCGGGCGCCCCGGCGGGCTGCGGGGCGCCGGCACAGCCCCGCCTGGCCGGGAGGCTGCCGGCGGCGGGGAGCCTCGCTGCCCCCCGGGCTGCCTGCCCCGGCCGTGCCCGCTCCCCCTCCCGGGGCCGCGGAGGGCGCGGGCGGCCGCACTGAGGGCGCCGAGCTTGGTCCCGCGGCTGCGGGGCGGGAGGGGGCCCAGGGGGTACGGGGCGGCTGGGTTTCCCCTGATGTCCCCCCCGTTCCCGTGCCCCTGGACGTCCCGGGCAGAGTTTAAAGCGCCGCTGCCATGTTCAAGTGAGCAGAAAGGCGTGGCGTGCACCGGCTCCGCCGCAGCCGCCGCCGGCTCCCGCTCGCCCCCCCCCGCGCCCTGGGGGCCGCTGCCGGCGAGCGGGTTCGCCCGGCTCCGGAGGGTCGGTGCGAGGCTCCGCCGGGACCGACCTCGCCGCTGGGAGCTGGTGAGTCCGACCGCCGCGGGGCCGGGCTGCGCTGTCCGACCGGCGCCCCCCGCTCCCGGGGCCGGCCGGGCCCCCGGGGGCGGCCCCGGACCTTTTGCAGCCCCGTGTCCCGGGAGTTGCGACATGTCGGGGCGGTTGGCGCTGCCGCACGCCCTTGTGCGGTGCCGCTCTGCAAGGGAAGCCGCCCGGCGGTGGGCGTCGGGTTCACTTGCACGGCGCGAAGGTGATGTGTCCCGAAACCGGCGGTCAGGAGAGGTGGCAGGTCTGATCTGCTGGGGACCAAATTGCGCCCCCCCAAAAATGAGAAACAGGATCAACAGTTACTTGAGATCTCATTGGAGCAGGAGGAATAGTGAAGCAAAAGGTGCAGGCTTTTTGAAGACAAAGTATGAAACCTTTATGAATGATACTGTGTGATGTGGTTGCTTTTGAAAGCAGGGATCTGGATCTGGGCCGTGACTCCCCTTCCATACTGTGCACTCTTTTCCCGTTCTCTTAACACTGTATAAAAAGAGGATATTCTCTTGATTTAATTCGGTGTAGTAATCCAGCCAAAACGTAACGGGTAAGATATGACAAAGAAACTTCTTTCCATATGGTGATAATGAATTTATCATAGCTAACAGATAAATGACCTTTTGCTATTAGAGTAACCCCGAGGGGGCCATTCAGAGCTGAGGCTTGATTATGCTGTACTCTAGGCAAACATTTACAAACATATGGTCTCTGGCCTAGGCCTAACAATGGCAGACAAAAGCCAGTGAAGTAAATGATTTGTTACTATCGCAGTATTTTGGCTCTTAGATTTTCACATAGCAGAGGGCTTGTCACAGATACCCTTCAAAATATTTGCTTTTGATAGAGAGAAGAAGGAGGGACAGAATAAAGAAGGTTAAAAAAGCAACGTTTAGTGCCAGAATCCCAAGATAGCTCCTACTTTCTCTCAGACAACAGGGTACATCAGCAAAACTGTGGCTTTGATGTATCCCAGTGAACAGGCATAGTAATGTTAAGCATTTGACATTATTGTAAAACACTGAAGAACTTAATTTTGTAATTTCCATGTACATTTAACCTTAGTTACTGGACTACTTTTTAAAAAAAGATAAGTAATTAGATATGTAAGTTCAGTTTTTCAAAATTTTTTTAACACAAAGTATAGCCAAATTTGGCAATAAAAGGTATATCATGCTTTTATTCTCAAATAAAAATCCATATTCTAATTTCACCAAGAATTTCTATATCCTTAGAACTTTGAAAACAGTACGCTGGATAAAATTGGATTTAAATGTCTGAAAGCAGATGAGGATCCTTGCTTAGCACAGTACCTTTTGAAGAGTAGACTTTGCTGAGGTGAAATAACTACTAGTAATTGTAATTAATAATGTAATAATTACTAGTAATTGCTCCAAGAAAGATCTTTTCTGCGTTATTTCTCATGGCCGTCTGTGTTTTGCAGGCAAATGAAGTAATTACCTTGTGAGATCATGTTGTTTAAGTGCAGGCTCTTTGGGGCAGAGCCTGTGATCCTCTGTGTGACGAGCGTAAAGGGGCTTGGGGCAAAGCCCGGCTCCTAAGTGCTTTAGTGACACAATTGCCAAGTTACTAGGACAACGTATTTCTGAAATAGAGCTTCCTCATAAGCTTGTTACCATCAGTTTTCTTAATTGCTTTTCCTTACTAATTAATCATCAAATCATTGGTATCTATTAATTAAAGTCCTCATTGTGAAAAAACAGAAGGGACTACCTTCAGTGGAACTGCCCAGTGCATATGAATATAGATGTGTGCATCAGTCTTTGCAAGAGTAAGAGTCTTAAAAACCTAAATTGTACAACGCAGCTTCGTTTTATTGTAAACATTGCATTTTTTTCTAAAACTTTTTTTTTTTGCTTATGATATAAACTGCCATCTACTGAAGAAGATGAATTACTGACATCTTTATGTCCAGTCAGTGTATGAATAGTTCATCCTCTAGCTGCGTCTTTGGCATGTCTTGGTACTACAGGCACAGACAGTTTAACTCACTAAACATCTGGAAACATGTCTATTCAGGGTGAGCTTATAGTTTGTAATAAAAAAAATGTTCCACTGACTTTGTGGAATGAGTTTTATTTTAAGATTATGATTTTTACATGTGCTTTTATAGCAGTAAGTTTATAAGAAGTATATGGGTGGAGGTAGGACTTGTAAAAGGCTAAACCTATGCTTTCTTGCCTGCTATCATAGATAAAATCTCCCAAAAAATCACATATTACCAAAAAACACAGTTCTAAAATGTGAGTGCTATCTCTAAATTAGTTTTCAGTTGAGCTTCTTTTTAATAGTCCATTTTCAGACATGACATTTTATTGCAATCAGGGGAAGAGTGAGATGTTAAACTCTTGTTTTTCATGTGCATAATTGAAAGCAGACATGTTAGTGAAATCCGAGATGAAAATCCATAAACCAGCTTATCAAGTTACTGCAGTGTATTTATACTATTCTGTCAGATTTCAGGCATTCTCTGATAGCAGATCAATGTATTTTCAAAAGTTATTTATTTATTGTTACACTTTAGCCCATTCTGCAAATTTCATATCAACTTTACATGTGTTTTTAATAAATAGTTGTGTTAAGACCAACTTGTTTATAATACTTTTATTAACATTTTCAGAAATGAAAGATGGATCTTAGCCCTCTGCGACTTGACAGAAATAGAGCTACCTGGGACCATAAAATAATTTGTTTGGTTTTGAGTTATGGATAGATCTAGAGAAGTAGGTGGCAAAATCAATTCAGTAAACAGAGAACATGGGTTTACTAGATGTAGTAAAATATCTGTAGAGAATAAAAGGGGATGAGACAGAGAAGGTCAAGAAGGAGAGAGCTGAAATTGAAATTAAAAGAAAGTCAGGGCACAGGCAAGAATTTTAATGGTAGCGTAAAGTGGTTTAGTATGAAAGAGATAAATGAACAAAAGCTTTTGTGAAGAAGGTAGCAAAAAGTGATGGTTGACAGTGACAGGGAATAAGGAAAATAAGTAAAGTTAAGAAAGAACAAAATAAGCAGATCATTTTAGTCAGAATAGGTGACAGTTTTGTAAAGCACTCAGGAAATGTCAGTCACGTGTATTTACATGTAGATTCAATGGAAGGAAGTAGGCCAGGTGTTGAAATTTTAATAGTCAAGTCATCACATGTAATTAAACTGGGAGAGTGGATAACATTGCTCCAAGATAAAATGTAGAAGTGGAGGCAGGAGATTGAGAAGACTACAGGGTGAGAAAGAATAGAAAAATTGTCATAGAATGATAGAATCGTTTAAGTTGGAAAAAGACCTTTAAGATTATCGAGTCCAACCATTAACCTAGCACTGCCAAGTCCACCACTAAACCATGTCCCTAAGCACCACATCTACCCATCTTTTAAATACCTCTAGGGATGGAGACTCAACCACTGCCCTGGGCAGCCTGTTCCAGCGCCTGACTACCCTTTTAGTGAAGAAGTTTTTCCTAGTATCCAATCTAAACCTCCCCTGGCGCAGCTTGAGGCCGTTTCCTCTCATCCTATCACTTGTTACTTGGGAGAAGAGACCAGCCCCCACCTGGCTACAGCCTCCTTTCAGGTAGTTGTAGAGAGCGATAAGGTCTCCCCTCAGCCTCCTCTTCTCCAGGCTAAACAACCCCAATTCCCTCAGCCACTCCTCAGACGACTGGTGCTCTAGACGCTTCACCAGCTTCATTGCCCTTCTTTGGACATGCTCCAGCACCTCACTGTCTTTCTTGCAGTGAGGGGCCCAAAACTGAACACGATATTCGTCCACAAAGAAGTCAATGACGGAGTCATCAGGAGCAAGAGGGAAAGCAGTGGAAGAGGGCACAAGAAGCAAAAAGACAGAATATAAAGGAGAGGAAGGGCCAGTACAGATCAGTGAAGAGCCCTAGAAGAATGTAAAGAATTACTGGCCATAATATTTTGTGAGTAAAAATTAGTTTAGAAATGCTCAGGGTAATGTCAGGGAAGTGGAGAAGGAATAGTCATAGTATCTACAGAGATGATGTACTGGGTAATTTGCAGTGATGGAGAGTTCGTACAGTACGGGAAAAATTGTGACAGTAGCTTGCCTGTTTATGAGACCGGGTGATGATTCTTGTCCTGCTGAAATAGTCTCTGGCAAGACACTGGGACAGTCCAATAAAAGTTGTGTTGAAAGTCTTCTCCGATCAACAGGATGCAACAGTTCTAAAGAAGGATCTCCAGTGCTGATGCTTTCCTCAATACACTGGCGTGTCTTTGGCTAATGTAGCACCCACAAATAACCCACGCTGCACAAGGATGCAAGATGTTCCCTGCTAAAGGGTTCACTTTTGAGTCTAGCACTGTCGAAATCTGGATTGAGACCTTAAGCTTAGTAACAAAGAAAGAAATACCTAAAAAAATCTTTGTATCAATGCCAAAGTAAGTGTATGGATATAGAAACACTTGTCTGGTATATTCCAGCTTTTTAGGATGTTTCCTAGGATTTACGAAGCATCCAAATGATATACTCTACAAATGCTACCAGCAGTACATCCATTCAAAGTATTACAGTCTTCCAGCTTTGAAGCTCTTATCACTGACTAAGAGTACTGAGTACTTCTAATATCAATACTATGGCAGAAAGTCTGGAAGAGCTAGGTGTCACTTTGCAGCTCAATATATACAATTTCAATAATGAAGAAACTCTCATTGAAGATAGAGTTTTAGTAACATATTCTCCAAAAGAAAACTTTCCCTAAATCATTGCTGTATAAATATATACAAAAAATAGATCTTTATTTTCTCCCTGCTCTATAAAGTCTGTGGTTTCTTCCATGTTCATTAGTTACTTGAACCTTGTCTTGTTATGCTATAAATTTTATCCCATCTACATAGTATTTCCAGACTATTCTTTAAATAAGGCAGTAGTAGCATATCAAAATCTTTCCTCATTGTCCATCTTTTTTTTTTTTTTAATTCCGCAATAAACAGGCCTACAGCCACTTAAGCAGTATATAAAAGCATAGTTATTCTTGCTAATTTGCTGCTCAGATGAAAATAGAGAAATCCCAGTGTGAAAATGTTTTTCCTGTAACCGTTTTACATGAGAAAAAATAGGAACATTTGAGCATATATATGTTTGATATTCTGAGACATACTGCTCAATTGCTTTAATTTAAAAAAATATATATACTTGGACTCGATCCAAAACTCTTCAAGGTCTGTCTAAAGACTCTCATTTACTACAGTGTATTTTGGATCACGGCCTTTATACAAGTGAACAGGACTAATAATAGATAAATTGTAACACCTTATGCAAAACTTCCTAATCACACCTTTTTTTTAATATTTGAAATGAGAAATCAAGAGAAGATAAAAATCTGTTCTTAAATGAGAAAGAAGTGCCACTTTAGGCTATGAACACGCTGTGAAGTAATTTCATTATTTGCATGATTTTTTCATACAAGGAGGAGTGAAGGACAGAATTCAGCATGTGCTTGTCAGAAAGAGCAGTTCCTGTTGTTCTTCCAATTATAAGTCTTTTTTGTAGGTCCACCCATGTCACCTTGGTGAGACTGGGTTCTTTAGGCCACCTGTGTCCATCAGAGCTGTGAATGCACCCTCGTTTTTCACGTTCTTGTGAGTATGTAAAGTGTAGGACAGCCATTACTTGTACTAAGCTGTTTATATGATGCTGACTCAGTGGACTCCAATACTAAAATTGTCTCAATTTCTTCATGTCTTCTAGAAATCTTCAGAACAGCCTCAGTCTTCTAGTCTTAGTACCTTTCGAACTCCAGCCTCCTCACAGAAGTCTAAAAAGTAACCTATCCAGAAAGATGAAAGAATTCAATTAATTTGTTCAAAGAAAAGACATCTCCATGAAGTAGCAGTCTTCAGATACATAGAAGGTTGTTGAAGTGTGTAAGAGCCTGTGTATAAGAGGTAGTAACAAAAGAATGGATGTAAATGGGCTTTTGGAGTGGACAGTGAAGTAATATACTACTAAAATTCTCTGTCATTAGGGGCATTGAAGCACAAGAGCAGATGGCCTAGACATGTTGTGGAATCAGCCTCACTTGATACCGTTTTGAACAACTAAATAGAAATCTGCCTAGAACTGACCAAATTTTATCAGTTCTGCCTGAGAGGAGTGGGTAGGACAAGGTAACCTCTTGAGGGCTCCTACATCCCTATCTTCTGTGGTATTTTGATGTGTCTATAGGATGCCTTATAGTCTTCCTGCAATAGGGGGAGTTGTCTTTTCTAATTTTTTAGTAGCCAGTTGTCTTCTTTTTTGAAAGATTTTTTTATTAGACCTGAGACAAAATAAAAAACCCACAGTAAAGCACTTACTTTCCCCACCAGAGAAAATAAGACATGTTGCAATATAGCATTGCCTCCCTTAGGCCCCTCCTTATCGCCAAACACAGCAACTACCTCATCACCAGCTATTGCCATCAACGATTTTAAGAGCTTCTTTTATAATCTGCAAACAGACACCTCATAAAATGAGGTTTGGCCATATCTGAAAAATCCCCCTAATTGTGTGATGGCCACTGCTGGTGCTACCAGAGCCACATTCCCCATAAATGAGTGTTCTCCAGACCTAGGAAATTTTCCAGTAAAATGTTGGCTGTTTTAAAACCAACCACAAAACACACTAACATACCAGGCATTTCCTTTAGGGTGCTGCTGCTTTAGTGAGTGGGCTAACTGGGTTTCTTCAGTGATTTCTGCTATCCTGAAATAATCACACTCAGCTGAGAATTCATCTGAAGGTAAAGGTTCAAACCCTTTAAGGCTGTGTAGGGAGAACATCATATTTCTTAGCAGCACGTGAACTGTAAGTGATTGTCTGTCAGTCCATACAGATCCGAGATGACCTCTACACTTGGGACAGACAGGCACCATTGTCATTGGCCCTCTTCGAGGGCAAAGAGGAGTCTAGAGCAGCACTGGAGAGGGACAGCTGGTGATGAACACAGCCTTGCAGACCGCAACAGATGCGTTGAAGACTGCCTCCTGGCTCGTGCTATTGTGGGGATTACAAGAGAGGGCATCCTGGCTCCAGGTTTCATGCATTTGTTACGAAGTTCAAACTGGTATATTCTTTAAAGGAACCTGTAAGAACAACCTAGTGGAAGGACTAAGAATAGCTTACTGTCCAAAGGTGACTAATGCTGCAGCTCAGCTGTGTCTATTCATCTTACCCCATCAGTATATTGGCATATTTGATGTACGGACTTGGGGTAAACAGGAGTGTCTGTGCAGAAAAAGAAAGGCTCCTATTCCCTTCTTTCTTTGCCTATAAAATGGAGGAGGGGCAACTTCATTCAAACTCTAGTCTGAAGAGATCCAGCAAATACTCACATCATCTCAGATGGAGAATGGTAGTGCTTTCCTGCATCGTTCCATTACTCCCAATTCAAAGCATTTGTTTCAGGGAATCACGAGGCCAGATTGTCTGTTGTATGTTTTTCTCTTTCATAGTTTCAGGTCTCCTCTACCTTTCCTCTACTCTGTGTGCCTAATCCCTAGGCTTATACACAAGATCAAGATGCAACAAGGCTGTACTTATCATGTTAGTCTATTACCAGTTCGACCTTTGAAATCAGCTGGCTTCCCTCTTGTCTGAACATGTCTCTGGGTCTATTTGATGCCTTAAGTGGCCAGCCAGAGTGCATTTGCATTGCCAGAAACAGCATTTCCACAGTTTGTTGTAAGGACAGCCAAAAAATCAAGACTACAAATCCCAGCTGCCAGCAGTTGACTGCCATCCCTGCTACAAAGGCAGCTGGCTTGTCCACCTGATATTAGCCAGGTGTCATTGTTTCAAGAACAATTGGTTTGGCGTAGCAGATCAGGCCAAGCACATTTTGTCTGTCCTGAACCGATAGCACAGTGGAGCCTTGGCCAAAGGGATATGCAGTTGCTCTGGTTTTGTGTCAGAAGAGTACAGATGTGAAGGGAGGCTGGAAGACAAAAAATGTGATCCTGAATAGTGCAGATGGCTGATCTGTCATTTTGAGGATCAGATCCTGTATGTAGACTTACTTTTTTTTTTTCAGCTGACAGTTAGATGGATGAGTCACTAGTAAGAGAGTTTTCTTGACAGGACAAGAAAGGTTTCGTCAGAAAGGTACGCTGTGAAAGCTGAAGGTATTTTTCTTACTGGAAACCTAAACCAATACATGTCTGTTGTGAGCACGAGTTCCAAAAATTCTGGATGACGTGCTGTTACTGAAACGTGTTGGACTAGTGCTGAGCTTTCACAGAGTCCATCTGCTGCCTGTATCTGCATATGCTGAGAAGTGATAATCATGCTCTGTTTTCTCACATTCCATAGTGCTGAGTCTCTTACAGAGTAAATCGAGTGAAGGGCAAGACCTGCACCACATTTTACAAACTTATCAATCAATGTGCTTAAAAGATTGAAAACATCTTAATAAGGAGGTGTGACTTTGACCCCTTGACCTGGACTCACTTCCAAATCCATACCCAACTACAGCTGGTTATGTGGGCTGGGTAGTCGATGAATTTGACGGTCACATCACTTATTGCACTGAAGAACTGGAAAGCTTTACTAGCAGTAGCTTGATAAGGCCACCTAGGCTCAAGTGTAGCTTTGGTTTGATATTATCATCAGCTTTATAACTGTTCCATAGATCAGCACTGAGTAATGAACAGCTATCTAATCCTGGACTGTACATAGGCTTTTCCATCATCATCAGCTGTACAGAATAGCTGCTCTTGTGGATTGTTACTTAACAAATCTGTCCCTTTTTGATCTAGCTGGAATGCTACTGCCGTGAAAATGATCCAGTCCTTTTTACTTCTGCTTATTTTTTGCATAATTCCCAGAAACAATTCAGGGTTTCTCATTCCAGGAATCATGCTTTTGGGTAACATTCTTAAGCTTATCTTTCTTTTGCAGAAAATATTCACTGTAGCAGCTGAATAAGCAATTATTACATCATAGAAGTCTAAGGTTATACAGATTTTAACCACATTTCTTGCTTTGAACTCCCACACAGTATGTTAAGATTAGCAAACTACCTTTTTTTTTTAAAACAACCATATGCTCATACACATTTTGTCTATGTAAGCATAGTTCATAGCTAGCACATGAATGCATCATGTGCACAAAATGTTTTAATTTGTGTGACCTTTAATCACTTCTTATCTGATACATCTTGTTCATGACAGCTTTTGTAAAATTAAAGATCTGAGTTCCAGCTGTGTTTCTACTGTCCTCTTCCCGAGACTCCTGAAATCTCTCTCACAGTACTACATATACCACCTTAACATCGGGACAGGCATCCTTGCTGTTATCATACTAACACAACTCAAGTTCTTTTGGATGCCCTGCTGCCCATACTTTTTTACACGGACAAAGTAGTGATGAAGCTGCATTTGATTTTGTCTAAAATAGACTTGGATTTTCTCAATTAGTCAATTAGCATGCAAAATTACTTTATCTGAGTGAAAAGGAAGTAAACATGCTACCATCTTAACAGATCTCGGGTTTATCTTCATATTTTTCTGTCTCGTGGTACCAAAAAGCTGAACAATTGCTTCACAAACTTACAAAATGGACCAGACAGTGTATTCCTGCATGCTACAACTTTCCTGAAGGGCTTCTCCCTCCAAATAAAAGGGCATATTTCAGCTGAACACAGACAATATCATCAGCCTTTCCCAGAAGTGTTTTCTCTCTCAGGTGCCTGAGATTTCTCTGGCTGATTTGCATGAAACATTATGCAGTTGGCTAAGCAGTTGAAGGGGCACCAGGTTCAAAAGAGCAGTACTGTAATTCCTGTTCGATCACCTTTGGCACTCCAGCACTGAGGGGTGCCGCGAGCCCATCAGCTGCAGTACAAGACACATGGTCACATTCAGAGAAAAGAGAACCATCACTTTCTGCACAGTAAGTGAGATTCTTCAAGATGTCGTAATCACAGTAGTTTCTACCATCTGCTTTCCACTATCCCTTCCTTTCAGATGCCGTGCATTACAAACTTCTAGTTAGGAGAAACTGAGGAGGGGCCATGACCACACCATGCTGTTGGTCTCCTGAAGAGGGTGTAAGGAGGCACAAATAGCCTCAGTGTGAACTGCATGCCCAAAGGTTTCCACCTGGGAGCCACATGAATATGCATACGTACAGTTGAATCCAGAACACTGGAAAAACACAGTTATGAGACGATAAGTCTGTCCTGTTTCTAAGTACTAATTAACAACTCTTGATGCCAAAATTGTCAGAATCAATTCCAGTGCAATCAGGAGCTGACACCCGAAGTGTGAGACATGTACTTTCTGAGATTTTGAAAGGGCAGAGATTTGTCCACGAATGAGCATTTTTGAAAGCAAACTGCAAAGCCAAGCTAGAGAAAATGTTTTTCACTGTTTTATTGTTATGTTTTAGAAGAATGGCCTTGAGGGTGGAGTCCTTTTTTTTACTGCTTGTTTTTCACTTCCCTTTATTCTCAAGAGATTTTTGGCAGGATCTTTGGAGGATATGAATTGTGATGTCACCAAAAAAATGAGCCTGGACCACAGTTCTCCCTCAGCAAACTATCCGAAATCCTTCTTTGTCTGGATGCACTCCTACAGACGAGCTCGCTTAGCTTGGCCTGCTTTGAATTCTTGAGTTATTTGGTTGGAGTAGAGGTGTGTTGCCAGAGCTGGGAGGGAAGAACTGGTGTCCAGAGCCAGGGATTGTCCTTCTGGGGAGGAACTTGGCTAAAGACCCATTTGTACAAAGCCCTGCAAAAACCTGCAGCCAGCTCTGCACTTCAGTTAAATGTGTATCATTTTTCAACACGGTTAAGATTAATTGCAGACAACAGGACTAAAAATATGGTTATTTGTAACATATTGTATGAAATTTGATGCATATAATGTTTGTTAGCAGTACACTGGCAGACAGAGAGAACCAGACAGGGTCCCTATTCCCAAAGAAGAGATCAGACACAAATTCATGTCTTTCACCACAGGCAGATATTTATTTACAAGACTGATTTTCTCTGTAGCGTTATAAACTACAATTAGCTTTCAGACACTGGCATGAATTCTGGACACACTGAGGAATTCAAGAGAAATATTGCCTTGGCTTCATAATGACAGAATTTTGACCATTATTTTGGGTATGTAAGTAAGACTAGAAGGATGACCTGGGTCATAAAGTACAGAGCTCTGTTATAAACTAACATTTAATGTAATTCCATTTATAATTATAATGATTTTCATATTAAAAATGTCTGGTTTACTTGATCCCATAATTCTGATTATTGTTTACTGCTGTAATATTTGTTGACAGGAACCACATCCTTTCACAAGCTTTACTTATGTAGGCTTAAAGTAGTCTCTATTTCTTCCAGTTTCTCCTCATATAATAGAGCTTTGATTCCCCGACTATCCTCCTAGCCTTTCTTTACACATTTTCTATTTTGATGTAATCTTTTCTAACGAGGGATAGCCAGAATTATGCTCAGTACTCCAGAGCTTTGCACTGTAGAATTGATAACTGCCTTAAGACTACCTACCTTAAGATGACCAATGCATCCTAAAATCTCATTTAACTCTTTCCTTTTTGCTTTGAATTGTGGATTATAATCACTAGTCAGGAATATAGGTTGTTCCCTGCGAACAACTGAGTTACTGGAGGAAGTTCTCTCTCCAGGAGGGAGAAGAGGTTGACCAGCCTGTTGTTTCCCAGATCTTCTCTCTTGTCCTCCTTGAAGACAGGAGGGCATTTTTTTCTCTACCATTCTTCAGGAACTTCCCTCATTTTCATGACTTCTCAAAGATAATCGTGAGTAGCCTGGCGGTGACATCAGGGAGCTCCCTCAGCGCTTGTGGGTGCAGCCTGTCAGGGCCATCAGTCAAAAAACTTATGAAACAAAGAGAAAACATTAGAAAGCTGTCCCTCTGGATAATCAGATGGGTTTTTACACAGATTGTGTATTTGTTACACAAGGAGCTGTTCAGTGTCCGGACAACAAGATAATTAATAGGAAAATGTGACTCGTGTTTTATTCCAAGTTCTGATACACCTGCTGTGCAGTGAACTTCTGCACTTGGAGTATGAAGCAAACCTGTAGTGCTTGTCAGTTCATTAACAGTATTTAGTTTTATTAAATTAGAGACTTTTACAAAAATCATACTCTGCACAAATAATTATCTTCAGTATGCTTTTCCCTTTAGTTTCAAGGTTGGTATCAGTTGGTATCTATGTTATTTTTTCTTTCATATGTTAAGTGATGAAAATACCATATACCTTTCTGTCTCTTTGTACAATACTTTTGCATTTACAGACATAGTTTTGAGTAAAACAGATTAAATGGATAATAACCTCAGGAAAAAATAGTTCTGCAAATTAACTGGCAATGATATTCATCTGTCTTTCATATCAGGCAGTTATTTGATTTATCCTGTATTCTTCATGATTTTAAAAGGTTGCTTATTGCTACTGCTGCTTTTGATAATAAAGGAGTGCAACCCAACAGATCCTATTGGGACTCTATCTATCTGAACTGTTTTCTGCTGGAGTATCAGTCCCTAGGCTGTGTCTTTATGTGGAAGGTTAAGGGAAACTGCAGTTTGCTTCACTGAGGAAGGAATACCTCCAGCACTTGGGTTGATTGCAAGGTGCTAACGGATGCTTCATTTGGCCACGGCTGCCGTTTGGATGGGTGCACTATTCTGTGTGTAGATTAGGGAGGGGAAAACAAACTGACTCTTTTTTTTTTTTTTTTTTTTTTTAACTGGCAGATGCAATACCATTTACTAAGGTTGTATTAAATATATTGTTGTGTTTTTCTTTCTTTCCTCATTTCTGCAGATCTTTCAATGGAAGAATGCTGTGACAAGGGTATTGAATGGGCAAATAAAAACAGAATGTGTACTTCTCTACCGTTAATATCCGAGGCCAGAGAATGCAGGTATATAGTTATGAATTATATATTAAACTATAGTTTATATTTTCATGTAAAACCATGGGAGTGGCAGGTATGAAAGCTGATTTGGAAGATGAAGCTCCCAGCTCTTAAATCCAAGTTTTTCAAATCCACATCTAGCCTTGGGGACAACCTACTTTTCTTCCATTACATCCTTTAAATTGTTGCTGTTGGTCTAGAGTCACCCAGCTCTAATCTCTTTGACCTGTACTGTGTCTTAGTCAGAAGTTTTTCCACTGTACTCTACTCGCAGGGCTTGGACTCTGCCTACAGTCAATACATCTCATCATGGCTCCCCTAGTGTCAGCAAAGCTTCTTCAGTTTATACTGATTGTGAATCTAGCCCAACAATGGTCCAAATTCTTGGGCAAAAGTTTATCAAGAAACACAACAGATCCTGTACATTGATAATCTATAGATTGCATACGTACATACATATATTTGTAAGACAGCCTTTTAAAACTGTTTCTCCTATGTGGTGCCACACAGATAATTGTTCTGCAGTTCTCAGTCGAATTGCTCAATGGGGGAACTTAAAGCTTAAGTCAAGGAGATTCCTAGTTACGTAGAGTGTCTGACTTTGTGAAACGTATTTGACTGTAGAAAATAGAAACCTTTAGTTAATAAATAGATATCTTAATTCTACTGACATTTAATAGGATACTAATTTTGATTATGTAATCTAGCATTAATGAATATATAAATTATAAATATATAAACAATGAAGTTAAATGTTAAAATTATTTGCAGAGTAATATTTTGGTTATACTGAATCTCTTACATTGTTGGAGCATTCATTTTTTATGTCAATGAGTTTGCATTGTTTTTGCTGTTAAATGCACTTGTTACATTTAATTTGTGGAGCTAACAATTTGTGATTGGTAGTTAGAGGGGCAGTTTCACAGAGGACTTTGTACATAGAACACATTGCATTACTCCCCCTCTATCTTTTCAAATGGATTGCAAAGTGATTTAACCTTGCTAATTGTAGAAGCGTTGGATTGATCTTTATTACGGAAGGAATGTGTCTTGCAGGCAAGTCTGTCCACGTTTTCGGACTTTTGCATTTATATTGGCATAGAAAGCAGTCTCTTACGCAGAAGAATTGACAGATAGGACTTAAATCCCAATTTAGGAAATACTTGAAGTGTCAGAAGAGTTACAGACAAAGCAGAGGCAGGAAAAACAGGAAACCAAGTTTATTGAACAATCTGGGAGTGAGAATCTTGATGATTTAATGATCATTTGATTAATGTGAGTTGCGATTCTGCTGTAAATGTAATTTTTTCTTTTAAAGATTGCCATTTTAGAGACTCTTTAGGACTTAATAGGAACTGAAAAAAAAGCTTACTAATACTTCCTCTAGCTTTTGTCCATAATGGATATGTAATTAAGAATATTATAGTGAAGTAATGGTAAATGAGAAATGGGTAAATGCACATATTCTGTGAGAGGCATGAGCACTTACTGACAAAAAAAAGAAGCTGATAAATTCAGTTCAGTTGCGTTTATTCATGACTGTACGATAAATAAACATAACTCCCTCTGAAGCCTGGCCTCAGTATAAAAATGAGTAAGTAAAATTGGCACCTTTGGCTGCTTTCTTTAATGGCAATATTGTTTTACTCCAGTTATGATTGCAAACTGGCATATCTATGAAAGGTACAGAAAAATCGCTTTATGATGCCGTTTCAGACACAAAAGTAAGAGCCAAATTCTACTCCTAATTGCTGGTGTAACTGGAGCCAGAATGAACAGTGAGGGAGCATGGTTCTCCTTGCAAGCACGTGAGGGTAATGACACTGATTTTGTACATTTTGTACATACACTCTGTCCTACTGCACAGAGATGCAAGCAAAACCAAAACCAGGTTCATTGCACTTGCTGAGATCTAGGCAGGTGAGAATATGGCACAGGATGCTTTATTGGTTATAGATTTTCAAAAGAACTTGCTTCCTATTTAGACACCTACATGCAGTGGGAGCTGCCGGGGCCCAGATACCTGTCATTTATGTGGTCGCTTAAACCCCTGCTGCGATCTTTTGACTGTCTAGTGCAGAACAGTTTGGACAGTGTAGATCAACTGACTTTGAGTGCTCTAAAAAAAAATGGCCTGTTGGGTGTACAAACCCGTATTACTTCATGCCAGAGGGAGCTCTCTTTGCCCTGCGTATTTCAGCTTGGGTTTGCAAGGTTAGCAGTTGAATGCAAGGGAAAAATACATTGTGACGTGAGCAGATTTGATGAAGTTACTGAAGTAAAAATGATTTTGCACGGCTACATTGCAAAGACCATGCAACACAGAACAGATTGGATGTGAGTACTTTCCCCAACACGCATTACAAGAATGTACGTGCTGGTTTTGAATCCTCTGCTTAGAATAGCAATAACATAATAGCATCTCAGAGTCAGTCCTTCCCTCAAAGGAAGCCCACTGCTAGAGTTTCTTTTGTTTTTCTAACCACCCTTTCTTTTGTTTTTCTAACCACCCTTTCTTTTGTTCATGTGAGGAACAAACTGCCTTATTGAATTAGAAGTGCACCCACTTGACCTTTTCCTAGTCATTTAAAGCACATTCATGGTAATCAAGAAGGGTTTCCACGCAAGCACTGACATTCGGATATCTGCTGTGCACGCTAGAGACAAGCTGAGAGTTCTGGGTTTCAACATCTTTCTAAGATCCTTCCCCCAAAGTCTCTTGTGGTTCTTGAGGGACTTGCCATCTGTGTGAGCATCACTGGCTGAATATGGTACAGTTCAAACTGCAGATGTGCTCACTTTCTTGTCCTATGCCACAGGTGAGCTAGCCCTCTGTCTGAAGTTCACATGAATTTGTAAGATCCATCTGGCTACTGTTATTCTGTTGCATTTATGTTGAAACAAGGCTCCTGGCTCAATGTCCAGTCATGCCTGCAGTCTCCTCTTGTGGTTGCTTGTCCCACCAATGAGTATATCTCTCATTGTATTATCACTCTGGAAATGACAGTATTTTTCTGTGTCTTCATGACTCAGTAAATATGAGTGTAGAAGTTTAATGAATGATATCTTTGGCTGTCATAACAGCAGCTTTTTGCCCATTCATCCATTTTCTTGTGATGTGGTTAAACTCACAGCAGCTGGAAACAGCTGCCATTTATTTTTGGAACTCAACCTGCCCAGTAAATCTTCTTCCTTTCAAAATGAAGAGTTTCCCCTGCCCAGAGCTCTTAGCAAGTGAACTTAATTCCTGGGCCAGAAACAGCATATCTCCATATGAGAATTGCATGCCTTTAGCACTGTGTAAAGTTTTTGGAGATATACTGGGAATAACATTATTTATTATTAGTGTCGCAAAAATGCATAAAAGAAGAAGCTACAGAACACTCTGCTAGGTGCTGTGCAAAACCAGAACAAAAAGGTGATCTGTGTTCCCAAGCAGAGACAAATGGCAGCACTTGGATACAGATTCAGATGGGAACACAAGGAAATAATAAGACAAGAGCGTCTGGAGTGATAGGCACCAGATGCTTAACTGCTGATAGATGTTTATTGATTTATGCCACTGTAAGTCTGGAGGAGCCTGAGATTTTAGACATCAAAGTTCTGACAGTTTTATGTCTGAAAAAGCTGTTTAAGTTATTTTTGGAGCAGTTGTCTTTATTAATGATTATCTCTTTTCTGTAGCCTGCTAAGTGTGCCTCACAGTCACTAAGATTTTTGGCTGCACAGTCAGAGGGATAGAACAGTCTGCTATGTTGTCAGGGGTTTATTGCCACTTATTTAGAAAAAAAATTGCTTACTTCACTTTGTGAATAATGTCAAACACGGTCCTTTCTCTGCCACAACATTATCACTATTGTTTCTCTACATAATATATGATATCGATATAATTTTACCCTTTACCTTCAAGAAAACTTTTATTAAGTAAACTACAAAGTTTGTGGATTGCAGCTGATTAATTTTGAGGTTTGTTGAATCAATTATTTTTACTTGAGTCCCTTGCTAATTTATAACACATGTTCAAATATATGTATTTTCATTGTTGAGGCACTCTTTATTATTTTCATTTGTCATATTGTGTCACTCATAATACCAGATCTTGTTCTTGCTCTTAATTTTCCTAAGTTCATTTCTCTTGCATGTTAAACTGCAAACTGAAAGGACTAAGGGTAGAAGACCCAGCTTCTTTTTGCAAAATAATTCTGGAGCAGAATCATTCCCTTTTTAATTTTAATATTTTTTTGTCAAAGGCCTTCTACCATGCACGTGAATAACACTGACACAGTTTGAAGACAGGCTAATAAGTAGAAGGAGAGAGACAGAGGGTAATGAAACTAGACTGACAACAAAGACATTGTTTTCAGAGCAAAGTTAAATGTTAATGCTTTTATGGAAAGAAATGAAAGGAGAAATAGGTGATTATGAAATCTGTGCTGGTTTAGGAGTGCATCCTCTGGGAAGGAGAATAATAAATGTGAAAGGATTGTGGAGGTAAATGGACATGCAGCTTTTCAGCTGGAAGTTTATTCCATGAAAATCTGTAACATTGATTAATTTTTAACAAAGTAAAAGTGAGAATATAAAACATGATTTCTTAACTTGATTTATAATCAGATCACCTAGTAACAAAATAACTTGAATTTTAGATCAGCATCTGCAACAAAGAATAAGGATTTCTTAAATGTCTGGGTGATCTCTGTTCACTAGTGAGCCATGAATAAAACTCATCTTTCAGAGAAACCAGAAAATGCATGATTTTACCTGAAATATCCTGAGTGAATCTCAGTTATGAGGCCTCATGCTCCTAGAGATTCTGTATTTAGTGTTTTAAGATTTGAGCCCTATTGTAAATACTTATTTATTTCAATAAAGTTCTGTGGCACTGATTTAACTGAAAATCAGAATATGGCAGATAAGGAAGAAGTAGCCTTTGGCTTTTTTAATTATTAGGAGTAATTAAAAAAAAAAACAAAACAAAACACAGGAGAGTACTCTTCTACTTTCTCCTTTTTTTAGAGACCAATATTGTAAGCTGTCCGTAGACATGAAATTAATAGGTATGCTACACAGGAGGAGTTGAAAGGTTTTATGCAAAGAGGCAAATCTAGATGTCCTATTAGCCATTAGAGATGGCTCCTTTACTCTGCTGTGAAGTAGAAAGTGGGTATGTGTTGTATTAGGGTCTAAGCCAAGGAGACACATGTAACTTACTTAGCAAAGACAGGGAGAGACAGTCTTAAGCTCAAAAGTCTTGGAGTCTGAAGAGCTTGTGGTGGTATGCTCTAGTGACCATCAGCACGTGGGCTGGCATGCAAAGGGAGAAGGATGGTCAGCTGGGCAGGCGAAGTTGCAGCCGGCAGACAAGTACGGTGCAGATTTTTCTAGCGTTTTTCTCTGCCATCTTTCAAGGATTTCTACCTCTGTTACAGCCACACAAGTGTTTACAGTCTCAAGCAATATTTGCTACCAGTGCAACTTCACTGTAGGATTTGGGCAATGAAGTGTGATTTTATTGTTGTTGTTCTGAGAATGAACAAATGGTATTTTAATCTAGTATTCAACTGATGTTTAATTCCTTATTACAGTTGGGGTGGGCCACGTGACTTACGAATACAACTGTGGGAAACATTTTAAGAAACTTTTCTGTTTTGGTCGAAATTGCCAATTTGTCAGAGATTTCAAAGAGATGACTTATATTTGGAAAAAAAAAAAACCACACTGGAAATCAAACAGATCTACTGAAAGACTGCTGCTGTTTGTTTGTTTGCTTGTTTGTCTGTGGCTAACATATCTAGCTCCCCAACAGGACTTGGAGGGTTAAAGGAGCTGGAAAGTCTCAGCTCCTGCACTCTTGGGCTTGAAGTTCAGGTTTTACAGGCTTCCAAAGTCCTGACAGTCAGACCACCCCAGAGCTGGGCAGGGAATGGAAATTCTGCTTCAGAGGGAATTTCAGCAACAAAAAAGCTACATATTCTTCCAAACTGGAACTAAATCAAATATCAAAAACTTCAAATATTCTGCCAAATAAAGTTACTGTCCTGGGCTTAACGTCTTGCTATGACTTTAGAGTCTATTTTTGAATAATTTGTTCATGAACTTATCCTGGGTTTTGTTCCTATGCATTGAAATCTCATAGCTGTTTTTGTCCAAGTGAGAACTGCAGAGTCAGACCATTACAAAATCCAATAAATAAGAATTGGGAATCTTCAGGAATGTAGCTTGACAACCTCGCCTCACCAATGTGCACAGAGATGCATGATCTGAGCCCAGCACCCACGTGTCCCCTGCTTTTAGTGGGCTGGACTGGATGGCCTTAACACTGAGGGAATCCCTCTCGCTGTCTGGGAGCTGAAAGCTCATCCTATGGTCATCGAGAGCAGAGAAGCTCCTCCAGAGGTGATGCATGGGAATCCACTTACCTCAGGTAACAGTAGGAGAAGCCTGTAGTTCAGTGGTGGAACTAACACACCCGTCTTCCATATACTTCAAACATTTCCAGCAGTGTAAATAAAGGATTTTTAAGAGTAAAGAGTATTGGTTTGCTGAATATCTTTATAAAATTTTATGTATTTCTAGGTAACCCTTGAAAAGATGTACTCATCAGTTCAAATAATTAGAGTTGAGGGGGAAAAAAAAGGTGAATACTCTTAACAGCAAAGAGTATGCGTTCAGTGTTGTTGGTCCGTAAGTTGTATAAGGTTTCTGATGCCAATGGGTATAAAAGTGCATTTATAGGGTTTTTCTGTGCGTTTCTTGTAGAGCTCTTAACATATCAGGGCATGCCTTTTAGGTGCTGCCCCTGTTGTATCATAAGTAGAATTTATCAGCTTGGATTGCCTTTGGGATAGTTTCCTTTCCCCCTAGCAACCAGGTAGCATTATTCTTAGTGAACCTGGGTTATCACAAAACACATGTATATATTTATATCCCTGTATGTGTAATCTGATTTGTTACTGTTTTAACTTTTTTTCTGTTTCCCGGTGTCTATTACAGGAGGTAGCGGTGGAAGAGCTTTAAACTGCAAGCTCCACCCACAATGCTACCCAAGAAGGCAGAGTTGCATGTAAAAAAGAGAGTGGAGAGAGGGAAGAGATCTCCTTGAATGAGCTTTGCTTGCAAGTGGCAGTAGCAACACGAGTGGAGGAGTTTAAAGCCTCCTCACGCAGATTATTTTCCACAGGAAGGAGTTTTCAATTTATTCACTGAAACTGAGATAAAATAGAATGATTTTATGAGCAGTGGAAGTAATAAAGCTGAGTTTCCTGTAGATTTATATCCTGTCTCCTCTCCACATCTTCCTGCCCTGTAATACCCTTCTCTCCCTTGTTTTTCTTCGCCTCTTGCTGGCAATACACTGCGTTTCTCACTATGACTTTTGTCTGTATCTTCACTTCTCCCCATATCTCCAGTTGTCCCACAGAGCAACATTATGAGCTTCCTTCAACATGCCTTACCTGTTTGTTTGAGCAAGGGGCAGCAGGTGCCAGGGTTGACTGGCCATAGGATTGCAGACTCTCACAATGTCCAGGGCCTGTCTTCTCCCTTCCATCAGTTGGAGCACTGATTTCGTTCTCGCCATCCTCTGTTCAGCCACCAGCTGTCACAAAACATGCAAGAAGGCAAGTCCTGGAGACCTTGAGCCCTGTGGCAAATGTGGTTGAAGTTATCGATTTCCTTAAAAAAATTGTTAGGACAGACTGCAAGGTAGACAGGCAGTTAAACTGTATTAAACATACGACCTTACCTGTATTAAACATATCACCTAGGCATTCTCTCTTCTCCTAGAGAATATTTTTACTTTGTAACTAAAATGCATGCCCACGGAACCTCTTTCCATGAGACTAGTGCAAGTGCTAGATGTCAAAACTTGCATCATCTGTTTTTTACCTATATATGACATTCTTCTCCCGTTGCTTCCATTCTTTTGTCAGCATGACTCAGATACAGTGCTGCCACAGCGAGCTGGAGAAGCAGTACTGTTCAGATGGGACTGAATTTGCCAACCTGCATGAGGAGTGTGACTCACATATTGTTGAAAAATCCACCTGTGAAGCTGAATACTTTAAGGTGAGACATTAAAGTTCTGTTCATCTTTAAGAAATGGTATTGACTGTCTAGATTGCTTTTAAGGGTTGACCCTGAAGGTCACCATATTCAGTTTGATGCACATAAACAGTTTTATCCCACCTGCGCCTCATGTCTTTGTTAAGGCTGTCCACTTCGTGCTTCTTTGAGAAAAACAGTTCTCCACTGAGTGAAGCAGACTGTCTCATTGCATTTTAGCAAAGGCAGAGGGTTGAATGCAAAAGGGCAGAAAGTCTTGAATGGGTAATTGGCTAGGAAACTACTTTTGCATGAAGAGAAGACATCAAAACTGTATGAAGGGATGAGTAAGAAACTCAGTCTCATTTCAGACTTTAGCTTTCATTAGAGCTTCATGGCCTAAGGTCAAACTCAGTGGTTTTCAGTCTTGGTGGTCCAAAGGGGTAGGACTGAAGTTAATCCTCTCAGCATGCTTATAATTCCAGCTTGTGTACATGTCCTTAGTTAACATGACTTTGATTTACAATTGAGTAGAGGCATCTGTAAGCTTGTGATAATAGCATTTAGTATTAGAATAAAAACGCCTGTTGTTGGCATCTTTAGTTAATCTGTACCCTGCCCTCCACCTTTATTACTATCTTTGTCTCTCCTTTCTTGAAAATGAGCATATTCATACCACTCTGCAGAGTGTTTTTGGAAGAAAGTTCCACCAGCAAGATCATGACCTTGACCATGACCCGGTCATGAACAGCTCCGGTCTTTTTACAGATTTCTTTCAGTGGTCATGAAAATAGATGAGAGTGATTTTACTTCTGCCCACTGCCAAAGATACTGAATGTTTTGGTTCATTCAGTTAAAAAAAATGTACTGTATAGAAGATGGCAGACAATGGCTGACTTGCAAGTTGCGTATCTCTCCAGAACGCTGGGTTGATCATGTTCCTGGCAGTAGGATGCCCCTGATGCCAGGGCTGTGAGGTAAACCATGTTCTCGCTGTGAGTAGAAGAAAGGTAACACGTGCTGATGAGGCTGGCATTGTTGGGTTGTCACAAACTTGTCTGCATGTGCAGCGTGATTTTGTCCCACAGCGGAGCGTTTCCCACAGAGGGGACATAATCTCACCTGTTCACCACGTCCAGGGTATGCCCTGCTTCTGGCATGGAGATTCCTCTCTGCAGCCTGTACCGTTAGAAGCCTGTCCCACCCCAATCTGGATGTGGCATGAAGAAATATTTAGCCCTCTGTGTCAGTACTTTGAGGGGCTATGAATAGATGAACAAGGACTGTGATGGTGATTACTCTGCAGATTGAAGTGCTTGCTACCAGAGACAGGTTTATAACAGCAGCACTATTTTAAACACGTGCCATGGGACAACTCTAAAACAGAATGCAACTGTTCAAGGAAACCCACTTTCCCATCAATGTGGGCTTGTCAGCATGAGGAAGAAGAGTTAATGATGTTGTTTTTTAAAATGGCCAGACTTCTGTAAAGATGGCAGGTTTTCATGGTGACAGCTGTATTATTAAACAAAATGGGCTGGGCCTTGATCTCTGGCCCTGAAAATAAATGGTTCAGCACAGCTCATGTCACGTAACTGATGCCTTTTCCCTGCAAAACACAGTGCATGAGGCCTGTTGGGAACACTCGCTGGCCTGTGCTATCCCCAAACTATGCTTCAGCATTGTCTGAGAGGATGTTAGTTGCCATTAGAGCTTGCTAATATTTAAACATTACAGACAATTGCGGGACAATGCCTGAGCCCATATTCTGTCCCTGTTTGATTTACTGGTATAAACAGTCTCAGTTTTATTTAATCTTTGTGAGCCACGTTCTGCCCCCCCATTCCCTAACAGGAATATCCTACACTTAATAACTATACTGAGATAGTTGTAGGAGTATCTTTGTAGATAATCTCTTTGATCCATGATGGACATAGATGATTTATGATCTAATATCAGTGAACAATTCATCATTTCTTTTGTTGAATACATTTTTAATCTGATGACCTTGAGACATAAAATTTGTCTGGCAATTGTGCCCTGCTGTGGTAAACTTTTACATTCACACCAAGCCCATCTCACATGGGCTTGAATCTCATTTTGCCTAAGTTGGTACATTTTAGTTTAGCTTAGGTAGCATGGGAAATCTTTTGGATCCTCTTTGTCTCCTTCAAGGAAGCAGAAAGAGTGATTTAGTAATTCAATTAGTAGGATTAATCGCAGCACTTTGCATCAAATGGGGCAGCTAATCTTTCTTTTGAATCCAAAACTTGTGATTGGAAAGAAGATAAAAGGACCATATTTTGAAAACACTTGCCTCAGCTTTTACACTTAAAGGTGGTAGGCATAGGTAATAATGCATATAATTTTACTCCTCTGTTTTTTGGAAGCATAGCTTTTCTTGCCTTGGAAAAAAGGATGCAAAATTAATCATTAATCTTTAAAATCTTCATCAAAAGACAGAAATCAATTTCTAGATTTATTGCTGATGCAGGAGATGTAGAAATGGTTTTATGAAAGTTTCTACCACAACAGCCCTGCAGGAAGGAGTGATGCTTGTAGAAATTTGACCTTTTTTAAGGTGCTCGGACATTTTCCCCAAAATTTGTCATAGGTAGTTTCTTTTTCCAAAGATGGAGATGCGGCCGTATCTCCCCAGTTTTGTCAAGAATACTTTGGTTCTGTATATTAGGTGAGCACAAAAGTTCTACTGCTTTGGACTGTTGAACATTATTTTAATTTTTGTTCAGATCTTCAAAAGTTCTGAAAAAAATTTGCACTGAGTTGTTTGTATATTTTTCAGTCTGTTTTTCATAGCATCTACTAGTTAGTCTGGATTTCAGCAAGCGAGAGACCTCTTGTGGACAGATACACAAAAGCAATGTTAATACATGGTTCACCCTTCCAGATCTGGTAACTTAAATGGTGACATAAATAATAAAGAACTATTATAAAGTTTAACTAATTAAGAGAGCTTATTGATGAAAGCAATTTCAGGTGCTTCCTAATCACACCAAAAATAAAGCTTCAAATTTCTCACATGTAACTATTCATTTATTCTTTCCATCTTTATTCCTTTCTGTGAGAAGGCAAGGTAAAACAGCAGTCAAGGGATCATAGGACTTAAAGTAGGATGCAGCTTTCTATGCAAACATGAAGATCAAGGCATGGCTTTGAAGCTGCATGGGCTTTTGCTAATAACAGGGGAGAGGCAAAGGAAAAAATATTTGAGATTATTATCGGGATCACTTAAGAAGCAAAGGCTTACAGGCTGTGAAAGTGTGTGATAACAACTCGATCGTTAGGTTGTACCATCCATGAAGGCAGCGATGGTTCTAGCAAATGGGTGAATGGTCATTGCAACATGCCTCCGGGCAGCTGGCAACCTTTGGAAAATGGTTGCAAACACATCAAGAACTGAACTAATATGGAGTCTAGACTACATTCCGTATTTCAAATCAGAGTCTTCAGATCAGATCAAAGTCTTTCAGAATAGGCTTACAACCCTGAAAAAAAGAGTGTGAAAAAGGAACTGTTGAGATTAATCTTACCAGGGTAGTGATAGTTATAATGACATACTGCTTTGTGTCTCAGAATACCAGACTGCTCCGTGAACATGAGTTAAACTAGCCTTATCACTGCTGTATTATTACCATTCCACAGTGGGAGAACTGAAAGAAAAGGTGACTTTCCAAATTCACAGGTGAGGTATGTGGAGACGTATGTGGGTCTGCAGAGTCCTGGGTGTGCTCTGAGCACAAGGCCATTCATCAGCTTCTCCATCTTTTTTTCTTTAGTTGAACAGGAAATATTAGCCTTTAGGACTGCCAGTGGAGAATCTTCTAAGGTCAAGATTAAACACCAGTTACCATAAACATCAGTTAAGAAAACATTTGACACTTTCCATCTCTGGATCATTTTGGCTATGGTATAGCAACATAAATGATTGTAAAGATGTTAAATGAAGATGTATCATGCACAGTTAGAATAAATACAGGTTGGAACAAATGGTTCAATGCATACAATTATGTTAGATGAAGACAGAGTTTCTTACAGACATTGCAAGACTTAGCAAGCTCTGTACTTGAAGATTCACATTAGCTGGAGACAGAGGTCTTTCAAGTGGTGGCTCAGCCTGGGAGAAATGAAGAACATAAGGTTATTCAGCACTTCAAGAATGACAAGATTAATGATCACTCTTTACAAAAAAATCCAGAGAAACTCTGTAGCTCCCAATTTGAGCATTGTGTGACAAGACAAAGAAATAGATAGAGTCAATACATATGCCTAACAGTAGAAGCCAGTGAGGATATCCAGCAGTATATAATGTCAAAATTTGGCAAGGCATCAGCTGCATTCAGTAACTTAAATAAGGTTTGGTTAACAAAAATACGCACACTTAAGTCAAACAATGAATCTTCAGCTCAGTTTTCATTTCTGTCTTCTCATTTATGGTTGTGAAAATTGGAAATCTAACAAAATTGTAGACAGATGTTAAAAACTTCGAGAAAGATGCATCAGGAAAATGTTTGACGTGTTAGACAGAATAAATATTCAGAAACATTGCAATTCTTGGAAGATGTCATCAAGTATTTATTTCTAAAGTCATCCAGAAAAGCCAGAAAAGATGGAAATATCCCAGACATACTAGTGATGAAACCAGAGCATCCGCCACTGGATGGATGTAGTTGGAGAACCAAGTCAAAAAAGTGTGTAGTGAGCAACCATCCTACCAAACAGTAGCTAATAAGGGAAAACATGTATCTTAATGTTATGGTGGGCATGAAAATAACACCCCAGTACTGGGCAGGAGGGAAGAGTTCCAACTGTACAGCATTCTGCATCAGGGAAAGGATTCAGTTGTGTATTTAAAGACAAAGTACAAAATAGCATGCTTACATACTTCAGAATGCTGTAAAGTAAAAAAAAGATTGAAGAAACAAGGAAAAAGGATTTTATTATTTTACTTTCATGCTGCTTTAGGTTTTAAAAAAACCTTTCGCTGCAGTACAGAGAGAGAAACATATGTAATACTTTGCAAGGGAAAACTTAGAATATAGGCAGGGGTATACATCTCAGAGTAGTGGAAGAAATGTAATAGTTGCCTTCTTTTCAATAGGTGTGGTGCTTAAAGCACCAAATTACAGAAATTTAGTTCAGTGTTTAGTTAATTATATTCCATCTGCTCTGCTTAATGATGCAGGCTATTTTCTTCAAGCAAAAAAGAGTCTGGAAGAATAATAAAATTAACAATAAAAGCCTAAATCTGCTTTTACATGACAGTAGCAATTGGCAGACGCCAGTTCCAGAGAACCAAACATCTTTGCTGCTTTCTAACAGCAAGGAAGAAAACTGAAAATATCAGTAGTCGCCCCTCAATTTAAAATAAAAGGAAACCTCCACGGGATTAACTTGTCCTGTGTTCACTTCTGTGGTGTATTCTGGGGCTGTAGTTCGGCAGGTCTGGAAGAGGCGGATCACATTTCATTGCTGGAAGCCATGTCAGGACTGTGATGCTTTTAAATAATGTTTGACCACGTAGTCTGTTTTTCAGAGCAGAATTGCTTCTCTTTATGACCTGTTAACACTAACCTTGGATGAATCATGTTTGTTCGCTTGTTTGTCTGTTAGTTCAGAGAGGGGTATTTTTTGCTGGGAAGTTGAGTAGGCAGTTTAATTATAAACTGAGTCATGCACTTCATTGATCGTGTCCCACTTTAATTGAACCGACACAAAAGGGAAGCAGAGGTGTTAAGAGTTCCCACTGTTTGCTGGTATTTGAAACTGGGCTGTGCAGGCAGGGAGCAATGGAATTCCATACACATATGTGGACCTTTCTGGTCCTCCACATCACCCTGCACACACATTCACACATACACAATAATTGTGAGAACTGGATCCAGGTTCTGTGCTTGGCTCTGTGTAGGCCAGATGCAGAGCTCACTGAAATCAACTACAGATTAAAATGTCTGAGCCTAAGTATACCAGGAGTTCTTAAAGAGTTTGCAGAAAAATTTCCATCAGTTTGCCAAGGTGAGATAACACTATTGACACTACTGAAAAAATTTGCATTGATTTGTTGAGGGCTAGGATATGACTTTTTCTTTTTTTTAACAGATATGTTGTTACTGTTGTTTGCTGGGAAAGGCTGCCCAAATTCAAGGACAGAGTTGTGAACCCAACCCGAAGACAGGATACCAGTGTGGAATTGTCTTCAGAGCTTGCTGTGTGAAGGGTCAAGAAGGCACTGATGTGTCCATCAGCGATGATGCTCCTAAAAAGGAGCAAGGTATTTTATGTTGCATATTATAAAAGAGTGAGACACAAAATGATATGGGGTACAAGGAGTGCTTGTACTTTAAATTACTTCTGTTGGAATTCCACTAACTTGAGATCTCTTTTCAGTAATTTAATGATGCATGTTCTGGAGCTCATTTTTTTGGCTAGTGATAGCTGAAACATTGTATACCACAGGAGGCTAAAGGAGCTGGAAATTGGTCACTCAGTTCCTGGTGTCAGAACTTAACTATAAGACAGATTATTTTGGTCACTAATGATCTTATCTTGGAAACTGAGTATAAGCCATTAATTTTTAATAGCATTTTGCCCACTGATAAATTCTTAATTAAAAAGAAAATTGACAACCAATTCTTTTAATTGGATTTAAAAGCCAGATGGCCTTTGCCAGCTCGTCAGAATTCAAGTCTTGCCTTTTATGTGAGAGGCAAATGCCCACAAACTGGGGGCATTTGAAATGCCTGGACTGTCTGGGAAAACTGAACATTTCCAGGAAACATGGTATCTGCTTTTCTTTCGACATGATCAGAAGAGAAAGGCATCTAGATGGCAGCAGCTCATGATGCCCTTCTCCATACCTAGTCCACAGAGCTGAAAAGAATGAATGTGGACATACTTACCTTACAGACCTGGGTTTGGGGCTTTTTTGTCTTTTTCACTTAGTAGACAGACCTGAAACTGCAGAAAAGTCATGCTGTATAGTGTTGGCTCCTTCACGGGCAGTTGAGTACTGAAAACATGCAGCCTGGCTTGCAGATCACCAGTGACAGATTTTGGGAGACATCATCCTAATCAATCACTTAAACCCAGACCCCACCACAAAAGCTTGCATTGGTCTGCTTGAGCCAGTGTGTTATCAGACTTGTTTCAGGTCTTTCAAACCTGGCTTGTGTCAGTGTACACCCTTATCAAGTAACACTGAGAAATGCCCTGCCACTTTCTTTTTGTGAATAAATTCCCCTTGTCCGTTAGCACTGGGTGAAGTGACTGGACTGGTAGATACCTTGTACTTAGACCACTCTGCTAATAATAAAAATCTGTACACTCAGTGTACCCGCATGACATGAGAAGCATATCAACACCTGAAAATCCAGAACTGTGAGCACAGCATACAGTATTTCCCCACTCACACTTGTGGGCAAGTGGCACACATAATAACCATTATGCATATGGTTAGTATGGTTATTATGGCACACATAATAACCATTATGCATTGCAAAGATGGGTCTATGTCAACAAGCAGGGTAGGACAATGTTCTCATCATTAAACTAAGAAACAAGTAGGTGGTTGAACATATGTAAAATACCCCTATTGACAATAAAAATTGCCTGTAGAAAGGCGGAGCAAGCAACATGAATAGACACCTTTGTTAGTCATGAAGGGGAGATCAGTCTCCATTTTGTAAGGCAGCTTCTTGGACTAGCACCTTGTGTTCGTGTTATGCAATAGGAAGGCATGCAGGGCATTCTGCTGCAGAGGGTAAGGCAAGCTGACTCCCTGTACAATGCTTGCTTAGTCACATAAAGGGTAATCTCTGGTACTGTGTCCCCAGAGACCTCTACAAAATCAGACCAGACTTGGGCAAACTAATTTCATTAGCTTCTCTGTGACCAAAATGTACCACTATGGCTTGAGGACTCAGTGTACCAACCCAGTCTTGTGCCACTGCACAAGAACTTGCTTTCACATCTGTGATGTATTATTTGCTTGTAAGTGACCACTGGCTGAATAGGCTTATGGACAATCACTGAAATGAGACTAAGCTTCCTATTCAATAGCCAGAGTATTTTGAGATTATGTTTTTACACATCTCACTACCAACCTACCATTTCCTCTGTGTTCAAAGTGGCGGGATTGGAGGATGTCCGTTAGCTAGTCCTTTCGGCAGGCAAAGGGTTCAGGCAGTGGATGTATTCAGCCCTTTTATGTCCTCCGTGTGGAGAGAAAGAACTCTCAGGACACATGCACGTAGCAGAAGTACCGCTGATCAAAACTCTCCAAGTTAAGGTATATTATATACCTTAGTAAAGTATATATGTATATTGCCAGCAGGAGCAGGGAGGTGATAGTACCCCTGTACTCAGCACTGGTGAGGCCGCACCTCGAGTACCGTGTTCGGTTTTGGGCCCCTCACTACAAGAAGGACTTCGAGGTGCTGGAGCGTGTCCAGAGAAGGGCAAGGAAGCTGGTGAAGGGTCTAGAGCACAAGTCTTATGAGGAGCAGCTGAGGGAGCTGGGGTTGTTTAGCCTGGAGAAGAGGAGGCTGAGGGGAGACCTTATTGCTCTCTACAACTACCTGAAAGGAGGTTGTAGCGAGGTGGGGGTCGGTCTCTTCTCCCAAGTAACAAGCAATAGGACGAGAGGAAACGGCCTCAAGCTGCGCCAGGGGAGGTTTAGGTTGGATATTAGGAAAAACTTCTTCACCGAAAGGGTGGTCAAGCACTGGAACAGGCTGCCCAGGGAAGTGGTTGAGTCTCCATCCCTGGAGGTATTTAAAAGACGGGTAGACGTGGTGCTTGAAGACATGGTTTAGTGGTGGACTTGGCAGTGATAGGTTAACAGTTGGACTCGATGGTCTTAAGGGTCTTTTCCAACCTTAACAATTCTATGATTCTATATGAAGTACATTTGAAAGAATGCCATAAGTAGGTGCCCAAAAGTTGGGTGTGGAGTTCTTTTTGGAATGAAGTCTAAATAAATAACTGAGGTTAATCTGATTTTCATTAAAACTGTGAGTACCCCAAGCTACTATAAAGTCAGTGGAAGCCAAGCATGCCTCAACAACATGTCTTATGAAAATGAGGTTAAGCTCTGGTTAAAAGCCTAATGTTAAGAACCTGAATTTGAAAATCTCAGCCCATATGTAATCTATGATCACAGCATGACTTTCATATTGAATCAGTCAGATGGAAAATGCCCCATGGCCATGTGCATTTGAATGTCAAATTTGAGTATGAAATAGCTGTAAAATATGTAAATAATGCTCTTTAATTTTGTCTTGGTTTATCCAAAACCCTGGTCTGAGTCCCGTCCCAAGCAGGCAGCTTTTTACTGTGAGAAGAAAAGTGCTTTCTCCTCTAATGTCTGTCTCTCCTCTTTTTAGTTGAAATTTCAAAGGAGGAACTAGACCAAGAAGATCCTTATCTGCATGATGGCTGCAGAGGTAAGTCAGGTGACTAGTCCTGTTAGCCAGCTCTTTTGTGATTGCCTCCAATAAAAGTGAAGCAAACTTAGATCTAGAGATTAGCCAAAACCTTTTGCCTGGGCTAGTTATGGGTAAAAATAACAGAATGAAGATCCTTTCTAAGAAATAGTAGGCCATTATGTGATGCCTCAGTAGTTCTTAAATACAAGGGAGGCATTGTCTTCCATTGTGGAGTTTGTTTTACCCAACTGAAGCTTGGACTATACATTTAACTTTTATTTAACTTCTGGTGGGTAATACCTCAGAGGTGTTATCACTGAACCCGTGGAGTACTCTGGATTCTTCACAACATGGGGATCCTATATTAAATATGTGCATTCTTTTATTCTCCTCTTGGGATGATCAGGGCGATTGAATATGAAATGAAACTTGTTTCCTTTTGAGATGCATCACCTGAAAAAAAGGAAGAAAAGCGGCTATTGTCCTCATTAGTCAGGCTGTTCTGCCTCCTGGGAAGAATGTGTTATTGGGATATTGTTCTGCTAAGTATTCTGATTTATTGCTTGTCACATGTGATTTACATGTCTATAAACTTAAAACAGCAGTGATTTATTATTTTCTACAAGCATTTCAGAACTAAGTAATTTATTTAGGATAAAATCAATTTAATAGACTTATATCCCAGTTGAGAGATGATTTACTGTGCTGCATGTTGTATAGCTATTACACTCCTAGAGAGGATGGAAATGTCTACAAGGTCATTAGCTAGTCAAAATCAGCACTGGCTCTCTTCCTTGTCTCCAGCTCCTAATTACAAGAAATGACATAGAAAAATGTGTTATATATTTTCCTAGCATTATTTCTTTATGTAATCAGTTGTTGCATTTGTCAGTTAATCAGCTGCCTGCAAGAGACAGATCAGTATGACTAATTACAAATTAGAGTTTCTGTCTACAGTACATTTTCTGATAAACTTGGCATGCCAAAATTACTTGTGATTTTCTGATTCTCACCAGGGGAAACTTAAATTTCCTAGGCAGTGGAAGTTCCAGCAGTTTGTTTTGGACCACCTTCATGGTATATGAGGAAATTAATTCTGTTCTTCCAGCACCTCCACGATAGGTTTTACTGTGGCTGACAGGAGTTCACAGTATTAGCAGAGGTTCAGAAAGCGGTAGCTGTCCATCTCAACCACGAGACTATGGTTCCTTCTAATTGCCTTTGCCAGTATTGTGTACAGGCGTCATTTTCTGTGGTGTATTAATGGTCCTGTCCTCATTAGAATTTGTTACAATTAAAAAAATTATTTAACTCAAAAGTTTAAAGCATTTTAGCTGCATTTGCCCACATTGATTGTGCTTATCTTAAACCTTTTGTTTAATGCCTATGCAGCCATTCTGAAAAATGGAAGACAGGTTCTATTTGTACTAAGAATATCAGTACTCTTACAACAAATAGTTGGGAGTATATAACCTTTTCTCTATTGTGAGAATATTAAATGTTTTTAATATTAATTTATTTTTTAACAAGATCAGAAAAAGTAAGTTTTCTTAATGATGAGCCAAATTTTGTGTAAATTTCCTATACTATCCTCTCTTTCTGTCTGCCAGAATAACCCCAGCTCTCTTTCACATCCCTTGTGACTGCTGCACATGCCTCACTACGTCCCTAGTACCCCAGTAGTAAGTCTTGGTTCCTTTAGGTTCTCTGAAGCCTTTGTCACGCACAATACCCTCTTCTCCCTTTCACGTTTCCTGCCTGCTGAGTAAGAAAAGAGCACATGCTATAGCTAATTCAGGAGCATGGTTCTAATAATGCTGGGCTAAAAATTAAGCCTAATGCAGCTAATAGTGAAAATGTTTCATTAACTTAGGGTGATGCATCTTGTCTTCCTCAGTGTACAGTAATCACCATACAAAGTTTTAACTTCCCAGCCAAAACCTGAGTAGGTGTCTGAGCTCATGATGGGCTATGAGCAACTCCTTAATTTACTTCCTTCTTATATTCATTTTTAGAGCTAAAAGAATCCGGCGATTCCCAACACTTCTTTCAGTGTTTAGCCCTTTCCTTCTTTTGTATGTGTGTGTTTAGTTATCTGCTTTTCTAAATAAATCAGCAAGCATCCTGTAAATCAATGATTTGATTCAGTTCCTGTGAAGAGCTTCTTAATTATATAAAACTTCTTAACATATCCAATTAGGTGGTGGTCCCTGCTCTCAGCAGTGCAGAGACACAGGATCCAGTTACGTCTGCTCCTGCTTTGTTGGGTATCAGCTTCAACCAGATGGTGTCAACTGTGAAGGTAAAAGAAATAAAACCATTGCCTTGATTATCAACATCCTTGTTTTAAAAGAGCAAGAACAGACAGATAAAAAAAGATCCAGACAGAAGGGATCAGAATATGCTTATGCCAACTGGGGAAAGAGGTGAGATCATGAAAAGTTGATTTAAATGGAGTGTTGGAGTGAGAGTTGTGGGAAGATGGAGTTAAGAAACAATCAGTAAAACAGATGAAGGATTTAGAGTGGAGAAGAAGCAGAAGATCTTGAATTTATTGTTGTGAATAAAACCAAAATAAAATACCTGTTCTCTTGTATAGTAGCAGATAGTAATTGATAAGGCAGATGAAATAAAGTAGGATTCTTCAGCTTGTTAAGGACATAACTGACAGAAACGATGAAAGTCTTGGATATCGTGAGTGGCATGGGAATAGTCAAGGAGGAAGAATTGTTAAGTTTCTCCCAGAACAACTACTAAAGGGACATCAGATAAAGCAGGCTGGGATAGAGCTTATCACACTTGACTTCAGATATGTGCAGTGCGGACATCTGCTTCTGGGCTAGTTAGCCTAGGCTTCTTTTGTTGCTAACTGAGAGAAACAAGCACTTCCAGGGCACAGTTTATCTTGCCTATTTTGCATAGCTGTTGTAGGATGAAAGGCGTTACTCATCAGGAGTGCCTTTTTCTCTCATTGACTGAAAAGGGAGTCTAGGTAAGTAGCTCATACAAACTTCAGAATATAAAATAGATATTGATGATTGGTCAGATTAACACTAACCTAGTGTGAAATATAAAAAGGAAGAACTTTTACATTTGATACACGTGGATGCCAAATATTCTTATGCGTTTAAAGAGAAAAAGAAAAAATTTCCAAAAGAAATGCCTATCAGTAGCTATAAAATAGAAAGTTGCAACTTGTGGCTCAGGGAGTTGGTAAGCCATATGTGGGTGGGAGGCAGAGCAAGCAAAGGATTTCTGAAAGTTTGCCTCATTCGTACAGTCACTATAATCATCTGCTACTGGACTCAGTCAGATGATGTTGGCCCTTTGCTCTCACTCAATACAACTTTCTCCTCTTTCTTAAGTACAGTGAATCAGCAGTCATAAGTCCTGTTAACAACAGGGTCAAAATGTCTTTACTGGCTCACGCTCTGAGAACAGAGATGAGTAGCCACATTGTGGGGGTGTGAGGCCAAATCCCCGCCATTCTTTGTATCCTGATGCTCAAAGGAATGACTGGTTGGAGGTGTGCCCACAGCTAGCCTTTGATCTCATCTCTTCCCAGTGATTTCATGTTTCTTATTTACCCTTTTTTTTATCTTTAATAATTTTTCATATTCTAGATATTAATGAGTGTATCACTGGGACACACAGCTGTGGGATTGGACAAACTTGTGTCAATACATTAGGATCCTTTCGCTGTCAGCGGGACACGAGCTGTGGAACTGGTTATGAACTGACGGATGACAGTCGTTGCAAAGGTACGTCATGCGCAGAGAAACTGAAATCTTTTGGACTTAAGTAAAAAAATAAGTACATCATCATGTCATACTCTCTTACTTTTGGTAAATACATGTGTAAGCTGTAGTTACTCAGGGACACACAGACAGTGCTAGTTCTTCTGGGACGGTAGTTTTCCACCTGTCACCTTGCAGATACCAGATCAGGCTGTCTGTGGTCTACTACAAAGACTTCCAGGAGAGATAACTACATTTATTTTACACTAGCAGTTTGTGTTGTGCAATAGGAACTGGTCTGGGGACTGAAACAGTTGATTTTGAAGGCCCAGCATTCACACTATGCCCATTTTTCTGGTGTTTACTTCTGGCTAGCTCTAGTCTGGTCCTGTGAATTAGTTGCTCATTAGTGAGTGGAGTGGCTAATTCCTGCTCCTGGAGCATATCTAATGGTTTGGTTTCCCCTGAGAGAATCAAGTTTGCACACTTCAGTGTGTGAAATGAAGTGTGGCAAGTGGAGTGACCAGGTGATTCAATTTGAAAACGCTAAGGTAGATGTATCTTTTAAAAAAAAGTAAGCCTTTATCGTCAGGAAGTTTAAATTTGTTGTAAAGGGATTAATTTCTTAATCACAACATTCTTCAGGATTTAAAAATGAAAAAGGGTTAAAAGCACTGTTCTTGACTAGCTATGTTTGAACACAAGGGTAATAGTTTTATTTACTAAAGTAATGACTGATTTCAAGTTGTATCTAGCTCAAAGTATGCTGTTAAGTGCATCCATAACTTTGTCTGACATGCTACCTTTGCAGAGATACAAATTAGCAGCAAACTCCATTTGATGTGGAATTGGTTTCAACTATGAGAAAGTCTGTTCCCCAGAGCTTAGAATTGTTTATAAACAGACTAATTTCATTCCACTGAGTAAATTAACTCAATCAAAATTCTGGCTAAAGTTTTATTGTAGGAACTGACCAGTGATGAATAATAGAATGAATAAAAAAGCTGACGAACAAACTCCAATGCAAAACCTGCAGAACATACAGACAATGTTTTTCAAAGTATCATGGTCTAACTTTGATCCCTTTGAAGTAAAATTTCTGCTGATTTGAATGACATCAGATTTAGGCCAACAAATAGCTTACCAGCAAGTATTAACAGTCTTTCTCTGGTGGAAAAAAAGGAGTACAGACAGTAAATTATGCATGCCATTAATGTTAGAAAGTTCGTATCTGGATAATATATGTTAATAATGTTAATTATTAATGTTATATCAATAGCGATGAAAACAGAAAATGTATAATCTTCATGTTAGATTTTTAAATGCCAAGTAAAATGACTGAGTTGTGCAACATGTAGAACCCTGCTGAACCCCATTCAGTATTAACCCATCCTAAACTTAAAACGGGCTCCACAATATATTTAAGTCTCACAAAGCTCTAGGGATAATCAATTGCATCTACTGTTGTGTCAACTGCATAAATGGGAAAGCTGAGACATCCTATTGCTAGAAAGTTTCTGTATTTTAATAGCTTTAGGAGATTTCATCCCATGGCAAGGTGGCAACATTAAATTTTAGCTGCTTTTATGTGGACAAGGTTACATTCATGAATGAAGCGTCGTTAGCCCTTGTCTGCTTTATGTGGATCATAATTTATTCACAAATATTTATTGTCTATTCTGAACTGGAATGGAATATTAAAGTGAGCAGAAATCATATTTCTGTGCATTTTAAAGCACAATATTGCAAGGATATTGCAAGCCTTAATATGGATGAGAATCAAGGCCAATTATTTCACTTATGAAAGAAATGAGCAATGTCTGTATTGGATCTAAGGTTAAAATTAAAATTGCACTTGGACATACAATTAAATCTTACTGACTTCAAAGCTGAGCCTATGTGTAAGCACACTGCTGAGGTGCTCTGTAATAATTTTCAATCATTTGGTTGTGAGAACTAAACTTGTAAAGCATAATAAACACACACACCCCCCTATATATAATGTTAAAAACAAAATAATAAAAAACCCTTAGCTTATTCTACTGTTTTTACTGAGATTCTGTTTGAAGTAGTAGGTCAGATTGATCCTGGCTCACTGCATTGAATTGCCTGAAGATATGCTGAGGATTAATCTGTCTGACATTTTTAACTATGTCTTATGTTTTAAATGTGATGAAAAAGCTTCTCTCAAACTCCTGCTAACCATTTTTTTTTTTTTTGTGATGTACCAGATATTGACGAATGTGAGACTGGTACTCATAACTGCCCCCCCGACTTTATCTGTCAGAATACTCCCGGATCTTTCCGTTGCCGACCCAAGCTACAGTGCATGAATGGGTTTATACAAGATGCACTAGGCAACTGTATTGGTAAGATATATTCTTATTTCAGTGAATACTTACGTGTTGCCTATGAGGTAAGTTGTAGTTTCACTGGGTGAGTTCTGAGCTTCTCAAGTCATTCTTCATGCATGTATGCGTTGCTCTGCTATGTGTTTTTCCTGCTCCTTTAAAGGCAGGCTTGGTCCCACAGGTAAGATTTACAGACAAAAACCATTTAAATAAAAGCCTTACATACTAGATCTCTGTTTGTAATGAGATTTGGTTACCTAAGGCACTTTTAGCTGCATTTAAGCATTTTCATTAAGTCTTTGGGGATTTTATCTGAAACAAAATTTGTAAAAAATTTGCGATATGGTTTATCTTTCTCTATCCAAAAGGTTTTAGCTAAAGCTTAGTATAAAAAGCTGTAATTTATGACATCCTTTGTAACATACTTTGTTGATATTAGTATGCATGGTTCTGCAGGTATGTAGGTATTTCCAGACCTGTCCCCCTTTAGTTACAGCTTATCAAGAATCTTACTTTGTATGAGAATGATGGGCCAGTTATAATACACCATGGAGAGGAGTTTTATTTTAAAGACTGATTACCATCTGTCGGGCTAATGCCTTGTTTCCAAGGCTCCTACAAAACAGAATGATAACGTTTATATACATAAATATGTTAGAATTACTGGTATCCAGCAGACTCTAAATGGAATTGTCTAATGTGACCTACAAATCTATCAATTATTCCCTTGAGTAGTATTTTCAAGTCTCAACTTAACTTTGAATTCCCCCAGCGGCGTAGCGTGTCTTGGACTTGTGGAACTGGCTGAGCAGCAGCAGCTGCCAAGTCTAGCTCACTGTCAACCCCTCATTCTCCTGACCATATCATACCCTGTAGTGCCGAAATCTGACACTGGAAACACTGAGGCTGAAAACAAAATTGCAGCCTTTAAAATGAAGGGGGCCAGGGCTTGTGCACAACAAACCCTTTGAAGACGTATATCTGCCATAGCTAGCACCAGGTCCATGGTTGTTAGACGTCAGTGTGCCTTCACTGACACTAGCAAAGCCACATCAATTTGCAGCAGCGATAGTTATGTTCGCTAAAATGCATTTGCTCAAAATATTTACCAAAACGATTTCACAGGCTGATTTTACAAAATGTGAATCAAATGCTGCCCTATGTGGTGTTGATGGGGGAAGAGTATGAAAACTTTCCTGTATTCCCAGTGTCATTTTAAGTTGAAAATTTTACACTCCAGTGAGCTGGGATAGGCCTGGCTGAAATGACATACTCTTCCCCATCTTCAGGCAGCCAACATTTTGCAAGCTAAATACTGTGCTTAATACTATACCAACTGGAAGGCAGTAGCTCTTCAACAGTTAACAGTACCACTGTGTAAAATGATGATAATACCCCAGAGAAACAGTTGGGAAAATTTTAGGCGAGGATTTTAGTCACGTGAAGCTGGGCCTTGCTGAAGGTTGTGGGATGCAAGCCCATACACTCACAAACAGTGCTGCTCCTACAAACTGTCAGGTCTTAGTTGTATTAACTTTTCCAGGTATCAAAGGCTGCCTCGGTACCTCCTGTAGCCACTGATTGCCAACTCTGAAACTCCTTTCCCCCAAACTAATAGCACATGCTAACCTGTGTAACAGTGAGTTCCTTACCTTCATGGCTAGATATGCCACACCAGATCATACTCTAATATGGCTTAGTCTCACCTCATTACATTTTCTGAGATTTTACTTTATAGTGGCTTCTTACCAGGCAAAGGATATCTTTGTCACGAAGTGATATGATGTCCAGTTTGTAACAAAACAGACATTCATTTGATGGATGGTAGAGGGCTGCATAGTCCTGTGAATACATAAATAAGCTATTCACATTCTTATGTGTTTACATGGACAGCTTACCATAAGACAAGGTAAGGTACTCATGGTGAATACCTGTGAGCAGTAGTTTATCTCTAGCAGCTACTACCTATATGAGCACATATTACCAAATAGATCCTTCACTGAATTGTTGACCATCTCTTTGTATGTTTAGGGGAGACTTTCAAAGGCTTTTAAACAACCACAAGTTTTTGTATACCCAATTTCCACCGCTTTTCAGTGAGATCTGGGCCTCTCATACCTCTCCTGATCTTCACCCTGGAAGCATTATATCGGTGAAGCTAGATGACAGGAATAGTTGTGTTCTCCCATGGGCAGAGCTTTTCAAATTCTGAAGGATTACAGCAGGATGTAATCCTCTTAAGGTTTACATGAGGAAAGCATCTTGCCTTAAACATCTTCAGACAGCAGATAGTTACACTGACTTCTTGTGCTCTTGTAGATATCAACGAATGCCTGAGCACCAACATGCCATGCCCAGCTGGGCAGATGTGTATTAACACTGATGGCTCGTATACCTGCCAGCGAATCTCACCCAGCTGTGGCCGAGGTTATCACCTCAATGAAGATGGAACAAGATGCGTAGGTAAGTAACAGTTTTGAAGACAAAACTGTTTGAAGAAAATAAATCACATCTATGATTTACGTTTACCAGTTTCTTGCACTTTGCCCAAGTTTTTCTCATTCCCACAGTCAATTCTTGATCCTGTTCTTTCCCTCATGGCTGTCCTAACAAGTGAAAAATGACAAGGATCCACTCTCTGACCTTCATATAACTCATGAAAACCGATATTCTGAGAAAAGGAGGAATGATCATCACCCCCAAAAAATGGCATTGTCTGTGACTGTATTAGTGTATTGGAACAATGCTGTGTGGTCTCAAATCCCCCCAATACAGAGGTATAACATAATGCCCACGTAATGTCCCACAGAAGACATTCAAGTAATGTTGAAAGGCATATATGCCTTTGGCTGGCTTTTAACTAAGGTGGCTTTTGCAAAGAAAGAGAGGTGTTTTTGCATGTGTTTTCAGTTTTTTTAAATGGCTTATCAAAGCGCTACTGACTGTGGGTCTCTGGCATCTTACACTAGCTGAAGATCTGATCCATGAACATTGAGTGTGCATAATAAAACAATTTTGCACCTGATGATTGCCTCTGAAGATTGTCTGATTTCCTGATTTCTTTTCCCTCCTAAGTCCATCAACATTAACAGGAGACCTGAGAGATTACCTGTTTCAGTAAGAATAGTTTGGATTTGTGACTCTGATCTTCTTGTGGAAGCTGAGAGCTAGATCAAAATCTTGCTTTCTGTTTCAAAACACTTAATAACTATGAGGGGACACAGAAATATGTTAACATGTTGCTCCTCTCTGAACTTGCATGCTCAGAAGTGTACTTTCAATCACTTCTCTCCTTTTTCAGATGTGGATGAGTGCTCATCCTCCAATCAGCCTTGTGGAGAAGGACATGTTTGTATAAACGCCCCAGGCAATTACCGTTGTGAGTGCAAATCTGGCTATTCTTTTGACGTCATCAGTAGAACTTGTATTGGTAAGTTGCACCTATCGACTTAAATATGTGCAGCCATGGCATTTTAAAAAATGATCCCGTGTAAAGAATGTTATTGCTCTCTGCGTAACCTCTTTCATCTGAATGTAAAATTGACTACTATATTATTTGTATAAATCTAATACCATATTAAAGAGATGCTGATACTTCAAAGGAAGCTGAATTAGTATTGTCAACATGTTATCTGTTATCCTGTTAAAAGGTAAGATTATGAGAGTGCGTGTAATTGTTTTCTATGATACTTTTATATGTACCTACAGCAAAACATTCCTTTGGAAGATCAAAGCAACTTTCTTCTTCATAGATCTAATTCAATTATGCACTAAGGTGCTTCTAAATGAGCATTTTGAGCAAGTCTTTCCCTCTCTAGTATGAAATTTAGATCTGGAAAATAAAAATAAAATTTTTGTGATCACATTCTTGTCCAGACTACTACTGCAGTGAAGCCAGCCAATACGTAGACCTCTGTATATATTTATCATTGCAGATATCAATGAATGCAGACGCTATCCAGGCCGCCTGTGCGCTCACAAGTGTGAGAATACTCCTGGGTCCTATTACTGCACTTGTACCATGGGATTCAAACTTTCAGCTGATGGCAGGTCATGTGAAGGTACGGCTGTCATATGCTTTGGCGTATAGTGTGAGATACAGCTCATTGCTGTTTAGGTATTTCTGTTTGATTTTAGCTTGTAAGACTGCACTGGAATGGCATGAGAAATCAACACAGTTATGCTTAATCAAGGCCACTGTGGCCCAACTTCCAGTGTATTGCCCTTTGGCTGGATCACGCAGAGGTGTATGAGTCTGCATTTACTGTGTTTTGAAGGCTGATTCAGCTAGATCAGATTCAAGACCTTCAAAACCATCCTTGCTGATATCCAGATATAAAAATGCATGTGTGGTCCTAAAGACTCCCTCCAAGTCAGACACCTTGAAGGACAGTGGGAAATAATAGCACAGTGCAGATTAATCTATACTGGCAGACCCTGTTGAGAGTAATACACCCAAAGCCCCTTATTTCCAGCTTACCCAGTGACATGCATACCATCTTTTTTAATTTAAAAAATTGTTTTCCAAAGTTTTGCCTTAGTCCTGTAATAGGAGTGATGAATATAGCAAGAAATTTGGGGTTCAGGTATATAATTTTGCATTTCAGATGTAAATGAGTGTGAAAGCAGCCCCTGTAGTCAAGAATGTGCCAATGTGTATGGCTCCTACCAGTGTTACTGCCGCCGTGGCTTTCAACTTAGTGACATAGATGGGATTTCATGTGAAGGTAAGCATTATCATTTTGCAGGTAGAGGATGAGTGAGCATTTCTTATTCTCACTGTAACATACATGAACAGTTCCATGTTCCTGTAATTGTTTCATTTTAACATTTGATTCTCTTTGGTATTTTCCTGTGGAACTATGAAACTTTATTTAATGAAGGTCTTCCACCCATGTCCTAGTCTAGAAGTATCTCTGCTTGTGTGGTGTCAGTTTTGCTGTTTACACTGAATTGTAGCTTAGCATACTTTTTAAATTACCAGAATTTTTTTTTTTTTTGGTGAGGAACTAGGAGAATTTCTAGTCTTCAGCAAGTGAAGATAGATACAAACACATTTATATGTTACATATGTAATGCATAATATTACTAGGTACTATTTCATATATCCTCTTTTTGTGGCTGGTTCTGAACTAATGTCTAAGTAGGTTTTCCTCAAGTACAAGAAGGATGTGGGTGTGACTTCATGAACAAGATCCTGAATTTGGACTTAGGTCTCCAGGACTTACTAGACAGTGAGACCTTGGGCAGAACACCTCATCTTAATTTCGTTTTTGTAAGAACAGGGATAAAACTATTCATCTCCCTCCCTTTTTTAAAGTACTGTAATACATGTCACTGTAAAGTGCTTGCTCTTATCCATTAACTTTGTCTCTTGGGCCCTTATATTGCTTTTAATTTTCTTCACACCTCCATTTATTCCCAACAGCCTTTATTGACTAGAGCCACCCGTATCTGATGATTTTTTTCCTTGCTGAGCAATTGGAATAATGAAATTGTGTTTGTAGCTTGCAGCAGGAACACCATACATATGCACTTGGTTGACTGTCATGAACACATAGTAAATTAGTGGTGTTTTCTTCTTGCAGATATTGATGAATGTGCTTTACCTACTGGAGGGCATATCTGTTCCTTTCAATGTATTAATATTCCTGGAAGCTTTCAATGTACTTGTCCTTCCACTGGTTACAGGTTGGCACCCAATGCACGCAGCTGCCAAGGTGAGTTCAATAACTGCAGGGATACTTAACTGGATTGTGGACTTCTGAAAAGTTCTGGCAAGTTTTTATGTTTAAAAGTATGCCTTTCCTAATAAGGAAATAATACAATATTAACAACGATAATACAGGTAAAGCAGTAAACATCAGCTTGAAATCTGAAGAAACCATTATTTTATAATGAATACACAGGAAATTTCTCTTATGAACTATAGAATGCAGTGGAGAATACTTTTTATAACATTATTGAAGAATTCTAACAAATTCTGAAGATGAAGATTCCCACTGTGAAATGGTATGAGTTAGTTTAGCCATTAAAAGGAAATATCATGCTATAGACATTTGAGCAAGTATTTAGGTCTTCTCCACTTAGTGGCACTGCTGCTCTTCTTTTTAGTTAGTTTTCTTCTTTTTTTGTTCTCCTGTCCTCCCCTTCCAATCCTGTAATGATGTTTAATTGCATCCCATGTTCAGTAGTATCTAATATGATAGTTTTATCATCTAGCACCTGCAAGTAGAGGAAAGGCACGTGTTTAATCCACTCACCTTTTTCCATTTGGCAGATATTGATGAATGTGTTGCAGAAAGCCACAACTGCTCTTTCAATGAGACCTGCTTTAATATCCAAGGGGGCTTTCGCTGTCTGTCTTTGGAATGTCCAGAAAATTACCGCAAGTCAGGAGATACGTAAGTACTTTCTTTTTCAAGGTTGAACAGCTTTTTGGTGACATGATCTCCTTTATGTCATGCTGCTGCCGACTGAATACATAACAGATTCTGGCAAATATGTATTTTGCTGGTAGGCCTGCTGTATGTTTTGCACACACAGGTCTGGTCCCTTTCTTATGCTCCTGTTTCAGTCTAAGAAAAAGGTATTCCCTTAAAAAATGCCATGTGTCAGTGGTTTGCATCATAATGATCTCTAGAGCCATAAGCTGATGTCCTCTCTCTGGCTACCTTGCAGGCAACCTGTTAGGAGGGTTACATTCAGCTTCAAAATTCTGACATTTATTTCCTTTCACACGTAGTCTTTCCTTACTATTACACTCTAGTGAAAGAGTTCTTTTTAGCTCCCTCTCTGAATTCTTACCAATGCTGCTGCAAAGCATTGCAAGAATGTCTTATTTTTAGTACCATTTCACCTCTGTTAAAAAAGCTGAGAATCCTAGCAAGGGTGGTATGTTAGCTGCTGCTCTCTCTTAACCTAGCTCAGAGAAAGTCTGTGCATTCTGGTGTTGAAAATATCAGACAGCTTTGGGAGGAGGGGCAGCTGGCAACTCATTTATACCCATCAAATGGTGCTAGCAAAGGGGAGAAGTTGTTGCAAAATTTCAGTCGCGTAGCTAGAGTTTATGGCTGATGCAGATGACTGCTTTTCCTCCGGCCCTGTGGTTTTATGGCCCCCCTGTACTCCAGCGATTCCACCAAAGGCTGCTCCGTGGTCCCCCCCATGTGCCCCATACCCAGGTAAGTGTATGCTCTACCAGCTAGGGAGGAAAGCTGGTAAATCACATTTATCATCAGCCTGCTATTGCTTTTCACAGTCAGTGTTCACATGCCCACCATCTTTTCGATAAAATTGAGTACTCTGTGCCTCCTCTGTAGAATGAAGCTAATGCTGATCTTCATCAGAGGGACTTTGTGGGGATTAGTGTCCTTTTAAGCCTTAATCTGTGAAATGCCGTATAAGTGGCACAGCAGATGTATTTGATCAGAATGCTGTAGAGGGAGTTAATGGTATAAAAACAGATATTTATAAAATATGCTTGTATTCTGAGAAGTGTCAATAGTAATTAAATTATATTTGTCACATCAATAAACAAGCAGTGCCTCGTGATGCAGATGTTCTGTTTATTTGTAATATTGTGGGTTCATTTGTATCCTAATTCAAAAAAAGTCATTTGCAGTGGGCCACTAAGCAGAATTAGCAGATTTCTACTCTTATGGACATCCCTGACTTGCAAAGTTAAGTTTATAAAATACACATCGAACACACACATTCCATTTCATCTTCTTTCTTATCTATATTTTTATGCATGTGTTGAAATTAATGGTTATTTGAGATGTAAGGGATCTTCTGGGGAAGTAGTAGAATGTCTGAGTTGTTTTTCTGTGTCTGGGTTGTTGGGGCCCTGTAATGGCTTACTCTGCCTAACTCAGACTCATAGGGAGAGATTCTTCTGATGTGCTAGGGCTATAATTAGGCTATGAGTCAGACACAAATCCTGTAGCTGCTCAGTGAAGTTCTAATTACTTTAATTCCTTGAGTTATTATCTTGTTGGATTTATTATTTTTTCCCCTCTCAACAGCTACAGACACAGTTACTAAATTTATTGTCGAAAATGTGTTTGCATAAACCAAAGAGAATATGAGTTCATTATCTTTATTGCAAAAAGTCCAAGTTAGTTCAATGGGGAGATAGGTACTCTCATACTTAGCCAGCGTACAAGTATTATACCAACATGGCAGAATCAGGGTTTATGTATTGGGTTACCTTGTGCCCACTGGGGAACAGTTTCATAAGACAGCTCTTTAGCACCCTTTTTACAGCCAAACTAGTTTACATATTCTTGAATCATTTATTTTTGGCATATATATAACCCAAGATAGCTGATAGCTAGCATATCTTCATTAGCTTTTGCATGATAACGACATTAAATCACTTTTTCACCCAGCTTTGTGCCAGGACTCTAAAATCAAAATAGTTGATTTCTCATAACATCGTATCTATTACAGATACCATTTTCCTCCCCTTTTTATTCAAAACACATTCCAGTTTCACCAAATTGGCACATCATAAGAAAGACAACACATTTTCCATTCCCATCAAGTTGGCACCTCATGGGATTTTTTGCCCTATTCTCCAGTATTTTCTTTGGAACAGCTATAATTTAATAGGCCTCAGTCCTGCACATCCAAGTTTGTTCATTCTTATTTGTCCTTAAAATCCTTATGTACAGGCAACAGCCCTCACTGATCCAGAAGCTTCCTTACCCAATACCTTTAAAGCAGAGATTTTTGCATGGTGGCTGTTGCAGTGGTGATTGTCATCAGGTGAAGTAATTGCAGGATCATCCCATGCTACAAGCTGAAAGCTCAGGATGCTGTTAGGTAGCCTGAGCTTCAGGAGGAAACAGCCTGTGTAACCTTCCCCAAAGACCAGCAAAGTGCCTGGTGTGGTCTGATCCTTAATGGTAACAATTTTATTGAAGGTCTTATCTCTTTTGCTTAAATTTTGGGTTTTTTTGTGTTGTTTTTTTTTTTACCCTTGATCAGCCTTTAGGCTTGGTATTTTTCCAAGGATAATTAAGATCTACTGCTACTCACAATAGGACTTAACTTGCTGTACTGCCTTGCCAAACACTTCTTGTTTTCAAATTGCATAACAATTAAATTCTCTTTATGCGACACTAAAGTCTAACATTTGTAATATTTAAGCCAAGAAAAAGAGTAGAAAAGATAAAGTGGTTATGGCGGTGTGTCAGAAATGCGTGCTGCATTGAGCCAGGTTGGGAAATATTTTTATATTCTAGACATGTCTGCGTATTATTAAGGTTGCCTGTCGCTTCTCATTATTAGGACCTGTTTTTAACTGCTTAGAATTTTGCCAAAACGTAACCAACGGCTGAAATTTTACATGCCAGGTGTCTGACTCAGGCTCAAGTTTTGGCAAATTTCAGCCAAAGCAGTTTAATCATTTCCAAGAACAAGGGTAGGGAGGAACACATTGTTTTGTGTGTTTAAGACATTTTGGTGATTTTTTTTTTTTTCTTTTAACAGTTTACTGTCATGTTTTGGTGCATAAATCTGAAATTTGTTAGGAGATTACTTTTGTGCTTTTCGTCATCCTTACCAAAAACCTCTGAAACTTGTGAAATTACAAACTTTGTAAAATTGCATTTAACCTTTTTTTCATAAACCTTAGGAAATTAGGACCTTGATGGGTGATCTTAATCCACCCCTGTATGCCAAAACAGAGTCAGGTCTACCTGGAGTATTTCTGAGATTTGTTTGCTTAACTTTGCTTCAAGTCCTGGAATGATAAGGATTTCATAGCCTCAGTGGCAATCTGTCTTTGTGTTTGACTATCTTCCTCAGTGCAATTTAGTTCTTCCTATCAATAGAGAGGTCTTTTTTAGCAACAGACAATTCTCTTCTGATTTAGCAGACCTGAGCTTCTTGCAGCTCTTTAAAGCAGTCTAAAACGTGCAGGTACCAACTCCACAGACTGTCTGAGCCTGCTCCCAGATACAGCCACAAGAAAGAAGCCTGATCTTCCCCATAGTGTCAGCTCCTATGTGTCCTGGGCCAGGTGCTGCTGGCCCTGACAAGCCCAGAGCCTGCTTCGTCTGTGCTTTCAAAGATCACCCAGACTCCATGGATAAGAAAGCTGCTTTCTAGCATGGGTGAGAGAAGAGCTGACTTGGTTAGAAGGAAAGGTGTACTTAGGGATAAAGAGGCTGAATGTAGGGAGGGAAGGATCTGAAGGTATGACCAGGTGAGGACAATTAATCTGGGAGATGCTTGAGGGGTAGAAGGTAAAGTGGGGTAAAACAATTTAGAGACAAGGCAGAAACCAACCACAGGAGTCAGGAGCTTCTGGTTAAGGGTGATTGATGCCAGATTTGGATGAAGACCATCAGAGCAAGGAATAATTTGGGATGGCTGCACCAAGATACTAAGGGAAAGGGTGTATGCTTTGGGACTAGGGCTGTGAAACTGAGAGAACCAAGTGTCAGCCAGGAGAGGATGAAGCAAGAAGAGGATTGGTACTGGCTGAGTAGACAGTCCTGATGCCAAACATTTGAGTGAACGGGAAGGGCAGTAGGCAAGGAAAGAGGATAGGAAGAAGGAGCCAAGCTGGGAAAGACAGATGAAGGAGACAAGGATAGGACATAAAGGCTCAGTGCCGAGGGCAAAATGAAGATGGGTCTGTCTCTTCTGTAGCTTGAAAACTCCTTGAGACTTTCCAGCTCCAGACAGGAGGAACATGCAGAGTATTTGTCAATCCTGTCTACTGTACTGCTGTATACTGTATTCCCACCTGAGCCTGAAGTGGGACTCCAGATTCTCCTCTGGTTAAGAAATAGTTGTTTTCATTCCCTTTAAGTTCTGGTCTGTTTAAGACAAAACCCACCTTCTCTACAGAGATGCTCTATTAACATAAATATAGAGATCCACAATGTGGTGATATGGCCCAGCATGTTCAGCAGCAGTATATGCTTATTTTTCTAGCCCATGTGCCTAATTGCAGAGGTTTGCAAAGATGTGTATAAAACTGCTTCACTGCAAAGCAGTGCAAGTGTTGCTTGGGCTCTGGGTTGGGTTTCTCTGGTAGCGTCTCCTCAGCGCTCCCCTTCTCCCGCCAGGTCCCCCGTGCTCTCTCCCACAGCAACACGGTGGGGTGGCAGGGTGCGGTGGCTGTATGGCCGGCTCATCCCTCCTGAGATGCCACGGAGCTGGAGCAGCACCCGGGGTCTTGGGCTGCTCACTCACTAGCAGTAGACTGTTGGATTCCCCCACTGCATGACTTTCTTCTGCCCACTGAAGGGAAGCATTTAAATAAGATCTAGAGTGTACACTGGGATTTAAATGCTCATTGCTTATTGCCTTTGTGATGCATGACCCCAGAATGAACTCTGGTTCTTGAAAGCAATAATATTTGCTATCTCTCCTTTGTGGTTATTTGATGGAACAATTAGTGCACATTAACTAAACATATAGTGAAGTGTGCAGCGTGTAGTGTGCACCACCAAAGAATAAGATAAAAGATGATGAATTTTGAGTAATTCTAACTCCTAGCCGCAGGCACATCTGTCTCCACAAATAACTTTCTGAATCAGCAGAATGTCCTTTTTCAAATCTTAGGAAGCTGGGAGCTTAGGGTTTTTGTTCTCTTAAAATTCTGGCTATTATTACAAAATGCATTTTACTTTTATAAAATAATAAATCATGGCATCTTTATGAGCATGTAAGTGCTCACGAGCATGTAAGTGCTTCCAAAAAGATTTACATGAAGAAAACATTTCCAACTAAGAAATTAACTGCCTTGACTTGCTTCTTGATTTCTGCAAAACCAAGTAGCCTCATGATTTCAACAAAACCAAGTCATTCTTTTTAGTGGAGTTATTGATGGCATTTCAGAAAAGAATGCAGAACTCACTATACCTGAAAATATTCCAAGAGTATCCACACCTAATTAGCCGGCCATCCTGTGAAGACTTGTGTGTGCTTTTTACACACATGAATAAAATTAAGAATGCATTTAAGTCTTCAAAGAATTGCTTTGTACTTTGGTTTGCAAGTGGTATTAAAAGAAAACATAGAACACATTAACTGAAGAACTGAGGGTGCTTTTAACTAGTCTTTCTGAAAATGCTTATTTTGCATATAATGAGAAGTTCCTGCAATTCAGGTCACCGTGCACTGGCAACAAAGTGGTGCTTGCTTACGAACCACAGTTCTATTGATACCAGATACTCCTGACAGGAGCTCAATTTTATATGTCAAAATAAAATACATGAAACGGGCACTCAAATTTCCTTGAGGTAGTACAAAGCAAAACATGCTTTCATGCTGGAGCACTTCTTAGTAAAGAAATGAATGAATAGTTCAGGTTCCAAAACCTCAGCCTGTGGACTGAATATTGATTTTGAGTGGAAAGACTCTTGTACATAATTCAATTGATTCATAGCTGTGCATGAAGCAGGTTTGGAGCTAAATGCGCAACCTGATCATCCCCAAATTTTACAAAGTCAATATGCAGCTGAGATCATCATGTCTACCTCTACTTCCATGTACCATGTTCGGATACCAACTTGAATGTGGTGATTTGGACATATCTTTAATCTGAAATTCATATAATCTTTCCTTGTATGCAGTTCTCTAAAGACTTCTCAAACCCACCAGGTAGCATGACATGATCTGATCTTCATTAATATGCTGGTAAACTACGACATTCTTTAATAGCAGTTACTTTAATGCCCATACCTGTCTGTGCCATATTTTACAGGACAAACTTCACTTCTCTCAGTAACAGAAAGGGAGGAGATTGCTCCCTCCATGCAGATCATGATTTCTAGGGCTGACATTCATTGTTCACTTTCAGCCTGTATGGGTGATCTCGTCCTAGTTCTCTGGATTTGAGGCTGTAATACAGTGCTTAGTGATAAGGGAAGGAAACAGCAGAGGGCAACTTTCTCACTCACCAGCATCATTCCTTTGACTCAAGGCTGCGTAAGAGTGGACTGAATGCGTAGGGCACATGCTGGAGACATCACACCGTTGGATCTTGTTTTCAGCGCTTGCAGGCATGTGTTAGACTGACTCAGGTTGGTTCTCCTGGTAGCATAGAGAAATACTGTGCCACATCAGGAGGAAGGTTTGTCTTCAAAGCAAATACACCTTAACATACAGGCAGTGTTGGAAATAAGTTTTGCATTCCTCTGTATGCTGTCAGATGATGAACATGCATAGTGCAGTATCTAGAGTGCCTCTTCTCTCAGAAAGACCAACTCCTTGTACATTTGTGGTTTTCATAATACTTTGCTCAGTCTTAAAATCCAGCGAGACATCCCAAGTAGGACACAGTCAACTCACTAACCACGTAGCCTCTCTTCCTTTATTTAACATACGTCCAATCAACAAAAGCATAAAACTTGGGGGGGGGGGCAAAAAATAGTCAGTGTTCTCCCTAGGAAGAGCTTAGCTGATCTAAATGCAAATAAACTCTCACCCCCACTGAGATGCCAGACTCAATCCATCTGTGCGTGCAAAGAAAGGGCAACACTTCTGAAAATGGCAACGCTTCTCCAAAAGCACCAACTACAGACAAGTTCATCCTTATTTAATAAATGTCCATTTGCAATATGACTGAGGTGCCAGGTTGAAGAATGGATACAGTATGCAAGTCAACATACCTTTTCCCACCCCCACTGCCCTTGCTCTCCTATCACGCTTGCTAAATGTACACTAATCTTCCTCTTGTCTTGTGTTCTCACTTTTCTTGCAGTCGCTGTGAGCGCTTGCCTTGTAATGAAAATAAGGAGTGCCAGAGCCTGCCTCTGAGAATAACCTACTATCACCTCTCTTTTCCTACCAACATTCAAGTACCCACCGACATTTTCCGCATGGGCCCTTCCAATGCTGTCCCTGGGGATAAAATTCTGCTGTCCATCATCAGCGGGAACCAAGAGGGTTTTTTCACCACAAAAAAAGTGAACAACCACAGTGGCATTGTGGTCATGCAGCGGCAAATCACAGAGCCCAGAGACCTTCTTCTGACAATTCAAATGCAACTTTCCCGTCATGGAACTGTCAACACATTTATTGCCAAACTTTTTATCTTTGTCTCTGCACAGCTTTGATCCCTACCTTACAGGCATCAGTGGCTACTTTTTCTCTTCTAAGAGTAGCTTTTTTTTTTCCCAATTTTAATAAAGTTCTAGTTCATCTGTTGCATGCTGCACTTGCATTTTATTTGCCATCATCGTTACAGTTCTCCACTTTCCCCTATCGCTGAATGTCTCAGTTTGGGGAGATTCTTATGTGTACTCTGCATCATTATAAAAAGCAGAAATTGGTATCCAAGAGCTTATTATCTGAATATACCGAACACTGATGACTATTAATTTACTTCACACAGAAGTGGAGTTGGTCTCATTTGATGATACACAGCTGCATATGTTTAGGTCTTCATTTTTAAAACAAAATAGGTGCATTATTTGAGCTGTTTCAACTGAGACATCTTTAGAGAGTTTCATCACTTAAGGGGCAAATACCGTGCATTTTCTGAAAATCTATTAAAAGGGCATAACTTAGGGCCTTAGGACCTCAGAGGTGCCCCAGCACACAAATCGCTTTGAAAGTGTGGAGCCAGATTCTCAAGCTGCGCTACTTATCATTGCTCTGTTGTAGCCAATGAGCTTGTGCTGATGTCCACCAGGTACAGATCCCAGTTCTAACTTCTAAGGATAGTGCAAAAGAGAATCTCCTCTAAAGAACATGTATTTTACAGATCTTTCATCTTCCTTTCTGTGGAATTTCCACTGAACTGAAAAACTAATGATGGGAAGACAGCGATGAACTTCCTAACAGTATTCAGCTAGTAGCAGAGAGCTCCTTTCTGTTTCACAGGCTATATCCTGAGATGTGTCTACAGGAACATTTGAAAAAGATATTTAATTGGTCTCATAACATTTTTGTCTCTCCAACTTCCATATCAAAGCTGATATATTTTTAACTGTAAAGACTTCACCCACCACCACCAAAAATGCCCCAGCCAAACCCTAGCAGCTCTGAAAGATCAGCCAGAATTCCAATATCCAAATCTTTCTTCCTTTACTTCTACGACTTTCTTCCTTTACTTCTATGGAATTTACTACAACTGGAGTTTCTTTGGAATTCTTTTGTTTTGTGAGCTGGAAGAGGATTTATTTTACTCTTCAGTCCTTGTATTGATAAATATTAAAAGGTCAGTCCCAGAGGTATGATCTAAAAATTAATGTTCTTTTACACCATCCTGGGCTATCCAGATATCTCTGCTGCCCAGTGCATAGGCAGAATAGTCAGTCCATAGATGAATGAGGAATAATCCATGTGAATGCACGTATGAAAAATGCCTCACTATGTAAATACAGGCAGCACAGGCAAGGTACAAAGTTAGAAACTGGAAACCTTCTAAACCAAGATCACAAGCCTTAATCACCTGAACACAAGGAATTACTCTGTTAGCTGTAAGCTGTGGGGTCTCAGGCTCATCATCAGCCAGGGACTAGATTGGGGCATGATCGCAGCACTCTGCCAGAGTATTACATGTTCCCTAAGGCAAAGTTTATCCCAGCTGGCTGACAGGAGTTCAAGTCTCACGAGGAATGCCAATGTTTAATAAGTCTGTTGACACATACTTACAAAGCTGCCAGAAGTTCCCAGTGGGGATAGAGTCCCAGCTTTAAATATTGAAAGCACAAGCCCATGCTACTTGAGCTAATGGGGTTTCTTACCGCCGCAGAAGATGCTTGTATATAAATGCCGTCTGGCTACCAGTTCATTATGAGGCCATAATTAAGTAGGATAAGATTCAAAAATAAACTTCATTTTTGCAAGTATTAATATATATTTGTTTGGCAGGAAAAGAAGGGAGTACGAGAATTTGGCCCTCAGTATTGTAAAATACTACCATATTAATTGCATTCAGCAAGTAATTCAAGAACATGGAGCTCAGGTTCTCCTGTATTAGATGCTTTAATGCTGCAGTGTAGCTAGAGCTTTCAAGAACGTGTGTGTAATTATGTAGCACCATTTATGTGCGTGTTTTTTTCCAAATGAAAATGAAATCCTGGCTCCTGGTCCAAAGAACTTACTAATTGAATCTAATAGAGAATATGAAAAGGAATGACACCAGGACCCAAGAAGAAAGAAAAAATTATATTCAGGAAAGGATTATTTGCAAAATCATCGGAGCAACTGAGCTGTTTCTTAACTTTTTCTCTTTTAAATTAAAAAGGCCTGGAGGAGGTACCAGCTCCAACGCTGCACTTTTTGTTAGAGGGAGAAAACTTGAAGGAAAGATTTGAATACAGAAAGTTCTCAGCACTTAGGAAGAAACTTTTGTCAGTCACAGTCCCCAGTATAGGAGGACGTGAGCAAAAAGGAAAATGTCAGCTAATCAGAAGATCAAATGCAAAGATGATGTGTAAGGATAAAATAAAAAGTGTTTTGAGATCAGAGTACATCATTAATAGCAAATAAGAGGATTTGAAATAGATGCTGGTTGTCAAAGAAGTTGCTCCAGACGTCTAAAGATGTCAAAGCAACGAGAGAACAAAGTGTTACCAACTGCACTTTGGATATGCTGAAGCAACTAGCAGGGATATCAAAAGAAAGGAGATCAGAGAATGAATATTTAGGCAGCGGAAAATGAAAGCACAAACCCAAGTTTAGCAGTGTGGACAGAGCATGCAAAAAAAAAAAGGTTGTGGGATTTGTAAGAGGAGAGAGAAATGGTGCAATGAAATAGAGCTGACACAAATGTTTATCTATATCACATGTATGGTTACAAGCTGGATGGATCTAGAAACTAGTTTTAGTTAGGAGCTAACACGTATCGCTTGTGATTGTTGTGATCTTCCGTTTCTGTATTTAGGGTACCTAAAGTCAGAATGCTTTACTCCAGTGAATCAAAAGTGAGAATTATGAATGTAAGTCTTACTTACAACTTCATCTTAAACAAATTCATGGCATTATTGAATGAGAATTTCAGAAATGTTTGTAGTATTTGCCAAATTTTGTTCCAGCTGAAGTCGAGAGTAAAGCTCCCTTTCCTTTCCAGGAAGGAGCAAAGGCAGACCAATACTGAACACTTCAGACACTCCCACCACAAGGTTTTTGCATACAAATTCTATTATCTAAACACAGCTATGAAAATTCAGCATGCTGTGTGCATTGTACCGGTACTTCATTAGTAATAATGTCCCAAAATGAGTTATGCAAGCTACTGTTTATAGGTGTCCCTAAAACCTTTAGATGATGGTATAGTTATTATTTATGTGTTATATAATGCAAAGAGAGAAACTTTCAAAGAACTTTTTCAGAATTTGGAAACACATTATTGGAAGTAAAACCCGTCTGACTTGGCTGTTGTGACCCCAGCTAAGCGGGGTCATGAGGAAAGATGCAGTGTTTGGTTGTATGGCTGTATAGATGTAAAGGGCTACTAAACTCCTCTATACACAGTAGGAAAAAAAAAAAAGACAGAGGGAAACAAACATGAATGATGTACATTTTGCCTCAGTTCTATTTGTGACGTATTTTGAAATAGACTAGTTTATGCTGGAACTAGAGTATGTAATTTAGCTGATCCTTATTTCAGAGGTTTGAGGGTCAGCTAGCTGGAAGTCCTTTCTTAATTTGGCAGCTGAGTTTTAAAATAAGGGGATGGAATCTGTTATCGCAGGTCAGACTTATGTCCATATATCCAGGATTAATTTGTTCTAAAATGACCAGCAGGAGGCATTTCAGCAGAAAGCCCTGTTCTGTTCCCTGTGAGATGTCTAGGAAATGATGAAATTTTGTACCCAGGTAAAGGTGGGAAGTAAAAGGTCTCTCCTGGCCTCTGTCTCCTTGCCAGTCTCCAAACATCAACTACAGAGTGAGAATAACAAGCCAGACTCAGCTGGTGTAAATTAAGGCAGCTTCATTGCCTTCCCGTGGACTATGCCAGTTCACATCTGTTGAAGCATGATTTCCTTAATGTTGATTCATGTTTTCTCTTTTATCTTCATTTTAGCTTCATACAATATCAGCGTGTTTGGCTTTGTTTTCTTTGATGAGCAAATGTGGGTAGCATATAATAAGAAGTTACTGAAGTATTTATTATTAATAGAGCCATAAAGTCCCTTTGAACATCTGAAAAAAGGTGGCTTGTAGGTGTGGACTTGAGTAACACATTTTGAAAAGAGCAAGAACCATTTGTTTCTAGAGGTATCTGACAAACTAAAGCTTCCATTTTTGTTTTCCTTTTACTCAGTGAATTTTTCTTCCTTTTAATCTTTTAATTCCCCCCCTCTGACACTGCAGTCTTTTCTTTTTTCCACTTAGAAATATGAAGAAATGGGCAGGTCAAAGTTGAGATCATTTGTGGGGCTTAGTCACATTGTAAGTCCCAGCATAGCCCTTTCATCTCTCATGAACACAGACCGGGTATTGTGTGAAGTTCTTGAACTGTAAGTGACTTTAAATTCACTCTAGTGGACAAGGGTGAGAAGAAGTCATTTAACTTTTAATAGACTTTCAAGGACGAATGAGCAGCTGGTTGAGATGGACTATGAAATGACCCTTACCATTTTCCCCAAACTCAGAATTCAATCTTTGAGGTTTTAAATAATGTGGTTAACTTTTTTCCTCCCCCAGTTCCCATTCCTCTCTGTTTTCTGAGTTTAGATGGAAAGGGGGGGGGGGCGTGAAAAAAAGACTTAAGAGAGGCTTTCCTGGCTCTTGCTGCACTGAAAATCGTGAAAAAAAAAATCGGCCCTTCAGATATTTCCTGCCAGATTTCCAGAATGGAAACAATTGTTTCTGCTTTATGAGACTGATATCACATGGAGTACAAAAAGGCTTGTGCAAGTAAGTGTAGCTCTGCTGAAATTGGTGAGACCACGCCAGTGCACTGCAGCTGAGGATCTGGCCCTAGTTGTTTGGTCCTGTTTGTAGTTGTAAGGAGACTTTACATGGCATCTTATGCACTACAGTTCTCCCTAGTTTTACATGCCTGGCTTGAAGAACTGGCTTTGAGGGGGTTTTGACTGCAGCTCTTAGCCAAGCCAAATTTTTCAGTGGTCCAGCAGTTCTGGTGATCTGCATTTGTCTAAGTTTTTGAGGTGAAGAATGAACACTTATATCAATTGCAGTTTCTAGCTCCCCAGATTGCAAAGCACAAAGTAATTAATTTTCAGGATATATATGCATCTATCTCTCATTTCTCTTAGTGTCAGACTTGAAAAGACAGATACTATCCGTTGCATTAAGTCTTGTCGACCAAATGATGTCAACTGTGTCTTGGATCCAGTCCACACAATTTCCCACACTGTCATTTCACTGCCCACATTCAGAGAATTGACAAGACCTGAAGGTAAGTGGTTTGTCTCTTGTTCCATTTAACAGACTACAACATATAAAACCTCCACCGGAAATCCTTGCCTAAAGCCAGACTAGCTACCGGTGCAGTAAAATGTTTGCACAGTTCCAAATTATAGTGTACTATTCATTTAATTAAAACCTTCAATATCCAGGAGTTTTAATTTTATGGGGCAAAGAAAGTCATTCTAAGCTCTAACTCATACAGCTTCCCAGTCTAAGGAAATACTGAGTCTGAATTCCCATTTACCACATAATTCACATTTACTCACATAATAGCAGTGTACCCCATGACTTTCTCCTTCCTTTTTTTGCAGATTTTGCCATAAGAAGTAGGTGCTCATTATATTTCTCTCATCTGTTTATGGTCTGTTTGCTATTGACAGGTGGCTTGTTCCAAGAATATAGCCTTTATCTACATGAAAACGTTAATCACAAAATACATTATATTGAATATGCTATCTAGGACTGTGATTTACTGATTTTTGACCTATGAAAAAAATAAGTGTTGTTTTTTAAAATATAAAATAATAAAGGAAGGGAAATTCCAAGGACTGGACAGAAAGTTTTTAAGATAAGATTTTCAAAAAGCATCCAAGTGAGTGGCTGGCCAGTCATCCAAAGTGAGTTTTCCAGCCCCAGATGCTGCACTCTCATGGGCATTCGTGTATTTCTTTAGTTCCTTCGGCCTCTGCAGTACCTGTGAGTTTTTAAGTAACTCCTGCAGTTTCATAAGGATCGCACTCACTTTGCTTAGTTCACATATAAACTTAGAGATCAAGAGCCAGTTTTTGCTCCTTGGCATTTGCATTCGTATTCTGGCAGCTTCATTGGAGATTGCGTACACATCCATAGGCGGAATGACTGCCTTCAGCCCTGCTTCTCTGTAGGATGAGCCACTCAGCAACTTACTGTGTGACACAGAGAGAGAAGAAGGGGATGGAGGAAAGGAAGATTATTTTGGAGGGTTTTTTCAAGATCTTAAATCCCTACTTCTGATGCACCCAGAGTCTCAGCCTTGCTATCTCAGAAGGTTGTCCTAAATGAAAGCCAAAGCTGATTCTTCACTTCTGTACCAGGCAGAAGGAGTAGGGCAAGAGAGGTCCAAATCCTTGTTTGTATAGGAACAATATAACCACTAATAACTTAGCTGCGTAGAGCTGCTGTAGATTGTGTCAGGCCTGTTTCAGGCCTTGGCTGGCCCTACTTCACAGGGAACGGAGGAATGCCCCATAGCCACTTCTACTCCCATACACGCCCCTTCAGCTTCGCCAGGTGTACTGGCAGCAGAGCTAAGGATTTGGCGCAGGATGCTTCCCAAACCGTTCCCTCATTAGTCCATCCTCATGATTTAATAAAAAGAGATGAGACCTAGCGAGCTGAGAGTACTAGCGAAGCCTAGAAGATGTTCCTAAACTGTAATTCAGCATATGGCCTTGGGTGAATTCTTACAGCTCCATGGTTTAGTTTCATCATCTGTAGAGTGAGGATAATAATGAGAATACTAATACTTACCTCCCTCACAAGAGGCTTGAAAAACAGTTTCACTTTTTTTTTTTTTTAAATCTAAACCCCTCCTCCAATACTCAAAAGGACTCTGTAATTTGCAATGGGAATACTTTGTGTAACTGCCTAAGGGAATCAGAGTTCAGGGGTTTATCTGTTTGGTCCCCCTCCACTGCCCACCCTGGGGATCCTCAGTGTTGTCCTCTTTGGATACATGCTGGAAGTCCGACTGGTTTCTAAGAGTGGTCTTTCTGGACTCTCAAAGTAATAGTGTTTTGGCTTCAGGGCTTCTTGGATGGTGCAGGAGGAGAAAATAAATCTATCCAAATCCTCCTTTTCCCCAGATGTTCTTTCTTTCCATTTTAAAGGACAGATTGGGGCTGGGGAGGTGTCCTCCACCAGCTTTGAGGACAAGTCATTTTCGATCAAATTCTGTTGGGTTCTTCAGTGATGTTTTCAAAAACTTCTCAGTCCATTCTGTGATACTCTTTATTTGCAGAGATTATTTTTCTTCGTGCCATCACACCTACATATCCGGCCAACCAGGCAGATATCATATTTGACATAACAGAAGGAAATTTAAGAGATTCCTTTGATATCATCAAGCGTTACATGGACGGTATGACAGTGGGTGAGTAGAGTGTTTTCTGCTTACTTTCTTCTCTCAGTAATGTAGAACAAGGTCGAAGAAATTAACTCAAGTAATTAATTCCCACCTTGATTTTCAAGTCTGTATTGATTTAATATTCTCCAATCCAATATGTGTAATTTGAACTAATATCACAGATTTTTTTAATTCAAAATACCAGAGGCCTAAACTTTAATTTGAGAAGTATTTTAACTTTTTTCAGAACTTGCTCTAATTACAAATGCAAATGATTTAGCTTTAAAATGATGAGGTTTGCCCATTATAATCAAACCAAATACAAAATGTGTAGTATGTCTGCAAAGAGACTGTAAATTTAATTAACTGTTCTTTCTTGTTTAAACAGCATTGCACCAATTTTTGGATAATAATCAAATTTTTAAAGCAGGACTGAATTTACTGCAAGTGTTCCCTGTTTTATTTTTTAATGACAGGCTGGTTCAGTTTTAAATACCTCTGTTGAGGATAAAAGGGATCTGGCAAATGCTGTGGTTTAGAAGAAACTTCAGAATGGAACATACACATTTGATTTACAGTCTCAATTTGGCAGGGAGGAGACATGGCAGGAGGTATACCTGTGTATATGGGTCATGTGCTAGACCTGCACCTCATTATATAGTGGGGAGGGGCTGCAACACAACCTGAGGTCGTACTTTCTGGTAGGTTTCTTTCAGAGCAGGGCCCCTTGGGGGGATATAATGCATACTATATCCAGTATGTAATGTGTATAGTGTATCTAGGATATATACATACATGCACACAGATATATATTTACAGTGTATACTGTAGCTGTTGGCAAATTACGTGAAAGTTGCAGAGCAGGAGCAGGTCCCAGCTGATGTGCTGCTTTGCCCAATGTGCATTGGTAGTGCAGTGGCAAGGGAATGTGCTGTCATTCTCATGATTAGAGAATTAATATGCCAGGTATTAAAAAGTAGTATTTGATTGCTCTTTATTAATGTTTGTTTATGAAAATAAAGGACCACTGTTCCCAGTGAACATTTGTGCTTCAGTATGTGAATGTGGAGGTTATGCTCAGGTTTATACATGTGCTTCTGGGCTTTCTAGCAGGACTTGTCTGGATGAAAAGAAAAATCGCTGCTGTGCTTCTTCCATACTGATGGTTTGTGAAAAAGTGTATTTAGCATGATCTGAAGGTGGCACTGTTGCATTTCAGAAGCCTGATAGTACAGCATCAGCTGTGCAAAGGTTTTATGAACTGTAGATAAAAATCATAAGTCATTAGGTTTATATTTCTTTCTTTATCAAACAGAAGTATACATGTGAATGCTGAGAAAGAGGGAGAGTCTGTTAAAGCAGGATGATAAGATTACAGATTTCAGGTATTGGGTTGATTCTTTAGAAGAGTATAAATGTTATCAGATCCCACAGTAGTTACAGTAGTTTGCTTTTCGTGCTGTGTTCTTCTTTCTGCCTGAAGTAAGAAAGAGGGATGTGTTTAGAAATTTGACTGGCCAAGGTATTTGCCTGAGGGAAGCCTTTCCATTTTGAATAATAGGACTGTGTGTCAATGGTATTTTACTTGGTAAACTGGATATCTGCCTCACAACGTTAGGAGAGAGAGGATATTCTTATACACCGGGTTGAGAAGATATGATATATGCCTAAATACATTCACAGATCTGCAAAAGAATTGGGCAACTCTTTCTTCACCTCAGTTCCCCCATGTGCAACGTGGAGATGATAAAACATGCCTACTACTGTCTTAATTAATTCTTGCATGTAAGAGTCTTAAGTAATTCCTCTATGTAAAAGTACTTTGAGATTAATGGATGGAAGCTGCAAAGTAAACTGCCTGCAGCAGAATTGGAAAAGGAAAAACAAAACAAAACCCCAGCTGATATTACCTGGAGGGGCAGAGGTTCAGGACAGCATGTTGTATGTGTGAAATTAGGATTGCAAATAATTCTGCCAGCAGCAGTTCTGCTGCTCTCATCATAATATCATTTTTCTTGTTATTAATAATCTGAATGTTAGGTGTTCCCGTAGAAGTGCTGGGAAGTTTTCAAGACAAATAAGTAAGATGGGATCCTAGTCCACAGGAGTTCACAAAGTGAGTCCCTCTTGTAAAGAAAGGGGAAGGGTTTGTATAAGGGTGGAAAAAGACAAAGGGCATAGACGATATCAGAAAGATTTACTGGTTATCAGAAAGATTTATTGGTTATCCCATGAAGTTATAGGAACATAAGAGCTGTGGGACTGTAACATAGGGACTCTAGCAGAGCAAATGCCCAACTAGCCCACTAACCAGTGCCCAACATATGGGCCAGTAAGACAGGTATACAGGACTCTTTCTCCAAATATAATGTTCCAACTTGCTGCAATCATCAGATTATATGCTTCTGAAAAAGCACACCTGGACCATCATGCTTGATGACCACTGATGGATATATGCCTCTTGAATCTGTGCAGCCTATTTTTTAATCTTTTTTTTGCTGCCTATATTGTAGAGGAAAGAATACATTTACTCTAATAATAAATCATAGATGCATGGGTAAAAGGAATAATAAGCATGTTTCATTTTGTGGTAATATTTCAGGAGCAATGACCAGAGTATCAAAGCTAGTTTATCTGCTAATGGAAATTAGATCACCAAATATCTTTTCTCTACAAGATAAATTTTCTCTACAAGAGAAAAGACAGAAAGCCTCTACAGGAGGTTTTATTTTTTAAAGAAAAGACATGGACTAGCTCAGAGAAAGATGGAATGCTTAACAGCATATGGAAAAAAGCAGGAAAATACTTACTAGTGTTACTGAAAGAGCTGAGTGTAATAAACCTTGACTTGATGTCAGAGCAGAGGAAACCAATGAAGGGATTCAAAGAAAGTAGGGAGCACTGGAAAAAAGAGGGGAAGAAAGGACAGATCCATGAAAATGCTCTTGTAGGAAGTCCTTTGTTAGTAAAACAGTTTTTTCCCAGGTTGTCACAATAAGAGAGATGATGCCTTAATAAGGACCTGCATCTAAACTGTGTGTAAATGGAAAGGAACAAAATGCTCTCAAAAGTGTAACACTAAAAAAAAGTGAAAAGGTACAAGTTTCTTTTGGTAAAGGTTTAGAGAGGGGGAGGAGCTATTCGAGATGGAGTTACAGAGGAAAAGTGAGCACTTCAACACTGACAGAGAATTGTGGACTGAAGAGAGTCAGGTCATCTGTTTTAGCCATTATCCCTTTAAGGTGACACTGAGAAATCAAGGAGAAGATGTTAGTGAAGCTCAGAAATATGTAGGATTGGATGGAGAATGGCTGATGAGCCTGGTTTGTGATTTGTTGATGGAGAGAGAGCAGCTGAGGTCACAGGAGGAGATGAGAGTGTGTAGGAGCAGGTTGTGAGGAAGGAAAATGAAGAAACTAGAAACAGAGGAAAGAGCTGCCCCAGGGAATGTTAGAAAAAGAAAGAACATGGTCTCCCAAAGGAGTTGTAGGAGGAGCAGCCACAAAGGCAGGAGAAGAAAGAAGCAAGGACAATATTGCAAAATCAAGGAAAGAAAACTTGTCAAATGGGAATCAATGATCAGCAGTACCAGACATGGAGGAGCCAAAAGTAATAAGAACAGACTCCAAAACTAGCTATGCTGACCTACAGAAAGTGTCTTCCAGTGGAAGAGAAGGAATGAAAGCCAGCCTGCTGGAGTGGCAGTGTGTAGACTTCATGCAAGCTGAAGAAAAAGAAATGTGTAAAAAGTTGCTTCCGATATTTCTACCCTCTTGTACTAAAAAGAGCTGTGAAACCCCATTCTTTCCTGGTTCAAGAAGTGCTGTAGAACCCTCTGTTGCCTGGTGTGGTTACAGGCCAAGGTGGCACTGAAGCCAAAAGATACTGTTAACAACTGCACATCACTTATTAGCATGGGCGGTAGAAAACCAGAAGTGCAGACCTATTCAGTTTTTTTTTTAAAGCTTTTATAGACTTTTCACTGCATTCCTCCTTTAACCAGCTGTCACTGAAAAATGAAGAATGCATTTTCAACCTGTACAAAAATGTCCTATCAATGCCTGAGGTATTATCAGATACTATAAAACATTTCCCCCCTCAGCTATGCATTCATTTCCTTCGGTGACTGTAATACCACCTTGTAGTCTGGTAAACTTCAGGAAGATTTTAAGATTTCATAGTATAGCTAAAAGTAGTTTTGATAGGCTGAAATCTTCCATATAGCATTGTATACTAACCTAAGCATATATTCTGGCCTATGAAGCAGAACAGTACTATTTTTATCAAAAGCATCCAGAGCCAATACAATTATAAAATTTCAATTGTACCTATAGAGCTTCTCAGGGGTGTTGTGCTGGTGCTTGAATACACTGATATGAATGGTTGCTTATAATTTTACAGATAGGTACTACTGCTCTCCATTGTTATTTGCAAGGATTTCATTGCTATCTCTGTCCTGAATTTCCAGCCTCTTTTACACGTGTGACAGTTTATGATGTTGCCTTTGAACCATTACAGAAAGCGTCTCAACTACTGATAGCACAACATTGGAGTTATTAGTAGTATAATTTCTACTATAGTATTACGATTGTTTAGTATGTTCCAGAGGCTGGAGAGGGACTTTTAAAAAATGATCAGAAGGTAGAGAAAAACAGGTACCATAAGAAAGTGTGCTTGTGGGATCCCATATTGGCTGGGGGCAGGAGAAAGAGACTGGAGGTTTATTTGACTTTTTGGGAAACCTGTCCTTAGCACAGGGGTAGCAGTTCTGTATCTCTTAAGTAGTTTAGCCATTCCCAGTGTGGCAAAGTCTTTTCACAGTCTACCATGCAAATGTTTGTATGGTCTGACATTAAATTCAGAGTCACTGGGTTGCAAAAGATTTGGTTCTGAACTTTGTCCCTGGACCCACTCTGCAGTGCCGGGCAAGTACCTTCACATTCCTCTCTGCTTCTCCCTTATCCTCTGTTGCTCTAGACTCTTTATCTTTGGGCCAGAGGCTGGCTGGCTCTTACCCTGCGTTTGTTACTGTGTTTAGCATGATGAGATCCCCAGACTGATTTGGGCTTCCTGGCAGGGCTGTGATGCTGAAAGTAGCAGTTCGCCTGCAATTGCTTTTCTGTGGGGAAATGGAGGGTAGGTGTAGGCAGAGCCAGGGCGTCCAGGAGAGCTCCGCTGTTCAGAGGGGCGAGGATTTCAGCACATACGTTATCTCCCCTTGTGGATACTCTTACTAGAAAGTAAGCAACAATAGCCATCTTTTGTCATGACTATAATGTCATTAGCATGAAACGACAATGGTGTCTGGCAATACAAAACCGATGCCGTCCAGTCATTCACAGTGAGCACACAGAGCAGGGACATAATTCAGCAGGTTTTTCGACAGGCTCTTGCAGCCTTACATTAAAAAAGACACAGTCCCTTTCAGTATCTTTGTTCTAGTTTCATCCAGGCTTGCCCCTTTCACAAGAGGAGCCCCTCAGCAAAGAATATTTTGTGAGTTTTTCTCTATGCCAGGTTGCCCTGTCAAAATTAGTAGCTATGCATTTGAGATGAGGGTGCCCAGAAGCCATTTGGTAAACGGGATCCTAGATTTATTGCCTGAACCTGCCCTTTCGGGATGCTGATGACTGTGCTGTTCAGTAGTCAAATCTCTCAACACCCTCCCTCCCCTCCAGAAAAAATGTCAGGCTGGAGAGCTCTTCTGGAGGCAAAGAAGCAACTCAAGCAGGAGGTGAATTTTCATTTTGCATCTGAGAAATGCTGAAGGTGCTTTTCTGGTGAGAATGAGTCTTGTGCTTGAGTGGAACAACCTTCCTAATGCCAAATTTCACTCTAGCACATTGCAAGTATCTGGTTAATCAAACACTCCTCCTTGATCAATGTTCATCTCACCCCTCGGGTAGGAAGGTGTAACGTATTACAAAAACATTCATACGGACCACCTTTGGTTGCAGTTTCCATAAAGCCAGCAGACAAATAAATAATGCTACAACTCTGACAAAGTTTCGTGAACTGTGGCGTGAAGTATAAAACCTGCCAACTTGGGAAAGAAATGAACTGAGTCAGGGAACAGCTAAGGGGACCGCCGAAGGTCCTTGATTCAGATTATGTAGCATGCATTTTTTGATATTAATTTTAAACAGTGGGCTGAGATATTACATAAATGAGCAAATAAAGCCAGATTTGGAATCCACTACACCGAGAAACATACTATAGCAATTCCTCTGAAAGATGTCTTTGTGAATTCAGCCTTCTGAGGTGCTTTACCCTGGTTTAGAGTAGTCGGAGACCTGCTTTTTTGAGGATCTCCAAGTGTGAAATATTTGTGTGACTGATTCAGCTGCTTCTGCTGCTGCTCCTGAGTTTGTGTGTTGATAGCAAGCATCTCATTCCTGCAGTAGTGCCCACACAAGCCTATAAAACAGGAGATGGAAGGTAAGAGACTCAAGGCACATCGTATATCTTTCCCAGTATGATGCACAGATGCATGGCTCACTTAGAAAAAAACCGTCCTAACTTTTATTTTTAAAGGGGTCAAATGTGGTGAAGTGACCCCTTATTTCAGCCTTATTTTGAGAATTTGGTCAGGGATTAACACACATTAAGATTCAGAAAGCTTCCCTTGTCAGAAGTTCTGCTAACAATACCAGCAGAGCTGTCGCCTCTAGGTGATGACTGAGCCCTGATATAAGGGCTTTTATGTCAAATCCTCAGGATTAGGTACGTTTTCTTCCATGGTAAATTGAATCAGAGAGCCATATCGTGCTGTGTGCCATAATGTGGCTCTTTGCCAAGAAATACTGAGGGTTATAATAATTAATTGCCCAGGTGTCATGGATATGCTACTGTATCAAAGCTTGGATGAAACTGAATGATGTGGTCGTGGGACTGGTAGGGTCAACTAAGCCACTCTCACTAAATGGAGAGATTGCATGTATGTGGTGATGTAGCATGATGGACACTAAACCCCCTGTAAATAAGATAGTGCGAATAAAGTATCAGGAGGCTGATATATGATGTGATTTTGCACATTTTGGACATTCAGCCTTGAAGTTTTTCCACCTGTTTTTGTAATATGTAAGATTCTTTTACTACATAAAGCATGTCACATTCTCAAAGGTGGAACAGGAAGGATTAAAAAATATATGGTGGAAACTATTTTTTAATGAGGCTACTTCAAGTACAGTTATTGCATTTTAGGCATGAGTGATTTCGCAGCATTGTCAACGTTAAAACCCATTGCGAGGTTTGGCTGGAAGGCAAACCAGAGATCTAAAAGCACTTCAAGTTTGCCAAACCATGATAAGAGCACATCTCTCTGAAGTTATTTGGTGTCCTTAATAAAGATCATAGTATTTGTAAACTAGCCAAACCTCAGTAAAATCAAAGGTTGTTTTTAATTCTTTCATAATACCAAGGCTCCATATGATCCAACATGACAGATAATAGCTTTGAAAATATTTACCATTTGTTTCTGGCCAAAAAATATATTAATACCATGAGGCCTCTTTATTGCCTCTTTATTTGATGCATTTCAGCAATCAAAGCTTTCTAGAGAAGCCCAAGTGTTAATGAAATTAAACTTCGTTGAGTGGTTGAAGGATAGCATTTATAATAAATTGAATCCCCAATTTCTGATCTGTTGAGTAAGGCTAATCAGAAAGATCCTTTTTCATGCTGAAATGTAACTCCTGTACTGTAGTTTCCTTTTTCTTTTTTCTTCAGAGGTGAAATGAAAGGCAAAAAGAGAAGCAGATTCAAACAGTTTTAGCTAAACTTAAACTAAGACTTGTACCCTAGGTGAACACTTCAAAGGCTGGAGAGTTTTAGACACAATGGTTTGGACAGTCTTGAAATGAGTGCTTTGTCTTTACGTAGTTTATAAACGATTACTGTGGTGAACAGGTGTTGTGAGCATGGAACAGATCTGCGCTGTTGCTTATGGTCACAGGCGCAGGCCCTCCTCTTTTTTTTTGAGGGATGTCTTGCCTTACCTCTGATTGTCTTCTACACCTCTAAGAGAAGGATACGGTACAGCTCTGAGCTGCACTGTTGGGTAGCGCTTATTGAATTGCTCTGGGGACACAGGCGTGTTTGCCTGTTCCTGAGATAACACGCTGCTGGGGTCAGCACTGCACCAACTGGCCCAAGTCGTTAGGAGTCCTGTTTATGCCACTGGTGCAATCCTCACTGTTACAGTACCTAAATCACCATTGCCTTTCTGTTCCCTAATAGGGAGCGTTGGGATGGTATTAAGTGATCTGGAGCTTTGTTGGTGCTCAAAAGGGAAATCCCCCTCTCCTGTCTAGCTCTGAACAAACGCTCCAGCCCTTTCCCTGTTGCCAGCATTAGTGCTTGTGCGGCAAGCTACATTTTTTGGTTTTTTTTGTTTCAGGTGTTAATCCAAGGGAAGGGGTGGAGGATATAGCAGGACTACTATTTTCGATCAGCTTAAACCAACAGTGAAATTGCCCTGAGTGTCACGTAGCTTATGCAAGTGTGATTTTATGTGTCCAAATTGACTCCTGAAGCATTTTATAAGCACTTGAATGCTCAACAGTTGAAAATTAGGCCATTTTCTTAGGAATTTGAATGAAGATCTGGGAGGTCCATGTTTGAAAAGTACATGTTTTTGAAAATCTTGTCCCCAGATACTTCAGCAAAGATATGTAGAGCCAGCCACATTCCTGTGAAGGAGTTCTCCATCAGCATGGAAACCTTGTTAACATCCAACTCCAACCTGATTCTCCAAATCTATTATTTTGTGAAGTGTTCACCATCAAACTTGAATGAAGGTCTAATTCACAATGTTATGAGGGCAATTCACTTCAAAGCAAGAGGAAATCTATTTCAGTACTTGTATTTTGATTAATGAGTTTTCTGAATCCTTTAACCATATTTATGTTTGTCAGGTGTGGCAGCTCAAGGATTAATTACATCTTCAGAGCTATTTTTCTGTATATGATTTGATGCCTGCAGTGATGATTACCGAGAAATATTTCATTTTCCAAAGAGCAGCCACTTATTAATAAAACAGATTATATCAGAAACTATAGAGCACCACATAGCAGGAGCCTACATTGTTATTGTCACAAATAATTGAGAGAAATATAGATAGCTTTCACAAAAAAAAAAAAAAAGAGAAAATGAAAAGGACTATTTAGCTTTTGAGAGATGGAGGAATCTAAGGTGTACATTAACTTTCTGAAGTCAGCAGACATCTGGTGGTCTGGGAAGTGCCTGCAGTTTGACAGCTAGATTGTGCCTTTAGGCACAGTCATGAACTAGAGAGGACTGGAGGAACATAATGCCTGTGAGACTGCCTACGGAGGCACAGCCTCCTGCTGTGAAAGGCAAAAAGAAGGGCTTCTACATCAACAGCAAAAGAAAGACTAGCAAAAATGTGGGCTTGCTTCTGAATGGGGCAGGAGACCTGGTGACAAAAGACATGGAGGAAGCTGAAGTATTCAATGCCTTCTTCGCTTCATTTTTTACTGATAAGAGTGGCCTTGAGGAGTCCTGGGGCCCTCAAAGCAATAGGAAGGTCTGGAGCAAGAAATACTCATCCTCGGTGGAGGACGATCAGGTTAGGGAACGTTTAAACAAACTGGACATACCCAAGTCTGTGAGAGCTGATGGGGTGCCCCCATAAGTGCTGAGGGAGCTGGCCAATGTCATTGTGAGGCCACTCTCTATTATCTTTGAAAGACTGTGGTGATCAGAAGTTCCCGTGGACTGGAAGAAGGCAAATGTCACTCCCAACCTTGAGGAAGGCCAAGAAGGAGGATCTAATGAACTACAGGCTGGTCAGCCTCACCTCAGTGCCTGGGAAGGTGATGAAGCAAATCCACCTGGAAGACATTTCCAAACATATTAAGGACAAGAAGGTGACCGGGAGTAGTCAGCAAGGATTTATGAAGGGGAAATCATGCCTGACCAACCTGACAGCATTCTACAAATCTACAAAGTGGATGAGAAGACAGTAAATATTGCTTATCTTAACTTCAGTAAGGCTTTCAACACTGTCTCCCTTAACATCCTCATAGGCAACCTGAGGAAATGTAGACTAGGTAAGTGGACAGTGAGGTGGATTGAAAAACGGCTGAACTGCCAGGCTCAAAGGGTTGTGATCAGCAGCACAGCTAGCAGCCAGTCACCAGTGGTGTATCTGAAGGATCAATACTGGGGCCAATTTCTTCATTAATGACCTGGATGGTGGGACAGAGTGCACTTTAACAGGTTTGAAGAGGAAACAAAACTGTGATGAACGGTTGATACACCAGGGGGTTGTGATGCCATTCAGAGGGACGTCAACAGGCTGGAGTAACGGGCTGACAGGAACCTCATGAAATTCAGCAAAGGGAAATGCAAAGTCCTGCCCCAAGGGAGCAATAACCCTATGTACCAGTACACACTGGGGGCTTACCAGCTGGAAAGCAGCTCTGCAGAGAAAGACCTGGGGGTCCTGGTGGACACCAAGCTGATCATGAGCTAAGGACGTGCCCTTGTGCCAAAAGCAGGCAATGGGCTGCTTTAGGAAGAGCGTTGCCAGCAGGCTGAAGGAGGTCATCCCTTCCCTCTACTCAGCACTGGTGAGGTCACCACTGGAGTGTTCTGTCCAGTTCTGGGCTTCCTGGTACAAGAAAGACATGGACACAGTGGAGAGAGTCCAGAAGAAATGGAAATAATAAAACCAAATCTTAAAACACCTTCCCCCCACCCCTTCCTTCTTCCCGGGCTTAACTTCATTCCCGATTTCTCTACCTCCTCCCCACCGGTGGCACAGGGGGACAGGGAATGGGGGTTGCTGTCAGTTCATTACACATTGTCCCTGCTGCTCCTTCCTCCCCAGGGGGAGACACTTTCCCTGCTCCAGCGTGGGGTCCCTCCCACGGGACACAGTCCTCCACGAACTTCTCCATCATGAGTCCTTCCCACGGGCTGCAGTTCTTTAGGACCTGCTCCAGCGTGGGTCCCTTCCATGGGGCGCAGCCCTTCAGGAACAGACTGCTCCAGCTGGGTCCCCGGCGGGGTCACAAGCCCTGCCAGCAAACCTGCTCCAGCCTGGGCTCCTCTCTCCATGGGTCCACAGGTCCTGCCAGGAGCCTGCTCCAGCGCGGGCTTCCCACGGGGTCACAGCCTCCTTTGGGCATCCTCCTGCTTCAGCGTGGGGTCCTCCACGGGCTGCAGGTGGAGATCTGCTCCATCGTTAACCTCCATGGGCTGCAGGGGGACAGCCTGCCTCACCATGGTCTTTCCCACAGGCTGCAGGGGAATCTCTGCTCCAGTGCCTGGAGCACCACCTCCTCCTCCTCCTTCTTCACTGACCTGGGTGTCTGCAGGGCTGTTCCTCTCACATATTCTCACTCCTCTCCTCTGGCTGCAATTGCCGTTGCACAGAAACCTTTTCCCCTTTCTTAAATATGTTATCCCAGAGGCACTACCACCATTACTGATGGGTTCGGCCTTGGCCAGTGGTAGGTCTGTCTTGGAGCCGGCTGGCATTGGCTCTGTTGGACACAGGGGAAGCTTCTGGCAGCTTCTTGCAGAAGCCACCCCTGTAGCCCCCCCGCTACCAAAACCTTGCCACGCAAGCCAGACTGAACACAGCTGAGAGCAACATGCTGCAGGTGACTCTGCTTTGAGCAAGGGGTTGTACAGATGGTCTTCAGAGGTGCTTCCCACCTCAACTGTTCTGTGATTCTGATTCTGGATTGTGGCAGTGTTGAAAACATGACAGGACTGGATTGCTACAAAAGGAAAGACTTTGCAGCTTTCACTCTACTAAAAGCAGTAGGACATTCCCTAATGTGCAATGTTTGAAGCATTATATTTTCAAAGCTAGGATACATTAAGCAATTACCCAACAGTTGATTCACTTCCCTTCTCCCCTGGCATGGTGTAGGTCAGCAAGTACTCTAGTAACTATGTTGGCGGAGCAATTTAAGCACTGAAAATCATTACGTTGGCATAGCCTTTTGGAATAAAGAGCAGCCTTTAGGAAAGGAATTTAATTAAACTTTAACGTATGCAGAGCCCCAAAGCCTTTTACAGGAAAAAAAAAAAAAAAAGGATAAAATAGCCTAAAATATGTTTTCTGTTTGTGACCAGTATGTGAATTATTTTTCAGTCTTATTGATGAAATCTCTGTATTTGTAATGAATACTGAATAAGAAATAACTTTTTTCTTACAAATCTTAACATGACTTCTTTGAGTTCAGGTCTACAGAGCCAAAAACCGATTTGGCTGTATAGTTTTGGCTTCACACTGTAGATATGTATTTACATGTTGTAGACTGAGATAGTCTGGTATTCAAGCCTAACCTGCAACTCGTTGTCTATGGTTTGATCCAAGGAATCATTTATTCATGGCTGGATTTTTTTTCTCTTGCTCATTTCTGGAATGATCCTATCAATTTTGCCTTTTAAAATAGCCACTGCAACAATCATTTCCCTAGTCCTAAATTTCCTAATTGCCTGAACATCTCTTTTGAAACTAGGACTAGGCTCTTAAGTAACCGTGATGCATCTGAGATGTTTACTCTTAATTTTGAAAATCTTGGCCAGCAGTATAAAGCAAGAGGCCTTGAGGAGAAAAGGAAACTTGAAATTATAGTCCAGGATCTTGCATTAACATGAGGAGATCAGTCTTCTTGTATTGCTTAAGGGAGACTCATAAACATGCTTTTCCCCTACAAAAAGTTGTTCACCACACATTACCTCCAGCATGCCGGTGTTTTGGGCTACTTTCCTTTAAGAGCCATGCAATGGCTTTAGGTTCCAGGAGGCTGAGATAACCTCTCGGCTTCATTACTGCAACGTCCATATGAGTTTAAAGAAGTTTGCTGACATTAGAGGCGAGCCTATGTCCGTCCTTTGTACATAATCATACGTACCCATGGCCTGACACAGACTAGCAGACTATTTAAAGGCTATTTTTGTGATTCCCAAAGATCCATTGCTTAAAAAAGGGTAGTTACTGTTGTGGTGTGCCAGCTAGGACTATTTATCTCTGACAAGATGAGGACCAGAGTGTTTTTTTGTGGGGAAACAGAGACCCAGTAACAGCCAAATGTAGGACTTCAGAACATACGTTGAGATTATTTGGAAGTTAATATAAAGCCCAATAAATTATCTGAGTTTCAGTTTAATTTAGGCTCCAGCTCCACAGCTCTCACCACATTCCCTGGTACTTGAATTTTTCCAAATTAATCATTTCATGTGCCAAGTATCCATTTAAAGCACAAGGAAAATAGCTAAAGGAAAAATTATAAGGTGTTTTTTGTGTCATTGAAACCTCTCTCTTGTAGGTGTCACTAGCAGCTCATCCCAAAAGTTCCATCTGAAAACAGACAGCGCTAACTCTCACCATGTAATAGCACGTTCTCTTGACAAGCCTTCCTGTGGTTTTATCAAAGGGGGCACATTTTGTGATGGGCTTGAGCTTTCGCTTACGATCAGACCTGTAGACTCATAGCCCGAGGATTAGGAAATTTAGGGGAAAAACTGATTTGCTTGGGCTCTAATGCATCTCACATGGGATTTTATTTATCTCATGAGGAAAAGAAGTGAGTGTATTGCTACCAAAATGTCATATAGTCTGCATGAACAAGCTACGCATTTTTCAGCCCTAGTACGTATTCCTGCTTCTCGCCTGTTAAGCCTCATACCCTGCTCAGCTTTTCAACCCTGCTGGCCTGCCTGCCTTGCTGGCGCGTACTTGGTTAGAAATGGCCTGGGTATCTCAGAGCTAGGCAGCCAGTGAAACAGGCTATATATCAGGGGCAAAGAAACATCGTCACACCTAAGAATTACCGAGAAGATCCTAGGAGATTCTTTAGCTTTCCTCAGCCCTTAGACCCTTTGCTGTCTATGACTGTATTTTACAATGGAGCTGATATTAACATTCTTACGGAGCCATATTCCACACAATAATTCATATCATATTTCATATACCAAGTTGCTGTTAATTCTAACTAAGGCAAAATATTCTTTTTGTTTTATATACGATCAGTAGTTCCATTTGCAGTAGTGTGAACGAAGACTAATTCTTAGTTGTCCTATTAGTTTCTGATTTGTGAAAGTTGATTTTAACAATGCATGGCCAGGATGCAAACACGAAAAAAAAATTCAATAGGAGTGTGTGCTTATTTTGAAGGAAAAGCAGACAATGAGCTATGCTCAGACTTGTTTGTCTGCCTTTGGTATTTCAAATATATATCCCATTCTTATTGTTTTAGATACTTTTAACAGTGTTAAATTTAAAATAGATCTCAGAATGAATAAAAAGATGTGTTTGTTCTATTTAGGACTGGATTAATATGTTAACTATAGATTAATGATTAAGAAAAGTGGACTGTTCTTTTCACTGCTTCATGCTCTCTCAGTAACTCCTCACCATCCATCCCAAGATTAGTCATTCTGTGGTCAGTTTTTAGCTGACCACAAATCATACAATTACACAATGTTAAAAAAAAAAAAAAAGGCAAATTTTCCTAAATAAATTATTTGTTCCCAGAAAAACTGGCTAAATTAGTACCTGCCTGTAATGACAAGTGTGAAGTCTTGCACTAATGAAAAAGGGGCAGTACTGTTGGATTCAACTGATAGTAAAAAGCCACGTCTCTCTCTTAACTTGCCACCTGAGAAGAATCACAAAAAGGAGACTGTGTGGTTGCTGTGAGCACAAAGGAAAAAAAAAAAGGTAGTTTTGTTACTGTCCTTGGGCATGCGATGACCGGAACAAAACAATATAGCTGTAGCCCCGCGTATGGGGGAAGAGATGGGAAGGTGGTAAGAGGAAAAGAGCTCTTGTGCTTCTTATTTAACACAGAGTTTGAAATGTGGTTGAGAGGATTGATCACATTTTTGATAACTGTGTTAATTGTATTTTCCTGAGCTAGCCCACAGGTTATTTGGAAGAACAATTTTTGATTTGGCAGTAATTTGGATTGTTTATATATACACAAATACATATGCCTGCATATGCATATGCAGGTAAGGCAAGAGGAGGTTTACTTCAGCACATCCCCTCTTCTTCCAGCAGTCATCAGATACAGCTCCCCAGTAATCAGCAGTCCCTGTTGCCTCTCCCTTCAGCCTCTGATCCCTTGCCCACTCCCCTAACACTTCTCAGCCTGATTTTGGGGGGGTCTTTAAGAGTTTAGGTTATCAGAGGCTCTCTTTTTGAGGAATAGGTGCAACTTATGTCTGTACTGTGTTCTTATGATGATACAGAGTTAAATATTTGACTAGACTCAAGAATCAATCCCTGTGGAAAATCTTGCAACCTTCACCTCTAGAACAGAAAACGTAGCATAATGCATCCTCTCTACCAACCCAAAACAGTCTTTTCTAGTGGCAGTGTGAAAATAAGCTGCTTTGGTTCTGCTTTGCTTTCCAGCAAACTGTGGAGATCCCTGTTAGAGGAACTTTCTCTAAAGAAAATGCAAATGGAGTGTTCAGCAAGAGGTGTAAGGAGCACAGTGACCCAGATTCATTGCAAGTGTAATTGCTGCAGGTTTTGTGGTTAGCAGTGGAAAAAAAAAAAGAAGAAAAGGTTTTTTTTTAAAAAGTATTTTAAAGAGTTTTGCAACTGCTCCTTCAGTGTGCTGGGCAGTGAGCTTAGCACAGAAGTCAGAATCAGGAGTCTGGATTTCTGGAGACCAAATGTTAATGCATGATAATGCGGGGACTTGTCATTCAGAATGGGTTAATGTAGTAACAAAACAGCAGTGTTTCTCCTAAGTTCAAAATGGACCTTCTTAGCAAATCAGCTGCATAATGCAAAAATACAAGCAGAAACCAGACACAGAGGTGAATTGCCTGAGGGTCTCACATATTTCAAAGCAGAGAAATGTAATGATATCTTAAAGAGGTACAGACGAGCCAAGGAATACCTGTGGCATCTGATTACAATAATAGAAATTCTGCTGAAAGGCTTAGGAAGATTAACAATATTAACCTTGCTGTCTTATTTATCCCATCTTCTTTGATAAGCAAAGCCTCAGTAATCCAATGACAGTGGCTCTAAGACTGTTGGTTGTTTTCATTATTCTCACTTGAAAATAAGTATTATATATTATTTAGGTTAATGTCTTCACTACACATGGTGACATACTTAGACAAAATCAAAACATGAAACATGAAAGAAGAAGAAACGGGGCAAGAAAGCAGCTCAGTGTATTAATTACAGAGCTTTAAAAGTTCTGGGCCATGGTCAGACTATCACTGCAGAAATAAACATGACATCCAAAAGCTTACTGCCTCTCAAGCCAAGGCTGTTTGCTTACACAGATCAGCAGATGGAAAGGATTGGCATAGATCCTGTTTACAATAAGGGCAAAGCGTGCAAGAAAAAGGACTCTTATCATTGTTTTCTAAAAGGAGGTCAGCAAACCATGAAGATACCCAAGCAGATTTGGGATGTGTAATAACATCTCTGCTCAGTTAACAAAAAAGCAAAAGCAGACAAAAGTGAGCTGATGGAAAGTAGTTTGCCTGGCCTGTGACACGTAGGGTTTTCTGTAGGTCGATTCTGTGTTTGGGTCACAGATTATGAGCCGAAGAGTATAAACAGCAACAGCAGCACATCAGACTGGAGGGTCACAGCGCTTGCTTGCATAGATGTGCCTGTAGGCAAGACAACACAGATGCTGGAGATCGCCTGGCACATGGGACTCAGCAGCAGTGCGAATCTCCTTGTTCATTTATTAACAGTGATTCACCCTGTTTTAATATAGACAAATACTCTCCTGGCCTTTTTTTTTTTGTGCAGAATGCTAACCTAGCTGAAATCTAATTTTGTTGGAAAAGGATTTACCAACTGTAGAGTCTGCAGCTTTGGTCCCAGAGAGGACCAGCTGATGGTGGTATTTGAGAGCACTCTGTTTTCAGGTCATTTAATGAGCAACACCATTGTTCTCCTGGCATCCTATGGAGAGTGACTCACAGGACAGTGTGTACTGCTGCAGCGATCCAGGACCGAGTCCCAGACTGCAGTTATCCCCATGTCAAATCTGAGTGGCTCCATCCATCTACTTTAGATTTAGATTGGTAAAAAAAGAGATCAAAAAGCTGCTGCTTAATTTCTACCTTTCCTGACTTTTCAGTACATTTAAAAATTGTAACCTTCCTATTACTATAAAGTATGTTTTTATACTTAATATTCAGCTATAAATGCTGAAGGATGCCAGACCACAAATCTGGACGCAGCATTAGTCTGCCAAAAGGCATAGTGGAACAACATGTTTATGCAAATGTTGCAGCAACTGATAAATCCACGTCGCTTAAAAACATCCAGAGTTATTACACATGGCATCTTCAAATGTGTCCTGTGCTAAATGCTCTCGAGATACTGACTGATTCATTGAGCCACATAGGTGAATTACACGTACCAGGCCCGAGTCTCAAGCTTTTTCTTTAGACATCTGTTTGTGAGAGTAGGCAGAAGGTGCTGCTGGCCTTGTTTGGGTCTAGAATACCTGCGCCTCCCTTGTACCTGACATGAAAGGCACAAAACAGTAGAGAATCAGACACAGGTAGCGTCAAAAGGCAGTGACACGTTATAGCAGGTAGCCTTTAACAGCATTTCTGAGACAAGTCCTAGGACCACTGCAACAGGATCACTGGGAATTGGGTAAATGTGTAGCCAGGTTTCGGGCTCTGAGCAGCTTTGCTATTGCACAGTTTCCTCCCGCATTTGACCTTGAGTTTGGTGGGGAAAAATGCTCAGGTTTTCCAGTTTAGCACTTTTCACCGAACAAATGGAAAGCTCTCAATGAGTAAATCTGCCAAGAGCTGAAAACCTGTCATATGCTTTTGTTCAGTAGAACATTTCAAGGTTTTTTTCTTATTCTTTATTTTTTCTTCTGCCCATTTAGAATGACTGCATCCTTATACACGTGCTGTACCGCAAACCCATCTGACTGCATCATCCTATTTATTTAACAGGAGAGGAAGGGAAATAGTTCTTTTGCACTGGTGGTCATTTCAGGACCATCCAGGACATTGGCACAACAAACTGGATAAATAAATATTGTGCTTCTGTGTACATTCCTTCAATTTCTTGCTTCAATATAGCTGTCTTAACATGTGCAGCATTCGCTTCTCAGACCGTTATTAGGCTTGATTTTAAAACTGCAGCAAGAGAACTGTGTTGAAGAGTACTCCCACATGGATCACAGTGTGTTTGCCTGTTCCGCCTTGAAAATAAAGGTTCCATTTTTTCTGCCTATTAGCAGAATGCATCCAAACAAGAATGAGAAAGTTACTAATTGCTTTGAATGCTACATCAATAATATACGGATAGATGCCATACTGTGGCATAAACCATCCTGAGTGGAATTGCATCACAACAGAAAAAACCACAATTTGCAGTCCCACTTCTAGACTACAGCAGACTCTACTAGAGCAGAGCAAGAAAGTGTAGGACACTATAAAAAGATTGCTAAATGGAAACAGCAACCTTTGCCATCTGAGGCTTGGTGATCACTGCATAAGCCACTAACAGGGTGGGTTAAACAGCTTGCCAGTGCGGAGTGATTCCAATGCTGCGTGTTTCCGTGGTTGTCAGTTAAAGCACTGCCTGCAATAATGTGATGTGTTGTTAGCAAAATGCTTTAAATGCTACCCTAAAGGGAGGGCAATTTCAGCAAGGCTTTTCTTTTTCAATATATCATCTGCCAAGCCCAGTCATTTTTATAAGGTGCAAGAGAGTAGCCAAGAAAACTATAAAAAAAAAAAAAAGTATATATATATGTATGTATGTATGTACATATAAATTGTAGGGGGAAGCCTTAAAAAGTGTATTCATCAAATATGGCAAGCAAAGCGAATGTGGTGAAAAGTTCGCAATTTTACTGCATGCTGAAGATATTAGTTGGTATTTAAACAGGACAAAACTGTAATGTCATCGCTGCCTTGGAAACAGGTGCTGACAGCCTGCATAAGCAAACGTTTATCTCTCCCATCAGATCTCAAGGCAATGTGTTCATAGGGGACTGCTGTAGGAGCTCGGCTGGGACTCCAGGAAGGCGCTGGTGTGCTGCCTGCTTGTGAAACATAACGCCCAGCATGCAGAAGGACTACACCTTAAAATATTCTTTTCTTAAACTGTGGATTTCCTTCTGAATCACATGCCCTGTCAGATAAGTCAGTTGTCAGAAGGAGGGGTCTGAGGAGGGGGTCTCCGCCAGACTCTCTGTGCCTGCTGGCTGACCTTGGGTTTACGTGATTTTTGACCTTTTGGATACATCCTTTCAGATGTGAGCCGTTTGGTAGCTCCCTACTCTAATAACACCGGACCTAGAAAGTAACTGTGAAGTGAGAACGTGTTTACGGTCTGATCCTGAGCCTTTGGAGTCAATGGCAAAGCTCCCGTTGACTTTCTTTTGTGTAGGTCTGAAGCTGTAATGCTATTCTGTTCAGCCACATCATGTCAAGGCACCGATGAGACCTTATGGCCCAGTTGGGCCTCCCCAGGGTCCTCCCCCACACCCTGCCAGGAGCCCCATTTCAGCTTCAGTCCCTGCCTGAGCTGCGCTGGCAGAGTGCTGGTCTCCAGCTCCATCACAGCTGTGGGTCCTCTTGTTCTGGACCTGACCCATGTGTTGCCTTCCTAGTTTGACTTTGGCCCTCCGTCATCACCAGGAACTTGCCCAGTGATCTGGGCCCTTGGTTGAACCCGGCTGCCCCCTGGCCTGCCCTGCTGCCTGGCTGGGGTGGTGGGACAAGCCCTGGCTGGAGAAGCCCTGCCCTGCCACCCCCCGAGGACCTCACCACTCAGCCCCCAGCAGTCCCCGTCCTGCTGCGCCCCTGCACTGGGGCTCCTCCTTGTAAAACAAACCAAAAGACTAGAGCCCTAAAAGACACGGCTCACTTCTCCTTTACCACCATTACCATTACCACCTTTACCATTATCAACCAGCGGTGTTGGTGAGGGAATGGCCACCATGCATGTGAGGAGTGACACAGGCACAGACGCTGTGGTAGTCCCCCTTTCCTCATTAAACTCGCCTGCTTTTATTCCGATTGCTTCCAGTGAGGTTATCCATCCACGATGCAACACGCTGTCAATTTACGAATTAGTATTATCAGATATTTATAGGGAAAGCGTTGATTGCATTGCTGCATCGTAATTGCCATTACAAATAATTTCTACTGTTCCAAATGAAATGTGGTTTTCAACACGGTACCAGAAATTGCATGGCATTCCCAGGTGTGCGTGCTTATGTACTCCTCAGGGCAATGTGTGTGCTGGCTTACCTAGGGAAAGTCTCCTTATGTCCTACTTAAAAAGCAGTGTCACAGACTTCTTAAGAGAGTTTATCGCTCTGAATAAAAGGTAAAAAAAAAAATTCTCATTTCAGAATATATAGTTTTTCTGCCATTAGCAACATTTTAGTGCTCTTTCTAGATCCTCTGCAAGATATTTTGATTCAAAAGTTGTATTTTATTCTTATTTTGCAAACTTTCTTGCAAGCCATTTATGGATCCAATACATAAAATAACTTTCCATCAGCCATACTGAAAATGGAGTTTTTGTCTTGCTGAAATGGAGCAGGGTGTAGCTCATCCAAACCCTTTTGATTCCCCTATTAATCTCAGCAACCTATTTCTATCCCGACAGGTGTAGTTCGCCAGGTGAGGCCCATTGTTGGACCTTTCCATGCCATCCTGAAGCTGGAGATGAACTACGTCATGGGTGGAGTTGTATCTCATCGTAACATTGTCAATGTTCACATCTTTGTCTCCAAGTACTGGTTCTGAGAGAGCGTTTAAAATCCCAGTCAAGCAAGCCGCTCCAACCTAAATCATTACCACAAACTATTATGTCATATACTTGTTTGTAAAACCCAATAGTGGTTTTTTTTGTTTTATTTTTAAATATTTGGTTTATAGTTTAAGACAAATAACAAGCTATTATGGTGATTAGACATAGGGTGGAGCAAATTAAGTGAGCCTGATGTAGTAGTTGTCTGTATAAGTAAGTAGTGTGTAAAAGTGCTCAGCTGCCTTTTAAAAGTTTAAAACTATTCTAAATGTTTAGGCAGATCTTAACTATTGCTCCTTGGCCGGATAACCAGAGCGACTGAGGATGTGCAACAAAATAGATGTCAGAGTTCACTGGGATGAATATATGGTATCTTTGGATGGAAGAAGTTTGGTGAGGATTAGTAATTTCACCTCAATATTAACTGCCTTGAAGGAGGCAGTTTGCCAGAAAGTGCTGAATAGTTGCTTTTGGGCCCCAGTAGGATAACTCTGAATAGGCGCCCAGAATTGCTAATCATTTCTGAAAAGTTTAGCCTAGATATTTCAAAAGCGCCATTCAGCTACCGCTACAAGAGGAAGTGCCAAAGGAATTAGAAATAGTAAGAGACTAACAATCTATTGCACATATTAAAAAAATACTTCTTTTTTGTACTTATTATTTGATTGTAAGATTATGTTTGAGTCTAATTAAACAAATACCTCTCATTGAAATTAACCTCTTACAAGGATAACACATATTGCTTAAATTCCATTTCATCTGTACTCAGCAATACGTGGGAAACTCAGACCTATAACTCCTGTCTATTATAGGGGAAAGCTCCATATCTTTTTAAAATTGGTAATAAAACCAGCATGTTAAACTCTACACTTCCTATGCACCAAACCAAGGCATATGTAATAATATAATGAAACTCTCACAAATAAATGAATGTTTAATGTATTTTCCAGGCATCAAAGTAACGTATCTTTTTTATTACAGAACAGAAAATAAATAGCTCCATGTTTCGGTTTGTTATGTTTGTTAAGATATGAGGAAATAAAGTCAGATGGGAAATACTCAAACGTGTGCGATGGTTTCTGCTTACCAGAAAAATCACACAATATACAAAAATATATCTCCTGTAAGCAAATTAATTATACGTATATATTACGCATTCCCCACTCAAAACAGTCCACTATTTCATCAGTCATTATTGGTGCTAGGCATTTGTCTCTTCCTTTCATACAGAAGCCCCTGAAGCTTAAGGGAATCTTTCCATTGACCAGAATGATCTTTGAATAGGACTAATAAAGACCCTCCTCTCTGATCCATTGCAAATAAAAGACCATAACAACTTTACTGTGTACGTGCAGAGCTCTTCATTACATTCTCTGCGGCAGGGAAGCCTCTCTGCCTGCAGCATTCTCACTCCTTAAGCGACGATTCTGTGATAACATATTCTCACAAATAGAATCTGACTAAAGGATGCCCTCTTGATGGTACTCGTTCCCCCCACACTTGCAGAGCATCCCAACCCCGTACATAGCCTGGTTTTCAGGATGCCATCAATAGCGCCCACCTCTACAGTCCTTAGCATTTCAATAAATAGTTACATATTTGCGTAGAAAAATGCTATGAAGCAGATATATTTAGAGCAGGTGATCTTCATCATTCAACTAACTAATGGAGATTCTGGAAAACTCCAAAGTACAAAAGATACTATTGACTTCAGGGGTTACTAGCCTACATAATTCCGATTTAGATTGGAAAGTAAAATGTTTTATTACTCTAACAAAGTCCAAGAAAAGGCGGATAGAAGACTCTCCTTAAATCGTCAAGTTCTTTTTCTTGCCAGTGTAGGAAAAGTAAGTAGCCTTAGTACCAAAAATACAAAAACTGTTTCCATCTGATTTTCTAGACTGTAATTTTTGATCCTTTATTTCCTCTGTAAGTGGTATTTAGTTGCAGTGGAAAGAACTTCGGGACAGCAGAAATCTAATTTTAGGATCAAACTGATGAACAAACTAATTTACAAGCTTCTGTCTGTAAAGGAGAAACCACACACCACCACACACACGCACACCTCTCCCCTTCTTCGGTCTGCACTTTTGAGTAAAAATAGGATAGAAGAAGGATTACCACTGCTTCCTGGAAAACTGTTTTCCTACATTGTCCCAAATAATCTTTGAAAATTGCAAGCAGCTTTTTAAATAGTCCTGATGTCATATGAGAACGTTGATCCAGGAGATGATTTTATGTTTTGTGTTTATAATAAAATTAAAGAGTGCTTAGTGCCATGGTCACTGTGACGTGTCTTAGCTTTTAATAGAGCAGCATAGAAAAACTAGATAATTCAGTAATGATAGGAAAGACTAAATATTTCTCTCATCCAAACCTGTGACAGTAAAGTTTCATTTGTTGCAAATGGGACAAAGTAAAACTATTTGTAATTTTTATTGGCAAATCATTAAAGCTGTTCAAGTGGGAGAACGTGCTGATGACATTGTCACTGAGATCCACTCTGAGGGCTTTTCTTTCGCTGTGCTCTCTTTGGATTGATTAGATCTAAGTTCAAGTCATTTTAATTGTGGGGAAACAGAATCACAAGTAACTGAGCATTGAGGAGAAAACAATGAGAACAAGTACAGAGTGCTGGGTGTTCATCAGTCTGCTTCAGTCATACACAGAACGACATCACGGGCCGTGGAAAAGCAATCGCACACCGTTAAAAGAATGAGTAATAATAATACACAATTACAGATACTACCTAGGATCAAATTACCTGATAAACTATCTTCTTTGACACTAGATGAGTACGGAGAGACAAAAATCACTCGCATGAGCAAAGGCTCACCGGTGCTAGCCAGATTCTCGACGGGAGGAGCAGCGGGTCTCAGGTTGTTCTGCCGAGAGTCAGGCGTCCTGCATAGATGGGAAGACTACTTGTGTGCTACGGGGACTGCTTCGAGGACAAGTCTTATGGCAGGAAAAACTGCCTCACGGTTATTTCCAGTGGGATTAGGACAGTTTGCCTCGGTAAGCAGTCTGTGTACCTAGACGGTTCTGAGTAATCGGGGCCATAGCCTTAGTCAAGTAAAATAATAACAAACCAGGAATATTTCAGATCAATTTGCTGATAGACTGATCTACTTTCTACTTCTTCAGTTTAATAATCACTTCTTGATGGATCTGTAATTTATTAGCAGATAGAGAAGGCAAAATAGCATAGTGTATGGAATCCTAGCGTAGTTACTCCTTTTACAGAGGAAGGGCACGACAGCCAAGGACAATAGCAATGAAGAACAAACAAGTTTCGTAACAGTGTTCAAATCGGTGCGTTCCACGTATGAAAGCTGGATAAGCTTGTGCAGTGACGACTCAAGTTATTTCATGATTTGGAGAGAAACACTGTGTGCCTTTCCAGGGTAGCTCTCCTGACTACAGTGTATGGTAACTCCTGGCAGCCGCTGGTGACCAACTGTAACACTCCAACGTGGCAAACTGCTGGTCAGCGCTGTGAATTCTCTGGAGCTCGTGCAGCATTAACGTCTTCCTGACTCAACCACAAAAATCACACTACGCCTGAGTTTGGCCCATGAAAAATATCATAGCATCCACTTCGCCCACGCAGTTCGTGACCGCTTCTGTGCCTGAACACATGCAATCAATCAGTTCTGCCAACGTGGCCCTGGTGAAATCTGCCCTGTGCAATGCAGGGTGGAGTGAAAAGCAAGGCCCGAGCTGACTTCTGGAGCAGAGTGAGTTACACCGGTGTCACCAACACGTGACAGACTGCACTTTTTACGGGAGCAGGTTCAAGGCAGTTGTGTTCTCACATCCATACCAGTATAAAGGAATTAAAACAGGGGTGGTTTTTAGATTAAATACAGTAACTCTTTATAATGATCTGTAGTTCAATTAGCAAGTGCATGTGGATGACAGCCCATGTTTCAAGCCAGTTAAAAACATGCTTACCGGTAACTGAAGTGAATGCAATTATTGTTTAATATCTAATTCTGAAGAGTGGCACAAAGCCACCAATTCAACACCGGCTGCCTTATATCATCTGGTATGTAGGTACCCCTGTGAAGACAACTCCTTCCAGGAGCACGTGTCAGAAGATGTTTACATACGCTGTTTGTTCCACTGAACGTGGAGCATACACTCTGCTCATCAGTCAATGTGATCTTGCTACCTGTATTTTTTTAAATGAGTATTTGTATTTTTGGTCTTTTTGTGAAAATGTTATTGATGCGGAAAAAAGTAGGTGCCAGCTGTGGCAGAAATGAAGAGCATGGGCTTTTCGAAACATTGTCTGTAAATGATAGCCTTGAGCAATCCTCTTGCAACATTACAGCAGCCTGGATTTAGTATTCTAGAAAAGGCTTTTACAGGGATGCTGACACATGACTTTTCTGTATTCTGTGGTGGAGTTAATCCATATTGCATAAGAAAATTGTGTATATGTATGTATTAGGTGTAGCTTGCTAAGTAGGCTCTTTAGAACACGAAATCCTGATGCCTGAGGAGCAATTCACACCTGCTGGAATGGACATGTGCATGCCATGACCATATTGCCTTTATCTTAACCAGCTGAGCTTGACGGCTTGTCTCCCAAGTCTCTCGCTCTTGACACTAGCAAGATCACTAAGGCAACGGGACAGGAAACCCACCCCAGGGATGCTGTCTATGGGTTGGGCTTTCCCAGGTCGGTAGTCCTTCGCAGAAGTTGAACAAAGGATCCGTTCCCTTTGCAATCAGGTATGTTACATACCGAGCCATTTTAATGTCATGTATATTCCAAACTTCCCATGAAATTGCAGCAAAGTCTAGCCTGTGTCCAGTCAGGAGTAATTGCTATTAGCAGATGAGCCAGGGGGAGCTCATTCTGAGTTTTTCCTGTTAAATTCCAGGTTTAGAGGCAGTTGTGTAAAAATTTATTTCATCAGAAGTAAGGGTGGCGCACTTAGTACCGTCCCTGTTAAATATGCTGCCAGATGATATCCTTTTTGAGCAAGACAATAATCTTAGTTGATAGCTTGATATGCTTACTGGCCAGCTGAATCCAAGACATTAAAGCCTAGCCTGGAAAACCCCATATTGCTGCTGCTGCTGGAAGCGCCGAGGCCAAGCCCAGGCCGAGGGGAGGACTGGTGATGCTTGGCCATGGTTGACATGGTTGGGCACAGCACACGTGCAGCACAGCCCAGGCAAGAACCAAGGCTGAGGGCCCCAGTGCAGCTCCCAAATCGATGTGTGCAGGCCCCAGCTGAGGCTTCTGGCAGCCCTTCCGCACACCAGTTTCTCCATGGTGGCCGGCTCGGCATCACCCAGCCGCCCCACGTCAGCGCTGGCCTGGAGCAGCGGTGGCCAAGACCCCAGGAGGAGCCGGGGGAAGCGGCTGCAGGGGAGGGCTACAGAGAAAGGCCATCACAGGTTGGTCGTGCTAATTAGAGCTTGTTGGCGCATTCAGGGCTGTGCCAGGACTTGGTACCCTCACAGCTGCCATTATGGGCAAATAAATCTGATGGTAATGGAGAAATTGAAGAGCAAGGAAAATATGTGGAAGAGGTTATGAGAGACCAGGCAAGTCAGAGCAACTGCTTTTACAGGTTGCTGAGACAACAGGCACTTGCACAGTGGCAATAAATAGTTTACAAATACCCTGTGAGTGACCAGTGAATAGCACTACAAGGATTTTGAGAAAGGAACATCAACTACTTTAGCTTACTTCCACGTGAAGTCAAAAACCAGGTGTCCTGTGGGGATGTCCCTTGCGTTTGCTATGCTGGGTGTCACACGGCGTGAGCTGCCGTGGCATTTGAGAGCCCCCACGCAAGTGGGCAATGTGCACCGGTTTCAGTGGCCAGATGCACCCAGTCTGGCTCCCTGTGGGCCCTGCGCCCCGTGACAGCCGGGCTCTCCGGGGGCTGCCTCCATGGGAAGTCCCAGGGCTCACAACCCACCACCCGCAGCAGCCTGTGCACGTACGGGGGCTCAGGGTCCAGCCTTGCTGCGTGTGTCAGATGAGCACAGATTCCTCCACATCCTCCACAGTGGCAATTCCCCTTACGTCGTGTCACCGTGACTTATTTCAGAGAGCTTTTGTGAATGTAAAATATTGCTCGCTCTTCCTCTACAGAAATAGACGGACGACTGAGGGATGTCGGCTTGTTTGCCGTAAGTGCGTGCCTTGTCTGCATTTTGTCTTTGTCTAAATGAGATTGTAAAGTGTCTGGAAAATGATCTTGTCTTTTGTATATGATCTGTGTGCTGTATTAGATCAGTACAAAAGTTAGAGTTAATGTAGAAAATTGGTTGTTTGTTTCCCGTCCCCCCTGTCGTCGTCGTCCCACCATCTGTTTCATTTAACTTTTTTTGCTAGTAAATTGTGAGGATACCCTTCATAAGAATAGCAGGAAAAATATTCACGCAGTGGTAAACTCCACTTTTACCTATTTTTTGCATGATGATGTAGTGCATCTCAAAATAAGCAAATGATGCTATGGACAGCATAGTATCTTAAGTTTTGGGCATTCAAAATGCATCCGAGGTAGTTCCAAGCAGAATTCAAGATGAGGCTGTGGGAATTCAATACAATCAAAATAAATAAATGTGCTCCTTAATATTATTTTCTTTTTCTTTTTGAGAAAATCAAAATCTACTTAGAAAAGCATTCTGCAATTTTTTTCTACTGTGGGCATACACTTGATATTGTGTCTTCTCATTTGAACAGTATTTGTTTTCCACAGCAAGGTTCGAGTTTGGGTCCATTGGCTGCCGCTTTGCTTTTGGTTTTTAGTGTGTTTAACACCCAGTCAGAACTAATTAAACATATTCCTTTTGATTTGTGGAAAAGGCCATTCTTTCTATGAGGAAAGAAAAAATCCTTCTCTTCCCTAAGTTGGGTGTTTTGCTGGCTTGTTAAAAGATGTCAGCTGAGGTCTCCCAGGGATGCTCATTCCAAGGGCATGCAGTCAGTCGCCGTCGCAAATAGCACTTGATTGATTGTTCTCTCTTGGCCAAGTCTGAAGCGAGCACAGTTTTGATAAAAACGCCAGAGCCACTTCTGGTTGGCCAGCATGTCCTCAGCCATTAGTGAAGAAATACCCTTTTTCCTAAGCAGAAGCAGTGAGAGGGACCGGAATCTGATTTATACCTCAGGGTCCTGAGTTTGGCTGAGATTTCAAACCTGCCTGCAGGCAGCCCCACACCCTCGCCTGCCCTCTGCGCACCTCAGCCGCTGCCCATCACGGCCAGGGCTCCCCGGGCGGCCCCGCGTGCCTGTGGAGGACGCCCTTCCCTCAAATTACCCGTCTGGTCTGATGCTGAATGGTTCTCCCCACTCTGCACCGGCAAGGAATGCCAAAGCCCTTCCCAACGTCACTGCTGCTTTCTGAGCGCCTTTGTTCCCCGCTGCCTGTGGCGAGCGCAGGAGGTGTGAGGCTGCGTCGAAATTGCTGCTACTAGACAAGAGAGACATAAAGTACACCCACCAAGTCTCCAAAATCATTGATCTGATGAAAGATTTTTCATTCCTGCTGTGGCTAAGAATGCACTATCTGTTCTGTAATGAGCGCTTTTTTTTTGCTTTCACCTTATCCTATTTCATCTCTTTTTTTTCCTCTCCTTTTCCCTTTATTGGATTCTCTTCTCCCTCTTCTTATTTTCAGTCCCCGCATCCATCTTTTTCTTTTTCTTCTATCGCTGGCTGAATGTTTACTTGTAACTAGGCAATTGAAATTAAACATGTCCACCTGACCCAGAAGAGAGATATTGAAGAGCTGCAGAAAGAAAACCTGTCCTGGGGTCACGGCAGACAGACAGAAGCACGCTGTGCTTTCATACCCCGAGTGTTTCACCATGGCACTCTGTATCACATCTAGATTACGCCACCATGGACACCTGCATAGGACAGTTTATGACCACCCTCTTTTAAGTTTATGTCTTACAATTAAATCCACGTACCCCATCACTTCAAGGTGCAATAGCCAATGTGAAGCATGAGGCAATACAGAAGACTCAAAAGCCCTTTTCTGTAAGATATTCCCATTTGGGATGGTACTTTGTCACTCCCTACGGGAAGACAGGCCGCACAGGGGGTCTCTGAGCTTCCTGCATCCGTGGCAAACAGAATACGTGCATCCATCATGCTTCACCTACGTTGGATCAGAGGAGCCAGGTTAAATCCCTGCGGACTGTGGCTAATGCAGAGAAGCCATGTGAGCACAAGATATAAACATACTTTCTCCCTTCTGCTTCCAGATCTTTTTTTCTGAGGGTTTCTCTGTGTGTGCTGTAGATGAGAGAACTGGCTGCTATCTGCTGCTGTCCTTCAAGCCTGCACGGCCATTTGGGGGACCCACCACGCTCTGCAAGCTTCAGTCACGGGTGACACTTCTGCCAGTAGTGCTGAAGCAAAGGGTCAGTCCCTCACTGTGGGCCCAGACTACCGTATTGCAGCAAGGGCCACTGGGTCAGGGGTGTGGGAAGCCACCTCATGGAGTCTACACCACTTGCAGACACAAGTTTCCCGCACTAATTCCCATGTCCTGCTGATAGCATGCTCTCACTTGCCACAAAATGTCATGGCCCCTCCATGAACTCATGCTACAATCAGGTTCTTAGAAGACATTTGGGGTCTGCCTGTGTTAAAAGGCAACTGGCAGAGCTGGCTTGTCCCATCAGACGACCTGGGACTTCGAACAACAACAAGGTGGGACTTTCCCTCCCCTCCTGCAACCAGCGCTGGTCGCTCTCTTGGTAGATTGGGGTCCAGAAGCACAAGAACGGCTCTTCTCTGGAACTGTGCTTAATCACTCGGCTAGGTTAGCTAAATGTCATGTAGGTAGCTACGAACAACTTGGAAGTTTTGTGATTATATCATTGGACATATGCCCCAGCTTATGCTGAAATGATGTTTAGTAGTGATGAAAAGTGAGGATTAAGGATCTGGGCTGTTTGATGCTATTCTGGTACCTGGGTATATCATATCCAGCCCCTCCATGCCTTCACTTACACATCTGCTAGTGGCTCTTGTAACCTCGTAACTTCACTGAGCCATCGACCATGAGGAGCAAGGAGACAGGAGTCACGACTCGCTCCCTTTCGCTTCATCAACGGCGACTGGGCTACCCGAGTCCCTCCACTGGGCTACAGGAGTCCCTCCGCTCTGCGGCGAGAGGAGCAGGTCACCAGCTGGTGTCTGATGATTCACGTGGCGCAGAGGTGCAATGCGGGATTTAATGGTATGGAAAGTGTTTGAGATCCCACGAGGGCAAAGCACTGTTATTTTATGATCACACCAAGCTTAAGGCTGGCGTTGGTACTGCTCTATGGAAATGGATTCCCTCACCCCATTTAAATTAAAAAAAAAAAATCAAATCAAAGAAAAGCAGTTGTATCTGACACCGTGGGTGATAAATATCTTGGCCTGGCAATTCTCGCAGAATGACCTTCGCAGGTTGATTCCAGAGATGGTGATTAGCTCTTTTGTTTTGCCATTAGCTGACGGTTCTCACATGAGTGAGGTGTGGTGCAGGTAACACGGGGGGGGGGGGGGGGGGGGGGGGGAGCTGATAAAAGGGAAAGACTTTTGGGTTCCCTGAATCAGACTGACCCTGGCAAAGGCAAGAGCACCTTTCTCTGAACCTGCCCCATCAGTGACCTCGGACCTGATCAGAGGGACCACCCTCAACTCTGGATGCGAGGTAAGTTAAATTATGTGCTGCTGAATTGTCCTAATACTGCCAACATTTTGGGCAGAAGTTGTAATAATGATAAAAAAGCACCAGTGTAATGGATACCATCATAACTCTGTAACTACAGTTTAGGTTTTGAAAATTACAAATATGTGTTTAAGTAAGGCTAACCAGAAAGTACTAGATGGTGCTTTAACTGTGGCCAGCTGTCTAGTATTTAGAAATTAGAAAAGAATGTTTTTTCCTTCCAAAGTGGAAAAATTCCTGTATGTTTGTACATATTGAGCTGGTGACCATTTGTCCAGCTCAACCTGATGCTTCCTGGTAATCTGTTGTATCAATAGATGACAAAGAACAAAGAACAACTGCACAAAACAAAATGAAAAATGGACTCTGTAGCCTTCAACTTATGATGCACTTCACCTCTTATGGATTAAAGACCCTGTTTGCAGCCACTAAATGTCATAGGTTTTTTTTTTTAATCAGACCCCATCAGTTAACAGGTCATGGTAAGCTTTGCTTTCTTTTTTTTTAACAGTGAGTTTCATTTTGTCTTGAATTATATGTGCGAGACTTAGTGATATTTCTTGAACTCATGCAGGCAACTCTGTTCTTTCCAACTCATGTACCTTTGGCTGCTGATCTCTCTGTAAATGTTTATGATTGTAATTCCTTTTTACCCCTACCCTGAGTGAGCTTCACACCTGACCTCTTATTCCACCTCCTCCTTAAGCTTCTCAGATGTGGAACAGCTGGGAACATGGAATGAGTATTTCAGCTGCCGATGTCTGTGTCAGTCAAACCGAAATGAGATGTTCTGCCCCTGTGAGCCACTGTGTTTGTAGAGCTGCTGGCTCCATGTCAGGCAGAGACCCAGTGAAGAAGGCTATGTGGGTGAGGTGGGCAGACAGATGCAGGAAAGCATCTATGTTAGCAAGCCAAGAAGCCGGCGTTAATGCAGTCTGAAAATGTGAGCCTTCCTGAACTCCTCTTAGGCAAAGGTTATACTGAAATTGTCAGTGGTTCAGGCTTGACTTTCTGATGTCTGGCCAAACACAGTTAGCTGATAGGCATGGGTGGCTGAAAGATTGCTCTCATTGAAGGGCATTGACAATGGAGCTTTTTTTCCTAAACCCACAAGATTTCCCAGATCTGCAGACAAACAGCTTACTGAGACAGGGTTAGAGAGGAGCTAAAACAGAGCTCCACATCTAGGGTAGAGATGGGCTTACCTAGGCAGCAGCAACAGGACTCTGAACAGGCACAAAGGGGTCAGTTGAGGTTGGATTTGGAGATGCTCTCTTCAGTGGTGGTTTTGTACTTGACACTTGGTCTAGAGGCTGCCTCTGCATGAACCTTTCTGGAAGGAGAATGAGCAGTTCAAAGAGCAGTTTGGTCAGCAGGGCCTCTCTGGTATCTCCACAGCAAAACTCAACACCCCCTTTCTCTGGACCCCCATCTCCTCTGAAACACAGAGGCAGTGGGTTGGCAAGAGGGACTGGGAAAGACCTGGTTCAACCTCTTTTCCATGGCAGTCAGTTATGTTCCAGTGAAATGGAGAAAACACTCCTACTGAAGCAAGGAGGAGGAAAAATACAAGCCAACAGGATTGACCTCCTAGCCAGGAAGCGCTGGACTGAGCTGGATGGATGGTCGTGCGCCTTTCAGAGTCAGCGGGGTCCAGCAGCAGCTGCCCACGGAGGGGAGGAACGCAATTGTAATAGGAGGAAGGGTTCGCTGTGTCTTTGCTCTCTACGCAACACCAGGTGTACAGCAAAACCACGCTGGCTCTGCTTGTTTCCAACTGACCATACTTATTGCACCAGACCTGGCTTCTTATGTGCTCGGCTGCTGTGGCAGGGGTCTGGATGGCTTTTCCAGTGCAAGCTGAGGAGGCCTGGTGGGGGGTTCCCGAGCTATCTAAAGCAGTATTATCCAGTTACTCTCCATGACTGCACAGGGGTCAGGACACTGACTTTTATTTCATCTTCTGGCAATAATACTAAAAGCCTAAATTGGTGTCTGTTGAAATTAATGAAAAGTTCATGCTTTGTCAGGCACTCGACACTATAAAGAGACCTTGGGCAAGTGTTTCACCTCTTCACACCATGTTTTACTCATTTCTTCTCTCTGTGGAGGCTATGTAGATGGGTACCTTAAAAATCTATGTTTTGTTAATAAATGCCAGTTGTACTGAACCATTGGGTGGCAGAGACTCCATGGGAGAACAAGAAAATTTTATTAATTGGTTAATAAAAATTTTATTAATTGGCTAATCTTAATAGGTAGCTTTAGATATATGAAAGTGTTAAGACAGTTTGTGGAAATAACCCAGAAACTTCACAGAAACAATGGAAAGGCTGGCTGGAACCACTGCAAGCTGGCGATAGTAATTGGCGAGGCTGAAAAGAAAAGCATCTTCTGTAGTCCTGAGCTCTGTGCAGAGATCCAGTTCGGCACCCATGTTGCTGAGGGGTGCTCACCACCTTGTGCTAATGGGGTGGCTTTCATTAGCTCCTGCAGTCTGCAGTGGGATATCCTGATTTGGGAGGGTCCCAGAGGGGTGGTTTGATCCTGCAGAGCCCGTCTGAGGGCTCAGTGCCCCATAGCACAGTGCTCCCCCCTGCAGCTCTTGGTCCCTGGGTCCCTCTTTCCTTGAACTGAGTGAAGTCTTTAAAATGACATAAATACCTGCTTTTGGGGTGGGAGAGGTAGTCTTCTCCTGATGAGTGGATGGGAAGCAAAGGTCTACCAAGCAGCAGAGCCAGCCGGTTGAGTGTGCAGGCAGGAGGGAGGAGAGGGAGCTGCAGCCTGGGAGACCAGAGACCATGCTGTCAAGCCACCTCCTAAGGAAACAGTGGCTCCCTGGAGCAGCCACTTCTCTTCAGTCTGAAAACATCTACTGATGGAGGTGCAGGTATACCTGAAATGCAACTGTCTGAAGCAAAAGTGAGACAGGGCTATTAATCTGTAAGGACCAGCCTGGAGTCTCCAGGGAATTTGGTGAGTTGGTAGCTCGTGGTGCGCAGCTGCAGAGGCTCCTCCACAACATACTAGTCCCCGTGCAATAGCCCCCCATGGCCTTCAGCTAGCCCACCCAGTCCTGCTGCAATGACCCCAGGCAGACTGGTAAGCAGAAAGCCTTGTTTTAATTTGTCCTGCTCCCCTCCATGTGGCTCCAAGACCACATGCTGTGAAGGTAGACTGTCAGTCAGAAATACCACTGTCATCAAGGACCTGATGGGTGGGATTCAATTGTTTAACCGTGGGCTTCTGGTGCCATTTTAGATGTCTCAGGATGTCCAAGACATCTGTGTGCGGCTTGGGATATGACGGAGGACTTCCAGGAGACCCACACACTTCTGGAGGAGGATGGAGACCAGGGGGCATCTAGGCTGTGACTAACTGCCTGGATTCCAGCACCTGAACCCCACCCCAGTGCCAGGTCCAGGTCACCCTAAAGCACCGAGCTCTCCTGGGGCCTGCTCTGGTGGGGAGACACAGGGTGGGCATGGCTGGCATGGCCATATCTAAACTGGTGGTGCCCTTCTCTCCCTCTGATAGGCGAGAGCTGACTTTATTGATGCAGGGCTGATCCAGTCATTGGTGTCAACAGGAATTGCACCACTGAATTCAGCAGAATAAAAGCCAGCACAGCTTCATGCTGATGGGCTTTCATAACCATTTGTTGACAAGCCACTGTAAAAGGGAAAATTAGGTTTAATCTAACTGACATAATGGGAAAATATAGAATTGTGTGGACAAAAAAAAAGCTGTTTTCTGTCATCTTACCATCTTCCTCAGAGAAGATAGGCAAAAGCAGATGCTATCAGTAGAGGAATGTGTCTAAAGCAATGAAGCAAATCTGGAGGAGAAGATTGTTCAGTGTTACCTTACTTAGCTGGAAGATGGAAAATGCAGACCAGGAAGCAACTGGGCAAAGAAACTGAAAATGCTCAACTAAGAACTGACCAAAATGGAAGAACAATGTAGGCAGAAAGAAAGACTGAACAAGGAGCTGGGGAGAGCTGGAAGTTTATGGTTCTGCTTTTGCCTTTTTTTATCTGATTAAAGTAATTTCAGCCTAATGGGTTGACATCTAAGTGGCTGCTGGATAATATCGGTATAACTGCTCAGATGAGAGAAGAGCATTTGATAGCTACCTGTATGTAAATCAGACAAGTTATTTATAGACCACAAACTCCAGTATATGAATGAGAGGAGCTATCACTTGGCTGGTTCTTATCAGGAAAAAAAAATGAGACCTCCCAGTCTGCCAAAAGCTGTGCCCAGGAAGACCTCTGTGTGAAGTACCTCTGAGGGTCTTGTGGGATCCATCTTTGTGGATCTATCAGTAGGAACTAATAGCAGCAGGCTAGAAAGTTTAAATCCTATTATTTTTCTATTATGTATGAAAAAGCAGAGTTAAATTAATTCCTCCCCCCCTTCACAGAAAGCACATAGAGATTATGGTTCAGAACAACTTATCGATGAAGCAGGAATGAAACAGCTCCGTCTTCTTCTAACTCATTCGCTATTGGTCTCCACTAACTTGCATCTTTTAATTAATTTTTTTGTGTAAATGTACATATAAAGTAGACATAGGCACATTTTACAAAAATAAAATATAATGAATAGAGTAATATAGGAAACCACATAAACTGTATGCCATAAAGAAATAAAGACCATCAATGTGTTGTCAGAGGAAACTGTCATTGAAGTAATTCAATTCTATCAACGGTATTTGTTGCCCAGTGACTCGTACCAGAGGGCCAGCAAGGGTCTGTAACTGAATCGTCTTAAAAACGCTGTTGAACTGAATTCACTTCAATATCAGGTATTTTTTATGGAAACTGGTGGGAGCTTTAAATGCAAAACCCTAAATCACCCTGTTCTGCTCCATTTGACTGGAATTTGAGGACTTTAGTCAAAAAGAGGAGTCTGAAAAAATAATCTTACTGTATTGACAGATCCCCAGACTGGGAGGGAGGCTGCAGGCTTGATTTGACAGGGAAAGAGAGAGTTACAAATGCTTGCTTTCCTATCTTTGTTAATAGTGGAGGGGAAATGGCTGGAAGTCTAAATGGTTCCCTGTGCTCGCAGCTCAGGTTAAGGTAACAGGGTTCACTTCTGCTCCTGATCACAAACATTTGGAAAAGTAAACACAGGTGAGGTAGATGCAGTGAGGATAGTGCTCATCCTGAGAGAGAGAGAGGATGTCATAACAAAAAAGATAAAACATAGCTATAACCAAATTAGCCATGACTAATTTACAATGCTGTGTTGGGCACTATCAGATACAGATAACTTCAACAAATTGGCTTCAAACCACAGGTGCCTCACTCAAGGTTTTAAGTCCCACACATGTGAGATTAAAGGAAATTCAAGAATGTAATTATTTGCAGTATGTTAAAGAGTTTACATCAGATTTTTCTGAAGGAGGAGTTTGTAAAAGCAAGTATATTACAGCCTGTTTACAGGCTAAATACCAACCTGGCAATTATGTTCTGCTTATTTAATTTCCTTTGCAATTCTAATTGCATACACAAGTCGTCTTCCTCCCTGCCCTCTACGGCTCTTCAGCACCTGCCATGCTCTTTGGCATTTCTTCGGAATATCATGTAAGCCACCGTGTCGATATAAACAAGCACTGCTCTGTTCTGCAGCTAGTAAATGTTATATGAAACTTAATTCACACTCAAATAAGGGAGCGCTCAGGTAATTGCAGCCCTGGGTTTGGCTCATAAATACAACATGCTAAAATAACTGAGTAGCATCCGTGTCTGAACTTACACTGCACATATGTCTTCCCCAGACAATATGCTTTTATTCTCTTCTTCCAATTGCAGTTCATGGCCTGAATTTGCTTTCCTGAAGTCAATGGAGCATTGCTATTAGTTTTGACTGGAGAATTTTATCAATGACTAAACCTCTTTGTCTCTCTCTCCCCACCCTCTGTTTTCTTTTTGTTTGATTATTCTACAGTGCTAATGCATTAGACCTTCTATAACACATCAACCTTATTTTTTGTTTACCAAAAAGGAAACTCTTGGGGAGCCAACAACAAATATTTGATAGGCTCTGCAGATCTGAAAACATTTTCCATATGGCCAGATTTCTGAAGGTTTGCAGACGCCTAGTGAGATTGTTATAAGAGTCAAGACAGATTAGCTATGTGTCATATTTAGGTATGTTAACGCTTTTTTTAATCTAGTCCTTATCTCCTCAAAATCTGGCTGTATAACAAATAAGAAAGAATGTGCTAAGGTATTTACAGAAAGGTATTTTTTTAAATACCATGCTTTCCTGACTAGAACATGAAAATAAAATATATTGGACTTGGTAGAAAGTAATGTTGTACTTTCCCACTGCCCACCCTTAAATTTAAACTAGAGATTATATACATAAAACTTGAAGCAAATTGACAATAGTATTGGCACGTCAACTGGGACTGAGGAATCGAAATGCTGATATCCTATAAGATACCAAGGCAATATGATTCAACTAACTGTAAACCACCTACATAGCAGTGCAAATAATCGCTGGTTAAACAGTGGAAGAAAGTCTAGTGATTAAATGACTTGCAGCCTCTTTGCCTTCAGCTCACGGTCAATAAATCTCATTTGAAAAGTAATACTGCCCTTCGCTTATCCCTTCAGCACGAAGAGGCCATCATCATCATCGTGCTATATTATTTCTGGCCTCACAGTGTTTGCACTGCTGACCTATTATTAGTCAAGTTATATCATCATCTATGACTAAGTTGGTTTGTCAGAAGCCAGTAGGTGGAATTGTCCCAGCTCACTGTGGCACTCATTGATGGAAATAAAAGCATTTCTCTGTGGGAGGGGAAGAAAGATGAGAGGGACAGGTCCATGCGATGACTGACTGCAGCTGGTGACAGAGCAGATGTGCATCCTGGTATGAGGCTATATGTAGCCCAAGTTGCTTGGATGCAGTAGGTTATAACTGCCCACTTAATTGTGTTAAATGTCTTGAAGGGGTAAGAAGCAGCTCAGGAGGGCTGAGCTTTATCTTCACGCTGTCCTTGATGTTCTCTGTCGCCTTGAGCAAATTGTGTAGGCTTTGTCTACACTAGCGAGCAGTGAAGCGTAAAAGGATCAGATCTGGAGACTGAAACAGTTGAAGGTAAGGAGTTGATGTTCACCCTCCACAAACACACAAACACTACAGTTTGGGTTTTTTTTCCCAAAAAAAGTCTAGTCTGATCCATAGTACCCAACATCCATGAGGCTGGAGCACATTAGGAGCCCTCTTAGTATGCATCTTGATTTAGTTTCATCCAGGGTGAATCCAGCTGTTGCTCTATGACCTCTCCACAGTATAAACCAAAGCATAGTAGGTGGGGACAACCAGGAGATTAACTTCAGAAGTGCACTAATGGTACAAACTGAAATGCTAATGCAGATAACCCTTTTACTCCTGCTGTCTCATAGGGATATTGCTATACTAGGTGCATTTATGTGTGACCTGTTTAGCTACTATCATAATGATAGTAGATGTGATAGCATATTTTATTTCAGCATTCACTTGACAATATGTAAGCAAAGACTAAATGATGTTTAGTAGGTGCATAATTAGCAGAGGTTAGGCTGAAAACGAACAAGGAGGTGGTTCTTCACACAATGGGTAATCAAGCTGTGGCGTTCCTTGCTACAGGATATTGTAGATACTAAAACTTCACAAGGTTACAAAAGTGGCTGCACAGATTCCCAGAAGTAAAATTCACAGAGGGATCTTTTTTCAAAGACCTTTCCTGTGTGTCCGGAACTCTGAGCTGCAAATTGCTGGAGGATCAGAGACTGTCCTTGGGAAGAATCACTACATGCTTGCCCCAAGTACCCAGTATTGGCTGCTGCCAGAGATAGGGTAATGGAGCAAGATAGACCTCCCATCTAACATGTTAAACAATTTGTGAATCGATCACTTCTTTCTTTAAGAGGCTTTAGATTTTTCAAATTTAATCATTCACATAAAATCATTCCAATAAGTAATTTCAATTATTCAGGTTTTGAATTATTTTTATTTTAAATATATCTCTTTGGAAATGATATTATGGTTCCCCAGGGAGAGGGAAACTGCATATTCCTTCTTCCAGAATAGCTGAGGTCCTTCTACAGGTTCAGTCTCACAATAATGCCACAAGCCTTCCCCCAGAGTTGGGAAGTGGTGCGTGATGGGAAAGGACACAAACTCTGTTGTCTGAATGATGCTGTGGCAGAGTACTGAAAACTGAATGTTGCTACTTCAGCCTCAATATTTTGGGGACTGGGCATGCATGTTTTTCCACAGAAATGTGATTTCCCTAGAACCCAGATGCTTTTTATGAAAACAAATCTGTTCAGTCCACATCTCGGCATCCCACCAAACAACAGGCAAAAAAAATCCCTTCCTGGCTCACATTGAAGCTCTTAATCTGCCACTGGTGGAAAGCCTCAGTGCACACATAGATTTATACTGCATTGTATAGCTTATAAGGACACAAGCAGCTAGTGTCGCTGTTGGCCAAGCTCAGACTTTTCCACGTTCATCAGGGGATCGGATGTTCTGGTGGCTCAAACCAGGTCTGAAAGAGCAGCTCCATAATACTCAGAGGGGTTATATACCTCATGACAGGTTTCCTTCTCAAAGCCAGTTTGAGAATCTCCTGCTCCTCAGCAGTCTTTTCAAACCCTCTGTGGTGCTTTGCTATCCCATCGCTATGGCTGACACAACTCTATAAGCACTTGTGTTGTAAACCAGGTCTTTTATGTGATCTGTATTTAAAAAAAAAAAAAAAAAAAAAAGAAATGACTGGTTTGCTGTTGAAGGTGTTTTAACCCAGGTGCTCTTAGCAGTCCAGTATATAGGTCATTACCATAAAAGATCACATAAACAGAACAAAGCAGCTATAAATAACAGCACAAGGGTGTTAAAAAAAGAAAAAAATTACCTTTGCTTTATCATAGAAGTAGGGTACACACAGTTTGGAGTGCCTATACTTGTAGTGACTATAATTCCTTTGTCCAATTTTTGGCCTCAAAGCAAGCAGCCTTCCTCCACAGTCCCACGCACAGTTACGGTCTTTGTGCAATTCAAAACATGGACTTTTTATCAACCAGTGGCTAGAACCTGTCTGACATTGCAGGAAATATATTTAACCCCTTCTCCATAGACTGGGTGAGGTCTGGCACTTTTTTTCCTTTTGGATCTTAGTGTTTGGGCAGAAATTTTCTATGCCTCAGGTCAGTTTTTGTTTCTTAGCCAAAACAAGCCTGATGTTTTCAAGCATGAAGCTGTGGCAAATCAGAGTGACTGCAGACCTGAGCTGATGGGTGCCAGAAGAGGGGGTGAACATGCATCCTGCCACAGAGGAGCATATGATGTGCTGCCTGTTGATAAGGAAAAGTCTAAATTTGCAGTTTTCCTATATTGAAGTAAGCATGGATTTCTCTCTCTTTTTTGTTGGTGGTGTTTTGTTGTGGTCTTTTGTTGTTGTTGGGTTTTTTGTTTTGTTTTTTTGTCCTGGCATGCTCTCAGGCTGCTGAGCAAGCGCTCCCTAGTTCCCGGGTGGGATGGCCTTTCTGTCAGGCAGGCAACTTTTTCGAACGCCAAGAAAATCTACAAAAATACAAGAACTGAGCAAGTTCTGAAAACCAGGAGCTTGCAAATGCTCAGTCAATAGGAGTATGTTAGGCTTCAGCGCCTAGCCACTACATCTTTTTAAGCAGGTAGAATTTATGTGCACAGCTGTTATAGATGAAACCATCAGATCTCACCAAGGCTCTTTGGTATTGAATCATCTTAAGTTTTCATCGCCAAGTGCACTAGAAGCTTAAACTCTGCCATGGAGCACGCCCTGAAGTGTCAATCTGACCTTTGAAATTCCTGCCTCCTGCCTTAGGTCACACGGGAGTCATGGGTCGGGCACCTCTGCAGCCTCTCAGTTCCCTGGAAAACCCAGTTTGTCAGGTGCGCCAGGCCCTTTTCTTCTCAGGCACTAGACTAGACTAATTATATGTCACCTCTAGGATAGGCCAAATATTTGGAAGGGGACCTGGTCATAATTGTTATACAACCTTTGAACAAAAAGAAGTGACAAAAAGAAATCTTAGAATGGAAAACGGGGTTTGAAGGAAAAGTGTCTGCAGCCAATGGGGTTAAAATACTGATGGAATTAACTGTTTGTTTTTCAAGAAAGAACATTTATTTATACAAAATCTCCCAAACCCAAGGCAATTCTCAGTCCCAAAGGTTGTCATGTAATTGTGGTATGGCATTCAAGCTGTTCTGCTGCAAGAGTCTGCCTTCAGCTATATTGCTTGAGAAAGATTAAAGGTATCCTATCGAGCTGCAGCGGCACAGAGCTGTGACAGTAATACTGTGGTTACTTTAGCTGAAGTGATTATATTTTGAAATGGGAATAATAATTCAGTGCAGAGCTGGAGAAAGCTTTGTGGTGACTTTAATTACTCAGTTCTAGTTGTGTAACTGGATTAAAATGGCATTGCAGAATAGTGGCACTGTACTTGACATCCCAATTTTTCTTCCTTAAAGGGTTTTCCATGTCTTGAGCTGCTTATTTTCTCCTTGAGATAAGATTCGGGATGTCAGTTTGGAGGAGTTAAGTATATGTTTCAGCAATATCGGGATTACTTTGTTTTTCTTTAGCTTTTATGTTATATTGATATATAAAATGGAAGATGCCAAAAAAAGTGACTTTAAAACCATAATACATGTTCTTTTTAGCAACAGATCTGTACGAAAAGCAGGATAGCATGTTTGTTGTTAAGAGCTGCTTGTAAAGGGATACACACAAAAAGCGGTTTGCAATGCGTGGAAGGAAGTTTGATGTGGTCTGGGAGAAATAAGTGCCATCTATTGGGACTTTATCCACCAGCAATTAGCACATCTCCCCACACGTCTCCCTTCTAGGGTGTATTACTATGCCCTTTTTCAGTTTGAGGTTTAAATTTTGTGAAATGGAGCTGTGCAGTATGGGCAGAAAATGGTCAAATGCTCAAAGGAGTCGGCACAAAACAGTGAGATATGTAATCAGGCATAGAGTTCTGGGAGCACGGCAGGGATGATGCTGTGGCCCTGTTGAATTTGACTGCTACAACTGCAGTGTATTTACCCATGCATTTATGCAGTAACTTGCCTCACCAATGTCCCAGGGCATACAAATGAAGGGCAGAAACAAGAGCCAGACTATCCAGCCCAATCCCTTGCAGAGATAATGTTCTTGCAATTGAGGAAGTTCACTTTTATTCAGCTAAGGCAGGTAATGGAAACCAGGTTCACCAGGCCACCGTCTCTGCTTGCGCTCTCTGTATCACAGCTGCTTTCCTGCTTTTACCCTTCCTGCTTCCTTTCTGCTCCCCCAACCCCAAGGAGACATCAGGTCTTCGTTTCGTGTGTGCTGGCTCCTCAGCTTCTGCTTTCCAAGAACAGTACTTCCCTGGACCCTGGGCTGAGTTTACCTAAGCATTTCCCAGGTATCTGCTTACGCTCCGTGGTGCGAGACGGGGAGCTAGACCTTTGGTCTGACCCGCAGCCGTTGTGTTTGTTGCTGTCATTGAGGTCCTGAGCTGTCCCTGACAGAAAGTGGGACGTGGATATGTGAGGAGGGGTTCTTGGCTGGGGATGTGAGGCAGGTTTAGGAGTCTTGGTCCAGGCAAATTTCTCTAATGAGAAATTTTTCTTGCACACAAGCTAAGTGTAGCTCATGCTAGAGTTCTCGCTAAACCAAGAGCAGAAAGAATCCTGAAGTCAAAACAATTCAAGGAACAAAGCTTCCCTTTCTCCTCTGAAGAGTTTAACCCACAGGCCAGTAGGTTTAGTTGACAAAAGGAATGGAAAATCTGATACATGCAGACAGATGCAGACACGTATAAGATACATAAAGTAGTTACCTGTAGGCATAAGGATTATAATACAAACATACTGATGTTTGTCCTTACAAAGGTGGGAATGTCAGTATAAACACTGAAGTGCTGGTTTCTATACCATCAGGTAATGATCCATCTTTGACCCTTGATAATGTACAGGGCAAACTTACTTATCCATTCAGCTGATGAGCAGAGAAGCAATCTGCCCCTCTGATGGCACGGTGTTGCCTGGATGGGCTGCAGGTGTCTGAAATTAGCTAGAGATCTTTTCAAGACTGTATTACAGCCCACCTGGGCTGTGCCTGCCCCTCCGGAAAGGTGTGTATCTTCCATAGCTCCTACATCACAGCCGCCAGCCCGGTGCGGGTATCTCAGCTGGCCTAAATCATCTATTATGGCGCTGCACATCTGTGTTCAGGCACCTGAATCGCTCCCCTCAGGAGCTCTGCTGGAGCCTGTATTCAGAGAGAATTACGGCCAGGCAATAGTGGATTTTCACCATTGGGAAGACCAACACACTGTGGAAGGAAGAAAAAAATGTTAATAGATTACATAGGGACTGCCTGACTAAAATGCTACCAGCTGTGCACGGGAGCAGGGAGTTTTGTTACTGCTAGCAGGAAAGGGAGTAAAATGCCCACTTTGTTAGTTTGGGGAGACCCAATTTGTAAAGTTCAAATCTGCATTCAGACCAAAGTCCAGGGTTATTTTGATCAAAGGAGTGAGTATAGCCTGCTGCAGAGACAAAAACAATAGCCAGACTAGACTGGCAGAGAGCGAGCTGAAGCTTTCAACCACCAGCTTCTCATTTCTTGGAGCGTTAAGCCTGGATACAGCTGTCCGGGAGTGAATTAGTGCACAAAGAAGCTGCACTTGGGAGCACTGAGGCTCTGTTAGGTAGATAAGACACTAGGAGTAGATTAGATTGCAGTGTGCTGAAGGAACATCTGTTTTGGGAACAGCAGGAGGAACAGAAAGAAAAAGACAATATAATTTGCAGAAGTTAAGTTTTTGACAGTATTGACAATTTGAATTATTGGATTTCCAGTAAAGTTCTGCTTGTTCAACCATTGGTGAACTTTCCTGCTGCTCGCTGCTGGCATGGAGCTGTGTCATTGCAGGAGGTGCAAGGAATTTGCATATAATGGATACTGCAGTGGAGAAGGGCCAGTTCAATGGCCACACTTGATTTAAAGTGGTGAACTGCACCAAAGACAGCATTTATGATGTTGTAAAAGCAGCATCTGCATTGCTCAGGGTTATTTAAGAACTATCTTTATTGAATCACTCATCGGGTCAGCAACATGAATTTAACAGCACAACCCCCTCCTGCTCACCTCTTTTATATCTCTGCATGATGTACTTTTGTCCTGAAAAAATAAAAATAACTGGTCCTGACAACAAGTGTCATTTGAAGAAATAAAAATGCTGACAGGACAGAATGGGTCAGCAGCAGACACCAATTTTGCATTTAGGGCTGCAGAGGCTACAGAGAGCTCCAAGTGCTGCATTCCCAATGAGGATAACATCATTGATTTATTTCATAATTTCCCCTGCCTCTCACTGATAGATGACTGCTTATTTTGATCCCTGGAAAACAGTTCTGCACAATAACATAGGTGCATTGAATGCTCCAAAGGTCAAGCAGCTTGAGCATGGGAAAATATTTGTGAATGAGGCCCCAAAAAAAACTACTGAAAGAGGTGATTTCTGGCTCAAAGATTAGTCTTCATTTAGAGACTGAGAATTTATTGCTGCCCAAACCAGCATTATCAGCTTTCTGTCAGCAACAATCATCAGGATTTCCTTTCCCAATCAACGTGAGCTGTGACCTCATCGTTGCAAAGGTGAAACCCTGACAGGGATTAAAGGCTAATAGAGAGAAATGAGGTAGCAGGGCTAAACAAAGAGGAGATTGTTACATGGCAATAGCGAACTCGGGCAGAATGTTACAGCTGAAACATGAACCACTGAGCCAAAGGGGAAAAACAGAGTATTTTTAAGAAGAGCCTTAGTAACGCTGGGTCTCTCCGTCTTTCAGTGGAGAAGGAAGGCAGACTGCCATCCTTGCCGTCAGAGATTTTTGAAGCAGGATTAGCATAGCCTTGTGGTTTGTCAAGTGTTTAATTGCAATTCTGCAGGGACGCAGCCTGAAAGACACTGGAAACCAATTTAACAATCATGCCTATCATTATATACACCAAATTGCTCCTGTGCACATACAGTATTTAGGAGTCTGAAACAGAGAGCCGAGTCGGGAGGCAAGGTTTAGAACATGAAAAGTGATGAAAGGCAAATACATGTCTGATATTCATCAAAGCAATTTAATCCACGGCTGAACAGTGAAAAGAGGTAGAAAGGATTTTATGTTGATCTGTGAGTTATTAATTTTTTTCATTCATCCCTTCACTTTCTGGAACCAACAAGTGAGGATATTTATTCTGGGGGGATTCTCCTCCCTTAAAGGTCACTCTTGGCTGCTGCAATATCTTTTCATCTTAAAGCTCACCACAGACTTGATTCAAGTCCCAGTGGAAGCAGTCTGTGCCCTAACTTCCAGGGGGCTCTGGATCAGTCCCTTCGGCAGTCTCCAACATGCCCCTGGTTTTTCCAGCAGAGGTAGAGTTGTGCTGTAGTCCAGACCCAGGTGTTCTAGAAGTTCATGGCACCTAGGTTGCTTTCTGCATGTTTCAAATGGCTTCAGCCCACCAATACAGGGTACCATCTCATCGTCCTGTGTGCAGAGCCCTCTTTAAAGGCGACCAGACAATTTGACCTCCCACTGGAGCACAGAAATTACCTAACAGTGCTGAAGGTACTCAGCACCTTACTGCATGAAGTCTTCAGGTTGCAATCACTTGTGAGTCTCCAAGTGGAGGATTCAAAACTAAATCCAACCGAAACGTATGAGAAGAGTATTGAATTTGATGTGGACCTGTTATATTTAACATGGGCTACTTGCAGCACATCTCAATCTGGCACAATTTCAAGTGAATCTTAAGCAGAAAGGCTAGATGAAAATATTTTGATGATGATGAAGTGTATCTATCAGGGTCCTTGCTGATACTGAGCCGCCTTCAGAAACTGCTCAGAATAAAAATACCTCCAGCCTAATGCATTTTAGGGCTTTCTGTGAGGAATCAATGCATCTTTAAAACCTCCAAGGTGCTTTATTCTTTATATTTTAGAGATTAATGTCAGCCACAAATACAACAAGGTTAAGCCCTTCTCTAGTAAAGAAATAATCAACTCGAGCAATCTGGTTCTTCCCCAGCTCCCAAAAGGTGGAGCTGCAGGAACAGCCTTCAGCTGCTTTTGAAATGTTTTTAAGCTTGCTCCGAAACTTGAAGTCACGTGCAGATAATCCTCAGCCCACAGGGAAGCATTAAGATGCAAGGTTCATATCTGCGGAGGGCAGCCCGACTGAAATTTGGTTCGTAACTAATGATAAGAACACACTTTTGGAGGCTGGGCAAAGTCAGTGCCCTTTCTGGGCTGAATTGTGTGGTTTTGGCATGGCTGAAACTTTTCACTCAAGGGCATTAAAATATTTAATTGTATGAAAATCTTAGAAATATTAGGATTTAGCAGCGCTATAGCTTGAGCTCTATTTTTTAGTGCCATCAAGCTAAGAAACATGAAGCCTACTGGCATAGAGGTATAGAGTCCTGTAGCAAAACCCAAAGCTATCCAACATCGAAAGGCAAGTGGCAGGCTTTAGATTTGTTAGACAACAGTTTTCAGGGGGGAAGACCCATACATCACGCTGAACCGAAGGGGAAATTTAAGTAGGCACAATGTAATTACCTTATCTGGAATCAGGCCAGGAAACCAGACTGAGATCTTTAGTCTCAGTGAAAACTGTATGGATTTATGCTTGGCAAACTAATTGCCATGAATAATTTATTAATTTATATGCTCTCTTTTGTTTTCAATTTAATTTTTAGTGACCGACCACCTGCAAACAAAGTAAACTCTTCTCTTTTTTTTCTTCCTATCTTCAGTTGTGATCAAACACTCATCAGGATCCATTTCAGTTGCTGCCTTTCTTACAAAGTTCTTGTGTTATTTTACTTTATTTTATTCATGCTATTTCTGCTTCATGGACGACTGGATCTCCAGGCGCAAGAAAACTAAGAAGATTTCAAGATCTGAGCCTATTTAAATGTCAGGTTTGAATGTTTTTACCAACACCTGAATTTGGGGGAGGTGGTTTTTCAGACTTTTGCAACATGGGAATACTTTAAAGACAATATCAACAAACACCATGTCACCTGTTAACATGCGTTATTCGGGAATGAACACTGGAGGTTTCACGCTGGCATGTGGTATAAAGCACCTGTATCTCCCTCAAATTACAGGGTGTGCTGGCACCTTAATTCCCACACAGTCCTGTGAAAACTCTTATCCTACAGAATCAAGATACATTCCTTTGAGATCTTTGGCCTGGTGTGTTTGAATACATTTTTATTTGTATTATAATCAACTCTAAAGCATGCTAGCTAGGGAAAATAGCTGTGCTTTCCACAACATAACCTATTAAGGGCAGAGACCAGCATTACTCGGCTACAACTACCAGAGCCCTCCTCATTTCCTCCCTCTCTCTGCAAACACACTCTAATTTGGAATGAGCTGGAACTATTTTTTTCACTATATATATTGAAGACAGACTTGGTGTTTGTATTGGCCCAGGGCCTGACATGGCATTTGTGAGGATGAACCACAAGCATGCGTACTCCAGCTACGCTGAGCTAGGAAAATGTGCGCTACAACCAGAAACTACCTTCTCCCCCCGCCCCTCCATTTCCAAACCGATAAGGCAAGGGGGAAAGCACCCTTCAAGCTTCTCCTTTCCAACTTGTAGCCACGGCTTCCTTTCTGACATCCCACCGCTCTGGACAGGCACGCATTGAGACCACTTTGCAGTGCTAGGGACGGTCAGGGCTGTGTGAGCAAGCTTTGTGGGATGGCTTTTGCAGGGATGGGAGGGGAGGAACATGGAACTGGTCATAAATGGATAGCGCTTTGGCTTTTTTTCCAATAATTTGCGAGGCAATATAGCTAAGCTTCATGGAGGAAAAGATAATATACGCCTAATATGGGTAGTAATTGAGCATGTTCCCAACTGGAACAAGGAGGAGAGAATATCCCAAGGAGATTATAACTCCATATCCCAATTTGATCCCTGGCATGGATAGCTTGGCCCCGGCTCCAGCTAGCAGTAACTCACACATTGCGGTGAGCAAAACTCCACTGCATTATACAAAGACGAGTTCTGTAGTAAGATTAATCCGAAATGGTGCGATAGCGCGGTTTGGCGCATGAAGCAGCTAGTGAACTGCAGAACCTTTGACTGGATGGCCATCAGTTTAGATCTCACCCGAGCTGGTAGCAGCGAAACTCCCCCAGACAGAGACTCTCCTGTTTTTGGGCGCCTTTCACAGGGAATCGTGGTTTTCTCACTGCTACCACAACATCTAATACAAATAACACCTCCCTGTCTGGTAGCTTGCCTGAGATAGACTGGTCCTGCACCAACAGAGCTGATAATTGATCGTATTTGAACAGGTGCCATCTTAGGGTTCTACCTTTGCTGAGGATCATCAGTGGAAGTGCTAGAAACTGAATGCCAGCTGAGACCCCGGCTATTTCTGTCCTCACTGCTGCCGTATGGGAAAAGCTCCCGTGATGCTGCAGGAAGCAATCGGATAGTAAGAAGGGAATGGCACCTGCACACAGTGGTCACAGAGATGCTCGTCCTTGTTTGAGGTCAATGGGAGCTTCTAGATGCCCGATTAACTTCCATTTTTAAAGCCACTTACTCTCCATCTGTGGTCAGCAGAAGGTTGTTCATCTACTGGAGGTAATTCCTACAAAATACCTTCATTCACAGTGTGACTGGAAAAAATACTGTCACTTGAGCTCATTAAGCTCATTTGACCAATTCATTCAGTGAAAGTATTTCTTTTGCTAATCTCTGAATCTGAATTCTCTCAGTGCCAGGAGGCACACAAGGCACGAACATCGTTCTTCCACTTCGATCGGTCTGCGGCTGCGTGCTCTGGAGTCCCAAGGGCCACAGCGCAGTCTTCTGTTGGTTTTTTCCTCAAGACATGACTGATCCAGTTCCATCTCCTCCTCCTCACTTTGTTACTGATTTTCTCCATCCCCGCCATTTCTGATGCTCGTCGTTTCTGCAACTTTTTTTTTTTTTTTTTTTTTCTGGGAGGAGGTAGTTGGCCTCCTGCCCAACCCCCATGACTTGGAGGGCCAGTGGTTTTTCTGTCAGGGTGGCCTTCCCTTAGGCTGTGTTGGTTCGCGGCACCTTCTTCAATTTTATCCGGTGCACCCTCCGGAGAGGGATCCCCTATCCACCACCCAGGGGACGCGCCTTCTAGCCGTGCAGCCCCAGCCGAAGGTTTCTTTTGCTAAACCGGCAAATTAATTCTGTACTTTTTTCACAATATCCCTTGAGATTGCATTGCTGGCACTTAATATTTGCAGTTCCAGACTTATAAAAGTAGCTGTCCATTGTCATTTCTACCTAGATTATGCAGACAAGGACAGATTAGGATGCACTCTACTTTCTCTGGTTTTATCCAAACACTGCAAAGCTTTTAATGGAAGTTTCCTTCCTACTTCACATTAAAATGTTCATAAACATTTTTAATCCCCACTTCAGAACATGAACAATTTCACAGAATTCTCTGAGAAAGAAATCAGTTACTGTTTTTGCGAAAATCTGAAAAACACTTTATTTCATCCAAATTCAAAATTTTAAGAGGATAACATCATCCAAAATTTGGAAAGCTTTCATCAGCTCTGAGACAGATATATTTATAAACTGTCAAAAAGTGGACGTAGTCTGATTGGGATTTTTTGCGACTGAAAGAGACAAAACCTCTTTACATTTAATGTTAGCAAGAGCTAATTCAGATAGTCCACCTGAGCATCTCCTCTAAGTGAATTATTAAGAAGGCAAAGGTAGACACATTGAGAAACTGCAGTTAATATGTTTCCCTGATACATTCCTCAGTCATTTACACATCCTCTTTTTGTTTAATCATTAAATCAGTCAATCTTTTCTGCTTCACGTGAGTCTAACTTATATTGTTGTGTAGGGATCTCAGACATTTTTTCCTTCAGAAACCTTGCAGTGATTAACAAGATTGTCTTACAAATCAAAGAAAAAAAAAAATCAAGAAAAGAGTTTTTGTCTCTATACAAGCCGGCTGGCTTCACTTGTTATGGAATTTTTCCCCTTTACTCCTGGTAAAAAAAAAATTTACCTACCTAGCTCCCAGTGAAGCCCTCTCAGCAAGATTCTTAAATGCAAAAGACAAGTAGGATGGTGCTTTTAAGAGAGATTATTGGACAGAGTGTCTGTAGAGGTTGAAATACAACTTTAAAAAGAAGGTATTTTTGAGAATCTTGGCTTGAGGAAGGAAGGTGGAAGCCGCTGTCAGCCCAACTCTTTGTTTGCCAGAGGTCAATGAGTGATGAGAAGAGATTACACAGCAAGTCCATAATATTGAGTAACGAGCTTTGAAACTCTTCTGAAGCTCTAAGCTTGCATTTACTCCTTTCATTTCTTCTGCATCGGTCTGAATAAATCTTTTAATTAAAAAAATCAACATCTGGAACAAACATTGATTTGTCACGTAAACCACAGTGCTCAACAAGTCTTCTTGCTGTTTCTGGCATTAGAGTGCTGCGGGTGAGTGCGTGGCTGCGCCTGCACCGAACCTGCTCAAGGGACGGACTCCGTAGGGTTTTCTCCATCCACCCCTTCTCAGGAACATTTTCCCCTGGACCTAACTCTCTAGAGCCTTCCATTGACTGGCATTTTTCTGCCCTTTCAGACAGGTGTGGGCAGTCCCGTGCTGCCCTGTGCCAGGAGGGGACAGGAGGGATGCGGATGGCATTTTCTGTTTCAGGAGTTGCCTGTGACTTGCTTGGGGTTTAGTTTGGGCTAGGTCCACTGTAGCTCTGGGCTGTGTCACAGCACTACAGGTGGCTATCTACCCAGCACAAACTGTAAAGTTTATCTTCCTTTCCAGCTCTGACCTGCCTCCCCAAAATCACCCACCCTATCACACTTTGCGGGAAGGATGGCAATGCCAGTTAGCACGTCCTGCCCTCTCACGCTCCCTGTCCCTCCTTCCTGCAGGTCCCCATCTCCTCCCTTGTGTTAAGGTGAGTGTTGAGCCACCACGTGGTGGACCAGCATCAGGAACTAATGAAAATAATGACAATAATATGAATATGGATATGGGTATGAATATGATGTGGCAAAAGTGTAATGGTCAGATGAGGTCACCAGACGGATGTGTGGCCACAGAAACACTCGCACCAGCGCAGCGTGGGAGGCGGGGAGGTGTGGGACACCAGCAACCAAGAGCAGGCAGGAGGAAGGAGGGCAGAGAGTCCTGGAGATGGCTTCCAGCCTTCCTGCTGGATCAGCCCTCTGAATCGGCTCGTTCCTCCCCGGGTGACTGCTAGACCTCAAACAACAGAGCGAGGGTGGGAACCGGCACCCGGGGCAAAGCAGGAGAGCTGTCAGCTCCAACATCAGTCTGCAGCCATCGCTTTCGCCTGGCTCGACTCCCTGAGCTGGATCATCGGCAATCACCACCAGCGCAGGAGGGAGGCCAGACAATTTCAAGGCAGATGATTTAAGTCATCTCTGGCTTCTGAGAGGTACAGTGTCTGACAGGGTATTTACTGCTCTTCCCCCCATCCTTGCCTACCTGCCAGGGAATGCCATGGGGCAGAAATGGTGCTGGGAGGCTCTTCTTGATGTTTGCCACTGCACCAAGGGCTGAAAGGCCCCTGAACACTAAGAAGGGCTGAAATATGCCCCAGTTAATGATACCCCAGTAAAATACCAGTGTATCAGAGCAGTGCTGCTTTGCCCTTGTTTAAAGGAATATAGGAGAGGCCAGACTGCGCGAAGGTATCCTCTAAAATAAGGAGAGGAATTTCTTAGAAAGGCTTTTTGCGGCATATCAATATACATTGATATGGGAGTAAAGCAGCCCAACTCATTTAAGACTGGGAACATTGTTAAATAGTGAACACAGTGGCTGAGTCTGCTGTTGTGTTTAAAGGGAGGAAAAAAAGACAAAAAAAAAAAAAAAAGACAAAAATGGCCCATTCATGACAAAACCAGTCGTTATTTCTTCCTTTACAAAAAATGCGGAAGAAAGGGAAAAGTGCTCTCATGAGAACCTGTATGAATTTCCTTAAGAGGGTGTACTTTAGATGGAGAATAAGCTAAAGTCTGTGAGATATTGGGTTTCCAAGGTAACAATGCAATGTTTTCAACAAGAAAGCAAATAGATGTGTAAGCCCAAAGTAAATCATTAATGTGCATCAGTATTTTTGAGATGGGTTGGAGTGACTTACATATTGTAGTCCCTCTTTATTTAATATTTCAAAAGTGTTCTTTGATTTAAAAGCAAACACTTAATAGGCCTCTTCTCAGACAATTACGCTCCCTTTTCTACACAGCACTCTGAGAAGAGACTGGTTATTGATGCCATCTAATAGAACAAACACACAAACTTGATGGAGTCAGACAGAACAGAGGGGCCTTGGTACATCAAGAAACTTAAACACAGGCATTATTTTAAGGTTGCTAACCATCTCAAGACTGCTCAGTTTCTTGCAAACTTGCATTGGCTTCAGCACCCTGCTGAATTCAGGCTTACTTGGTCAATCTCTATTATACTTCTTAACTGCAGTGAACAATTTTTGGTAACAGTATTTTTTAACTATTTCTAAAACAACAAATGAAAAAGTGGATATAGATAGCTTGAGGCTGCAAATAACTTTTTCCCAAGCAATTCTTATCTTCATATTCATACTGTTTTCCTTTTTTGATACAATTAATTCAGTCCAGGAGACCTGTTCATAACTGCATGATGAATAACTCCTAAATTAAGTTAAACACTCAGTTGAAGAGATTTCTTACAGGATCATGACTTGGCCTGGAGAGGTACTGAAACTCCAGTTGCTAATGGTTGCTAATAATTGTGAATGATCATTTTTTCCCCAAGATCCAACCACTGTTCCAACATCTCTTGCCATTTCCACCGCTATTCTAGTGACAAGTCTGGGCTACACATTCAGCAGTGCTAAAAACACGGTCATTTAAAAATGCTACTAAGATGGAACAAATAGAGCTAGAGGTACTCAGCTCATCAAAATTTAGGACCAACAACAGAGGATTATTTCCCAGAAGAAAAAAAATACACTGCACACCTAACATTACAGAAGGGAATTAAACTATGATCTGTAGTTAGAAAATCTTCGTAACGACTTTCATTAGCCCGGTAGAGAAACAAAATTCTTCTCCGATACGGGAAGTGTTAAATCTGTGGCAATTTATTCAATGCTGGAGTTTTTACAGTTCATAATGTACATGAATGATTAAAAAAAAAAAAGTTCTTAAGAATTTAAGTAGTGTTTCTTCGCAGAATTATTTTTGGAAGCTCCTATTTACTGTACGTTATTTGTGTCCCTTCTGTCTTGAAACATAAGCGACAATGAGTTTGTAAGCAGCTTCTGTTGCAGGTTTGAAGAACTACTCTGGTTTCTGCAACTGTTAATGGTCTAACAAAACACACCTTTTCCTGCAAATCTTGCCTCTTTTAGACCATCCCAACTACAGCAAACTCCCGCTACTTCCAGACACAAAGGACAGCCTGTTACTGGGAGCAAGTGGTTTCCCTGCAAAAAGTGCCACATCAGGATGCTTCTCCCTTGGGACATCCCGCTGACTGTGAAGTGATGTGCACGTGTAGAGGAGAGACGGGGGAGAGCAGCTGCACGGCTAAGGCACGGTACAAGGAGGAGGCGGAACTCCACCGACCTTCCCTGGGAAGCTCCGAGCTGGGTGATGGTGCCACACCACATCACTGCTGACAGTTCCCTGAGCAGATTCCTTCCATGGGTAATTAGCCTTCACGAAGCATGAATGAACTAGTTTTCTAACAGGAGACTGAATTTTAGCTGACAAATTAGACAGATTCCCCGAGGCCAGAGTTATGCAGCTTTGCCAGTCTCACTAAAAACGTGATTTATAATAGATTCCTCGGTACAGGCACTCCTTGCTTCAGGAATGAAGGTGCACACCACGCTCAGACTCTTCGCCTAATGTGACGATCTTAGACAGCTTTGTCTCCTGCTAGGAAAAACTGACTCTGTTACCTGCTTTTGATTTACCAAGTGACTCCTCTTTTGCCCAACTGAGTCTGATGGTGCTGGGAAACTACAGCCTGTATTCAGAAGTCAGGGGTGCACAGGTGTAAATCACATTTTAGGAGGGAAGCGGATGTTAGTTTGGGAAGTTAGAGCAGATGTAGCTGGACGAAGTTTCTAGCTGGTAAGGCAACTCAACAGATTTTGTGTAAGATACATCTCCGGCTTTTGATGACGTTGGCATAAAACAAAAGCAGCAGAGCAGAGATTGTGGCCCACAGAGTGCAGGCCTCTTACCTTGCATTAATTATACACGAAATATTTCATCCTGCTTTCGATCCTGCAGCCACCCTTGCATGTTCCCCTGCACCAGGCGATGAGCAGCATGAATTCCGATGCCTGTTACCTCTGAGCATAGCCCCAGGGGAGCGATGAGCCTGCTATACCGATTCACCCTGCCGGCAAAGATGGCTATTTCATCAGCATGGGGCAAGCACAGGTAAAAGACAAAAATGAAGTCTAGCAGACATGAATGCCATATTCTGCTCTATCCACCACCTCATCCTGCCTCTAAACCAGACAATGCAGAAAGGGAGACAAACAAGATGTTTTCCCAAGACTAATGGCAAGACCCGGAGTTTTGTGCAACTGCAGAGTCCCAGGTACCAAAATGATGGGCAAGGAGAAAGGGGAAGAGAGAAGTCAGGAGGGGCTTTAGACTAACATAATCCCAGGCCCCGTTCTTGCCAACGGAGGTTCCACCTCCGACTCACCACTGTGTCTTCTCCTTATCTACCCCTCCAGTGAACCTGGTATTTGTATTCAGTGAATATCAGCGCTTGCTCAGATCAAAAAGCAGGCTCCCCATCCCTGACAGTGTCTTGACCATGTCTGTGTTTGCACGGTATTAGCAGTTAATATTTGTTTTAATTATTAATTTATATTACTTAGTAACTGCATGCAGTGTTATTCAGGTACCAGGCACATCCAGAGGCTGGTAAAATATGTGGGGAGAGGCGAATAAAACCCATGTAGTCTAGATCTAGCAAGTGGATAATGTGTGCCAGACAGATGCAGGCACAGTGGGCTGATTTTATTTGTATGAGTTTTGGGCTTAAGCAGGACACTGCACACGTGAACAGATGGACAACCCCCTCCTTCAAAATTTGCTTTTATCTCCACGTGAGCTGGGAAATTCACAGCTCCAGAGCATTACTGCTCCCAGTCATTAAAGAGTGCCTTTTTTTTTTTTTTAATTTAGAAAACCAGAATCCTGTCATGTAAATACAAATAATGACTTCTGCAGAGGCCGAAACTTATAATCAGCACATGCAGAAGGAAACTATCTAATTTCATTTATATTTGTGGCTGCTTAAGGAAGTTAAGACGGTGGTTTAAAAAATAATAATCTATGTATCACTTAACCTTACTCTACTGACATGTGGGAAAAAACATATAAAACATGACTGGATCAAAGCTTCCCTTCACATACATAATTAGATGAACTTTTCGGACAGCCTTTACATACTGGTCTAAAAGAAACATAATTCTCTTTTTTCCAGGTCAACAGGTATGACAGCAAAGTTTCATCAGATATTTCTTTGGTGTGTTAAGGTTTTGAACTTAAAAGGCAATAAAATACGCTCATATCCACAGATCTTCTGAAATCTTCTGAAGATGTTACTTTAATAGCAACGTTTGTTCCCTTCTTTAAAGTTTAGGTTGCATGTTTCTTTCAAAGGAATATAAAGCTGGTGTAGGACAATTCTAAGAAAATGAGATCTGAGATTTTTAAATAGATCTTCATGTGTTTCATAGTATTATATCAAAATTAATACTCACTAATTTTCACTATGCTTTTCCCGTAAGTGTTAAACTGCTCTTACAGTTGCAAAAATTGACAAAAATCTAAAGAAAAATATTCTGGAGAATTGAAGTTTGAACCCGTTATTTCTCAGTTCTGGACCTGTCAGTCTAACAGCTCCCTCTACATAATTGGATATATTTTGTCTTTAGAGAGAGACAGAGAACATATGTGGCAACTTCTGAGTTACCAATAGCATCTTCTAAAATAGTATTTCTTAAGGTGACATAAGACTGGCTTGCATAAATGCTCCAAAACCAAACTTTGTAGGTATTTGTTTCCTAACACCTAAGATACAAATTCCAGTCCTGTTGCCCTTGTCTTAAAAAGCTTACCTGATGACACAGTATCGTAAGTGCGGAAAACCTTTTAAGTCTTGTTTTTATGTGATTTAGTTAGATCCTAATCTTATTTCTAGGGAGGCTAAATGAAATGCTGCAAGTTTACCTATCATCTCCTGTGATTTTAGTTTACAGTAAAGATTCATAGATTCACTCATGAAAATATTTTATATTTCACAAATGGAATTAACAAATTAAATGAACTGAACATCTGCAGTGAGTAATATGAACTCAGTATAGTCATTCAGAGGTGATTTTAGGTTGAGTTCTGCAGCCCATCATTTTACTTCCACTAGATGTCAGTCTGTTGACAGAGCTGGAAGGGCTTAGTCCCTATTTCACAGTAAGGAGCATGGTCAGGATCACAGCTACAATTCTTCACTTCCAATCACCAGCAGTAACCTAAAATAGGAGATACTCTGAGTCACTATATTGGTTTTTCTTGTTCTTTGCTCTTTTAGCCCCTGTCTTTCCCTCCAGCAAATTTCTCAGCATTGACAAGGTCCACCAATGCTGATAAATGGGAGCAGCACCAAGTAACGCAGGATTCCCTGTGGGCATTTTCCTGCATTCATCCACTCATAAGGGGCCAGGCTTGACACATCTACTCATGAGGACTACTTTGCTCGTGAGTTCCTCGAAAATATTTAAGTGCATGCCTTTTTACTCGCTGACAGCAACCAGGTGGTGAGGAGCTTTTTGGTTATTTCTGTTCCTTAGGAGGGATATTTATTTTTATTTTCTGGGAAGAAGATATAATTTCAGAAAGTATTCTCACCACTCCAACAGTATCTTTGTAAGACAGCTGAAGGAGCCAAGCTTGACTGCAGGCTTAGCAGATGAATTAAATTCCCCAAGCAGCAGAATCAGGATAATATTTCCAGGACCGTACACAGGATTTTGGAGGATTTTGCACACAGATCCTAACTGGTGGCTTCTGCAGCCCCGAAAAGGTAAGTTTCCCATGTGCAGCTCTGCAAAATTCATGCAAGGCCAGCATGTCAGGTTTAATGTGCATGTGGAGAGTGACTGCACACTGCATGCAAAGGCAGTGAGTCTGCTTGAACTCGCTGTCCTATGACACTAAGCTACTCCACGCATGCACAAAAGCCTGGTGAGCTCAGTACAGAGCACAGGAGTAATTTATGTGCGCGTACTTAATAGAAACTTTTTGGATGCTCAGCTGTCCAGGCTGCTGAAGTCCAGAAAAACTGTTGCTGCTATCAAAACACAGGAAAAGCCAAGATTTTCATAAGAGATGAGATCCGATTGTGTTTGTATGGGAAATCTGTATTATATGGCACAACTTTCAAACTTAGTGCTGCTCGTGGGAGCATTTTCACACTGTAAGTGTAGGACTTAAAATAACACTGGATAGTTGAAAAGGTCAGAAGAGGGGAGTAGTAACTGCACACTCTCACCTTCACAGTCTTTCTCAAGAATCCTCCTTTCCCACAAAACCTTAAACAAAAATACTCACAACTTATTTCAGCTATCTTGTCTGTATGCAGCACAATCCATTTCTGGGCATGCCTTTCTGTAAACCTGCTGCTTACTGTCACCTTCCTCACATCCATCTTTTCTTCTTTATTCTCATGATCAGTGTCAATGGCAACCTGTCCTGTGCAGAGAGATGTCCTTCCCTGCTTTGTGTATTGCCTGGAGCATCCCTGTCCTTTCCTACAGACATTAAACTGCAGGAACTGAATTCTTTTCCCTGCCACAGTGTTAAACTATGTGATTGTCAACTGACACCCAAAAAGAGGAGAAAATCAGTGACTTTGTAAATGTTTAGTTTTACCCAAGTTTGCATTATCTCAGTGTACAGGAAGAAGAAAAATGTCACCCCCATTGTCTGATGGAGAGTGAAGTGGACTGTATCCCACCTTCTCCTCTATGCATCCATTTTCTATTTTGGCCACGCTCACCTCCTTAGTCATCCCAATCCATACTTACCCTGGCTCTCACAAAAATCAGAATGTCACTCCCCATGTGCCAGTTTGAGTCCTGATTTAGCGTATACTGTACCATAACATAGAGTAACTCCCCATGCTTTTCACAGGTCTCTCTGGTATGCCACATTATTATATATGTAAGCAGGTGCAAGCACACATGCAGGCATGCACAAACTGGACCAGGCATCCATTTCTGTAGCAGTGGAATGCCATGAGCTGCAGACAAAAGGGATCCTGTTGTGCCCGTCAGATGCTGGGGTTTTAAGCAGGCAAGGCCTGTGTGCAATGCTGCTCCTGCAACACAGAAGTCATTATGGATTTTGCCACTGGGTTCCTCCCAAGCAGGATGGTAATTAAATCCCAAACTCTCTGTCAGACCCTGTAACAGGGACATTCTCTATCTGTGAGAACAGATTTCTCAACAGAAGGAGGCCTCGCCCTGGCCGAGGTTTTTGCTTTGCTTGTGCCCTGGCAGCATGGGAATTGCTTCTTGTCACAACTACATCAAAACAACAGGGAGGGAAGAGGTCTCTGCGGCAGGGGAGAGAGCCAGGAGAAAGTAGGAAGGCAGGTGGAGAGAGGCCCTCGTTAGCATCTCCAGAGACTGCCCAGTCAGCTCACATCCAAGTTCAAACAGCCCAAGAGGTATTTTCAGCTGAAAGACAGGAGAGGCGGCAGCTGGGAAATGCATGGAAGGTGTGTGGACAGAGCCATGCACGCACATATGGGTTGAGATGTGGAAAAGGAGGAGGTGGTGAAATAGTACGAGCTTTTCCTCTGTCCTCGGAGGCAGCTGTTGCCAAGGGCAAAGCCAATGACAAGCAGAGAAAAAAAAGGACCCCTCCCTAGGTGTTTCCTGGTCAATACAGTTTAAAATCAGAAAGATGGAGAAGTGCAGAGGAGATGAGGCAGGGTGGATGCAGCCTTCATACTCCCAGGGCTGACGTGTACTCTACTGATGTGTAAAACAATCTCTGTGTCCCTTACACACAGAAAATTGCAGGACTATGTAATTTAGCGTACACATAGCCTCCTTTAACTTAGCACCAGCCTTCTTACAGTTTAACTGCATTTCTTTCCATATCACAGCAAAACCTGACGTTAAATTCTACATAATATAAATCAACTGGTACATGAACGAGGTGAAATTCACGTACTGTGAAATTCATGTATCATGAAATTCCCCAGGCTACGAAGGAACCAGACTTTGGGTACCAGATATCCTAAGCGGCGTCTTTCTGATCCAGCTGAATAGGGCAAGGATTGTGTCCTTCCATACGCTCCTGCTGTTGCCCAACATGATGATGCTGATGCTGATCCTGACAAAACCACTCCATGCAGATATGGCATAACAACTTTGTGAAGGGCAGATGACAATTACGAAATTCCTCATTCACTCTGGAAATTGGACTGCATCTAACAAATGAGGTGAGAGTATCTGCAGTGACTCAGAGCCTGACAACTGCACAGCAGACAGCATTTCATCTGTATTTACTTCTTGGAAGACACCATTCATTTCCATGACAAATTGCAAGCGCTTTGAACATCTCCTCCAGGGCCTTGCAGGCTTTCTTTCCAGACGGAGGGATTTCTTTCTTATGAAGAATTAAATTTATTTCTGTTATTACATAACAGAGTGACACATACATCTCAACATCAAATGCAACCGCTCTTTTATGGCCCTCGGACACATGTGTAACATCTCATCTGAAGCCAAATAACCTCTTGAGTTGTTGGCTTGGGACTGCAATAGCTATTCTTGGGATTAAGACAGTCTGCAGTATCCATTTCATATGAATTCTTCCTTGCTCTTGAATACCTTCGAAAACCATAAAAGCTGTTTCGCGTTCCATCTCTGGTGGTTTAGAAGATGGTGCTATCTCCTCTCAGATGTGCTCTTCATCTTCTTAACACAGGTGTTCAGAATTCCTCGGCTAATTACTGTAATTTGCCTGGTATAAGCATGAAACTGAGGACCGGCATGAGGGTACGGCATGCTCCATGGCTCAGTGGATCTGCCGAGGGACTCACTGCTCAGCAACAAAGGCTAATCAAAAGCATTTTTCCAAGTGCATCAATCAGTTTCACTGGATCCTATTAAATACTAGACCAAAAATAAAAGCTTTGGTCTACAGCTTCAAAGCTCTGTGGCCCAAGTCATACTTAATCTAATACAGGCCCAAAATAAGAGACAGAAAACTAATATTTATGCCGGAAATATAACATGCTGCGGGATTTGCTTCTTTAGTGTAAAGTAACTTTTTCCAGAGCCCGAATTTTATCTTCTGATGGAAGTTACTTCCAATAATAAAAAGGCAAGGCTAGTATACATCTTTTGATTAAAACGAGCGACCATCTCTCAACATTTGAGACGTGAGGGATTCAAAGTCTTTGACCTGCTTTGCCTCCTGCAGAAGCCAGCATTTGCTGAAACGGGGGAACTGTCTCCCTCCGGAGTCTCAGCTGTGACAGATCTTTCTCTGTGTCCAGCTTTGAACACCGGTGCCTCAAGAGACTGGTCTACCTCTTAATTTGATGCAGAACTCTTAAAAATAGGTTCTGCATCATTTTATTTTCAGATGGGGTAGTCAGCTCTAGGTGGTTTGTTTCCCTTCTTGTTGTTCTCTAAATCTGTGCTAAGAAAAACGAACACTATTGAGATTGTAAGCTCTTTGGGGGAAAAACTGGATCTTTAAGGGATCTGCCTGTGTTCACAGAATCAGGTAGATCAGATGAGCTCAAGATACAACAGCTATGAGTAATATGTGGTAAAAATGACTAAATTCTATAATTGATATCCCCGAGACCCTGCAAAACTCCCTTATGAGAAACCTATCTTAAAGTATTGCATAGCCTTGTAACAAAGGTGGTTTCGAGTACGTTGTTGAGAATGAGTGAAAACATGGAAAGACTAAAATGAGGAAAACCAAAAACACTGTGGCTGTTTAAGGCAGAAAAAAATTTCAAAAGAGATCAGATGCAAACTATTTTTCACACAGATCCCAAGTAATAATCAATAATACCAATTCAAAAGGCATTTGATGAAACAGGCAGCAAATCTAAACAGGATAAAGGTGGCCTATGGAAATTGTGGGACGAAGATATCACCAAGATCAGGACTCTCTTCAAATTTCCAGAAAAAAAGACTTTTCTGTTCTGCATTGCTTTCTAAGTGTTCTTAAAAAGAAAACATTTATAAGTGGAGCTGCTGTATGCTATCTAACCTTGCCCCAGGGTAAGCATGAGTTACTTTTGTCTTCCTTTATGTCAGCTCCAGTTAAGTTGAAGCCTTGACAATGTACTAGTGTGAATTAGAGAACTAATGCATCCCATAGATGTCTTGGACATCTATGGTCTAGTCTGTATTTTCAGCTATATGATCCGAAATATTTTGCAATGTAACTCATCAGTACACTACATGAAAAATCTGTATACTTAAGGGAGTAAAAGCTGGTTAATGGTCACCTTAAAACATCAGACGTCACTGAGAAAATCCCTAAAGACAAATGCTTATAAGGGGTAAACAAGAAATTGTTGCTTACAAGATCTGTGTTTGACAAAAGACAGGCAAAATGGCAAGTAAAAGATGATGAAGGTTGAATAAAATTGGACTGCTGGGCACACTGTGGCCCTTCCCAAACAGGGTAGGATAAAACCAAACACACAATTACATATCTGCAGGTAATTTTCACAGAGCACGTGTGACTATCCTGTTGGATTTCAGTGTACTCTACTGCTTCCTTCACTGAAGTTGTGATCTGCTGGTTGCCCAGACCTTCTGCATCAGCGGTCACCGCGAACGTGCAGAAGAGTGTTGTTGCATGCCGTAGCCGTATCTTCCCCAAAGTCATCACCATCGGGCACAACATACTGAGCCACAGCCAGGACACTTCTGATGCTTCCCTATTCTTAGTCTCGAGTTTCATTGCAGTTGAAACAAATTACTCTTTACTTACGAACAGGCAATTCTTAAAAGGAAGAGGAACTGTTAAAAGGAAGAACTTGCATGATTGCAAGGGATCTTGCCTGGAATCTTTTACTTACTTAATTTCTACTTGCTATTTGAAGCTATTTGTGCTATAAAGTTGTCAAGAACCGGTTGTGCATTAGTAATACACAATAATTACCAGGAAGAGGCCTGGAAATGGCACTTAGTAATGTACGAACAAGTTCGACAGCAGACATAATAGAAAGTCCATCCCACTGCTAACCCAAGACATGCAAGTTTATTTCTAAAAGAGGGATACTGCCTTCAGACACCAGCTGTGTAGGGACTAGCTCTGGGATGGCAGAGAGCCCCCCTCCGCTCCCTGCAGCGCCAGGCACCCCTCACATGGTCTCAGGTACCAGGAGCACTTTGGGAAACCTGGAGGAAGGCGTGAATGGGGAGAAATTAATCCACAGTGGGTTTTTCCTGCCATATGCTTTCTGTCAGAGGTATTGCTTTCAGGTTCTTTCCATTATCTTTGGTAAATTTAGTTTAGTTCCAGTCTAACGAAGCTTTCTGGAGTATTTGGCCACAATTAAGTCTCATTTATCCATGAGAAGCTTTCCCCCCCTCCCGATGTATATACTTTTCATACATATGTTCATATATATGTTTATAACATGATTTCATACGTTTATAACATGATGAAACATTTATTTGAACCACTTAGAGACGCCTCTCTGAAAGCAGATGGGACGAGGGGAAGGGCCAGATCTGCGGTGTGCAGCCAGCTTCCACCCCACTCCCTGAGGAGAGCCGAGGGCCGCAGAAGGAGGCGGGACTGAACGCTGTCCCCACGGTCGGTTTCTCACGGGGGGGAAGACAAGGTTTGACGCCCCGCGGCCCCACAGGCGACGCGGCCATTTTACCGCCGGGCCCCGGGGCCGACCCCGCGGGGCGCCGCACCGCGCCGCGCGCACCGCCCGTCCGCCGGGGCCGGGCCGCCGCCATTTCCGCGCGGCGGGGGGCGGAGCTGGGCCGCGCCGGGGCAGGCGATGGCGGCGGCGGCGGGAGCGCTGCCGGCTGTGGCGGCGCGGCTGAGGCGCGCTGTGGCGGCCGCGCCGGAGGCCCGCCTGGAGACCGTGCGGGCGCTGGCGGGCCTGTTCCGGGAGGCGCAGCCCAGGTAGCGGGGAGGAGGGGCCGCCCGCGGCCACGTGGGCCGGGGGAAGGAGCTCCGGCCGCGGGAAGCGGCGGTGCCGGCGGGACTGGGCGGCCCTAGCAGCGGGGCGGCCGCCCGTGTGCCGCCGGGCAGAGCTGGCCTCTGCTCCGAGCGCAGTCCTGCCCCTCGGGGTGCCGCCTGGGGGCCCCGCAGTGAAAGGGGCCCTCAGTGCCCACAGAGGGGCGGCCGGGTGCCACCGGTCCCTGCTGTGAAATCTGTGTCCCCCGGGGGCTGTTCGTGTGGAGCCCGGGGGGGTCACCCGTGAGGCCCCGGGCCAGTGGGGTCACCCGTCCTTTCCCGTGGGGTCCCATGAGGAGCTGGCAGTCTGCTCACGTCCCCGCGCCTGTGGCAAGCCCGGGGCAGGGAGGAAAGCTTTGCGTCTCCCAGTCACAGACGACAACAGTTGCCCTTCTAGGCAGGTACGCTCAGCTGTGCTGTAGCCGTGGGAGTAGCTGCTGTGCGGCAAAAAGCCGCGGCGAGCCCTGCAGGGCAGCCAGAAATGGGTGAGGTGTGCCTGTGTGAGGCTCTGCTGGGCAACAGTTTCATGCCCACGTGAGGGCAAGGCCTTGGGACGAGGGTGGTGGTTGTAGGCCTTGGCGGCAGAGGGCACGTGTTGCGCAGCAGGACGGGCTGTGGAAGCTTCAGTGGGCCTCTGCAAAATACCGCGCAACACTGTTGGCTTTGGCAAAGGTTGGGCATGCAGAGGCTCAGCTGCGTAACCAGGCTTACAGCAGGGGTTTCCGCTCTTCCTGGAAGGTGGCATAGGTTGGTGTGAAGCTCATGCTCACTCCTCCTAACGCTAGCTGTTTGAAGGTTATAACACGTAAGAAAGAAGAAATCAAAACTTTTTAGCTTAGCATAAAATTGTGGTGGTAGTTGTTTGGTTTTTTTTAAATTCCCAATACTATTTTTGTTAATTAGATCCACATTGAAAAGTTGAGAGGCAGGCGGAAGATGTATTTACAACTATTCTCCTGTGATCTTTGTGTGTACAGGAGACCTTCTTCTGGTGTTCATTTCAATTTCTCTAGGAAGAGAGGAGGACGTGCAAATTTTGGGCTTACATGCTGATGCTTTCTCTGCCGGTTTCTTGCCTTCCTGAAACTTCTGCCACTGTGTTTGACAGAGAAGTAGATACTCCCCAAAATAGCCAAGTTTTATGGGTGCAGGTGGGCTGGAAGAGAGATGCCGTAGTTGCCCTTCCAGAAAGACAAGGCATTAGTGTTAGCTACACATCCTATAGGACGTGACAGAATGGATCTGAGAGCAACTTCGGCAATAAATTTGTCAGCTGTGGAAAATACTGTTGTTGGTGCTGTTGAACCAGAAGACACAACCCAATGGATGTTTGGTATTTGAAGTTGTGACATTCAGTGACAATTCTTTTGTTACTACATGATTGTTCAGTGCTTGTGGAAACAAAATAATTTAAAAATGTGAGTTGTAGTTGTCTGTAATTCAGAAGCAAATAAGGTGAGGAAAACAATGCCCCAACTACGAGACCATGGCCTGAAATTCGGGAGACTTGAATTCAGTTGTGTGCTGTACTCGAGACTTCCACTGCTTTTGAGCAGATGACCTGATTTCTTTATGCTTCCATTACTAATCTACAAAAGGAAGAAAATGGCTTTATTGTATTTTCAGGAATATTGTGACAATAAATACTTTAAAGGCTTTTTAGGGACTCTGCTTACAGGAGTGGAATTGTGTAAGTACCTAAAACATAGAGTAGAAATATAGAATTGCAAACTTCTGGATTGTTTGCATAATTCCTGACTAATTTCATGATTTTTGGAGCCCTAGTCTTTTGAACAGGGTTGCAGTAATGTTTTTAACTCTGTGTTCACTAGCATGTTATCTTGAACAGTTTTTATTTTTAACAACCAAGCACTTGGATCTTACAAGGAGTGACAGTAATCTTTCTTTTGGCATGGATACATGAATTCTGACTCTTTGTTTTGACTTAACAAGAAATAGTGCGTGTCTTCCTTGTCTGAGAGCTGGGCTGCTGTACCCTTTGCTTCTGCTTCCTTTTGTTTTCCTGCAGGATACTTGATGATGAAATCAAGGACAGGTGGCAGTAGCAAATTGTGAAGGTCCTGTCTTAGGCAACAAAACTTTGGAAACAGAAGTTTGTGGAATATCCACAGAGCAGTTCTGAATAAATGTCAAGGCCTGTTTACAATAGAAGGTATTTTTTAATTTAAAAGCTACTTAACAGGCTCTTTGCTAGTTTTATGGATTAATATTTAAAGACTAGGGAAAACGTTATGGAAGGAAAATATTTTAGTTTTCAAAAATACATTTAAAATAATTGTAGCTGCTATTTTTATATGTATGTGAATCTTTGTCATACTGCTGGAAAAAGATTATTTTTTAAAAAATGGTTTTAGGTAACTGTTCCACAGAAATACTTGAAACCACTCTGGACTGATTTCTTAATGTTAGCTAAACACTTCCTGCCCTCCTCACTAATTAGAGAAGTTTGTTTTTTGTGCAGAAGGATGATTTTAATTAAAATTCCTTTGTAGTACACAGTCAAATTGCAATGATGCATAAATGCTGAAGTACAAGAGTCGCATTTAAATTTTCTCTGTATAGAATCCTGCTTTACCAAACAGCCTTTAAGTCATTCCTTGTTCATTTGGAATAACTTTTGCTTGTTCACTTAGGTTTTTCTTTTCTGTTGTAGGAAGAGATTTTATTTCTACCCAGAAAGATCTGGCTTGAGCACATTTGTTTTCGTTCATAGTGAGCAAGAGAGAGATTTGGAGTTCTGTCTCTCCTCACCAATACGTAAAAACCAGTATCTACTTCCACATTCATAGTGAGGACAGGCGCTTCCTTGTGTACCTCACATTTGCTCTGTTAAGACAGGCAAGGGTTTCATCTTTGCATTTTACTAGAAACACTCTTGTGTTTTTTTCACTTTCAATCTAATATTAAGAGAAAAGTTGTCAAAATGGCCCAATATGTTTGTAATTCAGTATGTGACTAAAACTTCTGTTCTGCTGCGTAACTCTAACAAGAACAGAAACTTTTCCAGCATAAGAATAACTTTAAGGTGTCCTTTTAATGGCAGACTCAAAAGAACGCGCACAAAAGTACTTGCAGCTTTTTCATTTCTGTTTTACCAGTTTCAAATAATTGAATGTTGTGCAGTAGTACGTGTCTTGCACTGACCACTGATTTCTGCATTTTGAAGTTGGGTCAGGAAATGACCAGTTTCATGTGATAATCCAACACATGGCATAGGCAAATAGAAAGGAAACTGCAGTTGGACTGAAAGTATTCCTATTTTAGAATAATGTCAGTGTTTAAAAACTCAGCTGACTAACAGCTGATGGTTCTGTATGGCATCTTCACTCAATAGAGAAAACACGGCTTTTGTGTGTTTGGGACGGGGCCTGGCTGGGCGCTCCTTTACCTTAGCTTTTCTAATGTTTAGAAAAACTTGTGTCTGGATGCATTCGCCATGTGTACTGCGGTATGTCGGCCATTGACTCTCCTTTGGCACGCATGCCTGTGATGAAGCAGCAGGAGCTACACCACTTCTGGAAAGTGGAGCGTTCAAGTCCCATGAATGTCTTTTCTTATGTCTTAAAAACAAAACCAAATTCCAAACCTTCTTTCTGGTTATATAAAGCCCACTGGTTTCTTTATGGTGGCGGACCACGTCTGCTTTTGGTCTTTCTTGTGCCACTTTGGTATTTTCCCCTCAGTAGTACACCGCTGTAAAATGTAGCTGCTTCTCCCCATGCCCTCCCTGCCCCGGGTAGATAGTTCTGACTGACGGTGTGATGTTTTATTTTAATGTACTTGGAGAGTGTGTAAGGATATTGGTCTTGATCAACTGTGAGGTTGTGGAATAAAATACATATTTTCTGGAGATCTGAAATCTAATGTAGTAATTTAATGATATTTGTGTATGTGGTTTGGTTTATGGATGTGTGATCACTTATGATAAAGAATAGGTAGAATTTCTAATTGTGCAAATGTTTAGACATTTGAGGGCATGGCAGAACATGGGTAATACTGTATCATCCACTAATGTTTGATCAAGACATTTTAAAGTTCTCCTTTAGGAAGAGTTTTGTGTGACCATACTTTGTTTAATATTACTTTCCATTTCATCTCACTTTCTTCTGTTCATAGCTTAGGAGGGATTTCTCAACCTTACGTCTCAAATCCTAACTTTCCTGTTTGATCCTGAGTACACGACAAGTCTGTTTAAGGTTCAAGGAAGTTGCGTCTGGATGTCCCTTTCTTTGACTCTGGTTGGAAGTATTGGATGAGCAAATTTATTGAGCTGTCCTGTAGCAATGCCATAAACACTCTTTGGTCTGGCTTTTTTTCACCAGTGTGTAGTATCAAAACTGAATTAGCAATATTTGTAATGTGTTTCCCTCATCTCCTTTCTGAATATAAAATCAGGGGAGAGTATGTGAATAGCTGTAGTTTGGAAACATTGTGTGTATTTGTGTGACAGGTCATTTGCAGATCTGCACATCGGTCCTGGGGAGTTTAGTGAATCTACGTAGTGCAGCAGCATCAGCTCTCTCATCCATTCATACAGTATCTCTCTTACGTGCTTATGGTTTTGTACTGTTGTTTTCCTAGGTCTGGATACTCTTAAGAAGTGGCATGGTATTTTATGTGTTGGGGTAGTTGTCTGCTGAAGTAGACAAGTGTTGACTTTCTCCCTTGGCTTTGATTGACACGTTTCAGAATGACGCTAGTGCAGCCACTGGTGTTCTTCACAACTCTTTTTCCCTTTTTTTGTGAAATTTGTGGCAGGCTATTTTATAATGGAGCTTCTGATACTTTCTGCTGAAACGTTTAGTGCTAGACATAGAGATTGTGTTCGTTAAGTAAATAAATTCCTAATTCTTAAAATAAGATGCAGTATCATGTATAATCATGGTAGCTATATGCATTGGGGAGACTTTTTGGCTTGGTTTTTTGGGGGTTGTTCTATTTTGGTTTTTTAGATTCCAAGGAGCTGTTGGAAAGCTGTAGGAATGCTAAGGCGACAACCCATTTTCTGAAAAGGCTGGTGGGACAATTGTGTGTGTGTATTTTGCTCTTTCTACTTGAAAGACCGTGTATACTGAGGATAGTTACAGATTGATGCAGAAACATCTTTGCGTTTACAATAAGAAGTATAACTGTCATAATGCTTTTTGATAGCGGCACATTTTGGTTTTTGTTCACTACAAATTTATTTATTTCAGAGAAATGGCAGAAGAAAGTATATTTCAGAATCTTCTGGAAATCCTGATGAGTGCCTCAAGTGAAATTGAGCAGGCCTACAAGAACTCCTGTGAATTGGTAGATCTAGACACCTGCCTGCTGCTCATAGCAGAGTGTTTCAGATGTCTGAGGAATGCCTGTGTTGAGTGTGCCAAGAATCAACATGTCATGAGGTATAGTTATGATCCATTTTAACCCATATAAAATATAACCTTCTGATGTTTGTGTGGTTTTATATAGAGATTCTTATTTTACACTGCTGTGTTAGTTGATTTATTAACTGGTATTTCCTGCTTGATGCAATCACTTGAAATGAAGTATGCAAGGAACAAAAATAGCTGACCTATTTGTAGGTCAGAGTTTGGGGCACTGCTGAATAATAGAACAAAGTGTTTGTATCTTTAAGTATGAGTTGATTATGCAAATGATATAAGCCTTTTGGAAGTCTGACTGTAGAACTATCCTTTTTTCTCTTTAATTCCTTTAATTTTTTTGATAACATAATGAGTAAGTAAATAGTCTTAATTATCAGTTACAGGATTAGTATGGGTTTTTTTAATGTACGTGTCTGGCAGTCATGGCAAGGTATAGCATGTAGAATTGTGCATGTCAACCCTGATATGTGTACAGGTAAACTGATATTAATGGATAATAAGAAGTCAATCTGGCTCCTTAAGTTATTCAGGCTTTTTTTTTGCGTGTATCTGGTGTGACATTGAGGGAATGCTTGGGATACAAGCTGCTGTGGTTACTGAAAACCTGGTAGTCTACCTGCTGTTTTTAAAATAAAACACCACCACCCTCACCATCCCCCCTGCCCAAAGAACCCAAAACCAATGAACAAACAAAAAAACCCCAACCTGTTATGAGTTTGTTAGATCATGAAGAATTATTTTGGAATACAATCTTAAAATTTGGTTTCTTGGGACTTCTCAAATTTGGTTTGTTGAACTAAATAAAATTTTGCCATGGGACAAAGTTCCAGCTTCTGTGATGGGGCAGAATTTTGTTAATGCCACAAAAGGTGCAGGATTTTTTGTAGAAGGTATTAATTTTGGAATAAGTTAAATCTCAGTTCAGGCTCTTACCTGTTTGTTCCTGGCAGCACTAGCACTCCTGATCATGCATGTTGTGGGTCAAGGAACTAATCTGAGAGGAAATTTATATACTTGTTTATAAATTTTTGCCGAGTGGGTATTCAGCCAGACTGGGTTCCTTGTTGTAACTTACTGTAGCTCCATAGTCACTCATGTTAACAAAAAGAGGGAAACAGCATTGTGTGGCTGGGAGTTGGTAGGATTGCCCTTTTCAGTAGCGTGACAAATACGACCCAGTTATGGGTCCTAATTTTTACTTTCTAACAGAATTCAGATAGCCAACCTGCTTCTGAACAAAAACGTGCTCTGCACTGGTTATACTTGTGCTGCGTAATTACCCTCACTAGGCAGTTAGCACAGCCTTGCTTGTTTAGGAAGCTGGATGCTAATAATTGTACTTTCCTTTAGACTGCAGGAGGTGGTGGAGGACCTGTGTGGTTAGAAAGTTCTGACCACATTTGTAACAGTGAGGGACACTGTGGGTCACTCATCGGATACTGTTTTGGCTTTGTAGCAGCATAACAATTTATGCTCCTTTTAATACAACACTGCGTGCTTAGAACCAGCTGTTTATTAGCCATATGTTTGTGTTGATTTTAAACAGTTGCTATTGAACAGCTTGTTTAGGGATTAAGTGTCCTGAATGATCAAAAGTTGTGAATGGAGGGAAAATTATGTGCCTTTGGTGTTGGTTTGAAGTGTGCAACATTCAGATATTAAAAAAAAAAAAAAACAAAAAAACAAACAAACCAACCAACCCGAACTACAAATTGTTTGATCAAAATTGAAACTGATCATTTCTAGGAAAGAATGCAAAGATTATAAACATGTGGATTGTGTAACAACTTTTCAACTATTGGGGAATATGAAGCTTTGTCCCTTCCAGGGTCAGTTTTTCGGCTTTGTGTGCTGTGAAGAAATTTGGGATCTGAAGGAATGGGAAATGTTTTGATTTTAATAGATTCTGTTTATACCAGTGTGCGTGTGTGTATTATATATTTACAAATGTATCTTTGGCTTCTCTTCTGTTAGAACTTAATGGGAAAGAGCATATGTTTGTCTAGCAAACATCTGCAGAAGACAATTATTCAGCATTCATATGTGATGACACGATATTTTTTCAGTATCTCATGCCTGGGTGTGGAGGGTTGGTAGAGATGGAGTTGCCGTGTTCTGAAGTTTCAGCAACTCTGTCTTGGCCGATTGCCTCTCAAAAAGCTTGGCTACTAAAGTACAAACGAATTGAAAGCTGAAAACTTCATCTGTTTATACTGTATTCTTTGACTTTCATTTTTTACTCCTGTTGCATGCACATCCTGGTATGTTTGTTGTCTACCTCCAGGATTGCTGATCTTTGGCTGTAGAATTATTTTGGCATTTTTGATTCCAAATGGCTTCACTTCTCTGGTTTATCTTCATTATCGCCATGTTTTTCCATGTCTGGAAGTGTTCACAGTCAGGTTCGATGGGGCTTTCAGCTACATGGTCTAGTGGAAGTCGTCCCGGCCCATGGTGGGGGGGTTGAACTAGATGATCTTTTAAGGTCCCTTCCAACCCAAACCATTCTGAGATTCTACCTGTGATTCCTTCTCTTCTGGAGAAAAGATAAATGATTACTTGAGCTTCCCTCTGAGAATTTTGTATGTTTCCCTATGAACTGACCCTGTTGTTTGTTTGAGGGCAGTCACGAATCACTTTGTTGGTATTTAAAATCCTCAACATTTATTAAGTAAAATACATTGACAATTTCCCTGAACACTTGAACTTCAAACAAAGCAAAGTTTTTACACAAATAAAGGTGTTTAAATTACAGGAATAACCTGCTAATTTTTAACATCTGATTTAGAAGAATAGTAAAAAGAGGAGACGGTACTTAGCTCTGAAGGTACGGTGTCCAGAAGTGTTAATATGCAGGCTGATGCAGTAAACCTGTTCCTTTTGCTTCTGATGGCAGTAGTATGGCTACTGATAGTCAGGCACAGTTAATTAGGAGAAACTGCTTTTTATTTTAGAGTTTCTGAAGATGTTAAAGACTTGCTGTTAACTTCAGTGGAAAGCCTTTTTGCTTTATTTGAGTGTATTTCATATCAAGTGATTTTTAATTTTTTTTTTTCCCCCCCCCCCCAATTTAATAATAGGAACTTGGGTCTCATCTCTACATCTGTCAATTTGATCAAATTGCTTCATGGAATACAAATCAAAGAAGAATTGTTACTGACTGGTAAGGCTGTGGATTTTGTTAAATATATAGCCTGCACTATATTTTTTTACGTGGGAAGTCTTGTGGTAGTATCATGTCACCTTATTGATGCATTTTTTTTTCATAAATAAGCTTAATTGCTTCTTGAGTTGCGGTTAAGAATTGTGGGCCTTCTCTTATACTACTTGAAAAAAAAATCTGAGCCCCAGATCTAGTCCAATTGTATTTTTTTCTCAACCATTCCCTGTAGATTGCTATAGGAAAGATATGTGGAAACTTCTTTAAAATTAACCAGGATATTTGAACAGCGAAAAAGGAAAAGTTCCTGTAATACCTCCATTCAAAATATGTTCTGCTGTTTCACTGTCTTCTTATTGGATCTTCAGACATAGTGAAATGAAGAAATACTCCTTTTTTTTGTTTTGATGACACTTGAAATAATTTACCTGATTCCAGGAAACAAATTTTGGCTGTGAGTTTTTTTAAATTATTTTTTAATTTTCATTTCTGTACTGTGGTTGCTGGCCAGTGAGGGTAATATCTGCCAAAAACTAAGTACTGATTTGAGTAGTGTTCACATTTCCTTAATGGATGAGTTTTTTTTCTTTTCATGCAGTGAAGAAAAAATCTGACTATGGTATCCTTCCTCCTTAATTGCAGTTACTGCTACTGATTTCTACCAAACTCATTTCACTGGATATTAAGGCATTTTCAGTAATTCTCTTCACAGTCTGCGTTTCCTTGTGTGTGCATGTGGAGCTTGATACAGGGCATTGGACCCCAGTCTTTACCGTCTGTGGTTGCAGAGAGTAGGGAACATTTGGTTTCTCTTGCTACTTCTGTTTCTTTTCACTCCTGTTACTTGGATGAGGTTTTTACTGGGTTCCTGTTGCTGCTTTTCTATCCTTTTGTGAAGGCAAGTGAAACTACTGTCATACAGTAACTTACCCTCAAACACCTTTATGAAGCTGGGAAAGAGCAGTGAAGTCCAGGATACTGTTTTTCCTTTTGCTGCTACATTTGGCTCAAAATGAAGCCTTTCAGGCATGTGACGGTATTATGCTTAAGCCACGTTCTCTCCTTCACCGTTGCTGGAATCCTTCTTCCAGGGAAGGATCAGTGATGCTAGCACAGCCCTTCAGTGTGGGAGGACCAGAACTAAACCCTGTGGGTGGCAAAAAGAGGGCTTGCTCAATGACCATAAGGAGGAGGAACTGACAGCACACAAGAGTGACTCTCAAGCTATGTCACAGGGTCAGACGAGGAGGACTGGGAAAAGGCCTGGAGGGCAAGAATGTCCTGCCCCACGGCTGTGAACCCCTTCGTAGACCAGTAAGAGAAAAGGAAAAGCGATGGGGACTGAAATGCTGATTTTGTCCAGCCTGACATTGTCCCTGCTAGGGTCCTTGACAGCAGTAGGCTTGAAAGGCAGTCCTGGGGAAGTGGACTTCCCACATTCAGCTTATTCAAAGCATGAGGAATTACGGTGTAAGAATACCACCTTTCAGGGGTGCCTCCCAGCATCTGCAGGAGAGTGAGCAGGATGTACCCCTTCTTGGTTACATGCATGGCCTGAGGTTTCCCCCTTAGTCTTGTGGCTGCTGACCCCTCCTTGATGGGTTATCCTATGCATGTGTGCTGTTCTGCTGCTGGGATCTGAAGAAGCAGCAATGAATGTTACTCAGCAAAAAAGGAAGGAGGGGGTGGAACCCAGTAATTTGATTAACTGCTTCAGACTCCTTTTCCTAGCCAGACAATGTTGTAAAATCTCTTTTTATCACCACTGAAAATTAAGGGGGGCATTGACCAGAATGTTTTTAACAGTATTTCAATAAAAAGTGTTTTGTGGCTGTTACTCTACATAGCCATTCAACAAATGAGTTTGAGTTATAACTAAAATTTGATGTTTTGACCCAGGATAGACGGCTTGTTTGATACTGTATGTAGTATTGATCTCCTTGAGAAACACCTGTGATGAGCATGGCCTAGGTATTCCATTTATGTTAGTACAACAAAAACAATTTCTAGACAAGCAAGTGTTGCTAATTCCTTGCTGAGTGATCTGATGAACTTTGTTCTAAGTGAAAATCAAGCTAGACCCTAGAGCGCCGGCTCCTTCTACAGGGTATACCTCAGAAGTTAACAGTTACGTTCAACTTTGGATTATTAGTCATACTTTCTAAAGCGAGGCAAATTGCTAAACTGGACTTGGATAGCACTGTTGAAACAAAAGAAACCCATGAAATTAGTAAATATTACTGTGTTAACTATATTTCTGCTTCATGATTCTCCTCCTCATATTTCATATAGGAAATCAGGTCACATATTTTGTTCTAAGAGATAATTAGGTGTTAAGTGGAATATTTCAAGCTGTTCATTTGGATATGTGTCCCGTTTCCTCCTTTAAATGGCTGTTTGGATTTGATGATCCCTCTCAGTGCCTGTTTATATCCTTAAGGTATTTTAAATACCTTCATTGTGCTTCCATAGCAACAAAATACAAGGGTAAAGAGGTAATGCAGACTGAACAACACTAAATAATGTTTCAGTTCATATCCCTTTGAAAAATTCCCAGAGCAAATCATTGTAGGCTAAATAAATTTGAAGGTCCAACATTATCATATTTATGAAGAAGAGAGATTGAAAAATGATTTTAGCCTGATCTGTGGTATGTTTTCGCTCTTTTATCCATTGGTAACTGTTAAGACTGGTAAGTCTCTGAATGGTGTAGTAATTTTTGTAGGAAAGTTCAGTGTAGTACAATTTGTAATGGAGAAAACCAGAAATGAAATAAAGTATATATTCTCTGGCCACTACTGTGACCAGTATGGTGGTTCTAAGGGAGGGGATGAACTGCCTGTTGCAACAATATATTAGTGATCAAAGCAGAAAAAACGGAGGTGCTGTGCAAAATGGTATGATTAAAGACTGTTGTTAAGATTCATACAATTAAATCCAGAGTCTTTTGCATCTTCTGTGGGATAAATGCTTTTTTAAATAGTTTATCTTAGGCCCAAGTGTTATATACGTGGTTAATTTGGCTCCTCACTTCAGTATATTTACTGAAACAACTCTACTGCAAGTTTTCAGCATATCTTTTTTTTTTTTAAATGCTATAAATAGTTAGATAAATTCCTGTATGCTTGTAATGTATTTGTCTCAGCCAGCTGTGGAAGAAGCTGCTGTTTTGAGTACATGATGTGCCACTAAGGGAATGGGCCAGAAAAGCTGAAGGTGAGTTAGTATGTCTGTCCTGGAATAGCTCTTTAAGGCTTCAGATAGGTTTAAAAATAACCAGTTAATTCATACATATGGCATATAAAGATTGTCCAACCACACCTGCAAGCCAGCCATCCCTGTAATAATAATCTTCTATCTTTTTAATACATACATTGAAAGAACATTTTTAGGCTTTTCCTGTATGGTGTTGCTACAGATAGCTGTTTGTCCCCACTCTTCCTCCCTTCTTACTTCCCAAGTTAGTTTTAGTTGCATTCCATAGCCTAGTTTCTCTTCTCGTAATTGCATACAATACATAATAGTAAATTTGTCTTGAGCAATTCATATTTTGTAGTACTTAGAGAAGGGAACCTGCTCTAAGGAGTTGCACAGTGAAAGCCAACAGCCAGATGAGTGCGGGGGGTTGATGGGCAATGATGCTAAACAAGTGTTTAACAATTTGTAGCCCTTCTTCTGGGCAGCGTCAAGCCTGATTTGTGTCAGATAAGTCATACATACTTGTAAATGTGTTCTATTTTTTTATTGCTCTAGCAGTCCTCCCTCCTCTCTGCAAGAGGTAGAACTTCCCAGTCAAGTAGAGAAAAATTCAAGTGCTACACTTCTTGGACAGTATCTGAAAACTGGACTTCACCTCAGTGTTGTTAAAACTATACACGCTGAAAGTCTAGGAAGTGGGGGATTGTGTAAGGAGGTACTTAACCTTTTAGATTACGGAGCTTGGATATTCCTGGTGGGAAGACAGAGATGATGACAAATGCTGTGCCCCTGTCTCCAGTTCAGAATTAATTTGAATAGGGATTGAAGATGCAGGAACTGTACATACTCATACAGAAATGCTGCATGCAGGAAGGTCCATTACATTTCTTTGTTAACTGATTTGAGACCACAGTCTTCCAACACATAGCTAATAAGATACTCAGATTTTTACTTTGAGTCTTAGGAAAAAATTAAATTTCTGCAGAATATAGATTTAATGGCATTTTCATAGTACCCTCTCCACATTCTTTTTGTTTTAGTTATTTTTTTAATTAAAAAAAAACCCCAACAAACAACTCATCATAGCAAGCTTTTTTTTTTTTTTCTGCCATGGGTACAAAGACCAAGAATACTTGCCAGAGGAGCAGGCTGATGAAGCTGCCAGATGAACTTTAACTGAACTTAAAGCAGACCCAGATCTCTTAAGAGCTAAGAAGTAGTTCAGTATGTCAGGGATTGCAGCAGACATAGGAAATATCCTTGTCAGAAGCCCAAGTAGAAAATCTCCTTCACTTCATAGCATGTGTCTTGGTTTGGTGGTGGGGTTGGTTTTTTTTTTTTTCCTTTTTCCTATGGCAAATCTTAAGCTTTCCAGCAGAATCTAGCAGACCTTTGGGAAGGTACATTGAGGTTTGTCAAGATGATGGATCTTTAGATTCCAGAGTGTGAGATCTGTATTTAGGATTCATCTCAGAAATCTGGAAAAAGCTTTGTCTCTCCTTAATAAATTGCAGTGAGGGCATGCCTGTTTTGAAGGAAGCTTATTTTCAATAGACTGTGTCCCATTTGATCCTTTCATTGATTCCCACCCCCACCCCATCCCGGACAGAAGGAGCTTTAATTTTTCTGTTTGTAAATAGATCTTCTCAAACCTTTCACCGCTTCAAAATATTGCCGATGCTGAAGAACGTGCTTTGAATTCCAACATAATTGCTTAAAAAGTATTTATCTGCCAAAATACTTTTCTCTCTTCTAGGATGAAAAGGCATGGAATGCCTGATAGCTGCCCTGTGTAGGACAATTTGTTGTGCAAGTTCTCTGAATGAGTTGATTGTACTCTCTGAGCAGAACTGAGTGCAACTGCACCACGTCAGCCGCAGAGCAATGCCGCGCTGTTTGTGTGTGCCTGAGAGAGCTGCTCTGAGCATTGTGCCAGCATTCCTCAGTTCCAGGCTGCTGGTGATACTCGAGCTAGCTTTAAACCAAGTGGCGCGGGTATTGTTATTGTTATGCTGTGCTGATATCACGCCTCTTAAGTTTTTAGGGGTTTTAACCAACCAGGGTAAGCTGCATAAAAATGTGTTAATGGGAGAACGTTAACAGCATACGTTCATGTCATGGGTACTCCTTGAGATCTCAGTCAGAATCAGGGTCTAGATGTGCTAGCTGTTGTACAAAGGTTTAGGTCGTCCGCTGCTCTTAATGTCATGAAGTCCAGAAACGTTGAGTAAATTGTAGTGGATGATAAGCTTTGAATCCTTGAACAGGAATTTGACTTTCCTTCCAATTTTCTGAAGTGTTCAGGTGTAGTTAAACTGCTACAGATACTCTATTCAGAACAGAACTTAAAACATTCCTTTAAAAGCAGTGATGAAAGATGACTCTGTAGATTTTTAATACTGTGCTTATTATAGTAACGAGCATTTTCTGGTGGGATGTTCAGCAGCATGAGTATCATATGTCTAACACCTGTTCACACGTCCTTTCTTGAGGGAGGATGTGTGGGAAAATACGGAATATCTTGTTTTAAATACTTAAAATACTCCAAATGCCATGTACTTACAAGGCAGCTACAAAGAAATGTTTCTTGCTTTGAGCAGAAGAGGAGAAAGCCTGTGATGCTGTTCAGGTAAAGATGACCCCAGTGAATCTGAAACGTCTTCAGTGCTTCCTGCCCCCAGCCTGCCAGCAGCATTAATAATACCTGGGGTTCAGCTTCAGTCAGTGTTCCTTAAGTACTCAGAATGATTTGGACCTGATCAGCTATCATGTGTATTTTCTTTTAGTTAATGAAAAAACAATTGCTCTTGACCCATTGCTGCCTTATGGCTTGATCGTGGTCTAGGAAGAAAGTGCGTTGGAAAGTACTTTTAAATCTGTCAGTGTGGAAGAGAAGTACTTTGCAGAAGAAATGGCAATAAGTAACCTTGAAATTCAGAACTCTGTAAAAATAAAAACAACATCTCTCCTTCACAGAGATTAAAAAAAATTTAAAAAAAAAAAAAGCATAAGGAGGTCTGTGTGCTTCAGAAATAAGGGGTAAGAAACCTAGGCTATATATTGCTTCCAGAGATGATATTTCTTTCAAAAGCCAGATGGGATGGAGGCATTTCATCTTTGATGAAATAACAAGACAAAAACTGTCTCCTGAGGTCTGCAGGAGAACACCACACAATTGAGCAAAGAAGGATACTTGAGTTCTTTGTAAACTCTTGAAGGTGAAGGCATTCTGTGTTAAAAAGCCACTGAATTATAAGCTGTAGGAGTTCATGTAGTACTAGAAAACCGTGTTGACTTTTCATTATGAGAGATCCCTGAAAAGAAATGGGGAAGAGGAGATCAGAAATTCCCAGGAGCTGCATTAAGTAGCTTATGCCTAAAAAATTGTAAATTCAAAGTAACTTTCAAGGGTTTACAAAAAAGGAGATGTTTAATCAAATGTTTTTGTTTTCCTGAAGAAGAATCTGAGTAAAACAGGAAGCTTTGAGTTGTGTTTGCAGAAGTATTCCTGAAAACAAAAATGAATGAATACCAGTTAAGTGATTCAAGTGATTTTTACTTCCTCAAGAGAGGCTAGGAGAAATATACTTTTCAGTTCTGTCCTCACTCAGTGAAACCAAACATGAGATGTTTCTTTGCTTTGACCTGTTCCTAGTTCTGCACTCAACCATTTGCAAATTGGAATTGCACTGGAAAACTGACACTGGCTAATTTTGAGGGTATGGAAAAGCAGGGGAAGGTGATGTTCTCAAACCTGCCGAAGAACACTAAATTGTTTTTCCTCTATTCTTTTATTTATTTTATTTAAAAAATGGGCAGCCATATGTCTTTAACCATTTCTTGGTTCCTGTCAGTATTTATTTATCTATCTATCTATTTGCTTTCTTCCCCTGGAAGGCAATGGCAACAGCAGCACTGTTACTTTTGGTCCCACTAAAAAGACTGTATCTTGGCAATAGGAAAATGAGCTAGAAGTAAGTATTCAGACCGTTTCAGAATGCATCTGAGTGGTACCTTTGCAGAACCAGTTAGCTTGAAAATCAGGGTATTTAGGGCTTATGTACTGGCATAGGAGTCTAACTATCTGTGGCCTATTTTTGATACTTTTTTTTCCTGTACCTTATCATTTGGAATGACTGGTCATTCAGCAATGTATTTTAAATTAACAGGAAAGAGAAACAGAGTGGTCAACTATGGAACCTAAATATTCTTTAATGAATGCCGATATTGACTAAAGGAGTCTGTCTCTTATCTTTTGTGTGTTTCTTTTATTTCCTGTTCGGTATCTTTCATGTTTCCATTTTATTCTTTAAAAAATTTGCATTCTGCTTTCACTGCCTTTTGTCAATCTTTAATCATGTTACATTGAATGGTTTCATTTCCAAATTATTGCTTGTGCTTTATATATGAAAAATAAATATTTTAAAATATGCCTGGAAAGTGTGATGGAACAGCAGATTTTTACTAGACAGACATAGCAGAGCGAGTATCCAGAGCTCACCCAATGCATTTGGGAAACCACTGCTAAGTTTTATTGCCTATAAACGGAGGTCTTTTTTGCTGTCTGAACAACAAGTGTCTCCACACAGGCTTGGTTATATGGATTTGATTGTAATGTGGCTACAGTTAGAGAAGATGTAACTTTTAAATTGTATCCTGGAGACTCTCAAACACAATGGCTACTAAATTTAAACCAACAGGACTAAGGAAGGAAAGTTAATCCTTCCTCTCTTCCCACATCAGTGCCGTCTATATTTGTCTCTGGAGGAGGAGGCAAACGGTTTTGTTGGGGTTTTTTTTGTTTGGTGGTGGTGTTGCTTTGTTTTGTGTTCGGTTTTTTTTGTTGTTGTTGTTGCGAGCAAATACTGTAAATTATTATGCTGCAGATTTGTTGTGCAAGTTATATAGAATCATTTAGGTTAGAAAAGACCCTTAAGATCATCAAGTCCAATCATTAACCTATCATTGCCAAGTCCACCACTAAACCATGTCCCTAAGCATCACATCTACCTGTCTTTTAAATACCTCCAGGGATGGAGACTCAGCCACTTCCCTGGGCAGCCTGTTCCAGTGCCTGACTACCCTTTTGGTGAAGAAGTTTTTCCTAATATCCAACCTAAACTTCCCCTGGCGCAGCTTGAGGCTGTTTCCTCTCGTCCTATCAGTTGTTACTAGGGAGAAGAGACCGACCCCCACCTCACTACAACCTCCTTTCAGGTAGCTGTAGAGAGCGATAAGGTCTCCCCTCAGCCTCCTCTTCTCCAGACTAAACAACCGCAGCTCCCTCAGCTGCTCCTCCTAAGACTTGTGCTCTAGACCCTTCACCAGCTTCGTTGCCCTTCTTTGGACACGCTCCAGCACCTCAATGTCCTTCTCGTAGTGAAGGGCCGAAAACTGAGCACAGGATTCAAGGTGCAGCCTCACCAGTGCCGAGTACAGGGGCACTATCACCTCCCTGGTCCTGCTGGCCACACTATTCTTGATACAAGCCAGGATGCCATTGGCCTTCTTGGCCACCTGGGCACACTGCTGGCTCATGTTCAGGCGGCTGTCAACCAACACCCTCAGGTCCTTTTCTGCCAGGCAGCTCTGCAGCCACTCCTCCTCAAGCCTGTAGCATTGCATGGGGTTGTTGTGACCCAAGTGCAGGACCCGACACTCAGCCTTGTTGAACCTCATACAATTGGCCTTGGTCCATCAATCCAGCCTGTCCAGATCCCTCTGTAGAGCCTTTCTACGCTCCAGCAGATCAACACTCCCGCCCAACGTAAGTGTTGTCTGCAGCGTTATGTGCTGATTTATGCAGAGAGAGAGAGTAGGTGGTTATAAAGCTTGAACCATTTTACTGTCATAGAGAGTCAAAACATCATGAACTGTTAATAGGTGACATTTGTCAGTTCAAGTTCATATTCATATTACTTGTTCTTTCAAGGGAGAGGAAGTGGGAGAGAGCGGTTCCTGAATGGACTCACAGTTCTTGGGGTTAATTCCCAAAAAGCAGCATGAAAGGACCATGTCTCAGTTGCTTGGAGGAAAGGAGAATTTAAAAATCTTCACCTCCATTTATTTTTGTATTTGGGGTTTCCTTTTGCTTACTGTTAGCATAATTAAACTACTTATGTTTTACAGCTTAAATAAACCAGATGCTAATTTAAACAGACTTTTTTTAGCCATATAAATAAGTGACAGCCCTGATCTTAAGAGCTGCCAGTTTCCATGTGTGATCTTTGCTTTGTCTGTCTAGGCTTTTTGCATAGGGGATTGGTGCCAGTTCTTTGCTGCCACTGTTAAAGTAAAAACTATAATTACATTGTCAAAATAATATTTATAGTATTTTCGGGGAATAATTGTGGGAGTGTGACGAATATATTATACTCATCAAACTTTTATGTAAACATAAGCATGAGTTTTTTATTTGAGTTATTGGTGTTGTTTTTGGCCTTTGTGTTTTTCCAATCTGTAAAAATAATATTGGGATTTTCATGGTCTTTGTAGCATTTGCAGAGTGTATGCCCTAACAATCAGTTGATACACTATCTGGTAGAAGTAAACTGCTATTTGCACTTGTATTGGGATTTTGGTTTCATGTTTCCATAGCTTAAGAAAATCCTGTGTTTTTTTTGAGTTTTGCTATCCCCTAATTATTATAGCTCAGAGCATTTTACTACTTTACCAAACAGGAAAGTTTGAAGTAATTGGTTTGTTCTCTTGGTATCATTAAGGGTTGTTTGGGCTTTTTTGTTCCTTTGTGTTTAGCTCATTAGGGTTTTTTTTAATTTTTTTTTTTTTTTTTTTTGGTTGGTTGGTTGAAAGTGAGTCTGAGTGCTTTAGAAAGGTGACTGTGAGCATCTCCCAGAAACATCTGTGCTAGGAAGCAAGTATTAGGTTTTCTAACAGTAGACAGTTGCCCCTTTGCTAGTTAATGGTATAGACAGGACTTAGGCATTCTTGCTCCTGGGTGATGGTAAGTTACCAGGTGTAAAAATACTTCAGTCCTGCCCTATACTGCAGTTTTAACTTTACAACTGCTCTGTGCTGTGTTTTGGTGAATGTTGCCACAGATCTTTAATGAATTGTCTGTCTTGACAACATCTATGGCAAGGATTACAGCCGTGCAAGCCTCACTCTTCCTAAGTATGTCAACCTAATGCCACCTTCTGTGGATGAGAAGGTTCATTTGGTCCCAAAATCCGTTGAAGGCCATGGAAAGACTCTGATTTGGGTGGGCTTTGTTCCAGGTCTTTGTTCTCTGGCCTTGTTTCAGAAACTGCAAAATAGGGAGCCAGCTTTTCCACCTCTTTCAGCTATCCACAGAAGGAAAAGAGCCAAACCTGGACTAAGGTGAGACAAACCAATGAATTGTCCTGACTTTGCAAACACTGAATTCTCTTTAGCTCGTGTGTGTGTAGTATTGCCCCATCTGCAGTGGTTAGCTCTTGCCCCATGTACTGAGACACTCACACTTTGAATCTTGGGTAGTGCATACAGGCACAACTGACTGTGCACTGCTGCTGTTATCCTGGAGGGGTTGGTTTTTTCATAACTGCCCTGCATGGCTAGTACAGTAAACTATATTTATGTAATACAGCAGTAGCTGTCATTTTGCATAAATGCCAGTGTTAACTATTTTTTTCAGCCTGACACATCTGTGTTTGTGCACATGACTTGGCTGTGACTTCTGGTATTAATACGGAAACTTTACATGTGCGTTAATTTCTTTTTCTCTTAATATCGAGAGTGGAACGAGGTTTGAGGAGATCAAGTTCAGATCCATTGAAGAAGGGCACCTTTAGGACCAGGGATGCTATTTAAATGCAACATATTCTTATGTTAATGGGAGGGGGAAAAAGGGCAGAGGAGAGTACTAGTGGGGCTTCTAATTTGAGAATAAAAGCCTGAGGAGGGCCTGCATCATCATTACTAGACTCTTGATACCACAGGCAAGTGTAGGTTCTTGTGTCCGAATGCAGTAAGTTCCAGCTTTCTCTGTTTACCCCCCGTTAGTCCTCTGGAAGATTGTTACACTCCCCTCTTATTTAAAAACCTTTTCCTAACTCTGGTCAAAATGTTCTACCAAGTTTGAATCCAGTGGTTCCTACTTTGGGCTTTATTCCCTACTTGAGTCCTGTTGCTTCTGCAGTGACTTACTGATTTAAGCTGTGCTGAGCTGAATTACTTCATTTACCGTGAACTGTCAGTATAAAAGTGTATTATTGCAGCGGCTTGTTGAGGTACAGTTTGAACTAGAGACCAGATCCTGCCTAGTGAGGTTCACCTGTCTGATCCTGTTGCCATGGATGGCATTGGAAGCAGACTTTGGAGTAGCGACAAAAAAGCTGCTGCTTTCTAACAGTTTGGTGTTTGTTGCACTGATGATCAAAACTGTCCTTTCCATAATACTTATGGAAAATTTTTTTGATTGCTGTACTGGGAGACAGAGGTGGTGACTGTGTCAGAGTCAATGTAAATCATTCTGCTCCTTCTAGAAGAGAGACTAACCTGAACTAATATCCTTAAGTTATAACAATTAGTAGATCAATGGGCTGCCTTGTAGGGTTCCCTCTTCCAGTTGCTGATACTGCTTTTAGGCAGTGTGTATAGCTGTTTTGGTTTTTTTTTTTTGCTCCTGCAATTTGGAGGCTTCCTAGTACAGCCTGCCAAGATGTTGCTGATTTATGACACATGCATAGTGGTTTTATAATGTGGACTGATACCCACTTGGAGCACAAAGGAAATGGGAGTTTGCTGATGTCTATTTAATTAGAATGGTTTCTGGTTACTTTGGTTGAGGCTTGAAATGAACAGTAATGCCTATATTTCTGTGGACCTTTAAATACAGTGTTCTGTAAGCCCTTTCCTTCCTTCCTTCCTTCCTTGCTCTTTACTGTCCCCTACCCTACCAGCAAATAATGTCAACAAGATTCATAATGAGGCAGGTTTCTAATCTACATAAATATATGTGAATCAAAAATTGAAGAAACCATAGAATCATAGAATGTCCTCAGTTGGAAGGGACCCACAAGGATCATCGAGTCCAACTCCTGTCCCTGCATAGGACAACCTTGTGTGTGTGTGTATCTATCTATCTATCTATATATATATCGTGTATATATATATCTCGTGTATATATATATCTGTAGATTTAAGATGGTCGCCATTGGTTGACTGTAAGGCGGGGGGGAGGAATTCTGTTCTATTATGCATGGAAAATTTATTGCCTGCCTTTTTCGTTTGATGTAAAGGCTGTGGTGTTTTTATTTTGCTCTGACATTGTGTGCTGAATCAGCAGCTGCACAGGGCAGCTCTAGTGTGAGCAGGACCATCATAATTCTGATCATCTTAACTCACAGCAGCTGCTCGGTGGCTGTTTCTAGCTTCCCTCTACATCAAAGGCAGGAAGAGGAACCAGTCTTTATCTCATAACCTGCTGCTAGACTTTGGCCAGAAAAGGGCAGGTATCAATCGGGTTTGCCAATTATTTACTGTCCGTAATAGATCCTGTGGTTATTGGCAATGATGTGCGTAGTGCAGGTCATGTGCTTCTTCCCTATCTTATGGCTGTGATGGAGGAGAAGGAGGGGAAGAGAGAAAGGATAAATAACTGTAAAGATTACATTATGTTCTTACGGGTTATGACCAGATCTAGGTTGGCTTTGTTTTCCCCAGCAGGGGTATCAGGATTGTAAGATCAAGGTGGGAAGAATGGGGCAAACAAACCTTTTAATGCAGAGAGCTTCCTAAAGATAGAGCATCCTAAATTCATTGTAGGGAGAAGAAGCTTAGCTGTTTTCACATGTACTGACAGGAAATGCCCCTACTAAAGGGTCTCCCATGGAGGCCCAAGAGTGCTATAGTTCTTCCTCCAGGGAAAGTGAAGTTGGAAGAGGGTGGAAAGGAACTGGAGGAAGATCCAGGCAAAAAGAATAATGTGAGGCATCTGCTAAACTGTCACCTGTTTGGATCAAAATCCAAACGTAAAAGTTCACCATGGCATTCTTCCAACCTTTTGATTATCATTGCCATGACACAACTTCTGGACTCTCCAGTTACATGAGCATTGTTCTGATGGAGAAGGAGGCGGCTATCTGTAACTGTGGATTTCCAGACACAAGCTACAAGACTTTCTTTCCATTCTGTAGTATCCTTTTTGCTAGCATGTTTGGGCTGGGAGAGAAATGCCTCGTGCCTATCTTTCACTTCACAGTGAGAATTTTGGGGAATATTGCCTGTGTAGAAAGGAAAAGTTACAAGATTTGTACCAGGAGACATCAAGGTCTTTCCCTTTCTTCCATCCTCCAGACATATATCATGTGTGATACAGAAGGGACCATAACAAGGCAATGAGAAGAGGCAAGCTACCTTTACAGATATAAAAAAATAAATAAAAATGGATGGTAATGCCCCAAAACATGGACACTAAAACTGTTGCTGTGTATTAATGTGGATATGCAAGTAAAAATACCAAATGTAAGCTTACTTGTTGATCTCTGTCTATTGCAAAAGGACCATGATCCATTATTAGCCAGATACAGAATATAAATGGTCCAAGGGAAAAAGAAGGTGTCTGATATCCTTTCCACAGACTTACAGAAAAAGATCATTTAGCTTTTCTAGGGAAAATATAAGCACTTCAGTGGAAATTTTGGTTTAAATGAATCAACATCCACAGTATGCCATCAAAAATAATTGGAGAAATTTGCTCGTAATCTTGGTTAGTATTTTACATGTTAATAATTTTCTTTTTTCCTTTTTTTTTTTTTTTAAAGACCTGTACAAGGTATCATGTAGTTGTGTGTCATATGGTTAGATACCACGAATAACGCATAGTGGGTGGCCAGTCCTTTTTGTTATTTTTCTTGGTTTCCTGGCATGGTTTAAGTCCAGGTTGAGACTCCCCAGTACTTTAAACTTGCTGATTTTGCTAGAGCAGGGTCTTTAAAGAGACATTGTCTGTTAGAGTTAGGCTCAACTTTTAGGTTGATTCAAGTAAAAGATTTTACATCCTAACGCATGCAGGAAGCTTATAAATGCAGTTCCCAAGTCTGTAAGCACTTACACGTGTTTTACTTCACATAGGAGAGTAATCTCAGGCATGTGTTTTTGCTACTTGGGGGGATATAACAGGAGTCCCATTTATTATGCCTTTAGACTTTAATAGATAATTTATTAAAGAAATGAACACACTTGCGATGTTTGCTTTCTAAAAATAAAATGATGCAATTAAAATACCAGAAGATAAAGAGAACAGTCCTGTTACTGTATTTAATAAATGTTGCTAATGCTGTATGAATCAAGATCGGTATGAAACTGATCTCATGTCAAGCAGTGGGCTGTCAAACTGACTCTTTTCCTAGTAAATGAACAAATTTGTTTGAATCTACCATTATGAGATCTCATTAGAACTTAATTTGCATCAGAGGCCAATTTGATGAGTGGTCTGATGGTTTTTTCCAGCTCCTGTCTAATTCACTTGTAACTCCACATTTTTAATAGTGTGGTGGGGATTTTTCTTGTCTTTAAGTCAAGTTCTCCTTTCTAGTAAGAACAAAGTGTTGATATTTTGCCTAGACGTTTATCTTCCAAGGACAGAATGGTTGTCCAGTCACTGCACATAATGTTCTGTTAATATTAGAGTTGGCATTTCTGAAGGGAAAGGAAAAAAATTAGGAGTGTTACTTTCTTTTGGAGGTGGAGGAGCTGAGGAGTGGGAACAGAAACTTATTAAACACAACATTCTTGGTATTCCACAGATGGTAAAAATGGGTTACTAGTCTGCACTGCAGCAAGTGCAGTATGATCAAGGCGGAAATATAATCGGTAGCTAGACGTTCATTTTATTTACAGAAATAAAATACTAAGCGCTATTTTAATAACTTTAAATGACAGAGCCCATATATGTATTGTACATTCAATTCGAGTAGTCTAGACAGACTGTTTTCCAAGGAAAATACATTTTCATCAGTATTTGTGGTATGATTCATGGTGGTGAAGAGGCAAATAACTCTTTTTATGACTGGAAGTTGCTTTAACTTGCAGCCACAAGGAAACAAGTCAATGACCGGATGATAGTGGTGGAAACTAACATTTTATAGTAATAGAGGTCTACACCTTATGCTGAGTTGAAGGTTTTACTTTTCCAGGGATGGCAATATATCACAAAACATTCTGCCATTGTTTACAAACAGCCAAAGGTGGTCTGTATAATGGCTCGCAGTCCACAATTTAGATCTGCAAAGCTCACAGGCGACTTAAAAGGTGTGCAGGCTGTTGAGAGGCTGTGATTTGGTCCAAGTAGTTTTAAACCTTTGTGCGTGCCCCCAGCATAGGGGGCACACCAGCTCTATCTTTCATGCATAGTTAATGGTTAGCATTAAAAGAGAGATATGTAAGTTTGCTACTCTTATGTTTGCAGTCTGGCAAGTGATGTTGTACAGCTTCATACATGCTTTGATTAGATTTATTTTATATGTCTATGTAACTTCAGTAAAGGCAAAGGATTGTACTTACAACTATCTCTGTGCTGTCTGCCCCAAATAAAAAGAATGGAAATACCTTCTTATGACTGCTGTAAGCCTCTGCAGCTGAGGTCACGGTTTTTCAAAGTGATTGGTGAGCAAGTTCACAGGCTCCTGTTCTTGACGAGAGAAATCGTAGTAGGAATTTGAAAGATAAGTCTGATTGTCCACCAGGAAAAAACCTCATATTCTGTAAGGCAGATGTAAAACGTATATGAATATAAACATTTAAGTAATATACACTATAGCAAAATATGTTGCATAATAACATAATGGTTGTGTGTAGCAATCTAATCAGGAAAGATACTGGGGGGAGAAATTGCAGTTCTTCTTGGTAGAGGTTTACCAGCAATTAACTCTTCTAGCTATAGTACTGGAACTTTAATACATTTTTTGGAAGTATTGTCACCTAACTGTGTGGAGCAGAAAGAAACAATGTATTGCATTTTTCGGTCATAATGCTTAAAATCTTTGCCCTAATAACTTCAAGGATTTAAGTTATCGTCTAATACACAATCTGATTCTACAAATGACACTGTGAAATTATGTTTTCATGAGGAGCATGACGCAGGATCAGGCCTGTGAAAGGTTCATGTGTGTCCTTCAGACCATCTGCATAGTACTGCAATATAATTGTTAAATGAAAAGCGTGTGCTAGAGCGTGGTTCAGTTATTGTGTGATCATAAGAGACTGAAAGGAACAAAAGGAGCTGTGATCTTGAAGGTACTGAACTGCTGGAGTCCCTTTAAGGCATCCTCCTGCAGGGCCATAAAGTAGTATCGGCTGCCTCACCTTTTGCATGGGTGGCATTGAGTAACTCTAAAAGATAAGTTTACATGCAGACAAACATTGAGGTACCAAAATTCATTAGGAAGAGTCAGTGTTTCCCCTTGTACACATTGCCCTGTTGTGTAAAGAGGTTTTTTTTGTAGAACCTAGAAAATTCTCCATAACCCATTGCCGGCTGGTTGTGAAAGCAACGTGTAATCTGAGTATTTGTATTTGCTAAAGAACATCCTGCTTTTATAGGAACCATTGAAATCTCAATAGGGGGAAAAGTTTTTTTCAGCTCTAGGGTCGATCTGTGTATCAGAAGTTACATCTTAGTACATGTAATTTCACAGTGGTTGACCATCAGGTTAAAAATAGTCTTGTTGACCACACACAGAGCAACATTTTTTAAATTAAAATTTGGCTGTGCCGATAGCTACAGAATTATTTGTTGACGTCAGTGCTTATAGACACCAGCAGCTAGGGGGTGGACTTAAGATGTTAAATAAATCAGTCCTGTGCAAAAGACATACTTTTTTTATAATTGTGTTTCCCGAATACTAGCTAATGCAGCTGGAAAGAGTGGTTGACAGTTATTTTTAGCTTCATAAAGATCTGTACATTTTCAGGGAAAAGGTGAAATAGTCTTGTTTTCTTTTTTCTCTTTCCCTCTTCTTTCCCTCTTCTTTCCCTCTTCTTTCCCTCTTCTTTCCCTCTTCTTTCCCTCTTCTTTCCCTCTTCTTTCCCTCTTCTTTCCCTCTTCTTTCCCTCTTCTTTCCCTCTTCTTTCCCTCTTCTTTCCCTCTCTCTTCTTCCCATTTTCAGAAAGCACATGACTTACTGAATGGATGGCAAAATGGTTTCAGCTGGTATACTGTGCAATGAAGTCTGTCTTAATCAGCTTCTAGATTTTCTTGCTTTTGCTGTAAAGACAATGAAATTGTTGGAGAGGAGAAAAGCAGTATCTGTATTCTACAGATTTCTAAGCATAGTTGAATCGTATGTTGCAGCAGTCAGGTCCAATAGAGGTAAAACAAAAAAGAGAAACGTGCAAATTGAATGATAAGAAGAGACTTCTATAGTTGGGAATGCAATGCTTCACTTTTATTGTAGCATTTGCATTTTTTTAACGCATGCATACCTTGCTGTGAATTAACAGCTCTAGTTGGATTTTTTGAGGGTTTCTTTTTTAAAGCATAAATACGAAAGTACAGACTTCCAATGCTCATATCAAAATTCACTGTCACTTGGTAGCTTGGTACTAGGCTAGTACCTTTTATCTGGAATCATCTTTGGAGAGAAACACTGAGTATGGGACTTTGGCATACTCCAGGACTGCCAGGTGCTCCTTTGGGGTTTTGCGGGGCAGTGTTTGTTTGGGTTTTTAAGCATAACCATACAGGTACTACTGTGATGTGATTCAGAGAACAGCATGCTGTGATGAGCTAGTTGTGGTGCTGTAATGACTTTTAATGCTGTTTGCCCCTCTTCATAGAATTGTAGAATCGTTTTCCCATCTGTGACTGCTGGACACGGCACATAGAATCATAGCATGGTTTGGGTTGGAAGGGACCTTTAAAGATCATCTAGTCCAAGCTTCCTGCTGTGGGCAGGGACATCTTCCACTAAACCAAGTTGCTTTGAGCAACTTGTGTCCAACCTGACCTTGAACACTTCTAATAATGGGGTATCCACAACTTTTCTGGTCAACCTGTTCCAGTGTCTCACCACCCTCATCATAAAAAATATCTTCTTTATATCCAATCTAAAGATACCATATTTCAGTTTAAAACTGTTGCCCCTTGTACTGTCACTACAGGCCCTTGTAAAAAGTCTCCCTCCATCATTTTTATAAGCCCCCTTTATATATTGAAAGTCTGCAATATGGTCTCTTGGGAGCCTTCTCTTCTCCAGGCCAAACCACCCCAACTCCTCTCAGCCTTTCTTCATAGGTGACATGTTTCAGCCCTCTGAGCATTTTCATGGCCCTCCCTTGGACTCACTCTAACAGATCCATGTCTGTCTTGTGCTGAGGACCCTAGAGCTGGATGCAGTGCTCCAGGTGGGGTCTCACTGTGTAAGTCTGTCCAGCTTGTTGGTGAAGACCCTCTTGTCCCACTTGGTCAGGTGAATCTCATCATCTCCCAGCGCACCCGGCTTCTCAAGGGTAGGTCCGTGATCATGGAAGCCAAAACATACGTATTCACACTCCAGTACATGAACCATATTTGGCATATGTCATTGGCCTGGCATCACGCTAAGTAGTCTGAAATTACTTATTTTTTTTTGTAATATGAATTATATTCTTTTTTGTAGGGAAAAGGAGTTCAGGCACTGCAGAAGCAGTGCAGCAGTTGCAGTGTAGTCGTGAGAGAGCACATGAATTGATTGGAGAGATTGTGAGCTAGGTCCTGTCGCGTCTAATCCGTACTCCTGGTGTAGCTCAATTACCTCAGGTGTTTCTAGAGTCACATCTTTCTTTTGAATTGCTGAGATTCATCACATGAAATTACTTGCATAGGGAAATGTTGCGTTATCAAGACATCGTCTTTTTCTGCTTAGTTGTGAATAGATACAGTTTCTTTTGTCTCACAGGTTATCTGCTTGCCCATATATTGATTTGTGTCCTCTAATTAAAAGAAAAATGTTAACCATTACTGGTTAAAAACAAGCACTTACAAATAAAACTGTTTTTTCCATGGTACATGCACATAATCATGATCTTTTCCTGGATCCTTCTTGCTTGTTCAGGACATCATGATTGAACAAGGACAGTGTTGGTTGCTTTCACAAATGTTAAAACTACGTGTGTGATTAATGGAGAATGTGTAGATAATTATTATTGTATTGCAAATGTGTTCATAGCATTTCATCACTGTTACAGTAAGAATGGCAACTTCTTTTAAAAGATCTTTAACTTTTTTTTCCCCTAGTCTGTAGTATTTTTTTGACCGCTTAGTCTCTAGTGACCGAAGTGTAACTGATAGGTGAAAAGGGTCAAGCAAATTTCAGGTAAAGATTGTAGTATAATTAAAAAACCTCATGTCACTTTGAAAGATCTTTCTCATAGTAGAGTAGGTGAGGAGTTCACCAAGCGAAATAATACTCTGTTCCTAGAATGTACTGCCTTGTTAGTTTTTTCTAGCAGGGAAGTATTTCCATAAAATGTCTGCTAGAAGAGTAGCGTGCCCATGCTTGCTGTCCTTCAGAAAAATTCTGAGTCAGCAGGATGGGAACCAGATGGATGGGAGAAGTGGAAGCATAATGATGGGCAGAAAATAATAAAAAAGTGCAGATGTGCAGGGAGAGAGAACAGATCCTAAGAACTAAAGCATAAAGGAGAAGACGATTCAAAATGCACTATGGAGAGGACATATATATCTTGGGCTTAAAAAATATATATGGAAAAAAAAGTTACTGTTCTCTCAGCCCAGGTGACCTCATTTGAGACTTGCTTTCTCTTTGTTCCCAAGAGGACATATGCCTAGACCTCTGTAGGAAATCTGGCTGCCAGCTGGCACAGCACCTTTCAAAGAGACCTAATTTTATATTTTCAGAACCTGGCAATATGAGCCACCTTCATCTGTAGCAGGCTGCTGTTTGTAGTATCTGGTAAACTGCATTTTAACATTTAATTTTAAGTTTCTTTGCCAACCTATTAATAAGGGCCAGGCTATTGAGAGCTGTCAATAGGGCCAAAAAAAGTGTTTTGATTTTGAGAGATCTGTGGGTTCATGCTTTTGTTTTTCATGAATTTACATCTTTTGGCAGGCTCTAGGATATTAACTTGTATGATGAAATATCATTTCTCCATATTTTAAGTCTGTATTGAGAGGAGGCTGGAATAAATCCTTTGTAATAATAGTAGAAATCTGCCGTATTAAATTCAGTGTTAAAATTGGAGGCAAAGTACTTGGAGTACTGGCTTTAATTTTTCTGGGATAGAAATCAGAAAGTATTGAGCACATCATCATATTATATAATGATTTGTCCAGCTAAATGGAATTTAACGTGGGTAGCGAGGGAACAAGTTCAGTTCTCTTGCTCGGGCTCTACCTGCTGCAACAAAATTTCCAAGCTCTCTCTGGCCAGCTTGTGGAGGGTGCCTGGGGAGCTCTCTTAGTAGCAGGCAGAGCTGCTCCTGCAGAGTTCAGGTGATGACAGACAGCCTATTTGAGTTAATTTAATACGAGGGAGAAAGCCACCTGAGATCCAGAAGAGGCAAAATGGCCACTGCCATGTGGCAGCCACTGGTTCAGCATGGGTCTGCTTCAGTTTGTCCGAACTGTAGCTCCAGGCTTTCATTGATTTCAATCTGTCTTAAACCTTGGCACAATCAATTAGTTCTCGTAATCACTAGTATGATATTCATATAAGTCTAACTGAAGAAAAAAAATTGATTTGTTTTGGGTATAATTCCAGAATACTTTGTAAAATTATTTGCATTAGAAGAGAAGCCAGATATTTATGTACAGTAACAGTGAAATACTGCACCCAAAGCTTAATTGAGATGGATTCTGTAGTGCATGGCTGTAATGTTGAAAAGTTTGTCATTCATATGAAATTTATTAGTATTTCTTTGAATTCCTGTTAATATATTTTCTGGGTTTTTTTCAGCTCTTCGTTGTAGCCTCCAGTTTCTTGGAAACATTGCAGCAGGAAACGGAGATTCCCAGAATAGCATTTGGAAGTGTGCTTTCCCAGATCTGTTCTTGTAAGCATGGATGCGGGTTTTTTTTATAATGTAATTTCTGTGGTTATATTCAAATCTTTTGTACACGATAGTTGTGCCTCTACTAGCACCATGAAGCTTTGAAAAATAACTTTGGGGAGAATGGGACAGTTGAGACCATATCCTGTAGATGTTTTTTTTGTTAGTCAACCGCAGGGGTCAGGACCTTTAAAAACCTGCTTGTTCTAAACTAACAGTAAGTTGATTTTAACAGAAACCGGAAGAAAACGATTTCAAATTATGAGCTTCAAATGTAAGCTTTATTTCAGAGGTGTTTTCAAGTAGTTATACTAATTTCCAAGAAAAGAGCTTTTTCTTTATTCACTTTGCTGCTGTGCAGACCTGTCAGTATTTGTGGATCAGACAGAATCTACAAAAATGACGTAATGTTTGCATCTTCCAATCCTTTTGCCCCCCTCCTAACCTCACCAAAATACCTTCCTGGAGGTTTGATGACATATGTGTAATGAAATGTTACATAAATGATTTTATGCAGACACATGACAATATTGTTGATGTGTTTGGCCACATTTTTTGTAGTGAGCTAGTAACAAAGGCACATTCATTCAATTTGATACTCATTCTGAGTGTGTTTTTGGAGCCCACTTGTCAGCACTGGATGTAGAAAGACTTATGGTAATAGCAGCAGATAATTATTATGGTTTCACCCAGTTTCTAGATCTCCAGTTAGCTCCAGTTTAGCATTAGTTTTGTAATTTGCATGTAAGTTTGACCTTCATCTCGGAGTCAGATGTTTTTCTTTGCAGATGACTTCTGTCCCTCTTAGGCAATGACAAACTCATGATTCTCTAAAAGACAGCAAAGAACAACAACTCAATAAGCTGAATGCCGCTAGTCTGTTTTTGTAGGGCCAGTTTTAACTTAGTCTCTTAACTCCTTATTTTCTCTTGAAGGACGTGCCTAACGTACAGTGATGAGAAAATTGTGGCCTATTGTTGTATGGTCCTGTTCACCTGCCTTAATTCAGTGAAAGTGAGAGAACTACTGGATCCTGGGAACTTGACTGTGGCTCTCCATGTCCTGAAAGTCTACAAAGAGCAGTTGGAGTCTGAGTGGTCGTATGTATCTTTAGATTTCCGTGCCCCACGCCCCCCTTAATTAGGTGCGTTTCTAGTGGAAATCTCTGTATTAAGATATCTAAATTTGTGACACTGCTAAGTAGTGAATGAAGATCTATTTAGAAGTTACTAATTCGGTATAGAGATAATTTTCATGGTATTTTCACTGACTGTTTTGATTTCTTCTAAAATAAGACTACATTTTTGTTGAGGATATAGACAGGAATTTTAAAATCATGGTCTCTTTTTTAATGAAAGTGTTCTATAATGCAAACTAATTTATACTTGTGTGCTGGTTTGTGGAGATTTTTGAAATAAAGTTAACACAGAATATAGTCTTAGAGGCTTTGGTTATTGGGGCATGCTAGGAAGACTTGTATGACTGATGCTTGTGAGTACTACATAAAACATGTTTGGGGTTTTTTTTTCTTTTTTTTTTTTTTTTTTTGACAAATCTGCTGGCTAGTGCAGCATGCAATCATTTTTATACCAAAACAGAGAAGACATTTTGTTTGTGAATATTGCACATTTCATTTTCATACTTTAAGAGCACCTAATCAGTGGTTTTATTCCACTGAGTTTTTATATTTTTGGCTAATGGCCATTCTTGTAAATTGTTGTCAATTACGCATTTGAGAAACTTTCTGCCCTGCATCAGCAAGGATACACATTCAGTTAATTCTTGTATGATGCATTCCAAGGGGAAAAAAAGGATAGTGTGTATGTTTTTGTAGCATTCTTTTGAAGGTCATGTTTAAATTCAAAATTTAATTAGGAAGAATTGTCAGGGTTTTACTGTTATTTGGAAAGTCTCTAAACAGAGTTAAGATAACTAAATGAAAAGCAAATGTCATTTAATAGTTTGCTTTTGTACTGAAAAAATGACTTTAAAATTTGTTTGTGGCTGGGCTTTTTTTCATAACTAAGTCAATTTGCTTAGGACATAAATAGTTTTCAGAAAGCAAACTTAAAGTTTAAGGGCCAGGCAACCAGACTTCTATTTCAAAAGTGACAAACCAAGTCTTTAGGTTTGGCATCTGTCAATATAAACACATGTGAAAGATTGCTTTTCAGATCATTGTTTTGATTATCCTTCATTTTCTTTATGTATTGAAGATATGCTGAAATGTATTTTGACTGAGATATGAAAGCCAGGGAGAGGTGGAAGAGGTTATCATGCTCTTAAATTTCTATTTTGAAGGTAATCACAGAATAAATGCAGCATCAGAATAAATGCCAAGGTATCAATTTCCCTGTTCTTTCTAGTCTGAAGTGCATTCTGTTGACGTTACAATGAAAATGTCTTACTTCCTCTACGGATGTTTGATGTGGGTGGGAAATGGTCTCTCTTCAGAGTAGTCTTGAAATTAAAAAGAGGCAAACTTCTATACAAGATGTAAAACCATGATGAAGGAAAGAAGACGGGTAGAAAAGAGTAATCCTAGTCCTGCTGTAAGGCAGTTGCAGAGTGTTTGCCCTCCAATTCCTCTCAGAATGCTGAGTTCCTCATACAGTAAATATACAAAAAGCATTGGAATATCTTCCAGGTGTTAAGAAAACAACACACATGTTTTTCTTTCATAGTACTTTAACACGGTCTAGTTAAGTGTCAAAGCTCATTACCAGTTTTCCCAACTGAAAGAAAAAGTAATGAGTTTGTAGTATAAGTTTCTTCGCATTTCATACAGTCATCTTGAACCGAATTATAAATGGAGATCTTTCAATAATGCTGGCACTGTTTTCAAGTCAACACAGGTAAAGTGCATTCACAATTGCAAAACCTAAACCAAAAAGTGTATTGCAACAGTGCAGTATCAAGCATTGACCAGGTATTCAAACAGCATTACCTTGAAAGCGAAAAAGATAATTCCTTGCTAGAAAGGGACTGATTTTTCTGTCTTTTTATAGCTCTAGAGCCTTTTTGTGATTCATCTTGTACCTGTTTCCCTCCGTTTCTCAATCCTCACTTCATTTGTTCTTCTAATACTCAATTTCTTCTATCTTCCATCTCAAGAAACACATTTATTCTTTGGTTCTCCCTCGTGTTCATCTGTTCTTATTGCGAGATAGTATATGTCATGGCTGAGGGTAATTTAAATGGCAAAATAGGTTCTTTCTTCATATTAGATTTAAAAAAAAATAAAAAATAAAAAATTCCATCCTGAAAGAAACGTATGATATTTATATATTAGAATACGTGTACTATCTTTGGTCTACTTGGTGCAGAGGGAGAGGTAAGAAAGTAACATTTTCACATACTTCTTTATTTAAAAAAAAAAAAAAAGGGTTGGTGTAAGAGGTTTATTTTTCGTATTTTCAATGGAAATCTGCTAGTGTGTACCCTTCCTTATGCAACATTGATTTAAACAAAGTCTTTTTTTTTTCTGGTTTTGGTTATGATTTTTTTTTTTTCTTTTTTCTCCCTTCTTCCAGTAAGCCATAGGTCAGTGTGTTACATTAATGTAATGCTTTTCTCTTAGACCATACATACATCTTGTGGGTCTGTACTACATGTTGTCTTTCTGTGTAGTTAAAGTTTAGGAAGAGCCTACGAAGTCGGTAGTCTTGTTTCAAGTAGAACAATCATTGTAAGGTCTTGCAAATTTTTTTTTTTTTTTTTTGCAAAGTATTGGTTGGTGGTTTTTTTTTTTTTTTTTTCCGTGTGATCTTGGCAGTATTAACACAGCATGTATTTCATAGGCAAGGAGTTGTTCTTACTTTAGCTTTAATTACAGAGGATATTAGCTTAATCCTATGAATAACTGACTACATTTTCATAAGGTACCTGCAGCTTGTATCTTAGATTCTTCTTTGCATTTTTCTATCATTTTTCCAGTTGTAAAGCGCATACTGTAAGAGTGTTTACAGGGTATTACTCCTGATGTCACACAGCTGAACCTCCCAGTCCAAATAGTTTTCTCTTTTTTCCTAGAATATTAGAATTGGTTTGTTTTGAGGGTAGTCTTGAGTTGGGTCTGAAAGCCTGTTTCTTTCACTAGCCCTAATCCTTCTACTGTGAGATAAACGTGGGTGGATACAATCATGTAATGTAATGATGATACCTTCTGTTGCTTGCTTGCTTGCTTTCCTTTTTCCTATTGCTGAGCAGGAGGAAGCAAGCTAGCCAGCTCTTGTGCAGACTTTCTTACGTCCTGCCTACTTGAGCAGTTTTCTCTGCTGTTTCTCTGTATTTTGGGGAAAGGTCTACTGATGCCAGCCGTGTTGCATCTATTTTCTGTAGGAAAGTGTTGTCAACTTCTCACCGCTCTCCATTTACTAGTGTAAAGCGCTGGTCTGTTCCTGCGATCAGACAGAGCAGGCAGTGTCCAGAAATGGCTTCCTAACATGTACCTTGCTGTGAACAGAAAAGCTGAACAGTAAACAGGATTTCTTATTTTGGTTACTTACTTTGGCTGATGAAAGCTGAAAATTCTTGTCTTGAATATAAGAACATTTTTTTTGACAATGATAAGTGAAAAGCTAAGCTTTGTCCTTGCATCAGTGTTGTTCCTTACATGTAGTAATGCTGTCTCTTTAGGACAGCTTTTGAAATTGTGTAGGTTTGCATGTGCCTTATGCCTATATTAGCTATTCTCTCATTAGAGCCTTCTGTTTCTAAGACATTTTTGGATATTGAATGAATTGCAGTTTTTTGCAATTAGGTGTGTGAAAGACAGACACAGTCGTTTGGAGGATATGTTTGGAATAAGTTTGGACTCTGATGTATTGCTGCTTTTGCTTTGGTGTCCATTTTTGTCATTGCATATAATCTTCCTGGTTTGAACTAATTCTTGGTTCATTAGTAAAGTGCTTATTTTTTTTCCCCCTCATCGAGGAACTATATTACTTTCTGATATGGAAGAGTATGCGTGAGATATAATCATGTAGAAGTGCATAAAAAGATTTCTGTCCCTTTTCTTATGAAGTCTAAGCTTTGGACGCCTCTCTGGCTGGACTGTAGAAAAAATATTTTTGTCAGCAATTCATTGAAAATTTGGAGCTGTACTTTAGCTCTCACTGAAGTACATACCACTAGGATTGCTTAAACGAATTTACATAGCCGCGGTATTTGCAACAGAGCCAGTACTCTGTTGTGAAGATTTGGGTCCCTTGCGCCACAGCTAACAAAGTGCACCGCAACCATTTTTAAGCAGCTGTTGCGGCATTACATGGCTGAGCCGAAATACAAACTGCTCTTCATCCAGGAGGTTATGCTCACTGCTGGACTCGCAAATGCCTGGAATTAAGATGTTCTTACTTTTAAAGTTAAAAATATTACTTAATTCCTGCCTACCTTCTTGTCTCTCAGCTGGAGCATCCGGTTTCATATTACACCGAATAAAAAGTGAATGCCACGTGTGTTTATTCCTCTTGGCTGGGCTTTCTTGCTGTCAAATGCTGCTTTTAGGTATTGAAAATCTTTCTGTGAATAACCAGGCAAGTTTTGGTTATAGGCAAAACTTTTATTTGCTATTTTATTCCCTTTTATTGTGCACTGAAATTTATGACTTAATGTTTCTCTAAGTTAGTATCCAATGAATTCCGCGAATAAACACTTATGATGCTCAAGTTATTTTTGCAGTTGCTGCCATGAACCGTTAGGACAGAGAGAGGACATCCAGGACAAATATTTGGATTTAAGGCCATTGGCTGAACTGTAGTTTCTCCCATGGGGTCCTTACTGCCCCATTCAGCTAGCACATGTTGGCTTTTCTACTCTTCACCCATCACTGGAGGGCAAGCACATCTTTAAAATCTTTTTTTTTTTTTTTTTTTCATCATCTTTTAAAATCTTTTTTTTTTTTTTTTTTTTTTTGGTGAATTTGCAATTCCTCCTCTGTTCATGATCCCACATTCATGTTTAGAGTCCAGTTTTCTGTCTCCAAGCTGGAAAAGTCCTTAGGGAAAGTTCAGGAGGATCTTCCTTCCAAGTGTGACGCCTTTGGCTTCTCCCTCCAGTCTCGCAGCAGTTCTATAGGGAGAAGGCTTTGTCAGAGGAAATCTGAGATTATTCTGAGGAGTTCCTCAGAGCTCCTTTTTTAGAAGCAGCTGTTGGTAGCGGACCTTTTGCAATTCCTCTTCTGTCTGCCGTAAACCCCTCCCCCAGTTAAAGAGAGCAGAAGAAGCGTCTTTAAAGGCAGGATGTAGCCTTCTGGAATTTTCCTGTCGTATTTGCCTACTTCTTGAATCACGAGATGTTTGGTAGAAGACAAGGATCTGCTGTCGGGGAAGAGGGAATGTCTGAAGTGTTGGCTATGCTTCCTGAGAGGGGTGGGTTATGGGAGAGAAGGCCTCAGTTTAGCGACTTCTGAATCTAATCAGTGATGGAAAGCCAAGCCATCCACTTTCTAAGTAGTTTTTGAAATAGAGGAGAGCTATTTTTCAGATCAGCATAGTGAGATTTTTGAGACTATAACCACTGATGCATTTTTAAAGCGTGTTTGTAGATTGACAGCATAACAAAAGTTGCCTCAGAACTTGGAAGAAAGGGAGGTAACAGTGCTGTGATACACACCTAAGTGTGTCTTCATGAGTGATACACTGTGATATTAAGTATTTTCTGTGGCATGCTATGGGCTAAGAAATAGTTAATAAATTTAAGAAGGAAGTCAGTTCTATAAGGAATGCCCTGGTCAAATTTTGTATTCAGTCCTTGTATGGTCATACCTGTTTATCCAGACCACATGGTCTGAAGGCTCATTTCATTAAGCTTGTGGTTACTTGTAAGCATCGGAAATGCTTCTATCTCTGAAATCTGTGAAGTTGCAGAATATAATTCACAGATTTAATAGATATTCTCTTGATTTAAGAACTGATACCTCCTCCTCTTTTGTTTTTAGAAGCTTGATCCTCTACACAGCTCCAAGATTTTTTTTTTTTTTTTAATGTTGCTACCTTTGCCGTCTTTAATACTAATGCTGAGTGGCATTTTAAAATAGTATTAATTAACATATATTAGACAATGTATTTTTAGACTGCCTCTAAACTTCTAGTCAACACAGCTCCTGAACTTGTTTCAGGCTAGCAATCCTGTAATCTTGAATACTCTTCCGAGGTTGCTGCTGCTGGTCTAACTCCCAAGAGCAATGATCTGAGGAGGCAGATTGTGTATCTCCAACTGAGGTTCTTCAAAATGTTGCCTGACTGGCTGTATACCCCTTTGTTTTGTAGCTTTTGGCTAAAATCTTAGAGCAAGAAGAAACTGGAAGTTTTCAGGACTGAAAGCTGTTGAAACTTACCTGTCTTGTCCTGAATGTTTGGATCTGTAGTTGGGCTTGCGAAGATTGCCCAGAGCTTGCTGCTCACAGAAAATTTCGAGGAGTATGATGTTACAGAATATACTTCAAAGCGTTTGTCTTTGCAAAGACACTGGCTCTGCAGAAACAAGTTGGTTTCCTTTCTTTGGTTTGATTTATGGCATACACTAATTAAATGATCCTATCTCCTTGACGGTTCTTTGCTATGCAGTTGTCTTCTAGAAAACGTATTGTTCTTTGGAACATGCAGCTACTATCTAGGCTATTAGCTTAAGAATTAATACCCTCTAACCTCAGTGAAAAACTTCCATGCTGCTACAGTCTCGTGCATGAGTGACCGTTCCTGTCCCATCTTTAGTCCTGAGACCTTGTCCTTTAATGCAGGCACCCTCTTTCAAGGTTTGGTTATGATCTGCTGCTTCCAGCTTGCTCTGCTCATGATCACGGTTGTGGGATTAGCATTCCTTCTCAAATACTTCCTTGCACATGGAAAGCTTTTAAAACTCTCAACTTCAGTTCAGTTGCTTCCAGCTTCTTGTGATTTTTTTTTTTTTTTTTTTTTTTCTTTTAGTATTACTTAGTTCCTTTCTGTCTGTTCCCTAAGAGCGGAAGATCTCTCTCTTAAACTGTGATCGCTCTTTCTGCATTATGCATCTTTTGGTTCTGCTTCCTTCACCTCTGTGTTCCATCTTCTGTTTGTATTCAAAGGGATGAGCATGGTTTTCAAGCCCTTGTGAGACAACTATTTATTTTCTGTGTGTCTTCCATCTTTCCAATATACCTCTGTAATGGTATGCTGATTTAATTCTTCTGAAGTGTTGACATATTAAGTCGAACGTATCTTAAACTTGTAAGCAAACACACTTACTCCATAAGCCAATATTCTTTTTCCAGTGCTGCCTTCTTTCAACAGCTGCTGCCTACCAAAGGATGCTACCTGGGAATTGGACATATCTTTCCTTTAGGAAACAAAGCTGGAATGTACTGATCCATATCTGAAATGTATTTCCTACTCAATTTCTGTGTGATTACTACCAAAGTCTGAAGAGTCCTCTGCAACAAACTCCCTTGCGTTTCCAAAGGAACTAGAAAGCACAAGCAGTATCCCGTCATATGTGCAGTACAAGGATTGCCAAGCACTGCCTTTTTTTTTTTTTCTTCAGTAAAAGCTTTTTCTTTTTTTTTTTTCTTAAAACATGCAGGGAGCTATGCCTTAGGCTCTGGAAAATTGTGGAGCCTTTAAAAAGTCATTCCTCTGTGTTTCCCTACACATCCACATCCACTCCCTTTTGGGTTTGTATTAATCAACAGCAGAAAAGTGTGTCACACAGTTTAGAAGCTACTGTATTTAGAAGAGAAACCAGCACAGAATGCCACGAGATCTATTTTAGAATATTGAACCTGCAAGCATATGTGTTTTGTAAAATAATTAGGAAAAAGTAGTACAAAATTACATTATAATTTATCCTAACCGAGACCAATGTGTATTCTAAAAGCTGTTTATTTTAGAAATACTTTGGTGGTTCCATTAGAGATGAGAGTATAGCTTGTGTCATCAGTTTTTCCAAGTGTGTGCATGGGGCAGTGTAGCTACTATGGAAAGAAAAAGCAGGTTGTATTTTTGATTCCTGAAGAGCAAGGAACAAAAAATCCTCCATTTTAAAATAAGAAGCGTAATGTGCCTTTTGGCTTCCAGAAAAACGATATTAAGAGTGTGGTCAGCTGTTTGGCATTGGAAGTAAGATTTTCTGAACATCCACTTTCTCTTTTTGAAACCACAGCTCAATGATGACTGTAAAGATTAGGATGTGGGGCTCCCCCTCCCCATTTTTTGCCTTTGGTTATTTTGTCCTGGCTTATGGAAAAGTGTGGACAGAAACTAGTGCTCCTGTGGCAAGGAGTCTTGCCCATGGGCACAGATTTAAAGGCAAAGATGGAACTCCTCAGCAGAGCGCTTGTTGCTTAATTGGTACGCATGTGGTACAGAAACCAGAAAATGTTACCTTTTTTTTTTTTTTTTTTTTTTTTTTTTTTTTCATTTTGGGCTGGCAACTCCGTCTTTTCTCTCTGACAGTTTAGGGTGTCCCCCGCCCCCTTCTTCTACTCTCCAGAAAGTAATTCTTATTTTTAATTCCAGGAAAGTTGGAATTATGTTGCAGGTTCCAAGTTCAACTGTGGTTTTAAATAGTACTGACAATTGGAAAAGTTTCCTTAATTTTAGAGATCTGAGTAGCTTCTACTTTCTGTTTGCAGTAGCAGTGTATTGGCACAGATTCCCCCAATCTTTCAAAGCCCAGCCTCACACATTTATTTATCTTATCACCTCTTTCTTCTTGTAGATCTTGTCGAGAGGGGGGAGCAGGAAGCAATTGTATTGCTGATCATCTTCCAGTTTTTCCTTGGTAGCTCTTCAGAAAAATTATTCCAACTTTGCACATAAGTAAAAATAAATCTCTTTTTAGTGTCTTTCAGATGTAGCTATCAAATTGAATGAGAGTGTCTTCTGAATCAGAGAAATATTACAGGTAATCTGAACTCGGTCTTCTAGACCTGTGAGTTGACTTGATGGACAGTATTGTGGCCTGTAAGGAGGATGCATTCATTATGGGTAATGCCTTTCGAAGATGGAAGGATGTTCACTGTTGTGCTTGATTCAGCTCAGGAGAGGAGTATTGTGGTGCTTGATACTTGGTTCTAAAATATATTCTGGTCCCAAACCGTTCCTCATGGTGCATATTGCTTTTTTAGCATCTAAAAAGACTGGTGATATGGCTTTGAAAGGTTAGCTGTCTAAATTTTCTTCTTTTTTTCTTCAAAATTTGGGTGATTTGTTACATTTGTTTGTTAAACTACAGTAAAAATAGCTAATTCGTTCTTACTAAATATTTTGGATAGAGTGGCGTTATTGTAGGATGATGAAAAATGCTTTTGGTTTTGAGATTGAAAGAGAAGTTTGCTGATCAAGTAGAGAATGCCATGTCGTCTTCTTTCTTCTAAAACATTTGTGGGGGTTTTCTTCCTAATTTTCTGAGACTGAGGACACTGTTCTCTAAACTTGCTAATGGGATCAAATCAACTTAATATGGAGCATGACATTTGATGATAAAGTTGATTGCTTACACCCAGCTTTGATTGGAGCAAGCTTAGTGGTCATTTGGAATATACTGAGCGCAAATGTGGCTTATACCATTTCATCTTGGCTGCTTCTCAAGTTCAATTTGGTACAATGCAGCCCTTGTGCTATTGTAAAGTCTTTGAACTGAACATCTCCTGTATTTATCTACTATGTAAGCACTTGATTTTTTTAGGATTTTAGCCAAACAATTTTTAAAAAGTCAAGAAAATTGGCATATTTAACACTGTTCATTTGTTACTGTGTTACGCTTGCAGAACAACTTTAATTTTCACCATTTCCTTCACTAAATTACAGTGGTCCTCAGTTTATCCCAGTGGTTCTGCTGTTGGCCCCCAAAGAGAGTTTAAATCTCCTACCAAAGCCTTTTGTGTACATCTGAAATGCCATATTCAGTCAGTAACCCAAAACTGAATGTCTTTTTTCATTTCAGAGCTGTGGATGGTCTTACTTTTCCTCTTCTTCTCCCCTGCCCCAAATGAAAAACAGGAGAGCTGAGGACTAAAGATATTAGATTTAATTTGCTGCATCCTTGCTTAACTACCACCAGAATTTCTGGGCATGGTAGCAAGAGTTGAAAGTGCTTTATTCCACTACTAATTCTTCTGTTATCTCTTAGTGATGCTCTTGTAAAATATGCTAGTGCTCTGTTCTTTAGGATACAGTAATGCAGGAAGTGGATAAGGTAAAAGAGAAACTTAAATACAGAAGCAGAAATTTCTGAGGTGTTACATCATGTCATGAAATTAAAAGGGTAAGAAACAGATACAGATGTCTGTGCTCCTTTATAAGCAGAAACTTTATTCTGAAATGCTGCAAGCTCCTCAAGCAGTAGAGGTGTAGTTCACAGAGCGTGAAAGATGTGTGTGAATAAATACAAGAGCATAGACCCAAGTAACGACTAAAGTACAGGTCTTCTGCTTTGCAATAGTAATCACTAATGTGCACCTAGTAGCATTAGATCTTTTTGTGATAATTATTGATTGCTTTTTAACTTCAAGGCAAGAAGATTTCCTCAAAGTAATGTTAATCATGAAAATTAAGATTTAAATTCATAGTCCCAACTGCAAAATTGAAAACTCGGGTTTCGGATTGTCTCTTTAAATGCTCTTTTACCATAATTCATTGTCAGCTGAAATTTGTACATTATGAGGCTAAGTACTGTGTTCTGCACAACTCTGATTATTATGCTTTTTTCTTTTGCAGCTCCAGATAAAAGCCTTTGTTTCTACTCAAATGCTTAAAAAATAAAGTCAGTTGTTACCATTCTGAAGGTTTAACTGTGGATGGCTTATATGCTGTGAACTGTTGGTTCAGGAACTGTAGAAGTGTTCCCCTTGACTGCGCTGCTGATAGTTTGATTCAGTTGTTATAGCTGAGTCTGCACTGCTCAGTTGGAAGACATTTGTGCTGTTGACTTTGGGGAAGTCTGTAGGTTCAAATTTGTGTTGAGAAACTCTTGAATCAGTGCTACACTGCTCAGAGTGCCAATCTTAAGTTGATGATTCCCTACCCCTATACTGTTTTTTTCCTTGAATGTGTGTACAAATATCAGTTAAAAAAAAAAAAGCACAGCACAAACCAGCTTTTCTTCTCCCTCCCCCAGTTAAAAATGTCTAGTTTACGGTAACTGAACCAGATGCTGGCTAAGTCCACAGTTACTGTTAGAAATATAATAGCTATTAATCTTTTGGACCTCTTGTTCTCCTATTTCCCCAATTGTCATTGAGTATTTGACCAAAAAATACTTTGTTGCAGCTGGAAGGCTTCTATGTGATCTTCCTGTTAGCTATGTAGTGGATTATGGATACACAAAATAAAAGGCTGTCAGCAAAGTGAAAAGTAGGGAGGAGGTGGAGGGAATATTGAAATCGCTTGGTTTTCGTGTTATGTTAGCTATTCTTTTTCAGGATCTTCGTCAGCTCAGAGGATGCTCTGAGATTTGACCTGTAATTATTTTATATTTAGTAGATAGACACGCTGCTTTAAAAATGCATAGCTTAGCAGCATATGTGACACTGTCAGTACTCCTAGGAATGTAATTTGAGGAGAAAAATAATTTTACGTACTTTGTTTTTTCCCATAATGCTGAGAGTACATCTGGGTTGAAATTAAATGACTAGCATTTGCTGTTGACTGCTGTGAATGGTGTTTGGGAAAGTGGTCAGTGTAAATACTGGCCTTAGCACAAGGGTGGACTGACCATACCTACCTGCCTCATAGAGCAAGGAGTTAGATTTGGTTATCAGCTTAGGTTCCTGTTACACAAGGAGAGTATTTTTTTGTAAGGTGAGACCAGTATTTTGCTGTCTTGCATCTGACAAAGAAGTTTCCATTTGCTTTGAGGTGTTGTTAGAATTTCTTTAAAAGAGAAATCATTTGGGCACTTTTTTGGCTGTTTGGTGGGCTTAAAAACAGTGTTGTGATAAGTAGCATAGTAGTTTTCAAGCTTGAACTTTGGCTTTTTGCTGAGATGCATGAACAACTGGATGAGTGTTTTATTATTTGAATTGTGGTGTGCCTTTTGTATAACTGGCAAAAGAGACTAACCAGCTTTCCTTCAAGCATTTGAGTGAAAGTATGCTGAATTGATGGGAAATGGCCATTGCTGTATTAGGAAAAATACTGCAGAACAATGTGCAATTATTTTGTGACAATTTGTATCTATGAGCAAATAGGACCAGAAGCATGTCACACAGTCATCTACAAGTAAAAATAATCAGCACCATTTGGAGTCAATGTAGATGCTGTTTTTGTAGCACCAGTAACACTTTTTTTTTTTTCTTTAGGTTCTTGATTGTTACAGACCATTTGCTGAAATGTCCAGAGTTGGTAAAAGCCCTCTATGCCAAACTGAGCAATCAAGAAAGGTAACCCCAAAAACCAGTGTGGCTTTTAGTATTTAGCATTCCATATAGAGTATCCTGTTCACATGATTGAAAAACTGTGTGGTTTCATAGTTGGCACAAAATCTCTAAATACATGTTTCTATGTCAGTAATGGTTTTAAATTGGTTGGTTAACATTACAGCTTAGCCACAACTGGCAGTGATTTATGTAGGGTTGCAGAATCCAGGTTGGCGCCATTACTCAGTAAAGAAATACTTCAGGAAAAAAAAAAAAAAAAAAAAAAAAGACAAGATTTCATGCCTGTGTCTTGATTTCGTAAGAGCACCACACCCTGCAGTGTTTTACAGCTGTATTTTAAATGTCCTCAGCTGTTCATACTCCTGTTGTAATTACAAGAAATTAAAAGGAAGCCTTTACTAAAGTTGGAAGTGTATCTAATACTGGTTAGCAGAACCTAAAAAACATAGATGTGCAGATGCCCATGATTACTTAATCTTTTAGCGTTTCCACTATTGAAAATATAAAATGCTTCAAAACACCTTCACTTTGAAAGAAAAGAGCTAGTTTTCCTTCAAGCGTTTGAGTACCTGTATGCTGAATTGATAGGAAATGGCCATTGCTGTAATTGGGAAAATGCTCATTTACAATTGCTTCAATAAAGAATCGGGGAAGATAAAAAATTATTTTGTTAGAATAATCAACTTTGGGAAATCCTATGCTATAATTCTACAGCTCCTCCAGCTGCTTGAAGATCTTCTGATCTGGTTTGTGTATTCAACATGGCTACTTTGTTCCCCATTCACCCAGGGAAACTGCAAGTTCCCCCTATAGCTTTTGCAAGTGAAAGACAAAGCAGTAAACAAAGAAGTTTTTGGTTTTGTTTTTGGTTTTTTTCTTAATTTTTTTTCTGTGTTTTTTGCTGTGACTAAAGCCACAGTGTTAATACAAATGGGGGTGCAGATGCTGATCAGAGATTATAAAGAAACAAAAGGGATGGCAGGCAAAGAAAAAGTATGTGATAGGTTAAGAACCATAGATGAAATATCAATGTATAGGTATGGGATGGAAAACATGGGATGGGAATGATAAGGAGGGAAATACTCTCTTCTTCCTTTATTCAGGCTGACCAAATGGGAACGAATATGAGCTGTGTGCTTACTGTGCCTGGAGGTCGGCGCTCCTTAACTAGTTAGCGGGAAAGACTGTTTTAATTGAATGAGGTAGATTTAATTCTTTTGAGGGATGTCATGAATGGCAGCTTGTATGTTTTTGTAATGCCCTTGAGGACAGCCAGGACTGGGTTAGGTTGTTCAATTGTACTTACAGCAATAGATGCAATCAGTTTCTAGAAAGGTCTCAGCTGGATTTGTTGCACACACCATGCTACAGATGACGATCAGCTACTTTTGAGTGAAAGGCTTTTGGTGTAGGCATCATACGGATGATCACATGTGGGACGGATAGACACAGCATATTTGCTGAATTTATTATCTCAAGAGTTCTGCAAATCAAGTAAACTCAATTAAGTTTTTCAAAAACATAATCACAGTACAGTTTATTATGAATTTGATACTGCTTAATTTACTGTCAAACATATGGAAGTAAGTGGTGCAGAAACAGTCCTTTTGCATCTGAGTTATAGAAGAAAACCCTGCTGTGGCATCTTCCTATATAATGTTAGCATATTTAAGAATGCATTCTTTTGAGATATATGAGGAGACAAATCCAATTCAGATAAAAACATTTTGACTGTCATTAACTGGAGAAAAAAGTAACCGTATAAACCAAAGCATAGGGAATTCATTGTTTCAAAACGAGACAAGGAGCCTTCACCGCAAGAGTTGCCGCATTGGGTGTCCAATAAGGCTGACTAAGTCATATAAATGAAGAAAGGACAGATGTGGTATTGAGGTGTCTGGGGAAGGCAGCTTGAGCTCATGAATATATGGTAACTCTCAGTTACAGTATTCTCTATCGTGCACATTAAATACACTTACTTTAAATGTATTTACTGAAACAAAATTAACTATGCTGAGAAAGTTTGCGAATACATACATTAGTGGCGACTCTTAAAGTTGGCAGTTGCCTTAGATAACCAAAGTATATGCAGTTGCATAACCGCAGTTATTTGCACTATTCACAGTATTCGCACTATTCAAAGTATTTCCTGTAATTGAAATCTAGTGCATTTGTGATACTGCGGCCATGGTGTGTGCCATGAAGTAGTTCTTGTAGAAGTGGATCTGGAATCTGAATTTTCAATTAAAAGACAAATTCCTGACTTCTGGACAACTTTCTCTTTCATTTCCAAACAAATTTAAGCACTTCGGTGTTGCATGTCTGAGTTTGCAAATGGCCTGAAATAAATACTGTGATAATATGATCAGCTTCTTTAATGGTGTTCTGGCTTTGAAAAGTGTATGATGATGTGATGATGCCTGCCGTTTCTCTGCAAGTGATTATTGCAGAAACATATGGCTACGATATTGAGCCAAAAGATGGTAGATTCTTGAATTCTTTGCCAGATTTGAGATTTCCCTGCACATGTGTGCAAGTATTTGGCAGAAATATTTAGAAAAAGCCTACTTTGCTTTCATCCAATTTAGCCTTGAGCATGGACAATGTAAGTTAATGCCTTGATAGTCTTAATTGCATTGTAAAGTCTTCAAAACGAGGACATCTGTATTGTGCCTTTTAAGAAGGGGTCTTGCTTTAACAGCAACTAAAATGCAACGGAATAGCTTCAGGTGTTTTTAGGAAGCTCAACTACTTGCATCTTTAGTTTTGATTTTTGTGTTATTTCATGTGAAGTATTCTCAGTGAACGATGTAGCCATTGATTGAATTACCAGCAGGGAAATGGGCACTCAGATAGTGTAAGCAGCACCGCTTCTTGCTTATGTTCAGCTACAGGGCTGCTAATGTCGATGTTGTGGTGGGGTTTTGTTCTTGGTAATGCTCACAGACACAGAATAGCTGAAGGTAGTGCTGGATTATAGTCCCTCACAAGTTTACCAGTTTTTGTTTAATAGGATGCTTACAAGTATCGTTTGAAGATGAAAGAATTGGAAAATTTCGAGGAAGGACCTAATTTCTCTTAGAGAACCATTGCTGTCAGTGAAGCATTTCAGGAAAGAGAAGTCCCATTCATAGAGAGAGAATGTCCCAAGTGTCTGGCACTTGCTAAGAGCTTATAAACCAAGCACGCTTGATACAAAAATTGTTTGGTGATAATAAAATTGATAGAATTTTACAATACTATTTTTAGACAGGCTTATCAAGACTTCACTTCAATTTGCAATAATGAGCTTCCAGATTTAAATTGCACTTTCATGCTGTGGTTTATTTGCAGACTACAGGAGACAGCAATGTGTTTTACTGATGACTGCAAAGACTTTATAGTAGCTGTTCTAAGTTCTTGCCAATTTGGTCATTTTCAGGAAGAACTAGTTTAAATTTGGCTAGGGGGGGGAAAAAAGGCAAGAGATTGACAAAAAGTCTTCCTAAGTGGTGCCTAAAGAAAAGGAAGATGACATGTACAGCATGATCATTTCCAAATAGAAATATAATCATAAATACACAAAATTATATTTTAGATATTGAACGGAGTGTTACAAAAATTCATGATGAGACATGCTAAAACTGGTACTAACAGTTGTCCTATCTGTTGTACTTAGCTATAGGCAAATAAGTAGGAACAAGCTGTCACCTGAATGGCTAAACAGTTGTGAGATCGTTCAAAAGAAATGAGCAAATTGCATTGTGTGGGAGAACTAACTTGGAAAAATTCGGGTGAGTCTTGGAAGAAAACTGAGAGAAACAATAGAAGAAAGGAATGTAAGGGAACTTGCACCAGAACAAAAAGCGTTGCTTTCAGGAAATTGTTGGCTGAATGGCAAGACTTGCTTGAAATTCAGGGGAAAGATGGGCATGCCCTGCATGACTGTGCCTGGAAGAAAACTCAGGAAAACAGTTTTGACATGAATGCCTAAAGAGAACAGAAAACTTTAAAAGAAATTACATACAGGTGGTG